>NC_087344.1:31422785-32047785 GCF_030014295.1 Loxodonta africana
TTTCTCCATTTCTTGGTTTCTCATCTCTCCACTCCAATGGCAAGCTCCCTTAGCACTCTTTTTCAGGGGGTGCTCCTGTTTCTCTCTCCTCTTCCCCATACCCATTCTAGCTCCACACATCACAACCTCCCCCCTCCTTCCTGCCTACCTGCACTGAGCACTGAACATCACACAGCTGAGCACCACAGGCACAGCCTACCCAAACCTGCCCAGCACTGAGTCTCAGCTCACCCTTTTGGCCCTAGTACGTGTCAAAAACTACCCATCCTAGCCCCTCCCCTTCAACGGGACCTGCCCTGCTGCACCATAGCTGAGTAATTGGCTCTGCCCATTGAACAAGGAGGTGAAAATACCATGACTACAGACAAGTAAACAACAAAGAACACACAGCCCTCCAATTTGGACATAAAAAATTTAAAAAAAAAAAAGCAGGATGAAATGATCAGATCTACAATCAATAAACAGAGAAAATAACTACTGAATGTCCCAAAGACAGCAGACAATACCAAACCATAAAAAAAAAAAAAAGGACAAGATGATTCCAGTAGGCCTCCAAAATAAAACACCAGATGACTTTCCAGTAGAAGACAAGGCACTAGAACTACCTGATAGGGAATTCAGATCTCTAATATTCAGCGCTATCCAAGAGCTGAAGCAAAGAGCAGACAAAAATGAGGAAAAAATAGGCAAATTCATGGAAAAGGCAGACAAACTAATGGAAAATACAGACAAAAAAATGGAAGAATTCAGGAAAATAACACAGGAACAAAAAGCCAAAATGAATTCACAACTAGAAATCATACAAAAACAACAACTAGAAATCCAAAAGATAAGCAACAAGATTTTAGAAATGGACAGTGTCATAGAAGGGCTGAGGAGCAGATTTGAAATGATGGGAAACGGGATCAACAAAATTGAACACAAACACTTAGATACAACTCTGTTTGAGGATAAATCAGAAAAAAGAATGAAGAAACCTGAGAATTTGTGGGATAAAATCAAAAGCAAAAATTTGCCCATGATCAGAGTTCCAGATGGGATGGGGAGGAGGGAAACACAGAGATGATCATTAAAGAATTGCTGCCAGAAAACTCCCAAATATCATGAGAGATGAAAAGCTGACCATACAAGAAGCTCAACAAACCCCATATAGGATAGACCCACCCCCAAAATCACCAAGGCATATTATAATCACACTCGCTAAAACCAAAGACAAAGAAACAATCCTGAAAGCAGCTCAAGAAAAAAAATCACATCTAGAGGAGAAACAAAAAGACTAAGCTCTGATTATTCAGAAGAAACCATGCAGGCAAGGAGGCAATGGGATGACATATATAAAATTTTGAAAGATAAAAATTGCAGCCAAGAATAATATATCCTGCAAAACTCTCATTCAAATAAACCCAAAACCCACTGCCATTGAGTCGATTCCAACTAATTCAAATAGGATGGTGAAATTAGGACATTTCCAGATAAACAGAAATTAAAGGAATATGTAAGAACCAAACCAAACCTACAAGAATTATTAAAGGGGGTCCTTTGGAATGAGAACAAACATCAGACCACAGCCTGAATCTAGGATGCAAGATTGTGCCAGCCAGATACCAACCTAGGAAATGAACTCTCAAGCACTATTCAAAACCAAAAGTATTACAACAGGGAATCAGAGAGGTCAATCTGTAAATGACAACAACATCAGAACAATAAAAGAGGGAATGAACAGTGTAGGTATAGAACTTTCTAATGGAGAGGAAGGCAAGGCAATATCAAGTAATAATAGATTCGTTCAAACCTAGGAAGATAAGGGTAAATTTCAAGGTAACCACAAACAAAGTTAACAAACCCACTCATCCAAATAAAGAAGAAAACAAAATCACAATAAAAACAAAATCTACAAAAAGAAAAGGAACGAAAAAGAAACTCCACAAACAAAAGAAACTCAGCACAGAAGAGGAACAAAGAAAATGTCACCACCACAAAAAAAGCACTGCAAAATGACAGCAATAAACTCACCCCTATCAATAATTATCAATAATTACACTGAAAGTAAACAGCTTAAATGCACCCATAAAGAGACAGAGAGTGACAGAATGAGTAAAAAACAGGATCCATAAATATGCTGTCTACAAGAGACACACCTTAGAAACAAAGATGTAAATTTATGAAGAAGAATAAAGTAGGCACACTCACACTATCTGACCTCAGAACCTACTATACAGCTACAGTAGTCAGAACAGTGTGGTACTGGTACAATGACAGATACCTTGACCAATGGAACAGAATTGAGAACCCGGGTGTAAATTCATCCACCTGTGGTCACCTGAACTTCAACAAGGGTCCAAAGTCCATCAAATGGGGAAAAAACAATCTTTTTAACAAATGCTGCTGGCAAAACCAGATGTCCACCTGCAAAAAAATGAATAAATAAAACAGGACCTCACACCATATACAGAAACTACTTCAAAATGGATCAAAGACATAAACATAAAGCCAAAAACTATGAACTTCATAGAAGAAAAAATAGGATCAATGTTAGAGATCCTACTACACAGCATTAATAGGACACAAACCATAACCAACGACACACAAACTCCAGAGGATAAGCTAGATAAGTGGGATCTTCTAAAAATTAAACACTTATGCTCTTCAAAAGACTTCACCAAGAGTACAAAGATAACCTACAGAATGGGAAAAGATTTTTGGCTATTACAAATCAGACAAAGGTCTAATCCCTAAATCTACAAGAAAGTCCAACACCTCTACAACAAAAAGACAAATAATCCAATTAAAAAATGGGCAAAGGAAATGAACAGACACTTCACAGAAGAAGACATTTAAGTGGCCAACAGACACATGAAGAAATGCTAGCAATCACTAGCCATTAGAGAAATGCAAATCAAAACAACATTGAGACACCATCCCACCCCCGGCAGTACTGGAAGGAATCCAAAAAATCAAATAACAAACATTGGACAGGCTGCAGGGAGATCAGAACTCTTATGTACAGCTGTTGAGAATGAAAAATGATACAACCATTTTGGAAAACAATATGGCACGTCCTTAGAAAGCTGTTGTTGTTGTTAGGTGCCATCGAGCCAGTTCCGACTCATGGAGACCCTATGTACCACAGAACGAAACATTGCCTGGTCCTGCGCCTTCCTTATAATTGTTAATGCTTGAGCCCATTGTTGCAGCCACTGTGTCAGTCCATCTCGTTGAGGATCTTCGTCTTTTCCGTTGACCCTGTACTTTACCAAGCATGATATCCTTCTCTAGGGACTGATCACTCCTGACAACATGTCCAAAATATGTAAGACGCAGACACCCCATCCTTGCTTCTAAGGAACATTCTAGTTGTACTTCTTCCAAGACAGATTTGTTCGTTCTTTTGGCAGTCCCTGGCATATTGAATATTCCTTGCCAATGAAGTGGAGAAAACATATTTTCTTTAGTGTTTTAGTATTGAAGGAGAGAGAATATATTTTCTAATGTTTTAGTATAACTGAATAAGCTAGTCTTTAAAACGTAATTACTTGCTCTGGAATCTGTCCCACGGTTGTTCCTTTAAAGAAAAATAAGGTAATCAATTTTTAGTTGCTGATTAAACTTTGGTCCTCTCCCAAGGAAAAAAATACACAAAACTGAGGTAGCTGAATAAAGCTTAGATCCATCTTGTGACAGAAACCAGGATGGCATGAAGAGACTTGGAGGACTCCAGAATGGCATGAAGAGACTTGCAGGACTTCAATAATAGATCACTTTATCATTGTGTCTACCTCAAAGAAAAACCAACATTCCTGAAAACCTCTAAACCCTGACCTTCCCCCTATAAAAACTCTCCAATTGGTCCTCTAGGTTTAGACAGAATTTGAGAGAAATTTAACCCTCTCTGTCTCTTGAATACCGGTATTCAATAAACCCTCTTACTGCTTACCTCCTCCTATCTCAGTGTTGGCTTTGGGGCAGGTGGCACGAATCCGCAATTTGCAGTAACACCAACACCACAATTCAAATGTGTCAATTCTTCGGTCTTCCTTATTCATCGTCCAGCTTTCCCATGCATATGGTGTGATTGAAAAAACCATGGCTTGGGTCAGGTGCACCCTAGTCTTCCAGGTGACATCTTCGCTTTTCAACACTTTAAAGAGGTCCTTTGCAATGGAACAAAATTGAAAATTCAGACATAAATCCATCCACATATGAGCAGCTGATATTTGACAAAGGCCCAAATTCAGTTTTATGGGGAAAAGACCGTCATTTTAACAAAGGGTGCTGGCATACCTGAAACAAGACCCATACCTCACACCATGCACAAAAACGAACATAAAATGGATCAAAGACCTAAATATAAAATCTAAAATGATAAAGATCATGGAAGAAAAAATAGGGACAACGCTAGGAGCCCTAATACATGGCATAAACAGTATGCGAAACATTACTAACAATGCAGAAGAGAAACCAGATAACTGAGAGCTCCTAAAAATCAAACACCTATGTTCATCCAAAGACTTCACCAAAAGAGCAAAAATGTTGCCTAGAAACTGGGAAAAAGTTTTTAGCTGTGACATTTCTGATCACCATCTGATCTCTAAAATTTACGTTATACTGCAAAAACTCAACTACAAAAAGACAAATAACCAAATTAAAAAATGGGCAAAGGATTATGAACAGACACTTTACTAAAGAAGACATCATGGTAGCTAGCTAACAGACATGAAGAAATGCTCACGATCATTAGCCATTAGAGAAATGCAAATCAAAACTATAATGAGATTCCATCTCACTCCACCAAGGCTGGCATTAATCCAAAAAACACAAAATAATAAATGTTGGAGGGGTTGTGGAGAGACTGGAACACTTATATACTGCTGGTGGGAATGTCAAATGGTACAACCACTTTAGAAATCGATTTGGTGCTTCCTTAAAAAAACAGAAATAGAACTAAATTCAGGTGGGATATACTCAAGGTCGTATTTTGGCTCTCGTGGAACTGCTCTGATTTTCTTCACTTTCAACTTGAACTTGCATGTGAGCAACTGTTCCACAGTCGGCCCCTAGCCTTGTTGTATTTGATTCCTTTGTATTCCGTCTGACGAGGTCCATGTGTATAGTCACTGTTTATGTTGGTGAAGAAAGCCATTTGCAATGAAGAAGTAGTTGGTCTTGCAAAGTTCGATCCCTGGCATTGTTTCTATCATCAAGGCCATATTTTCCAACTACCGATCTTTCTTTCACATTCCAATCACCAGTAATTATCAACGCATCCTGATTCATGTTCAGTCAATTTCAGGCTGCAGAAGCTGATAAAAATCTTCAATTTCTTCATCTTAGTGGTTTTTTTTTTAGTGGTTGGGGTGTAAATTTGAATAATAGTCGCATTAACTGGTCTTCCTTGTAGGTGTATGGATATTATCCTATCACTGACAGCATTGTAGTTCAGGATAGATCTTGAAATGTTCTTTTTGATGATGAATGCAACACCATTCCTCTGCATGTTGTCATTCCTGGCATAGTAGACTATATGATTGTTTGATTCAGAATGGCCAATACCAGTCCATTTGAGCTAACTAATGCCTAGGATATCAGTGTTTACGCATTCCATTTCATTTTTGATGATTTCCAATTTTTCGTGGGTCAGCTCCAGCACCACCAGGTGCTGGTCTCCTGGTTCTGCTGCTATTGGTTCTCTGCTGTTGCCCCTTCTCTGCCACTGCAAGTTCTCTGCTGAGCTGGTCCTCTGCCACTGTTGCAACTGAATCCATTCACAGTTTCAAAACTGCTTCCACATTTTAGGTATCAGTTAGAGCAGCACCCCACTCCTGGTACCAAATTATGTCTTAGTTATCTAGTGCTGCTATAACAGCAATACCACAAGTGGATGGCTTTAACAAAGAGTTAATACATACAAGTTGATACACGCATTTTTAGGGGGACATAATTCAATCCATGACAGGGCGCTATGAGTCAGAACTGACTTGACAGCACCTAAAAACAACAATCTCACTGGTTCTGTTTCCCTAGATTACCCTGACTGAGGCACACCCAACATGCTACACACACCCTACTATGGCACAGCATAACCTAGTGCTGCTTGATGTGTCTTCTCCACCATCTAACATTTCTGAAACACCAAGCATAGACCAACACTCTAGAATGCATTGCATGGACCTACGGCACCCTGATATGCCCAAACTGTTCTGACATCTCCGGATATACAGCAGAGACAGCTGACATAGCCACAACATGTTAAGATGCCCTGACATGCTCACGGCAAATATGACATACCCGACATGCCCATAACATACTGGACACATTCTGATATGTCCAATACATGACGTAACATGCTCTGATGTGGACCAGAGGTGTCTGACATGACCTTGGCATGCCCCACACATGAACCCTAGACAGAATTTCAGTATGGTCCCATTGATGTCCCAGGCATGGTTCAGGTGTGACTGGACATACCTTAGATCTGTCTCACACAAGGTTAAAATAACCTCTCAGACACTTCACAGAGGGATTCTGGTTCCAGACACAGCCCAGCCCTGACATAGAACATGCCTAAATGCCATCTCCATGTGACAAGCAGGACAATCTTGAACGGTGTCTCAGACAGACCTAGACAGACTCCAGCAGGCCTCAATGTCCTGGGCCTCAGCTGAGCACGGATGTGACCAAGACCATCTCCAAGTGGTCCCAGGTACAAACACACACCCGACGTGACTACCATGGACACACAGCAAGTATCACACAGACACACCCTAGGTGTGACCAGACATGACCAGGGCCAGACAGGTCATGTTCAGGTGTGCTGGGACAGCCACACTTTCCCACAGATCTCCTGTCTACCCGCCCAGTCCCTTGCCCAGCTAAAGGCAGCACAGGGTTCAGCAGCAGCAAGCTGTGGGCAGCGGGCATCCACCTAGGGCCAAGAGGTCAGGTTTGATGAAGGTGGGGTGGAAGATGCATGCCAGGGCCTCGCCTGCCAGCAGCACGCATCCCCAAAGATGCTAGCCAGGCCCTGTGTATACCAGGGACCCTCCTCCGGACTCCAGATCTGCAAAGGAACAGAGAGCACAAAGTTCATGCCCTTGGAGGGGCCTGAGAGAAGGACCCAAAGAGACCCAACCCAGCCCTGAGACCTCTATCCATCCACTCATACTCTGTGTGCCAAGCCCCATCCTGGGCCCACAGTCTGACACACAACCATTCAGGGTCCCTCAGTAACAGGGGCAGAAATGGCCTCTTCCCACCAGGAACCCAATAACACTTTCACCTTAGTGCTCTTCTTACACCCATTTTCCAGGTAAGAAAACTGAGACTTTGAACCTTTAAGCTACTTGCCCAGGGTCCCCAAGAAAGTAAGTGACTGCCTAAGACCTGAGCCCAGGTCTGTTTGAATCCAGAGCCTGAGTTCATGACCATCGAGCTATTTGTGTCCCCAAAACAACAGCTCTGAGAGCCCAAAGCCAAGATCCAGCCTTGCTTATGCCACCCTCCTTGAAGTTTTCAGTCAACAGGTTGCTTTCTTTGCTTAGGCCACACAGAGTTGAGTTTCTACTACTATCAACTGAAAAGGACCTTGGCAACCAGAGAACCAGGGACTTGCCCAGAGTCACCGTGCAGGTTAATGATGGAGCTGCGACCTCTGCTGGATGTTGTTTGTTCCCTTGTCTAGGATGCAAAAGGCAGAGGGTAAAGGGATGTAGCAAAGATGAGGGGGGTCTTCTAGGAGAGATACATGGGGTGTGAAGCAGAGGAGGCATGAACTTAGAGTAGACAAGCAATGGTATGGGGTAGAAAGAATTGACCCACCAGAGGTGGACATCATGGAAGTAGCAACCCAGAACCTCCAATAGCCATAAGCCCTCTTCATGGTTTGCACTTGTGGTGGGCAGGGTGGAGGCCAGGCCTGGCAGGAGGCTCAGAAGCTACCACTGCCCATCACACCACCCTACTTCTGCTTTAAAAATGCCTACTAACAGTTTGGTGGTTCCTCAAAAAGCTGAACATAGAACTACCATATGACCAAGTAATCTCAATCCTAGGTATAGATCCAGAAGAAGTAAAAGCAGGAATGCAAACAGAAAACTGTACACCCATGTTCATTGCAGCACTTTACACAACAGCCAAAAGGTGAAAACAACTACAATATCTATCAGCAAATGAGTGGATAAGCAAAATGTGGTACACACATAAAATGGAGTACTACTGAGCAACAGAGAAAAATGAAGTCCTGATGTATGCCCCAATGTGAACCTTGAAAACATCATGCTGAGCAATATAAGCCAGTCATACTTATATGAAATAAGTAAATACCGATAAATCAAAGATTATTAGTATTTGCAAGGGTGGGAGGGAGGGGAAAGGGGGACTTTAAGCTTAGGAGTCATTGACTTTCTGTTCACGGTTGTGGAGTGATTTGGAAAAGGATAGTGAGAATGGATGTACAACATGAAGAATGTAATCAATGTCACTGAATTGCACATGTATGAATTGTTGAGATGTTGTATGTTTTGTTATGTATATTTTCACCACAATAAAATAGAGAGGGGGAAAAAAACAATGTTGGCCAAGAGAAAAAAAAATTTGTACTTATTATTCCAGATCTAGCTCAAGTAAACCTTCCTCCAGGAAGACTTCCAGCCTGCCCCAACAGAAGCCTTCTTCCTCTGGGCTGCCCATCCCGTCTCTCCCTCTAGCCCTATTCCTGACCACATGAAGTTAGAGGTGTCTGTCCAGATCCTTCTCCCCATGCTTGGGGGTTCTCCAGGATGGGGCACTGGATTGAGAACACCAGGAAAGTTGCAGATGGTGAGATGGGGGCTGGTAAATGTATGAAAGATAGAGAGAGAAGGCTGAGAGAAGAGGGGAGGGGACCGGGTCTTGCTGGAACCACCCAGAAGCTTAGGGGCAGAGGGGCACTAGCCCTTGGATGCTGCCACAGCGCCCACCACCACAAGCTCTGCGTGTTACCTGAGGCATTAAGAACAGGCCGAATGATGTCAGGGTGGCACAGAGTGATGACGGGGCAGATGGGGCCCAACCAGGTCTTAAAGCTCTGGGGGTAGGTGGCCACCAGATGAGTCTGTTCCATCAAACCCTCCTCCGTGGGGGGGACCTGCAAACAACAAAGAGTGGCCACCTCTCCAGAAAAAGCCACAAGCGTCCATCCCTTCTCAGCTTCCAGAGGTGGCACAGCTTCTGCTGTGAATGTTTGTCAGGATTCTGCCCTGAGGGGGGGACTTCTGCCTCCTCCTGCTCTGTCCAAAGGAACAAAGGTCCCTCAGGGATGGGAGGGTCCTCGTGGCAGTCTCAAAGTCCAAGAGTGTATCCAAGAGCACAGGGAGAAGGCATGCTCTCTAGCCACAGAGCTTGGCTTCAGGTGATGGGTTTTCTCATCTTGGGTGTGGCTGCAGCACAGGGGACAGTTACTGGGGGAGGTCCCCGTGGGGAGGTCTGCAGGCAGCGGTGGGGTCTCAGGGCTATAGCATAAGGGCTTGTTCCCACATTCTGTCTGGGCCCTGGCAGTCCACACTGAAGCCACTGGATCCCCAACCCGGGACCGAAGCCACTGGATCCCCCACCCGGGAAAATCAGTAGACCTGGGACCTGCCAGCCTTGAACGCTCTCTAGGAGCAGGCATGAACTCTGCCTGCCCGTTACACAGAACCCCCCCACCCCCGCCCCGCACCACAGAGCACCTCCTGCATGCTGGGCTGGGACAATAACAGGGGCAGGGCCCGTGGGGAGGCTTCCAGGCAGCAGTGTGGCCTCAGGGCTCCAGCATCTTGAGTTGTTTCTACGTCCTCTCTGCTCCTCACCAATGCACACAGCCTCCAGATCCTCCACTTGGGAAGATCTAGGGAACCTTCCCCAGACTCCCCTGGCAAACCCAATGGGAGCAGACAAAAATGTGGACTCGCTTGGACTCTAGTTCAACCTGACTCCATGGGGAGCCCTTGAGTGAGAACATCACCCCAAAGAAGTGGGCTCAGATGGAGCCCAATCTCAGACTGATCCCACTGTGTCTTGGTCTCCCAGTGCACTGTAACAGAAATACCACAAGTGGGTGGCTTTAATTTAAAAAAAAAAAAAAAAGGAATTTATGCTCTCACAGTTCTGGAGCTGGGAGTTCAAATCAGGACATTGGCAGGGCTATGTTTTCTCTGAGGGCTCTAGGGGAAGACCCTTCCTTGTCTGTTTCAGCTTCTAGTAGCCCTGGGCGTTTCATGATGTTTCTAGGCTTGCAGACAAATTCTCCCATGGTGAAACCCCTTGTGTGTGTCTCTCTATGTCTGTTTTCCCTTTTTTGTTTGCTTTGTTTTGTGTTTGGGTTTTCTCTTGTTCTCCTAGGGCTGTTGTAACAGAAATGCCACACATAGGTGGCTTTAAAGAATAAGAATTTTTGTCTCATAATTCTGGACACTAGAAGTCCAAATCAGGGTCTAAAACCAAAACCAAACCCATTGCTGTCGAGGCAATTCAGACTCATAGCGACCCTATAGGACAGAGCAGAACTGTCCCATAGGGTTTCCAAGGAGCACTGGTGGATTCGAACTGCTGACCTTTCAGTTTGCAGCCAAGTTCTTAAGTACTATGCCACCAGGGCTCCAGTCAGGATCTAGGCAGGGTCAATTCCTTCCTTGTCAGTAGAACTGGGCAGTCCTTGATTACTTGGCCAGGTGTTCATTTGCTCTCCTTCATCCTCTGTTGGGGCTGTTAGTCCAGACAGAACACCCTCTCTCTTCTTGGTTTAAAAAAACCAGTTCCTTTTTCCAGCAGCTCCCCTTCCAGAAAGCCCCCCTGCTTGCCCCAAAGGCAGGCATCTCACCTCCCCGCTGGGCTACTCAGCCTCATCTCTCCCTCTGGCCTAGCCCTGACGACACAGGTTTGTGGTATCTCCATCTAGTTCTGTGTTCCCAAGGTTGGGAGTTCCTTCAGGCGAGGGCTGGGGGCTGAGACCTCCCCAGGTGGGGACTCGTGTCCAAAACACCACAATAGGGGTTGGCAAATAGTTGAGAGAAAGGCAAGAGTGAACAAGGGCACTCAAGAGAATAGGGTCCTGCAGGGACTGCACCCAAGCTCAACCACGTGCTCCGGGTGGTACCTGCAGTGTTGGTGACTGACCAAATGGTGTCAGCGTGGCAGAGGATGATGAAGGGGAAGATGGGGCCTAATCAGACTTAAAGCCCTGGGGGTAGGTGGCCTCCAGCTGATTCAGGTCTACCAGACTCTGCTCTGTGGGGGTGATCTACAAGCAAGGTGGCTGATCACCTCATGGAGGAGCCACAGGAGACTCCTCTGGGCCCAGAGTACCTGGGAGGTCCCACTTCAAAAAGGCAGGTGAGCGAGAGCCAAAGCTGGAGACAGAAGGACCACGGGGAGGGTGGGGGAGACAAAGAAGATGCATCTGGAAGCTGGAGAAGAGGAGCTCCAGGAATGACTGGGCAGCCAGCTGGGTGGGGGATGAGATGAGGGAGGTTCACGTCATCTGTGGGTCATCATAGCATGGCAGGACAGGGATCAGACTAGGGCAGCGGACAAGCGATTGGGGGAATTGAGGTAACAAGAGTAGACAATGATTAGTCCATGTGGAGATGGCAAAGCGGGCTGACCAGAGGTTTGGATGAAGATGAGACACATTGGAGGTGGGTGGGTAGGATTTACACGGTCATCTGTCTTTGGCACCATTGTGGAGAAAGCCTAAGAGAACATGACTGGTATTTCTCATCAAAGGTGAATGTTTTCCAAATGGCCATCAGGATGGATTCTGTAGTGCGACCCATTGGTATATCTTAGGGGTGGAGGGGAAGATAAGAAGAGGAAGGGGTCCCAGGAAGGGGCTGGTTGGGGAGACCGCCCACACCTCTCCTCCAGCCCAGCTGTGCCCCTGTGGGTCGGGGGAGAGGGTGCGGGAGCTGCAGCCCTCAGAGGGGTGGGCATTGGCCTGAGGCCAGCAGAGGTGGGCCTGGCAGCAGATGGGGGGACCCTGGACTGTGTCCCTGATGAGGCCCCCTTTTCAGGGTGAGATTATAGGAAAGTCAGGAGGTCTGGCTCTGTCCAGCCTACCCTGGGAGCCTGTCAAGGGAGCCAGAAGTGCACTAATGGGGGAAACACAAGAAGGAAAATGGCCCAAAGCAGGCTGGCGGGGGCGGGGGGGAGGGAAGAATGAGAGAAGAGACTCAGGCATGGGGGGGGTGCAGAGAGGAGAAGAGTGGACCTGGAGGGTGAAGGAAGAAAGTAGGGCTCCCCTCTCTGTCCCCCACTGCTCTGCTGTCCTAGACTCTACCCACCTCTGGCCCCCAGCCTCCTTGTCCTGACTGCCCTGGCCTTGACACCCCAAATCTGTCCTACTGCCCCACTCACCAGGTCCAGGTGCCCCAAGAACCAGTTCCTCATTGGAGGCTGTGGGAAACATTGGAGGCGGCGGCAGTTGTCATAGAAGGTGTAGGTCCAGGCCAGGAAGCGGGCCAGGAGCCAGGAGGCCCCAGCCACCAGCAGGATCAGCCATAGGGAGGCTGCCCCGGGCCACAGTCCCAGCCACAACAGGTTGAGCAGAGACATCCCACAGGCCTAGGAAAAAAGGGCGCTAATGGTGAGCTCAGAGGTAGATGAGGGGTGGACACAGAGTAGAGGAAGAGGCCAAGGTTGTTGGCTCCAAGGACAGGGGAGGGGGCAAAGTTGGGTAAACATGGGTGGGGTCAAAGAGGGGAGGGAGGCCCAGGGAAGGCCGGGAGAAGATATAGAGTGAGAGGTGGAAGCAGGGAAGGAGGGAGGGAGAGAGGGAGTCCAGGGGAGTCCAGGGGAAGTGGTGAGTGGAGGGAGAGAGACGTGGGGTGCAGTTGAAGTCCAAAAAGACCCAACATAAGCCAAAGCAAGATCAAGGTGGTCAGGGGTTCTATTTACCCATTAGTCAGGTGGCTCCAGGTCACCTGCTCCCTGGAGCCACCTAACCATGAGCAGTGTCCCCTCCCATCCCAGGCCATCCTGCCGTCCCCTGCCATTGCCAGTTTGGTACCTTCTGTCCCCAGCAGCTTGTCCTGCACAACCTCCCCTACCTCCTTCTGGGACTTCTTTGCCCCTGGCCTGTCCTTCAACCCGGAGACAGTTGAACCATCCAATCCCCAGAGCCCTGGCTGATTCCGCCTTGGTGGGCAGCCAGCCCAGAAAGGCATTGGCAGAGAGAACCTGAAGCACGAGCTCTGAGTCAGGCAGTGTAAAACAGAAACCCCATGACTCAGCACCTCGGGCTTTATTTCCTCTGACACTTATGTCTTCGGCTCTAAGCTGAGGGGAAAATCTGTACCTCCCAGAGCTATGCACACACTGCAAGGTCACTGAGCACCTTCTGTGCACTCAGCACTGTTCTTGGCATGGGGGTGGGCAGCAGTGAGCACAGCAGGCACAGTCTCTGCCCTTAAGAGGCTGTTGTAGGAGAAAAACATCACAAAATTTAGTAAAACAAAAACAAAGTTTTATTTGGCATATACTCAAAAAGATAAAAAAATATATTAAAAAAGATTAAAAAAAAAACTACTGAAACTAATAGAAGAGTTTGGCAGAGTCTCAGGTTATAAGATAAACATACAAAAATCACTTGGATTCCTCTACATCAACAAAAAGAACATCGAAGAGGAAATCTCCAAATCAATACCATTCATAGTAGCCCCCAAGAAGATAAAATACTTAGGAATAAATCTTACCAAAGATGTAAAAGACCTATACAAAGAAAACTACAAAGTACTAGTGCACGAAACTAAAAAGGACCTACATAAGTGGAAAAACATACCTTGCTCATGGATAGGAAGACTTAACATAGTAAAAATGTCTATTCTACCAAAAGCCATCTATACATACAATGCACTTCCGATCCAAATTCCAATGACATTTTTTTTTAACTTTTATTAAGCTTCAAGTGAACATTTACAAATCCAATCAGTCTGTCACATGTAAGTTTACATTCATCTTACTCCCTTCTCCCACTTGCTCTCCCCCTATTAAGTCAATCCTTTCGGTCTCTCGTTTCGTGACAATTTTGCCAGCTTCCCTCGCTCTCTATCCTCCCATCCCCCCTCCAGACAAGAGTTGCCAACACACTCTCAAGTGTCCACCTGATTTAGTTAGCTCACTCTTCATCAGCATCTCTCTCCCCCCCGCTGACCAGTCCCTTTCATGTCTGATGAGTTGTCTTCGGGAATGGTTCCTGTCCTGTGCCAACAGAAGGTCTGGGGAGCATTGCCGCCGGGATTCCTCTAGTCGCAGTCGGACCATTAAGTGTGGTCTTTTTGTGAGAATTTGGGGTCTGCATCCCACTGATCTCCTGCTCCCTCAGGGGTTCTCTGTTGTGCTCCCTGACAGGGCAGTCATCGATTGTGGCCGGGCACCAACTAGTTCTTCTGGTCTCAGGATGATGTAGGTCTCTGGTTCATGTGGCCCTTTCTGTCTCTTGGGCTCTTAGTTGTTGTGTGACCTTGGTGTTTTTCATTTAACTTTGCTCCAGGTGGGTTGAGACCAATTGATGCATCTTAATGGCCGCTTGTTAGCATTTAAGACCCCAGACGCCACATTTCAAAGTGGGATGCAGAATGTTTTCATAACAGAATTATTTTGCCAATTAACTTAGAAGTCCCCTCAAACCATGTTCCCCAGACCCCCGCCCCTGCTCCGCTGACCTTTGAAGCATTCAGTTTATCCCGGAAACTTCTTTGCTTTTGGTCCAGTCCAATTGAGCTGACCTTCCATGTATTGAGTGTTGCCTTTCCCTTCACCCAAAGCAGTTCTTATCTACTGATTAATCAATAAAAAACCCTCTCCCTCCCTCCCTCCCCACCTCGTAACCACAAAAGCATGTGTTCTTCTCAGTTTTTACTATTTCTCAAGATCTTATAATAGTGGTCTTATACAATATTTGTCCTTTTGCCTCTGACTAATTTCACTCAGCATAATGCCTTCCAGGTTCCTCCATGTTATGAAATGTTTCACAGATTGGTCACTGTTCTTTATCGATGCGTAGTATTCCATTGTGTGAATATACCACAATTTATTTACCCGTTCATCCGTAGATGGACACCTTGGTTGCTTCCAGCTTTTTGCTATTGTAAACAGAGCTGCAATAAACATGGGTGTGCATATATCTGTTTGTGTGAAGGCTCTTGTATCTCTAGGGTATATTCCGAGGAGTGGGATTTCTGGGTTGTATGGTAGTTCTATTTCTAACTGTTTAAGATAACGCCAGATAGATTTCCAAAGTGGTTGTACCATTTTACATTCCCACCAGCAGTGTATAAGAGTTCCAATCTCTCCGCAGCCTCTCCAACATTTATTCTTTTGTGTTTTTTGGATTAATGCCAGCCTAGTTGGTGTGAGATGGAATCTCATCGTGGTTTTAATTTGCATTTCTCTAATGGCTAATGATCGAGAGCATTTTCTCATGTATCTGTTGGCTGCCTGAATATCTTCTTTAGTGAAATGTGTGTTCATATCCTTTGCCCACTTCTTGATTGGGTTGTTTGTCTTTTTGTGGTTGAGTTTTGACAGAATCATGTAGATTTTAGAGATCAGGCGCTGGTCTGAGATGTCATAGCTGAAAATTCTTTCCCAGTCTGTAGGTGGTCTTTTTACTCTTTTGGTGAAGTCTTTATAGGCGTTTGATTTTTAGGAGCTCCCAGTTATCTGGTTTCTCTTCATCATTTTTGGTAATGTTTTGTATTCTGTTTATGCCTTGTATTAGGGCTCCTAGAGTTGTCCCTATTTTTTCTTCCATGATCTTTATCGTTTTAGTCTTTAGGTCTTTGATCCACTTGGAGTTAGTTTTTGTGCATTGTGTGAGGTATGGGTCCTGTTTCATTTTTTTGCAGATGGATATCCTGTTATGCCAGCACCATTTGTTAAAAAGACTATCTTTTCCCCAATTAACTGACACTGGGCCTTTGTCAAATATCAGCTGCTTATATGTGGATGGATTTATATCTGGGTTCTCAATTCTGTTCCATTGGTCTATGTGCCTGTTGTTGTACCAGTACCAGGCTGTTTTGACTACTGTGGCTGTATAATAGGTTCTGAAGTCAGGTAAGGTGAGGCCTCCCACTTTCTTCTTATTTTTCAGTAGTGCTTTGCTTATCCGGGGGTTCTTTCCCTTCCATATGAAATTGGTGATTTGTTTCTCTATCCCCTTAAAATATGACATTGGAATTTGGATCGGAAGTGCGTTATATGGATAGATGGCTTTTGGTAGAATAGACATTTTTACTATGTTAAGTCTTCCTATCCATGAGCAAGGTATGTTTTTCCACTTAAGTATGTCCTTTTGAATTTCTTGTAGTAGAGCTTTGTAGTTGTCTTTGTATAGGTCTTTTACATCCTTGGTAAGATTTATTCCTAAGTATTTTATCTTCTTGGGGGCTACTGTGAATGGTATTGATTTGGTTATTTCCTCTTCGGTGTTCTTTTTGTTGATGTAGAGGAATCCAAGTGATTTTTGTATGTTTATTTTATAACCTGAGACTCTGCCAAACTCTTCTATTAGTTTCAGTAGTTTTCTGGAGGATTCCTTAGGGTTTTCTGTGTATATGATCATGTCATCTGCAAATAGTGATAACTTTACTTCCTCCTTGCCAATCCGGATACCCTTTATTTCTTTGTCTAGCTTAATTGCCCTGGCTAGGACTTCAAGTACGATGTTGAATAAGAGCGGTGATAAAGGGCATCCTTGTCTGGTTCCCGTTCTCAAGGGAAATGCTTTCAGGTTCTCTCCATTTAGAGTGATATTGGCTGTTGGCTTTGCATAGATGCCCTTTATTATGTTGAGGAATTTTTCTTCAATTCCTATTTTGGTAAGAGTTTTTATCATAAATCGGTGTTGAACTTTGTCAAATGCCTTTTCTGCATCAATTGATAAGATCATGTGGTTTTTATCTTTTGTTTTATTTATGTGATGGATTACATTAATGGTTTTTCTGATATTAAACCAGCCTTGCATACCTGGTATAAATCCCACTTGATCAGGGTGAATTATTTTTTTGATGTGTTGTTGGATTCTATTGGCTAGAATTTTGTTGAGGATTTTTGCATCTATGTTCATGAGGGATATAGGTCTATAATTTTTTTTTTTTTTTGTGAAGTCTTTACCTGGTTTTGGTATCAGGGAGATGGTGGCTTCATAGAATGAGTTGGGTAGTATTCCGTCATTTTCTATGCTTTGAAATACCTTCTATAGTAGTGGTGTTAAGTCTTCTCTGAAAGTTTGGTAGAACTCTGCAGTGAAGCCGTCCGGGCCAGGGCTTTTTTTTTGTTGGAAGTTTTTTGATTACCATTTCAATCTCTTTTTTTGTTATGGGTCTATTTAGTTGTTCTACTTCTGAATGTGTTAGTTTAGGTAGGTAGTGTTTTTCCAAGAATTCATCCATTTCTTCTAGGTTTTCAAATTTGTTAGAGTACAATTTTTCGTAGTAATCTGAAATGATTCTTTTAATTTCATTTGGTTCTGTTGTGATGTGGTCCTTCTCGTTTCTTATTCGGGTTATTTGTTTCCTTTCCTGTATTTCTTTAGTCAATCTAGCCAATGGTTTATCAATTTTGTTAATTTTTTCAAAGAACCAGCTTTTGGCTTTGTTAATTCTTTCAATTGTTTTTCTGTTCTCTAATTCTTTTAGTTCAGCTCTAATTTCTATTATTTGTTTTCTTCTGGTGCCTGATGGGTTCTTTCATTGCTCTCTTTCTATTTGTTCAAGTTGTCGGGACAGTTCTCTGATTTTGGCTCTTTCTTCTTTTTGTATGTGTGCATTTATCGATATAAATTGGCCTCTGAGCACTGCTTTTGCTGTGTCCCAGAGGTTTTGATAGGAAGTATTTTCATTCTCGTTGCATTCTATGAATTTCCTTATTCCCTCCTTGATGTCTTCTATAACCCAGTCTTTTTTCAGGAGGGTATTGTTCAGTTTCCAAGTATTTGATTTCTTTTCCCTAGTTTTTCTGTTATTGATCTCTAGTTTTATTGCCTTGTGGTCTGAGAAGATGCTTTGTAATATTTCGATGTTTTGGACTCTGCAAAGGTTTGTTTTATGACCTAATATGTGGTCTATTCTAGAGAATGTTCCATGTGCGCTAGAAAAAAAAGTATATTTTGCAGCAGTTGGGTGGAGAGTTCTGTATAAGTCAATGAGGTCAAGTTGGTTGATTGTTGTAAGTAGGTCTTCCGTGTCTCTATTGAGCTTCTTACTGGATGTCCTGTCCTTCTCCGAAAGTGGTGTGTTGAAGTCTCCTACTATAATTGTGGAGGTGTCTATCTCACTTTTCAATTCTGTTAAAATTTGATTTATGTATCTTGCAGCCCTGTCATTGGGTGCATAAATATTTAATATGGTTATGTCTTCCTGATCAATTGTCCCTTTTATCATTATATAGTGTCCTTCTTTCCAATGACATATTTTAATGTGATGGAGAAGCAAATCACCAACTTCGTATGGAAGGGAAAGAAGCCCCAGATAAGTAAAGCATTACTGAAAAAGAAGAAGAAAGTGGGAGGCCTCACTCTACCTGATTTCAGAACCTATTATACAGCCACAGTAGTCAAAACAGCCTGGTGCTGGTACAACAACAGGCACATAGACCAATGGAACAGAATTGAGAACCCAGATATAAATCCATCCACATATGAGCAGCTGCTATTTGACAAAGGCCCAGTGTCAGTTAATTGGGGAAAAGATAGCCTTTTTAACAAACGGTGCTGGCATAACTGGATATCCATTTGCAAAAAAATGAAACAGGACCCATACCTCACACCATGCACAAAAACTAACTCCAAGTGGATCAAAAACCTAAACATAAAGACTAAAACGATAAAGATCATGGAAGAAAAAATAGGGACAATGTTAGGAGCCCTAATACAAGGCATAAACAGAATACAAAACATTACCAAAAATGATGAAGAGAAACCAGATAACTGGGAGCTCCTAAAAATCAAACGCCTATAAAGACTTCACCAAAAGAGTAAAAAGACCACCTATAGACTGGGAAAGAAGTTTCAGCTGTGACATCTCCGAGCAGCGCCTGATCTCTAAAATCTATATGACTCTGTTAAAACCCAACCACAAAAAGACAAACAACCCAATCAAGAAGTGGGCAAAGGATATGAACACGCACTTCACTAAAGAAGATATTCAGGCAGCTAACAGATACATGAGAAAATGCTCTCGATCATTAGCCATTAAAAAAAAAAATTTTTTTTTTTGAGAAATGCAAGTTAAAACTACAATGAGATTCCATCTCACTCCAACAAGGCTGGCATTAATCCAAAAAACACAAAATAATAAATGTTGGAGAGGTTGCAGAGAGATTGGAACTCTTATACACTGCTGGTGGGAATGTAAAATGGTGCAACCACTTTGGAAATCTATCTGGTGTTTTCTTAAAAAGTTAGAAATAGAACTACCATGCAACCCAGAAATCCCACTCCTCGGAATATACCCTAGAGAAATAAGAGCCTTCACTCGAACAGGTATATGCACACCCATGTTTATTGCAGCTCTGTTTACAATAGCAAAAAGATGGAAGCAACCAAGGTGTCCATCAACGGATGAATGGTTAAATAAATTATGGTATATTCACACAATGGAATACTACGCATCGATAAAGAACAGTGACGAATCTGTGAGACATCTCATAACGTGGAGGAACCTGGAAGGCATTATGCTGAGTGAAATGAGTCAGAGGCAAAAGGACAAATATTGTATAAGACCACTATCATAAGATCTTGAGAAATAGTATAAACTGAGAAAAACACATACTTTTGTGGTTACGAGGAGGGGAGGGAGGGAGGGTGGGAGAGGGTTATTTACTGATTAGTTAGTAGATAAGAACTACTTTAGGTGAAGGGAAGGACAATACTCAATACACGGAAGGTTACCGCAACTGGACTGGACCAAAAGCAAAGAAGTTTCCGGGATAAACTGAATGCTTCAAAGGTCAGCGGAGCAAGGGCGGGGTTTTGGGAACTATGGCTTAAGGGGACTTCTAAGTCAACTGGCAAAATAATTCCATTATGAAAACATTCTGCATCCCACTTTGAAATGTGGTGTCTGGGGTCTTAAATGCTAACAAGCGGCCATCTAAGATGGATCAACTGGTTTCAACCCACCTGGATCAAAGGAGAATGAAGAACACCAAGGTCACATGATAACTATGAGCCCAAGAGACAGAAAGGGCCACATGAACCAGAGACTTACATCATCCTGAGACCAGAAGAACTAGATGGTGCCAGGCCACAACCGATGACTGCCCTGACAGGGAGCACAACAGAGAACCCCTGAGGGAGCAGGAGATCAGTGGGATGCAGACCCCAAATTCTCATAAAAAGACCAGACTTAATGGTCTGACTGAGACTAGAGGAATCCCGGCGGTCATGGTCCCCAAACCTTCTGTTGGCCCAGGACAGGAACCATTCCCGAAGACAACTCATCAGACATAGAAGGGACTGGACAATGGGTTGGAGAGATATGCTGATGAAGAGTGAGCTACTTGTATCAGGTGGACACTTGAGACTGTGTTGGCATCTCCTGTCTGGAGGGGAGATAGGAGGGTAGAGAGGGTTAGAAACTGACAAAATTGTCATGAAAGGAGAGACTGGAAGGAGGGAGCAGGCTGACTCATTAGGGGGAGAGTAAGTGGGAGTATGGAGTATGGTGTATATAAGCTTATATGTGACAAACTGACTTGATTTGTAAACTTTCACTTAAAGCACAATAAAAATTATTCAAAAAAAAAAAAAAAAAGTGGGAAGCGGACAAGCATGCTGCCAGAGCTAATGTCTGCCCAAATCCAAGGAAATATTACAGGGTTAGCAAGAATGGGAAAATGGACAAACACGTTTCACAGCCATGTCTGCCCGAGTCCAAGGAACATTACTGAATAAACAAGAATGGAAAAACGGACAAGCATGCTGCCATAGCCGTGTCTGTCAGAGTCCAGAGAATATTACAGAATAAACAAGAATGGGAAAACAGGCCAGCATGCTGCCACAGCTATGTCTGTCTGAGTCCAAGGAAATATCGTAGAGTAAGCAAGACTGGGAAAACAGACAAGCACGCTGCCACAGCCATGTCTGAGTCATCAGTACATATTAACATTACAAATGGGCAAAAACACTGAAAGCTTCACCTTTTCACAGATTGACTAGAAACTGTGATCCTACGTTTTGAATTGTCTTTCTTCATGATGGAAACCCTGGTGGCGTAGTGGTTAAGTGCTACGGCTGCTAACCAAAAGGTTGGCAGCTCAAATCTGCCAGGCGCTCCTCGGAAACTCTATGGGGCAGTTCTACCCTGGTTTATAGGGTTGCCATGAGTCGGAACTGACTCGACGGCACTGGGTTTGGTTTTGGTTTGGTTTATTAATGACCATTGGTACAGGTTTCAGTAATGACAGTCAGGAGAGTCTTCGTTGGTCCAACAAATTTCTATTCACTATTTGTTAATAAAAAGAGATTAGAGTGGAAAGTCTTTTGTGTTCTGGCTTATGTGAAAGTTTCCTAAAAGACATTTTCTAAGATTATTCTGTCTACAGTCTTTACGTAACCGAATGCCGCTCAGTTCTTGTCCTGTCTTACTAGCTGATTGCAATAAGATGGACACTGCTTGCAACAAAAACAGAAAGTGGCAAGTTTATTGTCTGCGCATACAGCACAGTGGGGTCTAGTGACGTTAAGGCCACATGCTCGCTGACTAAGGGGGCTGGGGAGCTTTTTGTTTCCAACGGTGTCAAGGGGTTGGGTTTGGTACCCAGAATTTTCTGCCTTTAGCCCTCCCATGCCTGTATTTGGGGGTGGGGGAGTCAGTTGAAGGCTGTGATTTCAATCTGCGCATGCTTCAAGGTGTAACTAGGGCTATTCAGTGGACGGAGCCACTACCTGCTGCGACTTCCTGCTCAAAACAAGCTTGTGGTTAGCAAGACGAAGAAAGGGGGGAAGGGGTGTTGATTGGGGTTTTCAATATGGCTGAGCAGCCTGTTTCATTTCTACCTCAGGGCCCAGTTGATGTGTCCTTGTGAGTCCTTGTGAGCCCATCTCCAGCTGGGTCACATTCTCTATGCTCAAGGACAGGGAATAATGGAACCAATATTATTTCCTAAATCAGGGCTCACATCTAGTGGGGAGACAGGCACTGATCACATACATGATCAAGAACCAGACAGAGACTACCTGGAAGATGACAGCATGGGCATTATTATGGAGTAAATTGTATCCCCCAAAATGTGTGTGGGTTCCTGTCTTAGTCACCTAGTGCTGCTATAACAGAAATACCACAAGTGGATGGCTTTGACAAACGCAAGTTTATTCACTGACAGTCCGGAAGGCTAAAAGTCGGAATTCAGGGTGTCAACTCCAGGAGAAGGCTTTCTCTATCAGTTCTGCAAGAAGGTTGTTGTCATCAATCTTCCCCTGGACAGGGAGCTTCTCTGTGTAGGAACCCCAGGACTAAAGGACCTGCCCTGCTCCAGGCGCTGTTTACTTGGTTGGTATGAGGTTCCCACTATCTGCTTGCTTCCCTTTCCTTTTATCTCTTATAAGATAAAAGGTGGTGCAGGCCACACCCCAGAGAAACTCCCTTTACATTGGATCAGGGATATGACCTGAGCAAGGGTGTTACATCCCACCCTAATCCTCTTGAACCACAGCCAGAGACTATGATTTATAACACACAGGAAAATCACAAAATTGAGGACAACCACACAAACTGGGTATCATGGCCTAACCAAGTTGACACATACTTTTGGGGAACGTAATTCAATCCATGACAGTTCTCCATTCCTATCTTGTGAAATCAAGCATCAAACAGATGGCTGATATTCAGGACAACTTGTCACCCACCTCCCCACACCATTGGTTTCCAACCCTGTCACTCATATGCTCCTTCATGGTATAGACACCCTGTGTCACATCCTAAGTATCATCCCCACTCTGACTCTTCCCAGGCCTTTGTTCTCATCCCTTTTCTCATCTCAGAATTTAGAAACAGGCTTTTCCTCGTGGTTTTGGACTTAATTTTTGATCCAGCCCCATCATCCCCTATCATCTTGGGCAAGGTCTCTCAACTTCAAATCCAAGTCTTTTTGGAATCCTGCCTCTGCATTGGCCTCAGGGCGTCTAAAGTTAGGCATACTCCAACATTTCACTGGGGCCGTCTTGTGCTCTTTAGCTTGGGGACAGACAGATTAACTGCACATTTTGATGGATAGTGCTTGCCTGGAGGGTGAAGGCTAGACCTTAACTCAGAAATGACAAAAATAGGGCATTATGGTGCTACTCCCCATCTCCTGACCACAGCAGATGTAATAAATCAATCATGGCATTTTTTCCTGCTAAGGCTGGTTTTGGCTTATCATCCTTTCTCAAAACTCCAGGCAGCCATGATCAAACAATTGCAGTTGGCATGTGTCTTAGTTCCCTAACCAAAAAAAAAAAAAACCATTGCTGTTGAGTAGATTCTGACTCATAGCAACCCTATAGGACAGAGTAGAACTGCCCCATAGAGTTTCCAAGGTGCTGCTGGTGGGTTTGAACTGCCAACCTTTTGGTTACCAGCCATTGCTCTTAACCACTATGCCATGTTCCTACTATTAATGAATGTTTGCAGCAGTTTCTTCTTATTTTGAGCTGTGCCACATTACCAAATGAAGGTCCAGGAAGACTGACTCCGTCCTTGTCATTAAGGTCGACTCTACTTCGAGGAGGCAGCTCTTCTTCAGTTGTATTTTGAGTGCCTTCAAACCTGAAGGGCTCATTTTCCAGCACTATATCAAACAATGTGTCGCTGCTCTTCATAAGGTTTTCATTGGCTAATTTTTTTTTCAGAAGTGAATTGCCAGGTTCTTCTTCCCAGTCTGTCTTAGTCTGGAAGCTCAGCTGAAGCCTGTATACCATGTGTGACCCTGCTTGTATTTGAATACCAGTGGCATAACTTCCACCATCACAGCAACAGGAAAACCCCCACAGTATGACAAACTGACAGATGCATGGGAGGAGAGAGAATGGGGCAGAACAAAATACTTGAAGAGATATTGGATGAAATGTCTTCAAAACTGATGAAAGACACCAACCCCCAGATATAAGAATCTCGGTAAAACCCAAGCAACAAAATACTACAGCAACAGCTGCAAAAATGCACATTCTTTACAAGTTTACATGGAGTGTTGTTGTTAGATGCTGTCGAGCCAGTTCCAACTCATAGTGACCCTATACACAACAGAACGAAGGGGCTACCCGGTCCTGCACCATCCCCACAATCGTTGCTATGTTTGAGCCCATTGTTGCAGCCACTGTGTCAATCTCGTTGAAGGACTTTCTCTTTTTTACTGATTCTCTACTTTACCAAGTGTGATGCCCTTCTCTGGAAAATGGTTCCTCCTGATAACATGTCCAAAGTAAATGAGAAATCGTACCGTCCTCGCCTCTAAGGAGCATTTTGGCTGTATTTCTTCCAAGACAGATTTGTTCATTCTTCTGGTGATCTATGGCATATTCAATATTCTTCACCAACACCATAATTCAAATGCATCAATTCTTCTTCAGTCTTCCTTATTCATTTTCCAGCTTTCATATGCACATGAGGCAATTGAAAAGATCATGGCTTGCATCAGGCTCACCTTAGTCCTCAAAGTGACATATTTGCTTTTTAACACTTACAAGAGATGTTTTGCAGCAAATTTGTCAAATGCAATTCGTCTTTTGATTTACTGATTGCTGCTTGCAAGGGCATTGACTGTGGATTGAAGTAAAATGAAATCCTTGACAACTTCAATATTTTCTCCATTTATCACGTTGTTGTTTATTGGTCCAGTTGTGGGGATTTTTGTTTTCTTTATGTTGAGGTATAATCCATAGTGAAGGCTGTAGTCTTTGATCTTCGTCAGCAAGTGCTTCAAGTTTTCTATATTCTCAGCAAGCAATGTTGTATCATCTATATGTCACAGTTTGTTAACGAGTCTTCTTCCAATTCTGATGCCACTTTCTTCCTCATATAGTCCAGCTTCTCAGATGATTTGCTCAGTATACAGACTGAATAAGCATGGTAAAAGGATACAACCTGGACACACACCTTTCCTGATTTTAAAGCATGCAGTATTCCCTTGTTCTGTTCAAATGGCTGCCTCTTTGTCTATGTACAGGTTCTATATGAGCACAATTTAAGTGTTGTGTGGAATTCCCATTCTTCACAAAGTTATGCATAATTTGTTATGATCCACACAGTCGAATGCCTATGCATAGTCAATGAAACACAGGTAAACATCTTTCTAATATGCTCTGCTTTTAGCCAAGATCCATCTGACATTGGTAATGATATCCCTTGTTCCACAACGTCTTCTGAATCCAGCTTGAATTTCTGGCAATTCCCTGTTGATGTACTGCTGCAACCAGTTTTGAATAATGTTCAGCAAAATTTTACTTGCATGTGATATTAATAATATTGGTCAATAATTTCTGCATTCAGTTGGATCATCTTTCTTTGGAATAGGCATAAATATGGATCTCTTCCACTTGGTTGGCCAGGTAGCTGTCTTCCAAATTTTTTGGCATAGATGAATGAGCGTTTCCAGTGCTGCATCTGTTTGTTGAAATATCTCAGTTGGTATTCTGTCAATTCCTGGAGCCTTGTTTTTCGCCAATGCCTTCAGTACAGCTTGGACTTATTCCGTCAGTACTCTTAGTTCTTGGTCATATGCTACCTCCTCAAATGGTTGAACGTCAACCAATTCTTTTTTGTACAGTGACTCTGTATATTCCTTCCATCTTCTTTTGATGCTCCCTGCATCATTCAATATTTTACCCATAGAATCCTTCAAAATTGCAACTCAAGGCTTGAATTTTTTTCTTCAGTTCTTTCAGCTTCAGAAATGCAGAATACGTTCTTCCCTTTTGGTGTCCTAACTCCAGGCCTTTGCACATTTCCTTATAATACTTTACTTCATCTTCTCAAGCCCCCTTTGAAATCTTCTGTTCAGCTCTTTTACTTCATCGTTTCTTCCATTCACTTTAGCTGCTCTATATTCAAGAGCAAGTTTCAAGGCCACAGAAGCTTCATAAACACACGTAAACTCCCTAAAGGACTGAATTACTGGGCTGAAGGCTGAGGACCACGGTCTCAGGGAACATCTATCTCAATTAGGATAACATAGCTTATAAAGCAAATGTTCTACATTCTACTTTAGTGAGTAGCAACTGGGGGTCTTAAAAGCTTATAAGCAGCCATCTAAGATATTCCATTGTTCTCACCCCATCTGGAGCAAGGGAAAATGAAGAATCAAAGACAAAAGGGAAAGATTAGTCCAAAAGACTAATGGACCATAATTACCACAGCCTCCACCAGACTGAGTCCAGCACATCTAAATGGTGCCCTGCTACTGCCACCAACTCCTCCGATAGGGATCACAATAGAGGGAGCTGGAAAAAAATATAGAACAAAATTCTAACTCACAGAAAAAGACCAAACTTCCTTGTCTGACAGAGACTGGAGAAACCCCAAGAGTATGGCCCCCAGACACTCTTTTAAGTCAGTACTGAAGTCACTCCTGACATACGCCCTTCAGCCAAAGATTACACAGGTCCATAAAACAAAATGAGCCTAAATGGGCACAGCAGCCCAGGGAAGGCAGGAGGAGACAGGAAAACTGGTAACCGGGAATGTAAAGTTAAAAACGGAAGAGCGCTGACATGTCATGGGGTTGGGAACCACTGTCACAAAACAATATGTGTATTAACTGTTTAATGAGAAACTAATTTGCTCTGAATCTTCATCTAAAGTACAATTAAAAAAAAAAAGAGCAAGCTTCAGAGTCTCTCTTGACATCAATTTTAGTCTTTTCTTTCTTTCTTGTCTTTTTAATGAACTTTTCCTTTCTTCATGTATGATGTCCTTGATGTCATCCCACAACTCATCTGGTCCTTAGTCATAGAAGTTCAGTATGTCAAATCTACTTTTGAGATGGTCTCTAAATTCAGATGGGATGTACTCAAGGTTGTGCTTTGGATCTTGTGGACTTATTTCAGTTTTCTTCAGCTTCAACTTGAACTTCCGTACGAGCAACTGATGGCCTGTTCTGCACTCGGCCCCTTGCCTTGTTCTGACTGATGATATTGAGCTTCTCCATTGTCTCTTTGATGTCAGTTTGAATCCTCTGTTTTCCATCTCATGAGATTCATGTGTATGATCACAATTTATGTTCTTAAAAAAGGCATTTCCAATGAATAGGTCGTTATTCTTGCAAAATTCTATCATGCGATCTCTGGTGTCATTTCTATCACCAAGGCCATATTTTCCAACTACGAATTTGGTTGGTTAGTGGGAATCCTTCTTTGTTTCCCATTTTCACATTCCAATCACCAGTAATTATCCATGCAACTTGGTTGCATGTTTGATCAATTTCAGACTGCAGAAGTTGGTAAAAATCTTCAGTTTCTTCATCTTTGGCACTAGTGGTTGGTGCATAAATTTGAGAAATAGTCTATTAACTGGTCTTCCTTCTAGGCGTATGGATATTATCCTATCACCGACAGCGTTGTACTTTAGGTAGGTCTTGATATGTGCTTTTAACAAAAGCACATTCATTAACAAATGAATGTGATGCTATTCCTCTTCAATTTGTCCTTCCCAGCGTAGTAGACCACACGATTGTCTAACTAAAAATGGCTAATACCAATCCATTTCAGTTCACTTATGCCTGGCAACCCTGGTGGCACGGCAGTTAAAACACTTGCCTGGTAACCAAAAAGTCGGTGGTTTGAAACCACCAGATACTCCGTGGGAGACAGATGTGGCAGTCCGCTTCAGTAGAGATTTACAGCCTTGGAAACCCTATGGGGTCGTTATGGGTCAGAATTGACTGGATGGGAGTGGGTTTTGTTGTTGTTGTTTAATTCCTAGGTTATGGATCTTTAAGTATTCCATTTCATTTTTGACAACTTCCAATTTTCCTAGGTTCATACTTCACACATTCCACATTCTGATTATCAATGGATGTCTGCAGCTGTTTCTTCTCATTTTGAGTCATGGACTTATCTTAATTTTCTTCAGCTTCAACTCGAACCTGCATGTGAACAAATTGATGGTTGGTTTTAGGGGAATAAAAGCTGTTTTAGAAATAAAAATAACAGAATGAAGAAAGAACTGCACCTACAAAGGCAGAGAGGCATGAAAGGAATGTTGTGCTGGGGGAGGACACTTCCTTCTTTCTGGCTGGCTTTTTGTGAAGACAGGACAACTTTGAGATCAAGGAGCATAGCAGAGGTTGCTGGTCCTCTACCCTTGAAGGATACGTTGCCCAATCAAGACGCTTGAGGGCGCTGGTGCTTCAAAAATCCGTGGGACAGTTATTCAACAGATGTTTCAAAGTCTGTTCCATCCCAGACCCAGAGACCCAGATCCTCCCCTGTAGAAGTTCCAGAACTCTCTAAAAACGTTCAAGATCTAGAAAAAAGAAATGAAAAGCCACACACAGTTTAGCAATTTAAACCACAAAAGTAAAGTTGCGAAATCAAAATCAATAAATGAAATGTCTACTAAAGCCAACATGGTGTCAACTTTATTAATGTCGGCTTTAGTGTCTCCCAAAATGCATTGGAAAGTTATTTGGGGATTATGTGTTTCCAGTTTGCAAGAATGCCTGTTTTTTCCGCTAGTCTCACTCTTTTGGGAGCAAGGGAGAATGAAGAAAACTAAAGATACAAGACAAAGATTAGTCCGAAAGACTAATTGACCACAACTAGCACAGCCTCCACCAGACTGAGTCCAGTACAACTAGATGGTGCTGGGCTTTCACCACCGACTGCTCTGACAGGGATCACAATAGAGTGTCCCAGACAGAGCTGGAGAAAAATGTAGAACAAAATTCTAACTCACAAAAAAAGACCAGACTTACTGGCCTGACAGAGACTGAAGAAACCTCGAGAGTATGGCCTCCAGACACCATTATAGCTCAGTAATGAAGTCACTCCTGACATTCACCCTTCAGCCAAAGATTGGACAGGCCCATAAAACAAAACGAGACTAAAGGGGCACACCAGCCCAGGGGCAAGGACGAGAGGGCAGAAGGGGACAGGAAAGCTAGTAATAGGGAACCCAAGGTCGGTAAGGGAGAGTGTTGGTATCTCGTGGGGTTGTTAACCAATGTCATAAAACAATATGTATACTAACTTTAAAGAGAGGCTAGTTTGTTCCGTAGACCTTCATCTAAAGTACAATTAAAAAAATAAATAAATGAGTTCCCTTACTTGTAGACCAATGTTCACAGCTGCACTATTCACAATAGCCAAAAGGTGGAAACAACCCAAGTGTCCTTCAGCAGATAACTTTTATGAGTTTGTTAATGGAGGCTTGCGTGTTACTATAATGCTGAACAGGTTTCAGGCCAAGACAGGCTAGAAAGAATGACATGGCAATCTGCTTCCAATCTGGTCTATTCATATAATGGAATATTACTGAGCCATCAATAGAAATGACATTCTGATATATGCTACAACATGGATGAACCTTCAAAACATAATGCCAAGTGGAAGAAGTCATTCACAAAAGAACAAATATTGTATGATCTCACTTACGTGAAATATCTGGAATAGGCAAAGGCACAGAAACTAAAGTTTATTAGTGGTAACAAGGGGTAAGAGAAGGGGGAAAGAGATGCTACTGCTTAACGAGCACTGAGTTTCCGTTAAGGGTAATAAAAAAAAATTTGGAAACAGATAGTTGTGATAGTTGTACAACATGCAGGATATAATTAATGTCACTGGATTGTACATGTCAAAATGGTTGAAAGGGCAACTTTTTTGTTACATACATTTTACGACAATAAAAAAAAAATTATGTTAAAAACTAAAAAGAAAAGAAAAAGGAACTCCCACCCCCACCCCAGCTTCCATGTGGAGATGAGACCGTCAGGGCAAGGGTAGAAGCAGACAGACAGGTTAGCTGACTCTTGCAGGACTCAGGTGATGAAAGTGGGGGTGGGACCAGAGTTGGAGCAGAAAAGGTAGTGAGACCTGTTTGGACACTGAATAGATTTTGAAGGTGGAGTCGACAGGATTTGCTAAAGGCTCAGAGGCTCAGATGGGTGTGAGACAAGAAGAGCAGTCAAAGGTGACTGCAGAATTTGGGGTGTGAGCGAATAGGAGGATGTAGCTGCCATTACTGAGATGGGGAAGATGAAGGTGGGGACAGGTTCATATTAATGATCATTAGGTCTCTTGCAGCCTCAAAAAGTTGAGACTGTTTTTTATTATGGCAAAATATGTGTATATATAGAAATATTTAGTATTTGTCATTTCAACACTTTTTACATGTACAATTCAGTGACATTAATGACATTCCTTGCGTTGTGCAACCATGACCACTATTCGTTTCGAAATTTTTCCATCACCCTTAAAAGAACCTCAGTATGCCCCAAGCGATGACAAGGTTTTTTTTTTTTTTTTTTTCCTTAGTTTTATTTATTTTTAAAAAATAATTTTTTCATTGTGATATGCTGTAACAGAACATTTCCCGTTCCTACAGTCTTCACAGGTGCAATTTAGTGACATTAATTATGCTCGTCATGTTGTTCAACCATCACTATTAACCGTTCCTGAATTTTTTCATCACCTTCAACAAAAAAAAAAAAAAAAATTTTTTTTTTTTTTCAACAAAAGCTCAGTGTCCCCTAAGCAATGAGTCTCCCTTTCCGCCTCCCTCCACCTGCCCCTGGTAACCACTAATCCGCTTTGGTCTCTAATACACTTGTCTAGCCTAGATATTTCATATAAGCGGGATATACAATATTTGTTCTTTTGTGAATAACTCCTTTCACACAGCATTATGTTTTCAAGGTTCATTTATGATGTAGCACGTATCAGGACTTCATTTCTCTTTATGGCTAGGAAATATTCCATTGAATGTATGTATCACGTTTTGTTTATCCATTCATCTGCTGATGGAGTGATTTTCTTTTAATATTAATAACATTGTTCAAGCGCAGAGTCTTCTCGCAGTTTCTGCTAAACTAACAAGCAAAGTCCCAGCTATCCTAATCTTGTTTGAGATTTTTGTTAATTCCATATCTCCTCCGTTGATTAAGTCACCTCAATGGTTTCACTGTCATATTTATATGGTCTGAAAGGTGGTCAGCTTCCTTTTATTACTATTTGTTCCCTAAATATCCTTTCATCAAGTTCCATCAATGTAATTATACTTTTTTTGCTTTTGTCATCAAACAAAATGTATTTTTTTTTAAAGTTAGTAATCCTTCCTAATAGTTTTTTGTCTTGGGACTGATTTTTTTTTTGATTGTGCTTTTGTGTGTGTATGTGTGCTTTACGTGAAAGTTTACAGCTCAAGTTAATTTCTCATACAAAAATTTCTACACATATTGTTTTGTGACATTAATTGCAATCCCCACAATGTGACAACATACTCCCCTTTTCTACCCCGGGTTCCACATGTCCGTTCAACCAGTTCCCATCCCTTCCTGCCTTTTCATCCTCCCTCTGGACAGGAGCTGCTCATTTGTTCTAGTGTATCTGATTGAACAAAGAAGCACACTCCTCATATGTATTATTTTTTGTTTTGTAGTCCTGACGAATCTTTGTCTGGAGAGTGGGCTTCGGGAATGGTTTCAGTTCTGGGTTACCAGAGCGTCCAGGGGCCATAGTTTCAGGGGTTCCTCCAGTCTCTGTCAGACCATTAAGTCCGGCCTTTTTACAAGAATTTGAGATCTGCTCTACATTTTCTCCGTCTCGGACTCTCTGTTGTGTTCCCTCTCAGGGCAGTCATTGGTGATGGCAGGGTACCATCTAGTTCTTCTGGTCTCAGGCTGGTGGAGTCTCTGATTTATGTGGTCTTTTAGTCTCTCGGGCTAATATTTTCCTTGTATCTTTTGTTTTCTTCATTCTCCTTTGCTCCAAGTGGGATGGGACCAATCGATGCATCTTAGATGGCCACTCTCAAGCTTTTAAGACCCCAGACGCCTCTCACCAAAGTGGGTTGTAGAACATTTTCTAATAAAATTTGTTATGCCAATTGACCTAGATGTTCCCATAAGCTATGGTCCCAACACCCCAACCCCAGTTACTCTGTCCCTCAAGGTGTTTGGATATGTCCAGGAAACTTCTTAGTTTTTGCTTTGGTCGAGTTGTGTTGACTTTGGGGACTGGTATTTATCTTGTTGGTTTTCAACTAGGATATCCCATTTCTCCATTTCTATAATACCAACCAGAATGCTCCTTAGAAGCAAAGATGGTGAGACTGCATCTTACATACTTTGGACATGTTGTCAGGAAGGATCAGGCCCTGGAGAAGGACACCATGCTTGGTAAAGTACAGGGTCAGGGAAAGAGAGGAAGACCCTTAACAAGATGGATTGACACAATTGCAACAATGAGGTCAATCATAACAATGATTTTGAGCATGGTGCAGGACGGGGCAGTGTTTCGTTCTGTGGTACATAGGGTCTCTATGAGTTGGAACTGACTCGACAGCACCAAACAACAACAACAACATAATATCTCACACTCCTGTTTCATAGTTCTCATAACTTACTTTTATGTGTCCACTTTTTAAAAATCTTTTTCAAATTTTGTATTCATTTGTATTTTATTTTATTTCTTTTTACATTCGTTTTTTAATTGTACTTTAGATGGTTTACTGAGCAAATTAGTTTCTCATTAAACAATTAATGCATATATTGTTTTTTGACATAGTTGCCAAACCCGTGACATGTCAATACTCTCCATCTCTCGACCTTGGGTTCCCCTTTACCAGCTTTCCTGTCCCCTCCTGCCTTCTCGTCCCTGCCCCTGAGCTGGTGTGCCCATTTAGTCTCGCTTTGTTTTATGGGCCTGTCTAATCTTTGGCTAAAGGGTGAACCTCAGGAGTGACTTCAGTACTGAGTTAAAAGGGTGTCCAGGGAGCACACTCTCAGGGTTTCTCCAGTCTGCGTTAAACTAGTAAGTCTGGTCTTTTTCTGAGTTAGAATTTTGTTCTACATTTTCTCCAGCTCTGTCCAGGGTCCTCTATGGTGATCCCTGTCAGAGCAGTCAGTGGTGGTAGCCGGGCACCATCTAGTTGTACTGGACTCAGTCTGGTGGAGGCTGTGCTGGTTGTGGTCCATTAGTCCTTTGGGCTAATCTTTCCCTTGTATCTTTGGTTTTCTTCATTCTCCCTTGCTGCAGGAGGGGTGGGATCATATCTTAGATGGCCACTCAGGCTTTTAAGACCAGAGACACTACTCACCAAAAAAAAGGATGTAGAACATTTTATTTATTAACTATGTCATCATAGTTGAGCTAGATGTCCCCTGAGACCATGGTCCCCAGCCCTCAGCCCAGTAATTTGGTCCCTCAGGGAGTCTGGATGTGTCTGTGAAGCTTCCACAACCTTGCCTTGGTCAAGTCGTGTTGGCTTCCCCAGACATACTGTCTTACGCTTCACCAAAGTTACCACTTATCTGTTGCCTGGTTAGTGTTTTTCTTTCCCCACCACTCCCCTCCCTAGTAACCATCAAAGATTGTTTCTTTCTGTGTGTAAACCTTTTCATGAGTTTTTATAATAGTGGTCTCATACAGTATTTGTCCTTTTGCGATTGACTTATTTCGCTCAGCATAATGCCCTCCGGTTTCATCCATATTGTGAGATGCTTCACAGATTCATCATTGTTCTTTATCGTTGCCTGGAATTCCATGGTGTGCATGTACCATAGTTAGTTTATCCATTCATCTGTTGACGGTCACTTAGGTTGTTTCCATGTTTCTGCTACTGTGAATAATGTTGCAGTGAACAGGAGTATGCATATGTCTATTCTTGTTACGACTCTTATTTCTCTAGGATATATTCCTAGGAGTGGAATTGCTGGATCATATGCTATTTCTATTTCTAGCTTTTTAAAGAAACACCATATCGCTTTCCAAAATGGTTATACCATTTTACATTCCCACCAGCAGTGCATAAGAGTCTAAGCTCCCCACAGCCTCTCCAACATGTTATTTTCTGTCTTTTTGATTTGTGCCAGTAACGTCGGGGTGAGATGGTATCTCAGTGTAGTTTTGATTTGCATTTCTCTAATGGCTAGTGATTTCGAGCATTTCCTCATGTGTCTGTTAGCTGCCCAAATGTCTTCTTTGTTGAGGTGTCCATATCCTTCACCCATTTTTTAATTGGATTATTTGTCTTTTTGTTGTAGAGGTGTTGGATTTTCCTATAGATTTCAGAGATTAGACCTTTGTCAGATTTGTCATAACCAAAAATTTTTTCCCTGTCTGTAGGTTCTCTTTTTGTTTATTTGGTGAAGACTTTTGATGAGCATAACCGTTTAATTTTTACAAGATCCCAGTTATCTGGCTTATGTTGTGGTATTTGTGTATTGTTAATTACAGTTTGTATGCTCTTTGTGTGGTGTATTACGGCCTTAAAAAATATTTTTTACTATGGTAAATATATAGGTAACAAAACATTCGCCATTTTAACATGCACAGTTCTGTGGCATCAAATATGTTCATCACGCTAATCAACCATAACCGTTAATGTTCAATCACTTTTTTAAAAAAGTTTTTATTGTGGTAAAATATATATATATATACACACACACAAAAAAAAAAACCCTTTGCTGTTGAGTTGATTCCAACTCATAGGGACCCTATATTACAGAGTGGAACTGTTCCATAAAAGAGTTTCCAAGGAGCGCCTGGTGGATTTGAACTCCCGACCTTTTGATCAGCAGCCATAACACTTAACCACTACACCAACAGGGTTTCCATACATATGTAAACATCTGCAATTTCAACCATTTTTATATGTACAAATCTGTGACATTGATTAGGTTCATCATGTTCCATCATTGCCACTATCTGTTTCCAGATTTTCCCTTCACAGAAACTCAGGGCTCCCTAGGCAGTGGGCTCCCCTTTTCCTCCTCAATCACCCTTTATATATAAAATTGTTGTTTATGTTAATTACTGAAGCATTCCTTTCTTGCAAAGCCAAGTTATTGACATCCCTGTTAGAACAGCACTTATCTCAAAAAAAAAAAAAAAAAAAAAATCTGTATTTTCTAAACGCTTACCTGCTCCTTTCTCACAACTTTTATTGAGAAAAATTTACAAGACTCAACAAGATTTTCAGACTGCTTTTGCTGCTGGAGCCCCTGAGGTTGTCCATCTGGGTCCAAATACTCTCCACTTCCCAATATTTCAATCCCCAGTTCTTCAAAATATACGTCAGAGTAGAACTGTACCCCACAGGGTTTTCAATGGCTGATTTTTTTGAAGTAGATCGCCAGACCTTTCTTCCAAGGCATCTCAGAGTGGACTCAAACCTCCAACCTTTCAGTTAACAGCCAAACCGATTCACTATTTGCGGTTTTCAGGGACTCTCATTATAATTTATGCTGTTTGTTATTAGGTGTCATCAAGTCAGTTCTGCCTCATAGAGATCCCATGTACAACAGAGTAAAACACTGCCTGGTCCTGGGCAATCCTCACAACCACTATGTTTGAGCCTATTGTTGCACCCACTGTGTCAATCCACATCGTTGAAGGTCTTTCTCTTTCTCATTGACCCTCTACTTTACTAAGCATGATGTCCTTCTACAGTGACTGGTCCCTCCTGATAACATGTCCAAAGTACATGAGACAAAGTCTTGCCATCCTCGCTTCTAAGCAGTATTCTGGTTGTACTTCTTCCAAGACAGGTTTGTTTGTTCTGGCAGTCCGTGGTATATTCTTCTCCAACGCCATACTTCAAAGGCATCAATTCTTCTTTGGTCTTCCTTATTTTTTGTCCAGCTTTCACATGTGTATGAGGCCATTGAAAATACCATGCCTTGGGTCAGGTACAACTTAGTCCTCAAGGTGACATCTTTATAACACTTTAACACTTTTGCAGCAGATTTGCCAAGTGCACTGCATCGTTTGATTTCTTGGCTGCTGCTTCTATGGGTATTGATTGGGCATCCAAGTAAAACTAATTATAATTTATAGTGTTCATTAATTTTACTATCGTTTGGAAGTACTATCTGGATATTTGCCAGCCTGTGCTGAATATTCCCAGATTTTAACAATGGGACAATAGTACTGTCATGGATTGAACTGTGTCGCCCAAAATAGCTATCAACTTGGTTAGGTCATGATTCCCAGTATTGTATGATTGCCTACCATTTTGTCATCTGATGTGACTTCCCTATGTGTTATATATCCTATCACTTAGATGTAATGAGGTGGATTAGTGGCAGTTATATTGATAGGATCTACAAGACTAGATAGTGTCTTAAGCCAATTTCTTTTGAGGTATAAAAGAGAGAAGTGAGCAGAGAGACATGGGGACCTCATACCATCAAGAAAGCAGTGCTGGGCCCAAAGTGCATCCTTTGGACCTGAGGTTCCTGCACTGAGATATTCCCAGACCAAGGGAAGTCTGATGATGAGGACCTTTCTCCAGAGCCGACAAAGAGACAAAGCCTTCCCTTGGAGCCGGCACCCTGAGTTCAGACTTCTAGCCTACTGGGTTGTGAGAGAATAAATTTCTCTTTGTTAAAGCCATGCACTTGTGGTACTTCTGTTACAGCAGCACTAGATGACCAAGACAGGTGCATACTGACGGGATATTAGCCCTAGATTGGCACTATGGGGTCATGGTTGTCTTGACATGCAAAGACAGGCAACGCTTTTGAGCAGCGTCCAGGGCAAAAGGAGCAGAGAAGTGGGGCAGTAGCTGTAGGGGTGTATAAGATGAAGAAGGGAGAATCCAGACGTAAATCCATCCATATATGAGCAGCTCATATCTGACAAAGGCCCAAAGTCAGTATAATGGGGAAAAGACACTCTCTTTAACAAATGGTGCTGGATATCCATCTGCAAAAAAATGAGACAAGACCCATACCTCACAACATACACAAAAACAAACTCAAAATGGATCAAAGACCTAAATACAAAATCTAAAACTACAAAGATTATGGAAGAAAAAAATAGGGACAACGCTAGGAGCCCTAATACATCGCATAAACAGTACACAAAACATTACTGACAATGCACAAACACCAGAAGAGAAACGAGATAACTGGGAGCTCCTAAAAATCAAACACCTGTGCTCATCCAAGGACTTCACCAAAAGAGTAAAAAGATTACCTACAGCCTGGGAAAAAGTTTTTAGCTATGACATTTCCGATCAGAATCTGATCTCTAAAACCTACATGATACTGCAAAAACTCAACAACAAAAAGACAAATAACACAATTAAAAAATGGTCAAAGGATACGAATAGATGCTTCACCAGAGAAGACATCCAGGTGGCTAACAGATACATGAGGAAATGCTCACAATCATTAGCCATTAGAGAAATGCAAATCAAAACGGCAATGAATTACCATCTCACTCCAACAAGACTGGCATTAGTCAAAAAAACACAAAATAATAAATGTTGGAGAGGTTGTGGAGAGACTGGAACACTTAGACACTGCTGGTGGGAATGTAAAATGGTACAACCACTTTGGAAATCGATTTGGCGCTTTCTTTAAAAGCTAGAAATAGAACTACCATACTATCCAGCAATCCCACTCCTTGAAATATACTCTAGAGAAATAAGAGCCTTTACATGAACAGATACATGCACACCCATGTTCACTGCAGCACTGTTTACAACAGCAAAAAGATGGAAGCAACTAAGGTGCCCATCAATGGATGAATGGATACATAAATTATGGTATATTCACACAATGGAAAACTATGGATCAATAAAGAACAATGACGAACCCATGAAAGTTTTCATAACATGGAGGAACCTGGAAGGCATTATGCTGAGTGAGTCAGTTGCAAAAGGACAAATACTGTATGAGAACACTACTACAAGAACTCAAGAAATAGTTTAAACAGAGTAGAAAATATCCTTTGATGGTTATGAGGGTGGGGAGGAAGGGAGGGAGAGGGGTATTCACTAATTACATAGTAGATAAGAACTATTTTAGGTTAAGGGAAAGACAACACACAATACAGGAGAAGTCAGCACAACTGGATGAAACCAGAAACAAAGAAGTTTCCTGAATAAACTGAATACTTCAAAGGCCAGAGTAGGAGGGGTAGGGGTCTGGGGACCATGGATTCAGGGGACATCTAGGTCAATCGGCTTAATAAAATCTATTAAGAAATCATTCGGCATCCCACTTTGGTGAGTGGAGTCTGGGGTCTTAAACACTAGCAAGCTGCCATCTAAGATGCATCAATTGGTCTCAACCCACCTGGAGCAAAGGAGAATGAAGAACACCAAAGACACAAGGTAATTATGAGCCCAAGAGACAGAAAGGGTGACATAAATCAGAGACTCCATCAGCCTGAGACCAGAAGAAGTAAATGGTGCCCCGCTACAACCGATGACTGCCTGACAGGGAACACAGCAGAGAATCTCTGATGGAGCAGGACAGCAGTGGGATACAAACTTCAAATTCTCGTCAAAAGACCAGACTTAATGGTCTGATTGAGGCTAGAAGGACTCCAGAGGTCATGGTTCCCAGATGTTCTGTTAGCCCAAGACAGGAACCATTCCCAAAGCCAACTCTCAGACAGGGAATGGACTGGACTATAAGACAGAAAATGATGCTGGTGAAGAGTGAGTTTCTTGGCTCAAGTAGACACATGATACTATGTGGGCAGCCCCTGTCTGGAGGCCAGATGAGAAGGCAGAGGGGGACAGGAGCTGACTGAATGGACACAAGGAATACAGGGTGGAGAGGAGTGTGCTGTCCCATTAGGGGGAGGGAAACTTGGAGTACATAGCAAGGTTTATATAAGTTTTTGTATGAGAGACTGACTTGATCTGTTATCTTTCACTTAAAGCACAACAACAAAAGACAAAGAAGGGATTCTTTCACAGATGAAAGAAACGTTAGAGGCTTTATGTCTTAGTTTTGTTCATCCAGAAGCAGATTCTGTGTGAAGAATCTGAGTGCAAATAGAGTATTTAGAAGAGGCATTCATGGTTAGGTGGTAGAATCCTTGCCTTCCACGCGGGATACCCCGGTTCTATTCCAGGCCGATGCACCTCATACCCAGCCACCACCCATGTGTCAGCGGAGGCTTGTGTGTTGCTATGATGCTGAGCAGGTTTCAGCAGAGCTTCTAGGCTATAACAGACAGGAAGAAAGGCCTGGTGATCTACTTCTGAAAATCAGCCACTGAAAACCCGTGGGTTTGTTGGCTTTAACCCTTACAGGAGAAGATCACCAAGCCTTTTCTTCCATGGCACTGTTGAGTGGGTTCAAACCACCAACCTTTAAGTTAGTAGTTGAGAGCTTCACCATTTGCACCACCCAGGAACCTACATGATAGCAACAGGGTCTCTTCAATGGGATCCCCTATGAAACATGGCAGAGAGAGCTAGTTAGAGACTACAACTGTTGAGACAATGGGTGAAAGACGAATGGCCACGTCAGAGCCTGGGTGAAAGGGAAACTGTTGTTGTTGTTAGTTGACATCAGGTTGATCCCGACTCATGGAGACCCCATGTGTTCCAGAGTAGAACTGCTCCATAGGTGCTCCACAGAGTTTTCTTGGTTGTAATCTTTACAGAAGCAGGTTCCCAGATCTTTCTTCCACAGTACTGGTGGGTGGGTTTGAACCACCAACCTTTAGATTAGCAGTCAAGCAAAAAACATTCACATTAGGAGGAATTAATGGATAAACATAAAGACAACAAAAGTTCTCACAACTGGACCAATAAGCAATAACATGATAAACAGAGAAAAGACTGAAGTTGTTAAGGCTTTCATTTTACTTGGATCCAAAATCAACACTCATGGAAGCAGCAGTCAAGAAATCAGTGCGTTGCATTGGGCAAATCTGCTGCAAAAGACCTCTCTAAAGTGTTACAAGACAAACATGTCACCTTGAAGACTAAGGTGCGCCTGACCCAAGCCATGGTGTTTTCAATTGCCTGATAGGCACGTGAAAGCTGGACAATGAATAAGGAAGATCAAAGAAGAAATACCATATGATACAGCAATCCCACCATGAGGAATATATCCTAGAGAAATAAGAGCCCTCACATGAATAGATATATGCACACCCATGGTCATTGCAGCACTGTTCTCAATAGCAAAAAGATGAGAACAACTTAGGTGCACAACAATGGATGAATGGATAAACAAATTACAGTATATTCACACAGTGGAATACAATGCAACAAGAACTACGATGAGTCTGTGAAACATCTCATAACATGGATGAATCTGGAAGGTATTATTCTTAGTGAAATTAGACAGTCGCAAAAGGACAAATATTATATGAGACCACTATTATAAGAAATCAAGAAAAGGTTTAAACACAGAAGAAAACATTCTTTGATGGTTATGAGGGTGAGAAGGGAGGGAGAGAGGTATTCACTAACTAGAAAGTAGATAAGAATTATCGTAGGTGAAGGGAAGGACAACACACGATACAGGGGATGTCAGCACAACTGGACTAAGCCAAAAGTTAAGAAGTTTCCTGAGTACAACCAAACACTTTGAGGGACAGAGTAGCAGGGGCGGGGGTCTTAGGACCATGATTTCAGTGGACATCTGGGTTAATTGGCATAACAAAGTTTATTAAGAAAATTTTCTACATCCCACTTTGGTGAGAGGCGTCTGGGATCTTAAACGCTAGCAAGCAGCCATCTAAGATACATCAACTGGTTCCAACCCACCTGGAGCAAAGGAGAATGAAGAACACCAAAGACGCAAGGAAAATATAAGCCCAAGAGACAGAAAGAGCCACATAAACCAGAGACTCCATCAGCCTGAGACCAGAAGAACTAGATGGTGCCTGGCTAACACCAATGACCCCCCAGAGAGGGAACACAACAGAGAGTCCCTGATGGAGCAGGAGAAAAGTGGGGTGCAGAAATCAAATTCTAGTAAAAAGACGAGGCTTAATGATCTGACTGAGACTGGAGGGACCCCAGGAGACATGGCCCCCAGACTCCCTGTTAGCCAAAACTAAAATCATTCCCAAAGCCAGCTCTTCAGACAAAGATTAGACTGGACTATAAGACATAAAATGATACTTGTAAAGAGTGTGCTTCTTAGCTCAAGTAGATACATGAGACTAAACAGGCAGCTCCTGTCTGGAGGCGAGATGAAAGGGCAGAAAGGGACAGGAACTGGTTGAATGGACACAGGAAATGCAGGGTGGAAAGGAGGAGTGTGCTATTACATGATAGGGAGAGTAACTAGGGTCACATAACAATGTGTGTACAAATTTTTGTATGAGAAACTAACTTGAGCTGTAAGCTTTCACTTAAAATAAAAACAAAATCAAACAACACATTGCATTAGCCAAATCTACTACAAAAGACCTCTTTAAAGTGTTTAAAAGCAAACAGGTCACCTTGAAGACAAAGGTGCACCTCACCCAAGCCACGGTGTTTTCAATTGCCTCATATGCATGTGAAAGCTGGACAATGAATAAGGAAGATAAAAGAATTGATGCCTTTGAATTACAGTGTTGGCAAAAAATATTGAATATGCCATGGATTACCAAAAGAACGAACAAATCTGTCTTGGAAGAAATACAGCCAGAATGCTCCCTTGAGGCAAGGAGGTGAGACTACATCTCACATACTTTGGACTCGTTATCAGGAGGGATCAGTCCCTGGAGAAGGATATCATGGTTGGTAAAGTAGAGTGCCGGCGAAAAAGAGGAAAAGCCTCAACAAGATGGATTGACACAGTGACTGCAACAATGGGCTCAAGCATAACAACAATTGTGAGGATGGTGCAGGACGGGGCAATGTTTCATTCTATTGTACTTGGGGTCACTATGAATCAGAACCAACTCGACGGCACCTAACAACTGCAACAGCAATGGGTGTCAAGGCAGCAAACTATATAAGCCACAAATTGGCCTTATGACAATAACATGGTCAGCTCCTCCCTCCCCTTTCTCACTGATTCAGGAAGACCATGGAAGGGGCCAACCTCACTGGGGTCCCCGAGTTCCTCCTCTTAGGTCTCTGGGAGGACCCCGAGAAACGACAGCTGCTTTTCATCCTCTTACATGCATCTGGTCATAGGTCTGGGAACCTGGTCACCATCCTGCCCATCATCACCAAGGCCCAGCTCCACATACCCAAGTGCTTCTTCCTCGCCAGCTGGCCTTTGTGGACATCTGCTTCAGCTCCACCACTATCCCCAAGATGTTGGCCAGCCACGTGTCAGGACACCAGGGCATCCCATATGCCAGCTGCCTAATCCAAATGTTCTTCATCTAGTTTGCTGGCATCGACAGCTTCCTGCTGACCGCCATGGCCTTTGGCCGCTATGCTGCCATCTGCCACCCTCTGTACTACACCACATCTTGGACACTGAGGATCTGTGGCCTGCTGGTGGTGGTATCAGGAACAGTAGCCCTGGCTCACACCCTGTTGCTGACACACATCTTGTTCTTCTGCCACAACCTCGTCCTCCATTTCTTCTGCAACTTCAGTCTTCTGCTGAAGTTGACCTGCTCTGACACCTTCCTCAGTGATGTGATGGCGTACATGGTGGGCTCCCTCCCATCATCACCCCCTCAGGAGGGAAGTGGAAGGCTTTCTCTACTGCGGCTCTCACCTCTCAGTGGTGTCTCTATTTTATGGGACTCTCATTGGGGTTTACTTCAGTCCCATGGGCTCCCACATGGCCCAGATGGACACCTTCAAGGCCATGATATACACCGTGGTCACCCCCATCTAAGCTCCTTCATCTACAGCCTGCACAGCAGTGACATGAAGGGCACCTTAGGAGTCCCCATCAGCAGAAAGCCAGTTTTCAGCCAGTGACCATGGGGTAGGGAGGTCTGAGTGTCCAAAGACAGTGTCCATCTTTCCTGAAGTTCCATGCAAGTCCCAATCTTAGTTATTTCCTTCATGCTGCTTTCCATTAGCTTGTTTCTTCCTTCATTCTTCCAACAGCTATTTATTTAACATCTCTTACATTTTATTGCTGTTGTTGTTGCTTGTTGTTGTTGCTAGTTCCTATTGAATTAGCTCTGACTCATGGTGACCCCATGTACAACAGAACAAAACATTGCTCGGCCCTGCACCATCTTCATGATCATTGCCATGCTCAAGTCCACTGTTGCATCTATTGTGTATTTTGAGTGCCTTGTAACCAAGGGGCTCACCTTCCAGCACTTTATTGGACAATATCTGTTGTGATTCATAGGGTTTTCATCGGCTAAGCTTTGGAAGTAGACCTCCAAGCCTTTCTTCATAATCTGCCTTAGTCTGGAATCTCCACTTCAGTGAAGATCTTCTTCTTCTTCTTCAGTGGAATCTCCACTGAAACCTGTCCACCATGAGGGGCCCTGCTGGTATGTGAAATACTGGCAGAATAGCTTCCAGCATCATGGCAACATGCAAGCCACAAGAGAACAACATACATGGTGGGCTTGTATACCTACATCACTAAAAGGATAGCTAGAACCAAAGCTGCCAGGGCCTCAGCTCATGAGATGTAAAAAACTGCAAGAGACCCGTGGAGAATTCTCCCCTAATAGTAGCATTGTCACTCTAATTGGCTGCGGCTATCATTTGTGAGGGTAACTTGGGCTGGAAGTTGAGCACGAATGAGAGGTTCCATGCATGGATTCTAGAGTCAGACAGCCAAGGTTTGAATTCCGTCTCTGCCACTTCTTAGTTGTGTGGCTTTGGGCAAGTTACTTGGCCTCTCTGTGCCCCAGTTTCTCCCTCTGTAAAATAAATGATAATAGCCACTACCTTGCAGGTGTTATTATGAAAATCAAGTGAGTTTATATGTGCAAGACACTTCAAACAGCACAGGCATATTGACGAGCATGTCAGTGTTAACTACATTGTTGTTGCTATTGTAGTTGTTAGGTGCCATCAAGTTGGTTCCGACTCATAACAATTCTAAGCACAACAGAACAAAACACTGCCGAGTCCTGTACCATCCTCACAACTGTTGCTATGCTTGAGCCCATTGTTGCAACCGCTGTGTCAATCTATCTCGTTAAGGGTCTTTCTCTTTTTCATTGTCCCTCTACTTTACCAAGCATGATGTCTTTCTAAGTGTTAACTATGTTGTTGTTGTTAGGTGCAGTCAAGTCAGTTCCGACTCATAGCAACTCTATGTACAACAGAATGAAACACTGCCCAGTCCTGCACCATCTCTCACAATCCCTGTTATGCTTGAGCCCGTTGTTGCAGCCACTGTGTCAATACATCTCGTTAAGGGTCTTTCTCTTTTATCATGACAGTGCCGCAAGGCTTTTGGCCATACCTGTTTTTCAGCATTCATGGGCTAAATTCTCTCAGAGTCGGTCTCAGAGACTTCAGGGAGGCTTTGGGGACCTTTGCTCCCTCCACTTATCCTGACTTGCCCCCCCAATGATTTTTTTTATTGGGGTAAAATGTGTATTACATAAAATTTTCCATTTTAACCACTTTTAAGTGTGCAATTCAGAGACATTAATTGCATTCATAATGTTATATACATGTTACCACCATCTAATTTCAAAACTTTTTCATTACCTCAAACAGAAACTCTGTACCCCTTAAGCAATAACTCCCCCTTCCCCCTTCCTTCAGCCCCTGACAACCACTAATCTACTTTATGTCTGTATGGATTTACCTACTGTAGATACTTCTATAAGTGGGATCATGCAATCGTTGTCCTTTTGTGTCTGGCTTATTTCACTGAGCATATTTTCAAGGCTCATCCATGTTGTAATATGTATCAGGACTTCATTTCTCCTTAGATTTGCATAATACTCCATTGTATGAATGGACCATGTGTTGTTTATCCACTCCTCTGTTGATGGACACTTCAGTTGTTTCCACCTTTTGGCTATTGTGAATAATGCTGCATCGGTGTACACATACCTGTTTGAGTCCCTGCTTTCAATTCTCTTGGGTATATACCTAAGAGTGGGATTGCTGGATCCCATGGTAATTCTATGTTTAAATTTTGAAGAACCAACAAACTGTTTTCCGCAGTGACTGCACACGATTTTACATCCCCACCAGCAACGGATGTGGTTTCTCTACATCCTTCCCAGCACCTATTGTTTACCAACTTTTTAATAGTTGTCAACCAAATGGGTGTCAAGTGATAATTTCACTGTGGTTTCGATTGCATCTCCCTAATAATTAATGATGTTCAGCATCTTTTCATGTGTTTATTGGCCGTTTGCATTTCTTTTCTGCAGAAATACCTATTCAAGTCCTTCGCCCATTTTTAATTGGGTTGTTCGTCTGTTTGTTGAGTTATAGGGGTTCTTTACATATTCTGCATACTAGCCCCTTCCTGTAGATTGTCTTCCCAAGTGATTCTTAATAAATGTGTCAGCAAGGCCAGTGTGGTAGTGGTTTCAGGGTCTCTGGGAATCAGAAAGATGCAGTTTCAAGTCCTGGCTATGGAATGTACCAGCTGTGTGACTTTGGGCAAGCAACATCACTTTTGGGGTCTTTGTGAAATGGGGGTAAAATTTGCCCATACTGTACAAGGTTCTGGTAAACAGTCAATGACTCCTTCATTCCCCCCAGACCACCCTGACACATGAAACTCTCTGGATCAACCTTGTTGTTGTTGTTAGGTGCTGTCGAGTTGATTCCAACTTATAGCAACCCTACGTACAACAGAATGAAACAGTGCCTGGTCCTGCAACATCCTGCATAACGCAGGTTGTTAATGAGTCTTCCTTCTATCCTGATGCTTCTTCATGTAGTTCAGCTTCTCAGATTATTTGCTCAGCATACAAACTGAATAAGTATGGTGAAAGGGTGTAACCTTGACACACACCTTTCTTGACGTTAAACCACGCAGTATGTCCTTGTTCAGCTTGAATGGCTGCCTCTTGGTCTAAGTACAGGTTTCTCATGGGCACAATCAAATGTTCTGGAATTCCCATTCTTCGCAACATTTTCCATAATTTGTTATGATCCACACAATCGAATGCCTTTGCATAGTCGATAAAACACAGGTAAACATCTTTCTGGTATTCTCTGCTTTCAGCAAGGATCCATCTGACATCAAAAATGATACACCTTGTTTCACATCCTCTTCTAAATTCAACTTGAATTTCTGGCAGTTCCCTGTGGACGTACTGCTGCAAACACTTCTCAATGATCTTTAGCCAAATTTTACTTGTGTGTTATATTAATGATAATGTTCCGTAATTTCTGTGCCTCACCTTTCTTTGGAATGGGTACAAATATGGATCTCTTTCAGTCGGTTGGCCAGGTAGCTGTCTTCCAAATTTCTTGGCATACACAAGTAAGCACTTCTGGCACTGCATCCATTTGTTGAAATATCTCAGTTGGTATTCCATCTGTTCTTGGAGCCTTGTTTTTTGCCAGTGCCTTCAGTGCAGCTTGGACCTTGTCTTACTTATCTAGTGCTATTATAACAGAAATACCACAAATGGATGGCCTTAACAAAGAGAAATTTATTCTCTCACAGTCTAGGAGGCTAGAAGTCCCAATTCAGAGCGCCAACTCTAAAGGAAGGCTTTCTCTCTCTGTTGGTTCTGGAGGAAGGTCCTCATCATCAATCTTCCTTTGGTCCAGGAGCTTCTCTGTGTAGGCACCTCATGTCCAAAGGAAGTGCTCTGCTCTGGCACTGCTTTCTTGATGGTATGAGTTTCCCATGTCTCTCTGATCACTTCTCTCTTCTATATCTCAAAAGAGATTGGCTCAAGACACAATTCAATTCTGTAGATTGAGTCCTGCCTCACCAGTGTAACCACCATCTACCCCATCTCATCAGCAGCATAGAGATAGGATTTACAACAGATAGAAAAATCACATCAGATGTCAAAATGGTGGACAATCACACAACACTGGGAATCATGCCCTAGCCAAATTGATGCACATACTTCTGGGGGACACAATTCAATCTATGACAGATCTCTTCCTTCAGTACCATCGGTTCTTGATCATATGCGACCTCCCAAAATGGTTGAATGTCAACCAATTCTTGTTGGTATACTGACTCTGTATTCCTTTTATCTTCTTTTAATGCTTCCTGTATCGCTTAAGATTTTCCTCTTAGAATCCTTCAATATTGCAACTCTAGGTGCGAATCTTTTTAGTTTTTCCAGCTTGAGAGATGCTGAGCATGTTCTTCCCTTTTGGTTTTCTCTCTCCAGGTCTTTGCACATTTCATTATAATACTTCCCTTTGTCTTCTTGAGCCTCCCTTTGAAATCTTCTGTTCAGTTCTTTTGCTTCATCATTTCTTTCTTTCGCTTTAGCTACTCTACTTTCAAGAGCAACTTTCGGAGTCTCTTCTGACAACCATTTTGGTCTTTTCTTTTTTTTTTTCTGTCCTTTTCATGACCTCCTGCTTTCTTCATGTATGATGTCTTTGATGTCATTCCACAACTCCTCTGGTCTTCAGTCATTAGTGTTCAATGCATCTAGTCTATTCCTGAGATGGCCTCTAAATTCAGTTGGGATATACTCACGGTGTTATTTTGCTCTCATGGATGTGTCTGTCAGTTTGTTGTACGGTGGTGGCTTGCATGTTGCTGTGATACTGGAAGCTCTGCCACCAGTATTTCAAATACCTTGGTGGACACATTTCCAGACTGTCCATTTCCAGACTATCTAAGCTTCCAGACTAAAACAGACTAGAAAGAAGGACCTGGCAGTCTACTTCTGAAAAAAATGGCCAGTGAAAACATTATGAATAACAGCAAAACACTGCCTGATACCGTGCTGAAAGATGAGCCCCTCAGGTTGGAAGATACCCAAAATTGCCTGCATTATGTAATATCAATCCGATTTCCTCTTGGCAATCAGGATCAATCACACCAGCCAATATGGTAACTCCTTTCTTTGCCTGTTGATCCAGAGGCACAAGGAGCCCAAAGTGGCCAGTTGGCATTTTAACTTCCAATTCAATGGAATCAGTGATGTGTCTCTAGGTGGGAGCATTCTTCCCTTTGGAAGCAAGACCTCTAGACCCACAGAGCATATGGTTGTGGGGCAGGAAGGAAAATTTTTGCAAGTGGATCAGTGGAGTAATAGTGAGCGGTGTCACTCCCATTTCTACCCCTTGATCCATGAACCTACGAATCCTGACATAGGAGAAACAGCACCATATGTTAGATGCTGGCTTACAGAATATACAGCCTCCTGGAGAACACTGCCCCAATCCTGCAAGAAATTGCCACATACCTGGTGCTTTAATTGCGTCAATGGAAGGCCATTCCATCATTCTATCAAGCTAGCTGCCTCAGGATGGTGGGAAATATGGTAAGACCAGTGAATTCCATGAGCATGGGCCCTTTGCCACACTTCACTTCTGTGAAGTGAATCTCATGGTCAGAGGTGATGCTGTGTGGGATACCATGATGGTAGATAAGGCATTCTGTAAGTCCACAGATGGTAGTTTTGGCAGAAGCATTGCGTGCAGGGAAGGCAAATCCATATCCAGAGTGTCTATTCCAGTAAAAACAAAACCCTGCCCTTTCCATGATGGAAGCAGTTGTCCTAGTTATCTAGTGCTGCTGTAAGAGAAATATCACAAGTGAATGGCTTTAACAAAGAAAAATTTATTCTCTCATAGTCTAGGAGACTAGAAGTCCAAATTCAGAGTGGAAGACTTTCTCTCTCTGTCGGTTCTGGCAGAAGGTCATGGTTAACAATCTTCCCCTGATCTAGAAGCTTCTCAGTACAGGAATCTCGGATCCAAAGGATGTGCTCTGCTAATGGCACTGCTTTTTTGGTGGTAGGAGTCCCCTCATCACTTTGCTCCCTTCTCTTTTTTATATCTCAAAAGAGGTTGACTTAAGACACAACCTAATCTTGTAGATTGATTCTTACCTTGTTAACATAACTGCCGATAATCCCACCTCATTAACATCATACAGGTCGGATTTACAACACATAGGAAAATCACATCAGATCACAAAATGGTAGACAGTTACACAATACTGGGAATCACGGCCCAGCCAAATTAATAGATATTTGGAGGGGACATGATTCAATTCATGACAGTGGTGCAATGTAAAAACTTGATACCAGGTTTCTGGCTGATTATCTTGAGGAATGGTTCCATACTGGGGACTCAGGGTAGGTCTCTGCTGCTGGCAGATTGGGCATTCAGCAGTGGCTGTAGCTAAGTTGGCCTTGGTGAGTGGAAGTACATGTTGCTAAGTCCACGCATAACCTCCATTCCTGGCACCTCGTCCACTTTGTTCATGAACTCTTTGGGCTATGACGGAAGTAGCTGGGGAAAGACAACGACCGGTTTTCACAGAACGCATCATCCTATCCACTCAATTGTTAAAATCCTTCTCTGCTGAGGTCATCCTTTGGTGAACGTTCACATAAGACACAAATATCTTCACTTCTTTGGCCGTTTCAGAGAGGCCTATCTGCATACCTCTTCCCCACACCTCCTTGTCTCCAATTTCTCAGTCTTGTTCCTTCCAAGTCCCTACTTTTTTTTTTTTTTGTTCCTTCCAAGTCCCTACCATCTAGCCTAACCATTGGCCAAAGCCCATGAATCAGCAAAAAATCATATATTTGCCATTTTTCTTTCCAAGCAAAGTCAACAACCAGGTGCACTGCTCAAAGTCCTGCCCATTTGGAGGATTTCCCTTCACCACTATCCTTCAGGAAGATCCCAGAAAGGGGACATAGTGCTGCCACTGTCCACTTTCAAGTGGTGCCTGCATATCACACCATCTGTAAACCAAGTACGAGTTTTCTCTTCCTCAGTCAACTGACCATAAGGAGCTCCCCATGAGGTCATAGGTGCAGACTGGGAGATGGAAGGTAATGTGACAGAAGTGGAGACCACGGGCATTTGGGCCACTTCCTCATGCAACTCACTTGTGCCTTCAGGCCCTGCTTGGGCCGGATCTCGTATATACTGCCTCCATTTAATGATGGCCCGCCACTGTGCAAGTCCAACTTTATAGTTTTGTGAGCCAGACAACACCTAGTTAATGATAGGCAGCTCAGGCTGCATGATGACTTGGTGGCCCATGGTTAACCATTCAGTCTCTACTAAGGCTCAGTAACAATCCAAAAGCTGTTTCTCTAAAGGAGAGTGGTTATCTGCAGAGAATGTCAGGGCTTTATTTAAAACTCCTAAGGGTCTGCACTGTGATTCACCAGTAGGGTCCTGCTAAAGACTCCAAATAACATCTCTATCTGCCACTGACATTTCAAGTACCATTCGATCAGCCAGACTATATGGCTCAAGTGGCAGAGCCACTTGCATGGCAGCCTAAACCTATTGCAGAGCCTTCTCTTGTTCTCTGCCCCACTCAAAACTAGCAGCTTTTCCAATCACTTGATAAATAGGCCGGATTAGCACACCCAAATGAGGGCTATGTTGTCTTCAAAATCCAAAGAGGCCCACTAAGCATTGTGCCTCCTTTTTAGATGGGGTAGGGGCCAGATACAATAGCTTATACTTCACTTTGAAAGGAATATCTCAGCATGGCCACACCACTGGACCCCTAGAAATTTCGCTGAGGTCTAAGGTGCTTCAATTTTTGTGGGATTAATTTCCCACTCTCTAGCACACAAATGGAGCCCTGGTGGTGTAGTGGTCAAGAACTCAGCTGCTGACCAAAAGGTCAGCTGTTTGAATTCACCAGCTGCTACCTGGAAACCCTATGGGGCAGTTCCACTCTGTCCTCTTTGGTCGCTATGAGTTGGAACAGACTTAATGGCACCTAACAACAATAACAGCATGCAAATACTCTGCCAATAAGTCCAGAGTCATTGACACTTCTTCTTTACTAGGCCCAATCAGCATAATGTCATCAATGTAATGCACCAGTGTGATGTCTTGTAGAAGGGAAAGTCTATCAAGGTCCCTGTTGTCTAAATTACAACTTAGGGCTGGAGAGTTGATATTGGCCTGAGATATGACACTGAAGGTGTATTTCTAGCCTTGCCAGATGAAGGCAAACTGCTTCTGGTGGTCGTTCAAAACAGCTATGGAGAAAGGGGATTAGCCAGGTCAACAGCTGCATGTCAGGTACCAGGAGATGTATTAATTTGCTCAAGTGATGAAACCATGTCTGGAACACCAGCTGCAATTGGAGTCACCACCTGGTTAAGTTTTTGATGATCTACTATCATTCTCCAAGATCCATCTGTTTTTGGCATAGGCCAAATAGGCGAGTTGAATGGGGATGTGGTGGGAATCACCACCCCTGCATGCTTCAAGTCCTTGATGGCGACAGTAATCTCTGCAATCCCTCCAGGAAATCAGTATTGCTTTTGGCTTACTATTTTCCTTGGTAGGGGCAGTACTAATGGCTTCCACTTGGCTTTTCCTACCATTACAGCCCCTACTCCACTTGTCAGGAATACAATATGGGGGTTCTGCCAGTTCCTGAGCATATCTATTCCATATGCATTCTGAAACTGGGAAATACCTACAGAATGGGTTCAGGGACGCACTGGACCTACTGTGAGATGGACACAAGCTAAGACTCTGTTAATAATCTCATCTCCATATGCCCCCTCTCTGACTGGTGAGCCACGGTGACATTTTGGGTCTCCTGGAGTTAGTGTCAGTTCAGAGCCAGGATTCAGTAATCCCTGAAAAGTCTGATTATTTCCTTTTCCCCAGTGAAGTCACTCTAGTAAAAGGCCATAGATCCTTCTGGGGAAGACTGGGAGAAAGATTGATAGTATAAGTTTTTGGCAGTGTCCTGAAGCCCTTCCTCAAGGGGACCTGGCCTCCCCTTCATTCAAGGAATTGTGGGTCTGTATTTTTTTTTTAAACTGGCTCAAGTCTGGGAATTGATTGAGGGGCCATGGCTCTTTACTCTGGTGATTCCAGTTAGACTGCTGTTCACTTGACCCAGAATTCCTCCCCTTGTACAGATAAGTAAATATTTAGTAGATATTTACTTGGGACACCATGATTAAGTAGCCAACGCCATAAGTTCATATGAGTCAGACTATTCTGATTACTGCTTTGACTCCGCTGTCCATTATGGTAACCACACCCACCTTGTCTTTGCTACCACTTGGCCCCTACCACTACAGGGTCCAGTCAGCCCCATTGTAGCTAGGCATTTTAATTCAATTAGGGCAGTTCCCACTGTCAAATCTGACTTACATAAAATAGGAATCATGGCAGTCTTCAAAGATGCTGGGGCTCCCTTCAAAAATTTGTTCCTCACTTTTTCAGTAAAAGGTGTGTCCTCTGGGCACTCCGTGTGTGGGTCTGTGGGTGGGTTTAATCTGATAAATCCACTCTAACATGCCTATTTCCGTAAGCCTTTGGATACCTTCTTCTACAGTGTACCAAGGCAGGTCTGGTACTTCAACTTGATTTAACGTAGGCCACCGCATAATCTATGCTTCAGCAAACCAAGCAAATAAACTGTAAGATCCTTCCCTAACCTCTTGAGCTGAAACGTTGAATGAAGAACCTATGCTTCTTGGGCCCGAATTAATAAACTCAGACTGATCCATCTTTATGTTCCTTGCACCATTGTCCCACACCCTTATTAGCCATTCCCACACGTATTCCCCAGGTTTCTGTTTGTACATATTAGAAAAGTCAGGCAGCTCTTTTGGAATGTAGTGTATCTCCTTCTGGGTCACACTTTGTACTTTACTTTTTGAGACTCACTGTGACTTAAGTCTAGTTACAGGTCTAGAAGCCAATATGGGTGGTGGGGTGTGTTTTGAGAACATTCAGCACTGCCTTGTAAGGCATCTGCTTCAGGTGATGCCCCAGGCAATGGCTCAGAGAAAGGCTCTTTAGACACAGCTAATGGTTTTATTGGGGAGGGTGCCTTAGCAGTCAAAGATGAGTACCCTCTTCAGATGGGAGTGAGAGGGCTGCTTCTGTTGGCAGGAGTGAGTCAATGGAATTTATGGGCTCAGTGTCCCCAGCTTGCAGATTATCTGACCATATGTTCCCATCCTAAGTTTCAGGATCCCCATTTCTTCCCAATCAACACCCTCATTTTAACTTCAGACACCACTCAAGGTTGAGGATTCAGTTAGCACTGTAATTCAGCCACTCTTATAAGACTCAGTGTTTGGTTTTTGACAATATCAGCTCTATTACCACAAGAAATAAGGCTTTCTTTTAAGGCACAAGTGGAAACTTTGAAGTCGTTTATGTGGCACTTGAGCTTTGACTTGGAAGCCCTGAGCTCATCTCTTTCTTTCACCACTTTGACTAGTGAAAGTAGGACCAACCAACCAGCTTCCTTATACTTATTATGACAAAATTGTAGAAAGGTATCAAACACACAATCACCCAGAGCCTCATCTCTCACCACTACCTGACCTATTAGAGGTGATATTTTTTCGTATGTCTGTTGCCACCGCACGCCGTGGATTAGCAGTGCACTCTTTATACGGGAAGCAGAGTAATCAGCATCTTTAAGACTAACCAGACTTGAAAATCAATTTAGAAAACTCATTCTTACAATTTTATTTCTCTGTAACCACTCTCAGTACCAAGTGTCTTAGGCTGAGTTCTCTAGAGAAGCAAAACCAGTAAAGTATATATATATGTATAGAACGAAACCAAACCCATTGCAGTTAAGTCAATTCCAACTAATAGCAACCCCATAGGACAGAGTACAACTGCCCCATAGGATTTCCAAGGAGCACCTGGTGGATTCGAACTGCCAATCTTTTGGTTAGCAGCTGTAGCTCTTAACCACTACGCCACCAGGATTTCCCAAATATAGAGATTTATATCAAAGAAATGGCTCACAGGGTTGTTAAGGGTGGACAGTCCCAAGTCCCAGAGGTCAGGCTGGAGACTTCTCCCAACTCACATAGTTAAAGCGGCCAGAGAATCCAAGACCAGCTGGTCAGACAGCAGGGTTCTGGCTCACAAGTACAGAGACCAACAGTTGCAGATCAGCAGGCAAGACAGCAGGTAAGATGCTAGCTCATTTTCCAAAAAGTGGAGGTCAGACAAACAGGAGCCAGCTGCAGGATCCAAAGCAAACAAAAGACCACAAGTCTTGCCAGACAGCCCACCTATATTGGATGCAAGCCGCAGGCCCAAAGAAACTCCCTTTCAACTGACTGGCTACTCACAGCAGATTCCATCATGGAGGTGATCACATTATATCAGATCTCATCATGGAAATGATTACATCATTATGTTGTTAGGTGCTGTCGAGTTGGTTCCAACTCATAGCAACCCTATGCACAACAGAAAAAAAACATTGCCCAGTCCCGTGCCATCCTCACAATTGTTGCTGTGAGTGAGCCCATTGTTGCAGCCACTGTGTCAATCCACCTCGTTGAGGGTATTCCTCTTTTTAACTGACCCTCTACCAAGTATGATGTCCTTCTCCAGGGACTGATCCCTCCTGATAACATATCCAAAGTATGTAAGACTCAGTCTCACCATCCTTGCCTCTCAGGAGCATTCTGTGTATACTTCCAAGGCAGATTTGCTTGTTATTTTGGCAGTCCACTGTATATTCAATATTCTTTGCCAACACCTCAATGCAAAGGCGTCAGTTCTTCTTTGGTCTTCCTTATCCATTGTCCAGCTTTCGCATGCATACGAGGCAACTGAAAACACCTTGGCTTGGTCAGGCACACCTTAGTCCTCAAGGTGACGTATTTGCTTTTCAACACTTCACAAAGGTCTTTTGCAGCAGATTTGCCCAGTGCAATGTGTCTTTTGATTTCTTGACTGTTGCTTCCATGGGTGTTGATGGTGGATCCAAGAAAAACGAAATCCTTGACAACCTCAATCTTTTCTCCATTTGTCCTGTTGTTTATTGGTCCAGGTGTGAGGATTTTCGTTTTCTTTACGTGGAGGTGTAATCCATACTGAAGGCTGTGGTCTTTGATCTTCATTAGTAAGTGCTTCAAGTCCTCTTCACTTTCAGCAAGCAAGGTTGTGTCATCTGCATAACACAGGTTGTTAATGAGTCTTCCTCCAACCCTGATGCCTCATTATTCTTCATATAGTCCAGCGTCTCAGATTATTTGTTAAGCATACAGATTGAATAGGAATGGTGAAAGGATACAACCCTGACGCACACCATTCCTGACTTTAAACCATGAAGCAGTCCCTTGCTCTGTTTGCATGACTGCCTCTTTATCCATGTACAGATTCCTCATGAGCACAACTAAGTCTTCTGGAACTCCCATTCTCCGCAATGTTATCCACAATTTCTTACGATTCACACAGTCGAACGCCTTAGCATAGTCAATAAAACACAGGTAAACATCTTTGTGGTATTCTCTCCTTTCACCCAGGATCCATCTGACATCAGCAATGATATCCTTAGTTCCACATCCTCTTCTCAATCCAGCCTGAATTTCTGGCAGTTCCATGTCGATATACTGCTACAGCCACTTTTTAATGATCTTCGGCAAAATCTTGCTCGTATGTGATATTAATGATATTGTTCGATAATTTCTGCATTTGGTTGGATCACCTTTCTTGAAAATAGGCATAAATATGGCTCTCTTTCAGTTGGTTAGCCAGGTAGCTGTCTTCCAAATTTCTCGGCATAGATGAGTGAAAACTTCCAGCACTGCATCCGTTTGTTGAAACATCTCAGCTGGTATTCCACCAATTCCCAAAGCCTTGTTTTTCACCAATGCCTTCAGTGCAGCTTGGACTTCTTCTTTTGGGACCATCAGTTCCTGATCATATGTTACTTCCTGAAATGGTTGAATGCTGACCGGTTTTTTTTGGTATAGTGACTCTGTGTATTCCTTCCATCTTCTTTTGATGCTTCCTGCATTGTTTAATATTTTCCCCATAGAATCCTTCAGTATTGCAATCCAAGGCTTGAATTTTTTCTTCAGTTCTTTCAGCTTGAGAAATGCTGAGCGTGTTCTTCCCTTTTGGTTTTCTATCTCCAGGTCTTTGCATATATTTTACTTTGTCTTCTCAAGCTGCCCTTTGAAGTCTTCTGTTCAGCTCTTTTACTTCATCATTTCTTCCTTTCACTTTAGCTACTCGACGTTCAAGAGCAAGTTTCAGAGTCTCTTCTGACATCCACTTAGGTCTTTTCTTTCTCTCCTGTCCTTTTAATGACCTCTTGCTTTCTTCACATATGGCATTCTTGATGTCATTCCACAACTTGTCTGGGCTTCGGGCATCAAATCTATTCTTGAGATGGTCTCTAAATTCAGGTGGGATATACTCAAGGTTGTACTTTGGCTCTCATGGTCTTATTCTAATTTTCTTCAGCTTCAGCTTGAACTTGTGTATGAGCAATTGATGCTCTGTAGGAGGTCAGCAAAAATGAGGAAAACACTCAATGAGATGAATTAACACAATAGCCACAACAATGAACTCAAACATACCAAAGATAATGAAGATGGTGCAGGACTGGGCAACATTTCATTCTGTTATAACAAGGTAGCCATGAGTCGGAGACAACTGGACAGCAACTAAAAATAACATACCTGTGGATGTTATCTAATTTAATCACCTTCCCTAATGCAATCCAATATAATCAATCAGTGGAGGTGATACTGGTGTAGGGTGGATCCTAAACCTAATCACTTCTGAGTTATATAAAGAGCAGCATAGACATAGAAGTGCAGTACAGACACGCAGGAAAGACAGATACCATCTGACAATGGAAGCAGGTGAATCTACAAGCCTAGGAATTCCAATGCAGAAATTATCTAACAATATCATTAATATCACACACAAGTAAAATTTTGCTGAAGATCATTGAGAAGTGGTTGCAGCAGTACATCAACAGGGAACTGCCAGAAATTCAAGACCAGAGTCAGAAGAGGACATGGAACCAGGGATATCATTGCTGATGTCAGATGGGTCCTGGCTGAAAGCAGAGAATACCAGAAAGATGTTTACCTGTGTTTTGGTGACTATGCAAGACATTCAACTGGGTGGATCATAAAAAATTATGCAAAACATTGCAAAAAAATGGGAATTCCAGAGCACTTAATTGTGCTCATGAGGAACCTGTACTTAGACCAGGAGGCAGTCATTCAAGCAGAACAAGGGCATACTGCATGGTTTAATGTCAAGAAAGGTGTATGTCAGGGTTATATCCTTTCACCATACTTATTCAGTCTGTATGCTGAGCAAATAATGCGAGAAGCTGGACTGTACGAAGAACAAGGCATCAGGATTGGAGGAAGACTCATTAACAACCTGTGTTATGCGGACGACACAACCTTGCTTGCTGAAAGTGAAGAGGATTTAAAGCACTCACTGATAAAGATCAAAGACCACAGCCTTCAGTACGGATTACACCTCAACATAAAGAAAACAAAAATCATCACAACTGGACCAATGAGCAACATCATGATAAACAGAGAAAAGATTGAGGTTGTCCAGGATTTCATTTTACTCAGATCCACAATCAACACCCATGGAAGCAGCAGTCACGAAATCAAATGACGCATTACATTGAGCAAAGGTGCTGCAAAAGACCTCTTTAAAGTGTTTAAAAGCAAAGATGTCCCCTTGAGGACTAAGGTGCACCTGACCCAGGTCATGGTGTTTTCAATTGTCTCATACGCGTATGAAAGCTGGACAACGAATAAGAAAGACTGAAAAAGAAGTGATGCCTTTTAATTATGGTATTGGTGAAGAATATTGAATATACCATGTACTGCCAGAAAAGCAAACAAATTTGTCTTGGAAAAAGTACAACCAGAATGCTCCTTAGAATCGAGGATGGTGAGACTTCATCTCACATACTTTGGACATGTTATCAGAAGGGACCAGTCCCTGGTGAAGAACATGATGCTTGGTAAAGTAGAGGGTCAGTGAAAAAGACGAAGATCCTCAACGAGATGGATTGACACAGTGGCTACAACAATGGGCTCAAGCACAACAATTGTGAGGATGGTGCAGGACCAGGCAGTGTTTCATTCTGTTATACATAGGGTCACTAAGAGTCGGAACCGACTCGATGGCACCTCACAGCAACAACTACTGGAACTCCAGGAATTGCCTGCTACTAGAAGCTGAAATAGGAGCCCTGGTTGCACAATGGTTAAGCTCTCATCTGCTAACCAAAAGGCTGGCAGTTGGAACTCACCCAGCGGCTCCATGGGAGAAAGACCTGGCAATCTGCTTCCATAAAGATTACAGTCAAGAAGACCCTAAGGGGCAGTTCTCTTTTGTCACATGGGGTTGCTATGAGTCAGAATCAACTCAACGGCACACAACAGCAAGCTGAAATAAGAGTCCCTGGGTGCCACAAATGGTTATGTTCTCAGCTACTAGCCAAACGTTTGGTGGTTTGAATCCACCCAGAGGTGCCTTGGAAGACAGGCCTATGGATCCGCTTCTGAAAAGTCACAGCCCTGAAAATCCTGTGGAGCACAGTTCTACTCTGTATACATGGGGTCAACACGAGTCGGGATAGGCTGTACAGCAACTAACAAAGCAACAGAAGTTGAAACAGACAAAGAACCTCCCCCTAGAGCCAAGCCCTGAGTTCAGATTTCTAACCTCCTAAACTGTGAGAAAATAAAAATCTGTTCTTCAAAGCCACCCACTTCTGACACTTGTGTTATAGCTGTATTAGTACACTGGCCTCACTTCCCCACCCCCATCCATGTCTCCTGGGGCACCTCCCAGATAAACTACTTGCCCTCGAACCCTTGTCTCAGGGTCTGTTTGAGGGGAGTCCAACCTACAAGAGTAGTTTGCCCATTGTCCTTAATCTCATAATTATTTGCAGGTATTGTTGCTTCTCCACCGGGCTGGCCTGTGCCCACCACGATGTTCCCAAAGCTCACACAGTGCCTGGCATGTAATAAACCAGAAACACCAAACCAGTTGCCATGGTCTCGATCCCGACACACAGCAACCCCATGTGTGTAAAAGTAGAACTGTGCGCCGCAGTGTTTCTAATGTCTGATTTTTCAGAAGTAGATCTCCAGGCCTTTCTCGCAAGGCACCTCTCAGTGGATTTGAACCTCCAATCTTTCAGTTAGCAGCCAAGTATGTTCACCATTTGCCCACCCAGGAACTAGATGCTTGATGAATGTCCATTCACAAACAACCCTACCCTTACCATTGGGAGGTGGCCGGGATGGTGACAAGGGGACTTGATCCCCTTCCCTGTTCTCAGAAGCCCCCAGAGGGAGAGTTATGAGTAGATCAGGAGCTCACTCTTTCTGAGCTATAAAAGGCAGCTACAAGTACTAGGCCACACAGCCTAGACAGTTGGGCCAGGGCCCCGGGGGCCAGGAAACCTGGATGACCCTCGAAGCCCTGGCCAGAACTCCTGGGGTGTCCCTGGGTTACTAAAGGCCCCCCAGTGGAGGGCGAAGCTCAGCTCTGGCACCATGTCTAGCCTCCTCCCTCGCCAGGATCAGATTCTACCTCCGGGAGCTCCCTGTGCAAGATTCCAATCCCAGGACCCAGGGGCTGCCCTACAAGGCCACAGAACGAGCCAGTTGCTCCTGCGGGAGGGATTCCTTACCAGAGACAGTAGTGTCAGACCTGGAATTGGCCACAGCACCTGTGGTGAGGCTGGTCCAGGTCTCTGGGGGCAGCAGGGGCGGTGAGATTGACCTCTGCTGATCTGGACTGAGACAATATGGGGGGCAGGGGGACAAGGAGGTGAAGGGGGTCTAAGCTCTGTTCTAGACTCAGCTGCGTCAGCTCCAAGCTCTGCCACTCACAATCTGGGTGAGCCTGGGCAAACTGCTCTGAGCCTCAGTTTCCTCATCTGTAAAATGGGGACTAAGGTCCATCTGACTCAAGCCATGGTCTTTTCAGTTGCCTCATATGCATGCAAAAGCTGGACACTGGAAAAGAAGACAGAAGAAAAAGTGATATATTCACACTGTGATGTTGCAAAGAACATGGAGTATACCGTGGACTGTCAGAAGAACAAACAAATCAGTCTTAGAAGAAATGCAACCAGAATGCTCCTTCAAAGCGAGAATGGTGAGACTTTGCCTACCTTAACTTTGGACACATCATCAGGAAAGACCAATCCCTGGAAAAAAATATCATGTCTGGTAAAGAAGAGCATCAGTGAAACAAGGGAAACCCTCAATGAGACGGCTTGACACTATACCCAATGGACTCAAACATATCAAAGATCATGACGATGGTGCAGGACTGGACAACATTTCATTCTGTTGTACATTACATCGTCATGAGTTGGAGCTGACTCAATGACAACTAACAACAACAATAACAAAATGGGGAGGGGCTAATAGCTGTACTTGGTTTCTAGAATTTGCATAAAGACAGAAAGGCCTTGGTTCGAGCCACCTCGCCTGGCTGGCTCTGCCCAGCTGTGTGGCCTGGAGGATGAGCCTCAGCTTCCCCATCTGTATAATGGGAATAAAAACAATCCCCTAGCAGTTAGGATTCAGGGATGCTGAATGGGATCTCTCCAGTGGGAAGTGCTTAGCAGAGCTCCCTGCACGTGGTGAGCACTCAGTAAAGGATACTTCATGCTTCCTCTGGAGTCGTTTAATCTTCATGGACATTCATGGAAATGCAACCAATCTATTTTCCTTTATCACAAAAGGAAACTTAGTCTTAAGGCCAGGGTGTGGGGGAGGGGTGAAATGAGGGAGGGCTGGGGAACAGAGCTGGGGAGGGATCTGGGCTGGGCCCTCTCAACCTCCAAACATAGGGAGAAACAAATGCCCTTGGAGCAAGAGAGTTTTGGAATGTTCTGTTTGCACCTCCATGACAATGGGGTTGAACTTTTCATAGTGATGTAGAGGAGGGAGCTCGTTTCGGGGACAGCAAAGGAGCGGGGAGTGAAGAACACCTGGGACATGGAAGCTTACGGTCTTGACACTGGGCTGCAGGACCAGGAAGGCTTCCTGAGGGTGGTGCCATCTGATCTGGGCCTTAAAGGATGAGTAAAAGTTTCCTAGGCAGAAAAGCGTGTGTGTGTATATGCGTATAGGTGGAAATTTCTAGTTTTGTTCATTTTATCTACCTAATTAAATTTTATTTAATGCAATGACTTTAATTTTCTTTAACAAACATTCTCTGATTTTCTGTGGGAGTCACAGACAACACTATGACACAAGCCTGCTCAAAGCAGCCCCAAGTCATTAATGATGATCTAACAAAAATAAATAAACCACCATCCATCTGTCAGTCTGTCCTACTACGGCGGCTTGCATGTTGCTATGATGCTGGAAGCTACGTCACTACTATTTCAAATGCCAGCAGGGTCACCCATGGTGGACAGGTCTCAGTGGAGCTTCCAGACTAGACTAGGAAGAGAGTCCTGGCTATCCACCTCTGAAAATTAGCCAATGAAAAACCCTATAGATTACACAGAACATTGTCTGATAGAGTGCTGGAAGATGAGCCCCATAGGTTGGAAGGCATTCAAAGTACACCAGGGCCACAACAGTGGGCTAGAGCATACCAACGTCTGTGAAGATGGTGCAGGCCTGGGCAATGTTTCCTTCTGCTGTGCATGCGGCCGCCGTGAGTCAGCGTTGACTCGATGGCAACTAACAACAACAACAGTAGCAGTAATAGTAATAATAGCATTAGTTCCCATATTCTTCAGAGCACCCTCTGTGTTTGCTGAGCAGATGAGTGAGTAAATAAGCCTCTCTGGAATCAGCTCCTCTGGCCTCAGGGAGCTGAGAAGAGAGGAAGGTGCTGCAGGCAGAGGGGCTGCACGTGCCGAGGCCCTGTGGTGGGAACGGCAGTGTGTCTGGGAAGCACTAAGACGAGTGTTGAGCTAGCGGGTGAGGAGCGTTGGGTGGGGGCACTGGCAGGAGGCTTAAGTGGGAAGGAAGCTGGGGAGCTGGGTGTCCTGCGGGTGCTGAAAGGCACTGCTGGTTCTGAGCAGGGGAAGGAGGGTGTTAGGGGCCTGGACTGGCCTCCAAGAGTTCCCAAGATCAATTGATTGATTTTGTTGCCCTGTGAGCTGAATGGGATGGAAGCCACAGGGGGAGGGGGAGATGGAGAGAGACAGAGATGTGGAGGAGGAGAAAGAGAGAACGGGAGGGAAAGCTGAAGAGATAGAGAGGGAGAGAGACAGAGAGGGATATACAGAGACAAAAAAATGACAGAGAGAGACACAGAGACAGGCAGATGGACAGAGACACAGTGAGAGTCAAAGAGACAAAAACCAAGAGACAGAGAGAGGATGATGAAGACAGAGAGAGACATAGATGCACAGAGAGACAGAGACACACAGTTACCTAGAGAGAGACCGAGAGAGGATGGCAGCACAGAGACCCACCAGAAGGCTGTGAGGGTGACCCATGGAGAACCTGGGGCTGTGGCAGGAGATGGGAGGGGCCTGGCGGAGACCCCATCCCTGGAGGCACACCCAGAGAGAAAGAAGAGGGAGCACAGAAGCCCCCTCCCACCTCCCCAGTCCTCCTCTGCCTTTCTCTGATGCCCCCACCTCAGACCCTACCATGTGGACCCCCCCAGGCCACCCTGGGCCCACATACTTACACAGGGCCATGTCATCAGGTTAAAAATGGAAATGGCTAGGGCCTTTCTTTCTTTTTTTTTTTTTTTTCCTTGAAGAAAATCCCAAGCCCAAATAAGGCGAGGGCCGGGGAGGCCGGTGAGCCGCCAAGTCTGTGACGGGGCGGGCGAGTGGCAGCTGGCCCGGCTGGGCAGGAGGCGGTGCCCACAGGGGTTAAAAGGCCGCTCCTCCACCCTTGCCTCACACTCAGCCCCACAGCCCCACCGCCACCATGGAGGCCATCAAGAAGAAGATGCAGATGCTGAAGCTGGACAAGGAGAACGCCATCGACCGCGCTGAGCAGGCGGAGGCCGACAAGAAGGCCGCCGAGGACAAGTGTAAGCAGGTGAGTTGTGCTGGGCCCCGCAGGGGCAGCCAGCACCCTCTCTGTGCTGGCTCCTGGGGCTAGGGCCAGGGTCGCTGGGGTCCTGTTGCCTGGGGCTGGGGCGGGGTGGAGAGAGTGAGGGGATCATTGTCTTCCCCAGAGGGAACCCCCGGGGCTTGGAGAGGAGGAGCAACTGGACCCACCATCACTGGGGACCATGGGAACCAAGTGGGTTTGAGAGAAAGGAAGGAGGGAGAGAGGAAGAACGTGTGAGCAAGGGTGGGGTGTTTGTGTCTGTGGGTGTGCAAGTGTGTGAGTGTATGTGTGTTGGGGTGAGGGGACCAGCCTGGGGTTGTGTGCACTGGGGTTGATGCTGTGGTGTGTATGAAAGTGTGTTTGCGTGTGTGTGTGTGTGAACACGTGTGTGTGTGCTTCGACTGGAGAGGGAGAGTGGTGTGGAAGGGTGAAGGTGACTGTTAGAACATATGCACACAAGGAGAGGTGTAAGGAGGGGCACAGGTGTGTATGTGCATGTGTGCAGAGGGGCTGTCAGTGGGGATGTGTGTGTAGCAGGAAGAGGCTGGGTCTGTGTGTGCGCTTGTGCAAAATTTGGCAGAAAAGTAATTGAGTGTGTCAAGGTGAGTGTGTGTTTGTGTTGGCCTCTGTGTTGGGTGAATATGTGTGTTGTGAGTGTGTTTCTCTAGATGTGTGTGTGAGTGTGCGTCTGCCAGGTGAGTGTGTGTTTGCATTGGAGTGTGTTGGGTGAGTGTGTGTGTCCAGGTGAATGTGTGTTTCTGCTGGAGCGTGTCTGTGTGTGTTGGGGTGTCTGTCTGTGTGTGTTGGGGTGTCTGTCTGTGTGTGTTGGGGTGTGTGTCTGTGTGTCACGGTGAGTGTATGTGTTGGAGAGTGTGTGTGTGTGTGTGTGTGTTGGGTGAGTATATGTGTTGGGGTAAGCGTGTATGTGTGTGTGTTGGGTGTTTGTCAGAGTGAATGTATGTTTCTGTTGGGGTATGCCTGGGGTGTGTGTCAGGGGGAGCGTGTGTTGGAGTGTGTCTGTGTGTGGTGGATGAGTGGGTGTTTCTGTTAGCATGTGTGTGCAAGTGTGTGTGTTCGACTGTTGTCTGTGTGGGGGAGTCGAGGTGAGAGTGTGTGTTGGGGTGAGTGTCTGTGTGCGTTGAGGTGGGTTTCCATGTGTGTTAGGGTGAGGGTGGAGGCCTGGGGGCCAGGTGGATGGAGACCTGAGGGTGGGCCTGAGAACCTCGGTGGTTCTCTGCGTCTCTAGGGGAGGCCTGCTGTCCCTGCTGCTGGCAGGCAGAGGGCAAGAAGGCCAGTCCCTCCTCTTCCATGGCCCAGAAGCCCACACAGGCCCTGGACACAGAGCTTGAGGACAAGATTCCAGAGGCTCTGGCAGTAGAGGCTCTCCAGGGAGCTAATGGAAGGGCAGAGGGCAGGAGCCTGGGCTGAGCAGAAGTCAGTTGTCCTGGGTCTAAGTGGCAGGAGCAGCCAGTGGGAGGAGAGAAGGGGTCCTGCCCCTCCTGTAGCACCCTGCTCCCCACAGGCTTCCCCATGCCCTGGTGTCAACCGCCCAGCCCTCAGGAGTGTCCAGGTCTCAGGTAAGCCCTGGGAGACACCCATGGTGGCACCAATGCCCAGCCCAGACCAGCCCAGGCCAGCCCTCAGGGAAAAGCTCTGAGCTCAAATAGGTCCCATTCAAATCACAAGTCGACCACTGGACCACCTGGAGGACCTGCTCTGTACCTCCGTGGTCCTGAGTGTGGGGCCAGTAACAGAGGTGCCTCCCCGGCTGCATGGAAGAATTAGAGGTGGCTGTGCAGGTGGAGCCCTTGGCCTACGCCTGGCACCTGGCAGAGTAAGCATTCAATCATTGAGGGTTGTTTCCTGCCCCGCCTGACTTCCCCGTTGGGTCTCCCATCCCCCTGTGTCCCAGGGCTGCCCTAAGAGCCTGTGACACATCCGCGCAGGCTAGCCCCACCCCAGCACTCCCTGTCACAAATTCCCTTCCCTAGCTAACACAGACGCCCATCCTGTGTGGGTCATGAGCTGTCAGTTTTTCATTCATCATTTGGCCTTCACCATGAGGGATTTAACCAGAGATTCAGAAAAAAGTAAGTTTATGGCCCTAATTCTCACTACAGTGTGAGTGACTGATATACCTTAATCTCCCAAGGCAGCCACATATTCAGAACAGAAGGGTCCTCTAAATCTTCCAGCTGGCTGTGTGGCCAAGGAGGTGCAGGCAGGCTCTCCAACCTCCTGCTGGATTTATTCTGTTCCTCTTTCTCACAAAGCTGCCTACTGCAGTGGACTTGGGCTGGAATCTCAGCTGGATGGTCCTCTAGCTCTGTGACTCAGGGCACATTGCTGCCCCTCTCTGAGCCCTCAGTGTTCTCATCTGTGAAATGGGGGCAAACTACACCTTCTGACGGCTTGGATGGAATTCAAGGCCTCCGGGCCCAAAGCATAAATCAGAGGCCCCGCACCCCTAGACGGCCAGTGCTGGCTGGGAAACAAGGCAGGAGGCAGTAGGGGACTCAACTGACTCAGAGTGGTTTATGCTGCAGGCAGCCAGCCAGCATGGGTCTGGAGGCCAGCCTGACCCTCGGGCACCCTGCAGCTATGTACCAATCCCAGCTCCGCCTGTGCAGTGTGGGAACGGGACAGGGAGGCCCAGCTCCCCCTTCCTGCCGCTCCCCTCCCAGGGCAGTGATATCCGCCACAACTGGCCTTTGACCCCACATCCTGCCTCAGCCCTGTTTGCAGGGATAAAGGTGTGCAGCCTTCTGACCAGTTTACAGATGGGGAAACTGAGGTCCAAGGGACAGTGACTTGCCTGAGACCTTGCAGAGCCAGGGCCAAGCTCTGCCTCCCAGGCTAGGTTCCGCCTTCCAGGCTTAGCTCTCCACACTAGCATATGCCTGGTACATGGAATCCAGACAGAAGGGACAGGAACCTGATTCATGCCACTGTTCTTTATTCTCATACTTAGCCTCCTTCCACTGCAGGATTTGGTGTGAGAGCATTTATTCATTCCACAAACTTCCCCTATACTCCCACTGTGAGTATCAGAGCCAGCCCCAGGCTGGGGGCTACTGAGGCCCAGAGTGACCTCAGCTCCAGGCCTAATTCTGGAAGAGCCCCCAAGCCAGGGGAGACACAGCCAGACACAGATGCCCCCAGCCTCAAGGCTCAAGGCTGGGCTAGAGGGAGGGCTGGGGCAGCCCCGAGCAGTGGTGAGGTCTCTGTCCAGGGCAGGGGGCATTGGGGATGGGGTGTCAAGGGTCAGTAGAAGCTCCCCGCCTCAGCAGAAGGTGGTGAGCAGTGGACAGAGCAAGCATAGTGCTCAAACTGCCAAGGGATCAAATCTCCGTTCTTCATGGCCTCGGGCAAATTCCTCCTTCTGAGGCTCAGTTTACCCTACTGTAGTAGAGGGGCTCAGGGAGATGGTATTTTAATGCGCCTGGTTCAAATGGTTTGCACTTGACTACTAAGTGACGCTCTGGTGGTGCAGTAGTTAAGGGTTACGGCTGCCAGCCAAAATGTTAGCAGTTTGAATCCACCAAATGCTCCTTGGAAACCCTAGGGGGCAGTTATACTCTGTCCTATAGGGTTGATATGAATTGGAATCGACTCAACAGCAACGGGTTTGGTTTTTGGTTTCACTAACCGTAAGGTTGGTGGTGTAAATCCACCCAGCAGCACCTCAGAAGAAAGACCTGGCGATCTGCTTCCGTAATAATCTTTACAGGCAAGAAAACTCTACGGAGCAGTTCTACCCTGCAACACATGGGGTCCCCACGAGTTGGAATTAATTCGACGGTAATGGGTTTGGTTTGGGTTTTGGCATATTCTAAATGTTCCATAGCCCCCTGCCCACCCCATCTCAGTTCCCACCCCAATGTTTCTGTCCAAACGTGGTCAGAAAAAGTCTTCAAGACCCCAACCCATCTTTCCACCCTGATGAGCCCAATGCTGAAAATTCTGCTCTCACTCTTACGTGTTATGACAGTGCTGTGCCAGGTGCGTAGCCGGTGCCCAGTAAAAGCCAAGCCCCACAGAACTGGAAGGAAGTCAGGTGACCCCAGGGGTGTCAGCTGGCCTGGGAACACCTGTAAGGAAACCAGCTCATTTCCCAGGCAAGGCGGGGGTTGAGACCGCCGTGTGGGGGCTTTCGTTTTGTAGATGAGGACACTGAGGCCAGAAAAAGGCACAGGGTCACACACACAGGATGGGAAGTCAGGCTTCTGGGATCCCTGCATGGAGGTCAGTGTCAGGCCCTGCAGATTCCGACTTTGGCCTGAGCTGTCCCACCCTCCTTGGGCTAGGCCCTGCTACCTCCCTCAGCCACCACGGACATCCCCAGAACAGGAGCCTGGGTGGCCCTTGAGACCTTTTACAGACCAGCCCTCCCTGCTCTCTGCAGTGCCTCAGCTAGGGACCACCACAGGACACCTCTGTGACTTCAACCGAACCTCCCAGCCCTGCCTCAGCTGCCACCCCACCCCCTCCCCACCCCACCCAGCTCAGCAGGACACTCAGCAGGCCCAGAGACAAGAAGCCCAGACAGGGGCCCTTTTAAGAATTTGTACCAATCCACACACAAACACACACAGTCACACAGCCCCTGGTCCCTTGCACCTGGTACTTTAACCTGATACCTTGCACCTGGTACTTTGTACCTGGTATATTCTGCACATCATCTCAGGTGAGCGTTGCAACCCAGATTCAGAGCTGGGTTTAGAAGCCGAGGGAACAGCAACTCTTATAGCGCAGCCTCTTCGGGGAAGAACAGAAGATAAGCAAGTAAGGGAGGGATCAGGAGGGCAGGCCCGGGGTGAGGGACAGGCTAGGGGTTGATGTACAGAAGTGCTGGGTTTAAATCCCACGCTGTGTGACCTGGGGAAAGTGATTTCACCTCTCTGGGCCTCCTGCTGAGAAGGAGGCAGGAGACTGAACACGGCCTGAGTGGCAGCTGTCTGCCCACCCTGGGGGACCAGGGGTCAAACCACCAGAGACACAGCTAGAGCAAGGCTGCACCAGACTCCAGGCTGAACTTGACCACCCTAGTGAGTGTGGCCAGAAGGGACAGGGAAGGCTCCCCAAGCTGACCTTTGACCTATGTGGTGTGAGTGAGTAGGGTATGGAGAGGTCATGCGGTCTGGAACCTGTATCCCCCAGACCTGAGCTTCTCAAAGGGGGGTGGCGTGGGGAATGGGGACAGACCCTCAGGATAAACGGAGAGGACTGAAAATTTGGGAAAGGGACATTTTTATTCAAACATAGGCAAATGTGCAAGAGTTTAAAAGATTTAACTTGGGCCGTCAAAGAAAGTGGTCTTTGAGGGGTTGGCCTCTTCTAGTCAAACCCCTAAAGTCTTGGATTGGGGGCGTCTGAGCCCCACAGCCCTTAGGGGGTGTTTTGGTGAGACAGTCTAAGAATTGATGCCTGAGGGCAATGGGGAGCCATAGATAGTTATAAGCAGAAGAAAGGCAGATACGTGGTTAGAAAGTTTCTGTGGCTGCCAGTGTGTGAGTGTGAGCGTGTGTGTGGAGAGAGGCAGGCCTACAGGGGATAGGCTGGGGATGGATGTGAGGGAGGGTTCAGGCCCAGAAAATGAGACCCCCTTTCTGCTTAACCTAGTATCATGAAGAGGCACCACCCCCTGAAACTGAGATGCAAAACTGGATGTATTTTTCTGGGAAATGTGTCGGGACTTCTATCAGCTTCCCGAAAGCTGTGCTCGATTCTGCAAGGGTATTGGGAACCCCTAAAAGGATAAGAACAGCTGGTCCCCAGGTCAGAGCTGCAGGGAGAATGGAGGCTGTGAAAATAGTACTGTTGCTGGAGTCAATTCCAACTCATGTCTACTCCATGTGTTACAGAGTAGAACTGGTCTGTAGGGTTTTTATGGAACCAGATCACCAGGCCTTTCTTCCAAAGTACTGCTGGGTGAGTCTGAACTGCCAGCCTCTGGGTTAGCAGCCGACCACAAACCGTTTGCGCCACCTAGAGGCCTTGAAAATAATACTAACAGGTAACATTTTTGAGCACCACATACTATTTGGAAACGCTGGTGGCTCAGTGGTTAAGAGCTATGGCTGCTAACCAAGAGGTCAGCGGTTCAAATCCGCCAGGCGCTCCTTGGAAACTCTATGGGGCAGTTCTACTCTGTCCTATAGGGTCGCTATGAGTCGGAATCGACTCGACGGCAGTGGGTTTACGTACCTTCGTGGTACAATGGTTAAGCGCTCGGCTGCTAAAGGAAAGGTTGGCGGTTTGAACCCACACAGTGGCTCCTCAGGAGAAAGACCTGGCGATGTGTTTCTGTAAAAATTATAGCAAAGAAAATCCTATGGGGCAGTTCTACTTTGACACATGGGTCACTATAAGTCAAAATTGACTTAACTGACAATGCATATTATGTAGAATTCCCTGGGTGGTGCAAATGGTCAAGCGCTTGGCTGCTAACTGAAAAGCTGGTGGTTCAAAGCCACCTAGAGACGATCTGCTCCAGAAAGGTCACAGCCTTGAAAGCCCCATGGAGTGGCAGTTCTACTCTGCACATTTGAGATCACCATGAGTCGGAATTACTGGAGGGCAATTAACAACATACTATTGTTTTCCCTGTTTTACAGAGGAGGAAACTGAGACCCAGGGAGAGACAGCGGGTTCTTGTGAACATGGGGGACAACCCTGCGCCACGGGGAGGTGTCCCCCAGGTTGACAAGTGCCCCCATCTGTCCCCAGGTGGAGGAGGAGCTAACACACCTCCAGAAAAAGCTGAAGGGGACGGAAGACGAGCTGGACATGTACTCGGAGAACCTGAAGGACGCGCAGGAGAAGCTGGAGCTGACTGAGAAGAAAGCCTCCGATGTACGTGCGCAGTAACGGGGGCGCGCGCGGCAGGGTCTACAGGGTCCAGGGCCGGAGGGCGCGCCGGAGGGAAAGGAGGAGCATTCCAGGCGCTTTCTCCAAATATGTCTCGAATCGGGGCCTTCTCCAGCAGCTGCGGCCAGCGGTGCAGACGTCAGGCCCGCCCCCGGGGTGTGACGTCGCCCCGGCCGCGCTGACCTCACCCCGACGGCGGCCGGGCCGGGGGCGGGGACGGGCGGGGGCTGCCGGCGCTCCAAAGGCTGGCGGCCGGGGCGGCGGTGCTGCAACGTTGTCTAGCCAAGCCTGCGCCCCGCGTTCCGCCGCGTCCCGCAATGGCCGGCCTCAACTCGCTGGAGGCGGTGAAGCGCAAGATCCAGGCCCTGCAGCAGCAGGCGGATGAAGCGGAGGACCGCGCGCAGGGCCTGCAGCGCGAGCTGGACGGCGAACGCGAGCGGCGAGAGAAAGTGAGCGCGCGGAGCCCCGCCACCCCCGGCCCTGCGCCCCGCACTCCCACCGGGACCCCGCCACCCCCGCCCGGGCCCCGCCTCCCCAGCATCCCCGCCCCGGCGCCTCCATCCCTTCGGCCCCAGGAATCCCAGTCTGGCGCCCCGCGCCTTCTGGGACCCCGCGATCCCCTCCCGGCGCCCCGCCCCCGGGACCCCTTCCCAGTGCCTCTTGCCCCGGACTCCCCGCCTGGCGCCTCCCGGCCCGGGCCCCGTGATCTCCGCCCTGGCACCCCCCACGGGCGCCCCCCCAGAACCCCTTACCCGCCCTGCCGCCTCCAGCCCCGCGCCCCCTGAAGCTGCGTTCCCCGGGGACCCTTCCCGGCGCCTCCAGCCACGCACCCGACGCCCCCCACCTGGGACCTCCTGCCCGGCTCCCCTTAAGAATCCCTTCCGGCGTCCCGCGCCCACCCCGGGGTCCTCCGCCGCGTGCTCCCCAGGTCTCCTGCCGGAGATCCCCGCCCCGGCGATCCCCTCGTCCCCCGGCCCACACGCCCCGGGACCCCTCGCCCCCGGGCGTCTCCTGCCCCGCGCCCCTCCTTTCTTCCTTTCTCTCGGTGCCGCCCGGTTCCCGCGCTCAGCGCCCGCGGCCCACTTGAGCCGCCTTCGCGCCCTCGGGCCCCGCCGCAGTCCCCCACCGGGGCCGTAGCCGAGACCCCCGGTCTGCCGCAGTCCTCCCTCAGGGCCCGGGGAGGGGGCGCCACAGCCAGGCGAGGCGGGGCCGGGGAACGGGAAATGGGGGGAGGGGCGGGGTGCGCGACCGGGGTAGGGGGATGCTCCTTGCGCGATAGGAGCCCGGCCTGGCCCGGGGTGGAGAGTGGGGGGACGCTGAGCTGCTATTGTGTGGGGCAAGGCCGGTGGAGCACACTGGGGCGGCTCACTTTCTGGCTCTACAGCTCTGCCGGGCTCCCACCGAACTTTCCCGGGGCGCGGCAGCGACGTGTCTGCCCTGGGCGGGCGGGGGGGGGGGGGCGCGGGGCGGAAGTGCTGCCTGAGCAGCCTGCCGGGCCCTGCAGGGACCAGGGACCGGGATACTAGCTAGCATGGAACTCGCCACCCACGCTCATCTGTGTGTCTGCTGTGTGCCTGCGCAGCATGCAGTGGGGCCTGAGGTATAAAGGGTGAGGAGAGGCTTCGACTCCCCCTCACCGTCGCCACCGCCCCCTCATCATCCCCACCACCTCTCAGCATAGAGAGTGGCCACACCTATAATGGGGAGACACCTGGATTCTAGTCTCATCTTACCTAGCATACTACCTAACACCTTGTCCAGCTCTGTAGTTGACCTCCTGGAACCTATTTCCCCACCTGTAAAGTAGGGGTGATAATAGTGCCTACCTCATTGGGCATAGATGAGGACCCCAGCATGGGGGTGGGCACATAGTAGGTGCTCAATTAGGGCTTTTCTCCTCTCCCTTTCTCCCGGGAGTTCACAGCATAATGGACGGGGGGTTGTAGGGACACACAAATGAGGTGGGGGTGTGGTTAGTGTTATGGGGGTTCTCTAGGCTCTGTTATGGGAACATGGCAGAGGGAAGGAGGTCTCAAAATGGAGGATGAGTAGGGTTTTAAAGAATGAATAAGAGTTTCCTGGGACAAGGGACCTCAGTGTGCAAAGGCTCAGAGGCAAGGAAGTTGGGGGGATGGGAAGCCAGGGGCCCTGGAATCTGGGGCACCAGACCTCCAGGTTGGGACCCAGAAGGAGAAGAGGAGTTTCGAGGTGTATGGACAAATCCCGGAGAGCACCCAGGCCAGAAGCCTTCTCCTCCCCAAACTGCTGGGCAGTTAATCCTGTAAGGCTGCTTTGGCCAGAAGAGGCCTTAGAAAACTGTGTGTGCCTTAAACAGTAGCTGGTTTGGCCTCTTTCATATACATAACCTCTGTCTGATCTCATCCCAAGTCATGTCACAGGAGGACAATTACTTCTGCTTAAAAATGGCCTTTAGCTGTGTGCCAAGACTTAGTAGTAATGGGACAGGCCAGTTGGGAGGAAAGATGTGCTTGGAAAGTTTAGGACTTCTTAAAAACTTCCCTTTACAAACCGTGCTTCTCCTGGGCAGGGGAAGCTGGGGAAGGTTTCTGGGCAAAGGAACTAAGCCGAGAGACAAAAAAAAAAAAAAAAGCCTCTCTCGGCTGGAAGAGAAAGCCAAGAGCCGGCGTGTGGCAGACTTCTGGGGCAGCCTCCAGACAGCTGGTTTCGTTTAGATTTTTGTGTGATTAACCGACATCTTCCTGTTCCTTTGCCACATGTATCTAGCGAGCCTCTTTTACCTTATAAGGGAAATCCTTTGTAGAGTATGGAAGGCTTTGATTGCAGGAAGAGGTGGAGCCCTAAATGACTAGCAGTGACAAGCATTTTTTCAAAAATATGTATATACATACATAGGCATATATGGTTAAGTGCTCAGCTACTAGCCGAAAGGCTGGTGGTTCGAACCCACCCAGACGTGCCTTGGAAGACAGGCCTTGTGATTTGCTTCTGAAAGGTAACAGCCTTGAAAGCCCTATGGAGCAGTTTTACTCTGCACACATGGGGTCGCCATGAGTCAGAATCGACTCAAGGGCAACTGATAACAACTAGTTTGGTTTTTTGGGTTTTATTTATTTTTTTTTTTGGTATGTGCCAAGTACAATGCCACGCCCTTCAGTTATAGTCCTCACAGCAGGTGGGAGAGTAGAGAGGCTCAGAGAGGTCCTACAACCTGCCCATTGCCACGTGGCTACAGAGTGGCAAGACCAGGATTCTAACCCGAGTCCTGTGTTTATACGTTCTACCATGGTACCTTCACTGTAGATGAAGACACGTTGCAAAGCCAACAGCACCATTCAGACACAGCTTCTGTGCCTGTAACAAGGTTTTCTTTCCTTTGCATACCTTTTTGTCCAATCCTCCATTCCCCCTCCCCCACAACTGTATAGCCAACATTTAAGTGAGACTCCCATATTCTTTTTTTTGTGTGTGTGGTGCAAGTATACACAATAACACATTCACCGACTCAAGTTTCTACATGCTCCATTCAATGGCATTGATTACTCTCTTCGTGTTGTGCAACCCATACCCCTATCTTTTTTCTAATTGTTCTACCATCATTAACTTAAACTCAGTGCCCACCCAAGCAAAAACTCCTCCTTTAACCCCCACTCCCACCCCTAAACCCAGTGCCATCGAGTCAATTCCAACTCATAGCGACCCTATAGGACAGAGTAGAACTGCCCCACAGAGTTTCCAAGGAGCACCTGGCGGATTCAAACTGCTGACCGTTTGGTTACCAGCCGTAGCACTTAACTACATGCCACCAGGGTTTCCTGCCCCCAACCCTGGAAACCACTAATTAACTCACTGCTGTTGAGTCGATTCTGACTCATAGCGACCCTATAGGACAGAGTAGAACTGCCGCGGAGGGTTTCCACTGGTTTCTGTATATTTGCTTATTTCATATAAGTGAGATCATACAATACTTGTCTGACTTATTTCCACTCAGCATGATGTTTTCAGAGTTTGTCTGTGTTGTGGCACGTATCAGGATTTTATTTCTCTTTAGTGTTTTGGGGGTTAGTATTTTATCGTATGTATAGACCACGTTGTGTTTATCCGTTCACGTGTGGGTGGACATTTGATTTGTTGCCGCTTTTTGGCTGTTATGAAAAGGGCTGCAGTGAACATTGGAGGACACGTTTCTGCCTTCACTTCTGGGTGTACACCTGGGAGTGGAATTGCTGGATCGTATGGTAGTTCTATGCCCGACTGTTTGAGGAACCCCCAAACTGTTCTCCACAGCGGCTGTACCATTTTACATTCCCGCCAGCAATGGAGGAAGGTTCCAGTTCCTCCACAACCTCACCAACACCCGTTTTCCGTTTTTTTGTTTTTTTTAAATCCTTGCCATTCTAACGGGGGTGAGGTGGTATTTCATTATGGTGAGGCTCCCATATTCTTTTTTGTTGTTGTTGTTTTTAACCACTCAGTGATTCCTTTTCCAATTAAATTTTTCTATGAAAATATACACAGGAAAACATACACCAATTCAACCATTTCTACGTGTACAATTCAGTGGCATCGATTATATTCTTTAGGTTGTGCCACTTTTCTTGATATCCTTTTCCAAATTATTTCACCATCATTAGCACAAACTTACAGCCCTCCTAAGCTTCTCATTTAACCTCTCAAGTTGCCGTTGTCAGTTTGATCTCATATGTATAATTCTTTAAAACAAAAAAAGTGCAAGGTATTCTTTTACAATTCAGCTAAACTATTGTTTGTTTGGTTTAAAGAATGACTTCAGGGGATAGTTTTGGTTTAAGGTTTAAAGATTTCCTCAAGGCAGCAGTTTCAGGGATTCATCCTGCCTCAACAGCTCCAGGAAGTCTGAATTCAATGAGACTTTGAGGTTCTGTTCCACATTTTCCCCCCTTTTGATCAGGATTCTTCTACAGAATGAGGCTCCCATATTCTTGCATTTATCTGCCCTTCACATAATTGTGAATAGACCCTCTATGGCAGGGTGAGCCAGGTTACCAATGGGCTTGCACTTTAGGAACTCTAGCAGTCTACCCACTGTGCTTTTTCAGGGGCCTTACCATTTGGGTTCATTACAAGTTTTTGGATAGGCCAGCTCTGTTGTCTCAGAGCCCATGACATGCTCCATGTCTCTCTTCTGGTTCTGACCTGACCTCCCATCCTGTGCTGGGGCACACACCTTTAGTTATTGAGTGACAGATGTTCCCTGGCATTTTGGGAGACAATCATACTGGAACTTGACATTCCCTCTCCAGACAAGAGCAAGGATGCCTTACTGCCTGGGTTCCTGGTGGGCTTTGGTGAGGGAGTGTGCTCGCTGAGGGAAGGGGCATGGTGTGGGGGGCGGGGGGTGGCTCCCACTACTGGCATTCCTGTTATTTCTTAACCTGGCTGCCCTCTGCCCCCTCTCTCCAGGCTGAAGGTGATGTGGCAGCTCTCAACCGACGCATCCAGCTTGTGGAGGAGGAGCTGGACAGGGCTCAGGAGCGCCTGGCTGCGGCCCTGCAGAAACTGGAGGAGGCGGAGAAGGCTGCAGATGAAAGTGAGAGGTAAGGATGCCTAGGATGCAGTGGCATCGGCGTTTGCTTCTGGAAAAAAGTGGTCATACGGCTGACCTCCCAGAGCTGGGGTGAAAGTCAGTGAGATCTGCATTGCACACACACAAAACCAAACCCGTTACCATCGGGTTGATTCCTACTCATAGAGACCGTATAGGCCAGAGTAGAACTGCCCTGTGCAATTTCCAAAGAGTGGCTGGTGGATTCAAACTCCCAACCTTTTAGGTAGCAGCCAAACACTTAACCACTGCCTTAAAGGCTGCATCTGGATCCCAGGTAGCCCCCAGACTACTGGGATGAGAATCTCACCCAGTGGCACCAACCCCTGGGTGTTATGTCCATTTAGCCTGATCATGTTCTACACACAAGACAGGTACCTGGTTTTGGCAACAGTGAAAACTGTTTTAATTACTCACAGACAGCAGACAACAGGAATAGTTACCATGATGAGCAGTCCCACCCTGGTTCAAAAGCTGTCCGGGTGAGGCATGCTCTCAGGCAGGGCTTTAGGCAGTTGGGCAATGTCTTAGTCTCCTAGTGCTGTTATATCAGAAACAGCACAAGTGAGTGGCTTTAAAGAGCAGAAACTTATTTTCTAACTGTTGAGGAGGCTGGCAGTCTGAATTCAGGGCACCAGCTCTGGGGGGAAGGTTCTTTCTGTCAGCTCTGGGGGAAGGTTCTTGTCTCTTTCAGCTTCTCTTCCTTGGTTTCTTGGTGATCTCCATGTGGCATCTATCTTCCACCATCTGTGCTTCTTTCTTTCTGTGTCAAATCTGCCCCTTTTATATTTCAAAAATGACTAGGTTTAACAGCCTCCGCTAGCATGAGACCAAAAGAACTAGATAGTGCCCCACTACCACTACTGACAGTTCTGATCACAATCACAGTAGAAGATCCTGGACAGAGTGGGAGAAAATGTAGAACAAAATTCAAATTCATAAAAAAAAGACCATACTTACTGGTCTGATAGAGACTGGTGGAACCCCCAAGACTATGGCCCTTAGACACCCATCAGACCTGGAACTGAACCTGCTTCTGGAGATCACCTTTCAACCAAACAATAGACAGTCCTGTAAAGTGAAAATAACACTGTGAGACCAAAAGGGCAGCACTTGCCCGAAAACAAAGTTCAGAAGGCAGGAAGGGGCAGAAAAGATAGGCGAATAGAAATGAGGAACCCAGGAAGGAAGTGGGTAGAATGCTGTCACATTGAAGGGATTGCAACTAATGTCGCAAAACAAAATGTGTGTAAGTTGTTGAATGGGAAGCTAATTTGCTCTGTAAACTTTCACCCAAACTACAATAAAATGTTCAAATAAAAAAAAAAAGTGATTAGGTTTAGGCACACCCTATGCACATATGGCCTCATTAATATAACAAAGAAAACTCTATTCCCAAATGTTATTACATCCGCAGATAAAGAGGTTTGGGGGGACAGAAGGAACGCTGGTGGCGCAATGGTTAAGCACCCGACTGCTAACCACAAGGTCAGCAGTTCGAACCAGCTGCACGATGGGAGAAAAGACCTGGCAATCTGCTCCCATAAAGATTACAGCCTTAGAAACCCTATGGGGCAGTTCTGCTCTGTCCTGTAGGACTGCTATGAGTCAGAATCAACTTGATGGACAACAATGACAAATTCAATCCACAGCAGGCCGTGACCACTGTTACGTCAGGGACACATGCAAACCAGGGCCGTGAATGCACTCAAGACTGACAGCGCTCACCTCCGTGGCATCTGCCATGCTCAGCCAGAAGCAGGGCTGTGTGTCCTCCTGGCGGGCTCTCTCTCTGGCATGCTTTGGCACAGGCCTGAAGGACTGAGGGTGGATTGTGTGATTCACAGAGCAGAGGACTCTGTGTGGTAGCCAGTGGGGTCCTCTGTGGTGACAGCATGGGCCAGACAGTGGTCAGAGCCTATCTGCCACGTGAACACACCAGAATCCTCACTGGGCCCATCCACAGCGGCCTTCTAGCATAAACTCCAAATGAGTCATTTCTTACTGTGCTGTTGGGACCGTAAGCTGGAGATTCAAAAGCAAGTAGAGACTTGAGTTGTTCAAGTGGTGTCTTAGTTTCCTAGATCTGCTGTAACAGAAATGCCACAAATGGGTGGCCTTAATGAGCAGAAATTTATTTTCTCACAGTTCAGGAAGCTGGCAGTCCAAATTCAGGGCACCAGCTCTAAGGAAAGGCTCTCTCTGGCGGCTCTCGGGGAAGGGCCTTGTCTTTCAGCTTCTGTAAATCTGGAGTCCTCAGTTCCTTGGCCATCTCTCCATGGCATCTGTCTCCCCTCATTTGTGCCTGCTTCTCTGTGCCTCATCTCCTCTTTATATCTCAAAAGTGAGTAGGTTTAAGACCTCCCCCTACACTGATACGGCCTCGTTAACATAACAAAGAAAAATCCGATTCCCTAATGGAATGACATCCACAGGTATACCCATTGCCATTGAGTCAATTCCAACTCGTAGCCACCCTACAGAGCAGAGCAGAACATAGAACTGCCCTATAGGGTACCCATGTCTAATCTTTACGGAAGCAGACTGCCGCATCTTTCTCCTGTGGAACACGTGGTAGGTTCAAACTGGTTAGCAGTGGAGCACTTGACCACTGTGCCACCAGGGCTCCTTCCATGTGTACAGGGGTGAGGATTTACAACATATATTTTGGAGGGACACAATTCAATCCACAACAAGTAGAAAAGGTTTCCTGCAATGGAAGAGCCAGTGCCAGGGGCATGGACCCCAGTGCAGGCTTCTGCTGGCCATGTTCACAGTCAGCCCAGCCCAGGCAGATGTCTCACTTCAAGGATCTCCCTAGTGGCAGAGAGCCTGGGAAGGCCACTCACAGGTTTGCACAGCATCACCAGAGGTCTTTGGTGACACATGTGTTGGAGACCACTGTGTTTTGATAGGTCCCTGGGTTGCATCGATGGTTTGCACTCAGCTACTACCTTAAAGGTTGGTGGTTTGAAGCCACCCAGCAGCTCCATGGAATAAGGCCCTGGTGATCTGCTTCCGTAAAGATCACAGCCAAGAAAACCCTATGGAGCAGTTCTACTTGGTAACATACGGGGCTGCCAGGAGTTGGAATTGACTCAACAGCAACAGGTTTGGGATGTGGGGTTTTTTGTTTCTTTTTTTTTTTTTCTTTGGTGAAAAGAGTTCTGACACGGAACTGAAGGATTCAGATTCAAGCCCTCCACTGCCACTTACTATGCGAGCAGGTCGCTTTGATCTCCAGGCACTGCAAAGTGCTTCCCAAGAGTCAGTGTGCTTGCTCTCACACCAAGGGTAAGGCCTTGTGCAGGACTAGAGGGTGTGTTGACAGTTAGCTGAGCGTTGTGTGACAGACCAAAGGGACGTGTTGGAGTCCAGCAAGAAGTCTATGTTGCTCCACTCTGGGCAGGCTCCACACATGTTGATATGTTAACCTGGATCAGCCTCTTTGAAGTTCTCTAATATCTGAAGGTGTCCTCAGGAGGTGCAAATAGTTAACCACTGGACTACTAACTGAAAGATCGGAAGTTCAAAAGCACCCAGAGGTGCACTGGAAGTAAGGCCTACCGAATTGCTTCTGGGAACCAGCCAGTGAAAGAAAACCCAATGGATCCCAGAGGTTCGATCCACAGCCAATTATAGGGATGATTCAGGACTGAGCAGCATTTCATTCTGTTTGCATGGGGTCCCCGCGAGTCAGAGCTCACTCGACAGCAGCAAACAACCACCACAAACCTTGAGCTTGACCTCTCTGTGCTAACGCACCTTTTTCACAGGGTGGTTATAAAGGTTGAGGCACGTAGAACAGTGCCTGGTAATCAGTGAGTGCCCTAGAGCTGCTGTAACACAAAGACCAGAGTAAGTGGTTTTAAAGAACAGAAGTTTATGTTCTCACAGTTTAGGAGGCTGTTGTTGTTGTTAGTTGCCATCGAGTTGATTCCGACTCATGGAGACTTCATGTGTGTGTCATCCAGAAACTCCTAGAAGTCTGAATTCAAGGCACCCACTCTATGGAAAGCCTCTCTTTCCGTTGGCTCTGGGAGAAGGTCCTTGGCTCAGCTTCTGTAGCCCCAGCATTCCTCAGTTCCTGGCGATCTCCACGTGGCATCTGTCTTCCCTCCATTTGCTTTTTTCTGTGTCTGTGCTGTGGAGCCCCTGGGTGGCACAAACAGCGAAGCATTCAACTACTACCTGAAAGGTCAGCAGTTAAAGCCCACGTACAAGCACCTCAGAAGACAGTCCTGACAGCCTGCTTCTGAAAGGTCATAACCTTAAAAACCCTATGGAGCACAGTTCTACTCCGCACACATGGGGTCACCATGGGTTGAAACTGATGCAACAGTAACTAACAACAACTCCAGTGTCTACGCTGCTCGTTATAACTCAGGAGTGATTAGGGTAGAGACCCACCCTCGTTAACATAACGAAGAAAACCCAAATGCAATTACATTCACATGTATAGAGGTCAGGATTCCAGCATATTTTGGGGGCACAGTTCAATCTCTAAGAAAGATCGGAGATGATGTTGAAATGCACAGACTTGGGGCAATGTGAGAGTGGACGGTGGTCTTATGAAGTTGCTCCTTGCAGAGGCATGAAGGTGATAGAGAACCGGGCCATGAAAGACGAGGAGAAGATGGAAATCCAGGAGATGCAGCTCAAAGAGGCCAAGCACATTGCTGAGGAGGCCGACCGCAAATACGAGGAGGTGAGCAGGGCTGGCGGATGGCAGCAGCAGCAGCAGGAAGTGGGGAGGAAACGGGTCTGCTGATAGAGAGAGCCCAGGGCTGCTTAATAGAAACTCTTGGTTAGGTCAGCTGTCCTTCTGCAGCCACATCTGTTTTTCCAGAGTTGGCCACTTGGCCAGAAAACCATAACTTCCACAGGGCCAGAGGTCCTGGGGAGCTCTGTTTGGTGGAAAAACCAGATAATCAAACCGCTCTTGTCTGTCACCTGGATGTTTTGGCAGCACAAACCAAAAAAATGCAAACCCGTGGCTGTCCAGTTGATTCCAACTCATGGTGACCCCACGTGTTACAGAGTAGAAGTGCTTCCTAAGGTTTTCTTGGCTATAATCTTTACGGAAGCAGATCACCAAGCCTTCCTTCCACGGAGCCACTGGTTGGGTTCAAACTACCCACCTTTAGGTGAGCTGCTGACCACAAGGGACCTTTGGGCTGCACAGTGTGGCTAAAATCAAGATGCATGGTCCTCGGCCACAATCTGCAGACCAGAAAAGCCCAGGCCCTCTGGTGCACCACCCTAGCTCAGCGCTTCTCCCCTTCCTCGTATGCCTTACTCCTGGGGCGTAAGGGTGAGAATTTACATTTTCTCCAGGAGTCAGTGGGTGGTGCAAATGGTGAACAGGTTCAGCTGCTAACTGGAAGGTTGGAGGTTCAAATCCACCCAGAGGCACCTCAGAAGAATGGCCTGGCAATCTACTTCCAAAAGATCAGCCATTAAAAGCCCATGGAAGGGAGCCTCTGGGTAGCACAGATGATTAAGTGCTAGACTTCTAACAGAAAGGTTTGCAGTTTAAACTCACCTTGTGGCATAGTGGTTAAGTGCTACGGTTGCTAACCAAAGGCTTGGCAGTTCGAATCCGCCAGGCACTCCTTGGAAACTCTATGGGGCAGTTCTACTCTGTCCTGTAGGGTCACTATGAGTCGGAATCAACTCGATGGCACTGGGTTTGGTGTTTTTTTTGTTTGTTCAAGAGGCACCTTGGGAGTAAGTCCTGGCAATCTGTTTCTGAAAAGTCACAGCCTTGAAAGCCATATAGAGCAGTTTTACTCTGTTACACGTGGGATTGCCATGAGTCAGAACCTCTGAAGAAACTTAACAGCAACTGAAAAAAAAAAAAAACAGGCCCCAGGGTTGAAGAACCAGCAGGAAGCCCCACACTGTAGATGGTTTGGGTCTGTGGCTTTGCTGTCTGCATAGGGGCCTTTGGGGGAAGGCCTCCTACAGGACAGGGGTGTCAGGGATCAGTCTCAGTCGAGCCTTTCTGTCTCCACAGGTAGCTCGTAAGCTGGTCGTCCTGGAGGGCGAGCTGGAGCGAGCAGAGGAACGTGCAGAGGTGGCTGAACTGTGAGTGGCAGAACCGGACGGGTTGGGGTCTGGCCTGGCTCATGGGCGGGAGCAGGCGGGAATTGCCTGTGGTAGGAACTGACTCTGGCCAGGGTCTCTGCTGAAGTGGCTGAGCACCTGGGACACCCTGCTCGGTCCCTCCTCATTGCCTCTATGGGTGACAAAGAGAAATGGTACCTGTTTATTCTTGCCCTGGGAGACGTTGCCCACGTGTGAATTGTTCCTACAAAGATGTTGGGGAACTGGCGTGTGTCTTCGTTTGCTAGAATTGCTGTAACAGAAATACCACAAGTGGGCAGCTTTAAAGAACAGAAGTTTATTTGCTCACAGTTCAGGAGAATAGAAGTCGGAATTCAAGGTGCCAGCTTAGGGCAAGGCTCTCTCTATGGGCTCTGGAGGAAGTTCCTTGTCTCTTTTCAGCCTTGGAGATCTTTATGTGGCATCTGTCTCCCCCATCTGTGCTTCCTTGCCTCTGTGCCTAATCTGCTTCTTTTATATTGCAAAAGTTATTAGCTTATTAAGACAGACCGTAGTCTGATATGGCCTCATTAACACGACAAAGAAAAACTCTTTTCCCAAATAGGATTATTCCACAGGCATAGGGGTTAGGATCCCAACACATATTTTGGGGGGACACAATTCAGTCCGTGACATTGTGAGAGAGGGGTGGTAGGAGAGAACCCCACAGTCCCGTTTTCCTAAAGAGGCTTTCTCGGGAGCCCGTCCCACCCCAGCAATGTCTACATGCTCGTCTCCTCGTGTCAGTGTTTGGCTGTGACACATTCCTGGGGAGAGTGAGAAGCCTGACCAGAATCCAGCAAGCTCCAAAAAATGGAAGGCCTCCCCTGTTGGCAGTGGCTGAGGAGCCTGGCTCCGAGTGCTTCCCGCAGTGCTGAGAGAGCTCTCATTTCACAACCCGTCCCAAGTCTCTGATTGCTGTCTCCCAACCTCCTGTCCTCGGTCTCGTCCTTATACCTTCTGGGGTTGGCCTCATCAATCATAGATTTCACAAGGCCATGTTGCCTCACCCTTGGCAGGACCCCAGAAGCCCTTTACAAACCTCTCAAATATTCCCAGGCTAGCCGCGCCTTGGCCTGGTATGACTGGGGTTTGATAAGTACACAGCCTTCCCTCTCAGAAAAATCCACTAAAAATGTTTTCCCACATTCCTTCTGGGGGCCCATTGTGAAAACTTCTTCTGGGAGAAATTACTTGCTCCGAGGGAGGACGAGTCACAAAAACCCTTTGTCTTTGTGCAGAAAATGTGGTGACCTGGAAGAAGAACTCAAGAATGTCACAAACAATCTGAAATCGCTGGAGGCGGCCTCAGAAAAGGTTGGTTGGTGGTGACTACTTTTGAGGGCGACTTGCTGGCTTTGTTCTTGTCTTTCCCCAAGGGACATTGAGTGTGCCAAGGTGTATCAGGAATCTGACCTTTGGTTGTTAACAGTAGTTTTTTGCCCAGCAGCTCAGTTCTTTTCTCGTATGAGGAGGTGTCCAGTGGCTTGATTTCCCATACAAGCTCTTAGGTCTTCTTCCATGGGGTCTTGGAACCATCTTTTATCTCCACTTTGGATGAGGCTGGAGATGAAGTAGGAGACTGGTACCTGGTGAGGAGTCCCTAGGCCCCTGGCTGGTGCAAATGGTTTGTACTTGACTACTAACTTAAAGGTTGGTGGTTCAAACTCAGCAGCGCCATGAAAGAAAGTCCTGGAGATCTGCTTCTGAAAGGTCACAGTCTTGAAAACCCTATGGAGCACAGTTCTGCTGTGACACACGTGGGGTCTCATGGGTCAAAGTCAACTTGACAGCAGTGGGTTTGGTTGTCGTTTGTTTTGGGGAGAGTTTGTTTTTGGTTTAAGGAGTCATCGTGTGGTGCAAATGGCTAAGCGCTTGACTACTAACTGAAAGGTTGGCAGTTCAAACCTACTCAGAGGCACCTTGGAAGAAAGGCCTGGCGATCTGCTTCCAAAAGTTACAGCCTTGAAAACCCTTTGGAGCACAATTCCACTCCACATATGTGGGGCCACCATGAGTCAGAATCAAGTCGGTGGCAGTGGGTTTGGTTTTTTGGGGTTTAAGGCTCTTCTTAGGAAGATCTGGGCATACTTGTGTAAGTACAAAGCCCACGCTCACCTGAATCCCCAGGTTCCTCCAGAAATACCTTCTCGATGGTTGAACAGCAGATACCAGAGGTGGGATTGGGCTTTTGGATTGAAACAGCTCCCAGAGCAGTCACTGCAGGACAGAACCACGTTAGGAGCAGTGTACACGCTCGTCCGGCCCTGCTGAATTCCCAGCCTCAGCCTTCTCCCTCCTTCTCCTGCCCTCCATCTGCTCTGAGCTTCAGTCTCACAAACATTCTGTGTTTTCCCCTCTCATCCAGTTCTTTGAGCTGTTCACTCAGCCTGGAGTCACTTTCCCTCTTTTCTGTACTCGATAAAATCCTACTCATTTGTTTGCTATTAGTAGCTGCTGTCAAGTCAGCTCTGACTCATGGCCACCCCGTGCACAATGGAATGAAACATTGCCCAGTCCTGGGCCATCCTCACTATCACCTGCATATACAAGTCCATTGTTGCAGCTGTTGTGCCAATTCACCTCACCGAGGGTCTCCCTCACCCTTGCTGGCCTTCTACTTCACCAAACATGATGCCCTCCTCCAGCTCTACAGCCTTGTCTGATGTCACCTCTTTGCCAACTTACCAAGGATCCCCTGTCTCACTCCCAAAGCACTCTGTTACTTGGTATGTCAGTCTCTTCCTCTAGACCAGAATCTGAGCTCTTCAAGGGGTATCTACCCCCAAGGCCTAGGGCAACTTTTAGCAAGCACATATGCACTGCATTTATTCAGTAATTATCTGAGGATCAAATATGTGCCAGGTACAGTGCTAGTAGTAGAGATACATCTCTGAAAAAGACAGATAGGGTACTATCCTTAAAAGCTGGAATCTAGCAAGGAAGGCACACAATTCATTGATTCATTACAATAAATGTGGTAAACCATGACAGGTAATGAAAGAAATAGGCTACACAGAAGAGAAACAACCAACCCAGATGAGAAATCTCAGAAGAGATGTTTTAGTCGAGGCCTAAAGGATGAGTATACCACTCATCTGCCAATCTGTCATACCTTGGTGCCTTGCATGTTGGTATGCTGCTGGAAGCTAAGCCACCAATATTTCAATACCAGCAGGGTCACCCAAGGTGGATAAGTTTCAATGGAGCTTCCAGGCTAAGACAGACCAGGAAGAAAGGCCTGGCGACTGACTTCCAAAAATCAGCCAGTGAAAATCCTACAGATCACAATGGTCCAATCGGCCACCAATCACGGGGATGGTACATGACTGGGCAGCGTTTCACTGTGTTGTGCATGAGGTCATCATGAGTCAGAGGCCGACTTGATGGCAGTTCACAACGATATTAATCTGAGTTGAGCCTTGAAGGACAAATACGGTTTCTGACAGGTCTACTCCTCCGACAGGTAGTAATGGGAAAAGGAACATTCCACGCTAGGGTGCACACTCATAGGCAAGGGCTGGGAGACAGAAGAACGTGTCTTCAGAGTGTGGCCAGCCCCTTGGGGAAGCTTGTGGAAGATGGGGTTCGAAACACAGGCCAGGTCAACTCTATGAACGCCCTTGAGCGGAGTGTTTTTCTGTTCAGTTATCTGCCCCATGTTCATCACACTTTTTTTTTTTTTTAACTTTTAAAAAATTTACTGTGGTAAAAATACGCACAAGAAAACACAGGCCCTCTCAGCAATTTCTACAATTTAGGAACACTGATTATATTGCTCGAGCTATATAACCGCTCTCGCTATCCTTTTCCACATCATTCCACCACCATTAACACAACCTTACTGCCCCCTAAGCGAAGACTCCTCCTTTCCCCTTCCCTCCCATCCCTGGTTGTTGTGTTGTTAGGGGCCCTTGAGTCGATTTTTGACTCATAGCGACCCCATGTGTTACAGCGTAGAACTGCCCCATAAGGTTAATCTTTATAGGAGCAGATCGCCAGGTATTTCTCCTGCAGAGCCACTGGGTGGATTCAAATTGCCAGCCTTTCGATTAGCAGTCAAGTAGTTAACTGTTGCACCACCAGGGCCCTCCCACTCCTGGTAACCAGCAACAATCTTTATTTTCGATATATTTGCTTATTTCGTATACGTGAGATCATATAGTATTTCTCCCTTTGTGACTGTTTACTCAGCATGTTTTCTAGGATCACCCATGTTGTGGCACACATCAGGATTTCATTTCTCTTTATGGCCGAGGACTGTTCTATTGTGTGTATACACGACATTTTGTTTATCCATTCACCTGTTGATGGACATTTGGGTTGGGGCCACCTTTTGACGGTTGTATGAAGTGCTATAATGGACATCGGTGTATAAGTTTCTGTTTGCGTTCCTGCCATCACTTCTTCTGGGTATACACATAGCAGTGGCATTGCTGGGTCATATGCTGGTCCTATGTTCAACTTTTTGAGGAACTGCCAAACTGTTTTCCACAGTGGTTGTACCATTTTCTTCATCACGCTTTTATCTAAGTTGTCAGCTCAGACCTTCAGGTCACTACCATTCTAGAGGGATCGCCCACAGATTTCACGCACGTTTCCTCTGCCTGGAAAGGTGCCTGCCTCTGCTTTGCTTCTTAGGAACTCTTGGCATATTGACAGTGCCTGAAGGATACTTTTCTTCCGGGAATTTGGAGCCTGCATTCTTTTATTCCTTTTTTTTTTTTTTTTTCTAAAGCTGTATTTTGATTTCCCCCACAGTATTCTGAAAAGGAGGATAAATATGAAGAAGAAATTAAACTTGTGTCTGACAAACTGAAAGAGGTATGATTACACCCAGCTGGTTCAAGTTTCGGGGGGGGCGTGATGTGGGGGGGGGACTGGTCCTGAAGCAACAATGGTGACTCCTGTCTTCTTCTCCAGGCTGAGACCCGTGCTGAGTTTGCAGAGAGAACGGTTGCAAAACTGGAAAAGACCATTGATGACCTGGAAGGTATGAACTTATCATCTGAATATGTTTGCGGTACCTCTCTAAAGATGATGGATCCCCAGCCAGTCAGTCAGGGGAGGTCCCTGGAGGGCTGGAGCTGGGCTTTGTTCCCTTTAAGAAAGTAAAGTGCGGAGTGATGTCACATCTGGGAGTCTGGAGCATGGGAACAGGATAGCGCAAATCAAAGTCAGACTTGAGTTGGCCGTTTTCAAGAAATAAAAAATAATCTCTGCATAATTAGCTCCACATGTGAGTACAGAGACCCAAATACAGCTCTCTGATTTTTTTTGTTTGTTTAGAAATTCTTTTAGTTTGTACATTTCTGGGAGATGTATTTTTACAGAGGCTCTCTCCCAGAGAGCTCCAAGCTTATCGCAAAATGAGAAAATGGAAATATACAGAATTTAGAGTCCCTGGGCAGCACAAGCAGTTAAAACCTGACCACAAGCCAAAAGGTTAGAGGTTCAAACCCACCCAGAGATGCCTTGGAAGAAAGGCCTGGCTATCTGCTTCCAAAAGGTCACAGCCTTGAAAACCCTATGGAGCGGTTCCACCCTGCACACATGGGGTCGCCAGGAGTCAGAATCGACCTGTTGGCAGCTGATCCTGGTTAGATATCTGAATAAAGACTGCAAGTCTGGTGCCCACATATCACAGAATTGCATGGAGAATTCCAATTTTTAAAATGTTGCCCCTTGTTCTTCATGGAATAGCCCGGAAATTCCAGAATCTTGGGGTTCAAAGAGAAATCATCTAAACAGCCTGTCCTACCCAGAAAGGCTATACAAATCATTTGTCAGTCCAGGCATTCCACTGTTTGGTTTGGGAAGTGAGGTTTCCATATAAGGGAAAATGCCCCGTTTCAAAGTATAACCTTTGCACTGGATGACATCATTGGAGGTCAGAAATAACCAGGGGGCTGGCAGAGCTCTGTCCATTTCTAGTCACTGTGCTTTTAAATGTTCGTTTGCTCTCTCATTATGGCTAACCCCCTGTAGGACCTCAAACCACTTATCAACCACTCCACAGACGTTTTTGTCAGTTGTACGTAGAACGCAACTCTTTCTCCCAGTTCATGCTTTGTTTTCTCACTTTTTTTTTCCTTCCTCACATTGCTCATCTATGGCTCTCCATTCCGACCCTCGCATTCTCTCCCCTATACCTCTTCTTCCGAACCCTTTCCCTGGGAACCTCCACCCTCTAGACGAGTTATATGCTCAGAAGCTCAAGTACAAAGCTATCAGCGAGGAGCTGGACCATGCTCTCAACGACATGACCTCTCTCTGAGGGGCTGCTTGGTGCTGCCCTCTGTCCTAGCAATACCGAAGTCTGTCTTCTTACTGTGTGCCTACGCTCCCATGGGCTGCCGGGAGCTCCGGTGTCCTGCTTCCTGGTTTAATCTCTCAAGCCTTCTTCTGATGTGTCTGTGACTATGTGACCAAAATAAAGACAGGTAGCCCTCGTCTTCACACCCTCTCATTTTCATTTTTCTCCACTTGCCGCTTTTGAGCAGTAGCTGTGACGCCCTTGACCACAGCTGGAACAGAAGGCAGGTTATCCACCTTCTTGCGCTCACAAATGAAGAGTGTGTTTCAAAAATTGCTCCAGAGAGAAAATTATGCCCACGTGATGCTCTCCTGAAACGTGGAAACAAAAGCCAACTTGGCAGGAGCCCTCAAGTAGGGTGTCTTGCTCACTGCAGCTGCCAGTAGTGGTTTTCCCTTAAACAGATATTGTTTTGAATGGAGCTCATCCTTTTAAACCTCTTGGGCATCTTAATAGTCAGCGAAACTGGCAAAGACCAGCAGGCCTGGGTCTAAAAGGAGGCTGTCCTCAAATGGGATTTGGGCTACGAATTCAAATAGTGGCAATGGCATTCTGGTCTCCTTATTCCTCCTTTTCTCATTTGTCCTCTTTGTGCTACACTCTCTGGGAATGGTGCCTGGGGTTCCCTGTCTTCATCATTCATGGAATGTTCATCTAGCTCCCGGATCCGGGAGGAAGTTCCCACTGAAGCTCACCTCTGTACCCTGCCCTTAGAACAAGCCTGCACAAAGGATTAAAGAGCACCCCATTAGGAGGGGAAGGGACTGGGAGCTGCTGTGGTGCCAGAGAAAGGAAATGAGGCAGTTCTTCTTTCCAAGGAAATGAGGCAGTTCTTCTTTGTTTCCAAGGACAGTTGACTGAGGCACTGACTTCTACCTTCCCTCACACTTGAATAAGCTGTAACCAGAACCTTGCCTTGGTTTAGTAAGAACTCACAGTTGGCCCGTGGGTGCTAAAAGGTCATGCTTATAGATTTTTCCGAGATAATCCAAATTCCACTCTGTCCAGTTCTTCTCTGCTTCACCACCTCAGAATGTCCCAGGAGCACTGACATTCCACAGTCCAAGCCACATCTTCCAAACTTCCCCTTGTAGCTGGAACTGGCAGGAAAGTCACCAATTAGATCATCAGTTTTTTGTTATGGAGTCTCTGGGTGGCACAGATGGTTAAGTGCTTGACTATTAGCTGAAAGGTTGACAGTTCACACCTATCCAGAGGTGCCTCGGAAGTAAGGTCTGGCAATGTGCTTCTGAAAGGTTACAGCCTGGAAAACCCTATGGCACAGTTCTGTTCTGCACACAAGTTGGAATCCACTTGACAGCAACTAACAACAGTAACAACATAGCTTGTTATGTCTCATAGTTTTTTATTCAGGTGGGAACCTCCATCCCAATTTTTCTTTGTAGTTATTCCGCCAAAACACATTTTCCCTAAACTGCTCACACCCTTCCACCCCTGACCTCTCCACATTCACCACCCATCCTGACCTTCTGCATGAACTACCCACTCCCCTCACACATGCCATACACATGCCCTTGGAAAATAACGTTAGAGCATGTTGGGGTGGGTGTTTTTGGTTTGCTCTCTCTGCATATTTGCTTCCAGGGTTTTTCCAGACATTTTTTCACCTCCACCCTTTAAAATAACTGCAGCGCTGCCTATCCAGTCATTCTGCCCAAGTAAGCAGCTAGGTGGAACTTCATTTGCAGAGATTAGTGCTGTGGAGTTCTGCTCCTACCTGTTGACAACTCACAAGAGCAGTTAACTCTTTAAGGGAAAGTTATTTTATTTCAGATGGAGTCCCTGGGTGGTGCAGTTAAGCACTGGACTAGCTGAAAGGCTGGTGGTTTAAACCCACACAGAGGCACCTCTGAAGACAGGACTGGCGATCTGCTTCCAAAAGGAGTACTGTTCTACTCTGACACACGTGGGGTCACCAGGAGTCAGTTGACTTGATAGCAGCTAACAACAACAAAGAACGAAGTAGATGCCAGGATTTGGGTGGCAAGGGGAAATGAGGGCAGGATTTGTAGTCAGGAAGCCCGGGTTTGGATCCTAGCTCCACACGTCATTGTATCTTGTGTAGCCTTAGCTTTTCTGCAAAATACAGGCGATATCTCAGTTATCGTGAGGATTAAATGAGATGATGGAGAAATTGGCTCACACATATTAGGCACCCGATTAAAATTTGTCCATCCAGACTGGGTAAACCCAGGCCAGTGTTCTTCCTGTGATGGACTGCTTCCAGATCATGGTCGCTTAGGTTTTTTTTAAGTGCCATGTCAAGTGAAAGGGTCAGCAGTCACAGTAGAAAGGCTGCCATTCTCTGCATTGACTTTTTTTTTTCCTTCTGAAAATTTCCTGGTTGATCATCTCCTATCTTATGAGGCATTTTGCTTTCCTCCAGTATTTTAATCAATCGTGGCTGAGTCCCTTGTCACTCATTTACAAACCAGTTCTCTTGTGCTCTGTCACGCGTAGCGCTAGTTGGCATTTTACTTTTGTTTTTGTTTTATTTCATCAGCTCAGTCACTTGATAACATGCCCACTTTAAAAAAAAAAAAAAAAATCCATTGCTGTCGAGTAGATTCCAACTCATTGCGACCCTGTGTGACGGAATAGAACCGTTCCATGGGTTTTCTTGGCTGTAATCTTTACAGAAGCAGTTTGCCAGGCCTTTCTCCTGCAGAGCCACTGGCCATAGTCTAGTTTAAGTCTCTATCACGTTGCATTTACGTGGGGTTTGACTACAAGGCGCTGCATACACAGACACGATGACACAATTTTGACTGGAATTCAACCAACCATTCCCAGAAACACCACAGGAAAGATGGGTTATAGGAGTGTATTTTCCTATCAAAGGCTTGAGGATAAATTGACTAGCACTAGGGGAATATCTAAGGAGCCCTGGTGGTGCAGTGGTTAAGCACTCAGCTTAACCCACCAGTTCTCCCATGGGAGAGAAGACCTGGCAATCTGTTCCCATAAAGCATACAGCCTAGGAAACTCAATGGGGCAGTTCTACTCTTATCACATGGGGCGGCGCTATTAGTCAGAATCGACTCGACGGCACCCAACAACAAGGGGAATATTAAATCGCCCATATCTAGGACTAAAATCCTAAGTTTGTGCAGTACCTCCTAGCACCACATTTCCCATGTGTGCCTCATAATAAACCCCATAACCGATGGGAAAACTGAGACCTAGAAAGCTTAGATAAGTTAGGCTTAAATCCAGGTGTTGACTGTACAGTTGCCAAATTTAGCAAACTAAAACAAAAAATTAGGACACCGAGTAAAATTTGAATTTCAGATAGTTGATGAGTAATTTTTGGTGTGTCTCAGGCAACATTTGAGGCATACTAAAAAATTATTTGTTGTTTATCTGAAATTCAAATTTAACCGAAAAACCAAAACCAAACCCGTTACTGTCAAGTTGGTTCTGACTCATAGCAACCCTATAAGACAGAGCAGAACCGCCTCATAGAGTTTCCAAGGAGCGCCTGGTGGATTGGAACTGCCGACCTTTTGGTTACAGCCATACAGCACTTCACCGTTATGCCACCAGGGTTTCCAAGTGCCCTGTATTTTATCTGACAACGCTTCTTACTCCCAAATTTTGGTACGTGGTCCCTGCCTAGTATTCCATGGTGTGCTGTTGTAATTAAAATTCAAAGTATTTCCTCTGGTATGGCTTTCACTCTGGCAGTTTGCGGTTTAGACACTTCCCCCCGCCCCCCACCCCTTAACAATTTGTTAAAGGAAACAAAGATGTTTAACAATGGTACTAATTTCTTTTTCTCTTCACTCTTAATCCTCACCAGAAAAACTTGCCCAGGCCAAAGAAGAGAACGTGGGCTTACATCAGACACTGGATCAGACACTAAACGAACTTAACTGTATATAACCAGAACAGAAGAGTTTTGTTCCAACAGAAATTCCAGAGCTCCGTATCTTTCTCTTCTCTTTTAAGAAGTTTCTTTTGTTACTGCATCTTCTCTTTGCTGGAAATGTTGAGCAAATTAGGAATACATGACCAAATATTTTGTATCAGAGAAGCTTTGAGCACCAGTTCAATCTGATTCCTTCCCTTTTTTCAAATGGCACCAGCTTTTTCAGCTCTATTTTTATCCTTAAGTTGCATTTACTTCTAAGATAGACAGGGTATTTTATATTGAGCATACTCTAAAAAAAAAAAATACTCTCTTCAGATGAGGGCATTTGGCTCCTGGGAGAATAGACGACCCCACACTTTCAAGAACACAGACTCGAATATCTAGTCGTGTGTTGATTTAAAAGGCTCAAGAATAAAGCCTTCTGGGCCACCACTGATCACACTACAGGAGGCCAGGGACCATCACTTAATATGGGTGGGGATTTTCCATCCAGAGCCAAAAAAAAAAAAAAAAGGGACTGTAGTGGGAAGTCATAAACCGCAGACAGATTAGCCTAATCATCTTGGCCCTTTTCCACACTCCACCGGGCAAACATCCTCTGAGTAGTCAGCATGAGAATGCTTGGGAAATAGTCATAGTAACAATGCAAATGTTTGCTGGACAATCCTTGATGTTATGCTCTTCTACATGTTTCTTTCATTCTAAAGTTGGCCTTTGAGAAGATGTCTTATTCCATGCTTGTCTGCTGTGATATGAGGCCATCTACTCAGCAGGAATGATATGGTGTTCAGTCCTGCCCAAGGCTGCCATGTCAGAAGACTGCTAGCCACCAATAAATTGGACCAAAGAGACCAAAGAGATTTTTCTATTAACAAACATTGGGCAGAAGGGGCCTCTATGGCAGGAAAGTAGAGATGAAAAAATAATTGGCCCAACTTCATCTCCTCCATACTTCAGGGAATGGCAGATGGAAGATTTACTGATTTAGGACTTCATTTCCTTCTTCGGGACCAAGTTAATAAAAGACCAAGAAACTCCTGATTAAACTGGATAATGGAGTATTTTGTAGACAGGGCTGCACATATTGGCTTTGTTATATTTCTGCTTTCTCAGTTAACATCTCAGAGCTCAAACATTCCACATTCCCCAGCAGCGTGGGGGCCAACTCAAGTTTACAATTCTGGACAAAATCACCCTGCTTCTAGCTTATCCACAACCCCTCCCCTTCACTCCTATTTATTAAGCATCACACTACCAGGAGACACACTAGCAAATTGTGCAATTGAATAAAACCCACACTTTTCATTTAGATTCTTGCAACTGTATCATATGTAATAGTATCTCTTTTTCTACATTTTGGTCAAATAAATTTTTACATAAACTACAACTTGTGTCAGTTTTAGAATGTGTGGGCCCATACCAGCAACTTTGCTTCTCAATATTTGGTCAATTGATGGGAAGGTAACTGTGCCAAGAACTTAGCAAATTTTACTGGCTTTATATCATGACTTCATGATTCAACAATTATGTTCTTCATATTACAGATGAGAGCACTTTGTCTCAGTAACACAAAAGCTCCTGTTCTTAGTTATCCCCAATCTTGCCTGAACCAGGCTATCAAGAATGAGTAGAATTTTAATAGATGGTGATAGGAGCAGGGAAGATGGCCCACGTAACCTGAGTCAGGAAAGCACAGGACCTGTTTGGTTAAGACCTTCTGTGTGTTGCAGAAGTAAGAAAGCTGGGTAGGCTGGGTCCAGACTGATGAAAGCCTAGATTTAACTTAATTTGGTCTAGAGTGCAGAGCCACGGAAGACTAAGTACTGCATTAGGAAAATCCATTTAGCATTCATTTTAAGAAAGGATGTCAAAATCGACTCTTGAAGGCAACAGGTTTGGGGCTTTTTTGGGTTTTAAGGGGGGGTAAGAAGCCTTAGTGATGCAAACAGCTCAGCTGCTAAACAAAAGATTGGCGGTTCGAATCCAACCAGCTGCTCCGAATCCAACCAGCTGCTCCGCAGGAGGAAAAAACCTGGCAATCTGCTTCCATAAAAGATTACAGCCAAGAAAACCCTATGGGGCAGTTCTACTCTGTCACCATGACATGAGTCGGAATTGACTTCACGACACCCAACAACAATGGGAAGGGTGTGGCAGACTAGAGGCAAGAAGACCAGGATAAGGACAGTGGTTGCCAAGGAACGGGAGGAAAGAGACGATCTGAAGGAAGCAACCTCAAGAGTGAGCTGACAGAACTTGGAGTGTCCAAGATGACTCCAGTTTCACTGCCTGAATTGCAGTCCCTTTATTTTGGGGGAAGGAGCCCTGGTAGTGCAGTGGTTAAAGCACTCAGCTGCTTACTGGAAGATCAGCAGTTCGAACTCACCAGCCTGTCTGCTTCCTTAAAGATTTACAGCCTTGGAAACCCCATGTTCTAGTCTGTCCTGTAGGGTTTCTATGAGTAGGAACTGACTCAACCACAACGGGTTATTTCAGGGGAGGGCAGGTGGAGGAGGGATCAAAAAGAGAAGTGAAAGACGAAAAAATTAAGTGCATATGCAAACAGGTTTCTGTTAACAAGTACAATTAAAAACATATTAATTTGACATTTATCTAACACTGTCCGTTGCCTGGGTGGCACAGATAGATGGTTTGTGCTCAGGTGCTAACCAAAAGGCTAGTGATTTGAACCCACCCAGCAGCGCCACAGAAGGCCTGGTGATCTGCTTCTGTAAAGGTTACGACCACCAAAAAAAAAGCCATGGAGCTCAGTTTCACTCATGGTGTTGCCACAAACTGGAATCTACTCGACGGCAACAGGCTCTTGTTTGCTGGGAATATCACTGAATAAAGTATAACCCCCTTCTCTATGTGTGCTACCATTGTTAAGACTGAAGTTACCCCTTACGTGTCTGTTTTCTCCCTTCTTGCCACCCACTTAGGCTGTAATCTCAGGATACTGTTTTGGTCATCCTCATGCCTCAGCACTTGGCTTAAGCGATCCACGCTTCTTTAACCTGTCTCAGCTCAGCTCTTGGGGAGTTCCCAACCCCATGAGGTATCGGTGAATCACAGGGTGAGGTGAAGACTAGATTATGTGGGGTGTACGCTAGGTTAAAGACTGGGGTGTTATGCTGCTGGGGGCTCTCTGAAGGATTTTAAGCAAGGGATGGATGTAATAAGGTAAGTGTTTTAAAGTGAACATTCTACAGGGTGGAGGCTGGATTAGAGAAAAAGAGCAGGAAGACCAGTGGAGAAATATAAGGACCTGACTGTAACAAATGGAAATGGAAGAGCAAAATTCAAGAGCTATTTAGAAGCTCCAGGATGCGAGGGGTGAAAGATGTCAGAGACTTAGGTTTCACAGAAGGTAATTCAAGACACGCATGTCTGAGTGGAAGTTGTTGTCTGCCATCAAGTCAACGATCCAAGCACAACAGAATAAAACACCGCCTGGTCCTACGTCACCCCCCATGATCCGTTTCAGATCAGACCATCGTGATCCATAGGATTTTCATGGGCTGATTTTTGGAGGCAGATCACCAGGACTTCTTCCTAGTCCATCTGAGTCTGGAAGCTCCACTGTTCAGCATCATAGCAACATGCAAGCCTCCGCTGACAGATGCGTGGTGGCTGCACCTGAGGGGCATTGGTCAGGCATCAAATTTGGGTCTCCCACGTAGCGAGAATTCTACCACTGAACCACCACTGCCCTCACCTAAGTGGAAGATGAGCTCAGTTGTGGACATGTTAAGTTTAAACTATCTTTGGCAAACCCACTCGGACATGCAAGCATGACTGGACTATGGGTAAAGAACCGAGAAATAGTGTGGAGATACTGGAAGAAAGGACTTAGGACAGAAAGAACCATGTGGAACACCGACACTTAAGGAACAAGAAGTTGCTAGTTGCCATTGAGTCAACTCAGACTCATGGCAACTCCACGTGTGTCAGAATAGAACTATGCTCCAGAGAGTTTTCAATGGTTGATTTTTTAGAACTAGATCACCAGGCTTTTCTTCTGAGATGCCTTGGAGCAGGGGAATGGAACCTCTAAACTTTGTTTGCAGCCAAGCATGTTCACCATTTGCACTGCTCAGGGACAAGCAGAGACCTCCAAAAAAGACTGCAATGGAATGAGACGCAGTACCCAAGAAAGGGAGGTAGGTGGTAGGAGAAATGAGGTGTCAAGAAAGAGAATTTCCAGAGGGAAGGTGGTCAATAGTATAAAAATACCACAGAGGGTAAGGCCTGTGAAGGTCAATGGCTCTGGCTGAAGTGTTTCTTGACCAGAACTAATTAGCAGATGAATAAGCTGGGGTGGAAGGGAGTAGGAGAAGCTGGGGCCATCTTCTGGAAAATCCTCAGGCGAGTCTCCAGGCTTCTCTGTGTGCTCCAGCAAGTGACGTGAGGCCCTGAGCCCAAGCACGCAGTTGGGACCATCAATCTCTGAGAATCAGGAAACCATATCGACCAAGAGCTTCTTGCTGGTTGCTGTCAATTCCGACTCATGGTGATCGCATGTGTGCAGAGTTAGAACTGCTCCATAGAGTTTTCAAGGCCATGACCTTTTGGAAGCAGATTGCCAGGCCTGTCTTCAAAGGCACCACTGAGTGGGTTCGAACTACCAACCATTTGCCCCCTTGGCCTCCTGAAAAAGGATATTGAGAATGGTTGTACAACTCAAAGAGTATAATCAAATGTCACTGATATACATGTAGAAATTGTTGAGATGGTGTATGTCTTGTTACCTATATTTTCACCACAATAAAATTATTTTAAAGAATAGTAAAAAAAAGTTTGGCCTCTGAGTCTTACAGGTCTGCATTCAAAAACCAACTTCTCACTTTGGAGCCTGGGAAAGTCACTTAACCTCCCTGGCCTCAGTTTCCTCACCATAAAACGTGGATAAACAATACCTACCTTATGGGTTGGTGTGGCGGTTAAATACATAAAGTGTTGAGAACACTGCTAGGCACGGAAGTACTGCTCATAAATGTTACCTATAATTATCCTTCATGCCCTTGAGGGTCTTGAGACACTCCCACACCCACCCGCACCCCAAGTGCAGCTCTGAGAGCTGACTGGGCACAGGCGGCCGAGTCTAGGCTGAGGCCTCGAGGCAGAGTTGCCAGACCAAAAACCAAGCCAAACCGACTGCCGTCGAGTAGATTCCGACTCTTAGCGATCCTAGAGGACAGAGTAGAACTGCCCCGTAGAGTTTCCAAGGAGCGCCTGGTTGCCGACCTTTTGGTTAGCAGCCGTAGCACTTAACCACTAGGCCACCAGGGAAACCTCTAATTAGGTCAATTAGGTCGGAGGGCTGGTCCTGAGAAGCCTCAGCGGCCCTGAGGGCGCAGCTTGGGGCAGTGAGGCCACTGAGGTGGCAGAGGCCGGGAAGTCTCAGGTAGGTTCTTCGTGCAGCACTGGGATCTCCAGGGGCCTCTTTCCGACTGCGACGTACGCCCCTTGTTTCCCTGCTTTCCCGAGACGACGACGCCCCCCGAACCGTTCCCTCCCGCGCTCGCCCCAAAGCCTGCTGAGGCTGCGCAGGCCGTCGGGGCGGGACCAGACGCCCTTGCGCGCGTGCGCCCTCTGCTGGCTCTTAATGGTCTCCCAGCACGCATGCGCAAGCGCCACAGGCCCCCGCCCCCGGGCTGCCAGCGCGCGGGGCCGTTGGCGACGATTCCCGCCCTCCCTGTCCCATAAGGGAGCGAGGCGGGGCCGCCCCAGAGTCGGGAAGAAGCTGGACCATGGGAGCCACGCCCACGTCCCGTTCCCCATTTGAAGCCCCTCAACTCCGCACCGCCAGCCAATCGCAGCCCGCTCTGCCCCGAGCACAGGCCAATGGGCAGCACGCTCGTGCCGCTTCCGGCTCCGTGCTCGGCTCGCCCCTTCCCTGGTCTCCGCGCGCCGGGCTGAGAGCGGGTGCGGGCGTCGGCCGCGGTGACGTACGGTGGGCCGGCAGCCAATGGGGGGCGGGCTCGGCGCTGATGGACGGGGCGAGCGTCCAGTGGCGAGGCGCTGGCCGCACTTCCCGTCGGGGAGAGAGTGTAATATGGCGAAGACCTACGATTACCTGTTCAAGCTGCTGCTGATCGGGGACTCGGGGGTGGGGAAGACCTGTGTCCTGTTCCGCTTCTCCGAGGACGCCTTCAACTCCACCTTCATCTCCACCATAGGTAGCGTGGCCGGAGGGCGGCCGGGGGCACGGGAGGCTCGGGCCGGGCGCTTGCCTGAGGGGCCGGGACTGAGGGAGAGATCAGGACGGACGGCCCTAGGGGTTCTTAGAGGCTCGAGGGGGCCCTTGGGACGACGACCAGCCACCTCCACCACCGTCGGGGATTCCCGGGCCCTGGGAGCAGTGGGGGGAGCCAAGTGCCCATTTTGCAGATGAGGAGACTGAGGCCCCGATCTTCAGCCCGCTCGTCGGGGAGCGTATGCCCTGGGCTGAGGTCTTCGCGCCTGTCATTGCGTTCAGTTCTTGCAGCAGCACTCGAAGCCGTTCTTTGGGGGTCCCCATCTTACAGAAATGGAAACTGAGGCATAGGAAGTTAACTGTAGTGAAAGGACCATGTCAGCTGACTTCATTGACCATTTACTCTTTGCCAAGCGCTTTTTGCACGTTATCACCCTCTCTGCTGTCCTCTGGGTTAGGTGCTGTTGAGAGCCCCGTCTGCTGGGATGAGGAGTTTGAGGCTCAGGGAGAGAATAGGACTTGCCCAAGGTCACACAGTCGGTACGTGATGAGGGTGAGATTTGGACTCAAGTGTCTGACTTCAAAACTCAGGCCCAACCATGCCAAATAGATGCCAGCATGCACCTGCAGGACAGGCACAGGACCCCAGTCTGCACCTGTCCAGTTCCTAACCTTGGAGAGATCAGGGGCTGACCCTGTATCCTCCTTGGGTAAGTTTTCCTCTAGAAGGAATGATGACAGGGAATCAGGGGCTTTTACTTTCCTGCCTTCCATCCCTCAAGAGTGACAGCAATGGCTAGTGACAGCCGCTGCCCTGGAGCCTGTCATCACCAAGGTTATGCCAGGTAAAAGCCTCAATGAGAAACTGAAATCAGCTGCTCCCACAGACAGCCCTAACTGCCCTATTGCAAGGCCCAGGACACAAGTTGTCACTTTGAGAAACAGCCTTTTCCACAGAGCCAGCCCACATGGTGGTTGAACAGAACCGGCCTGTTACATCTTGGCTCTGACATCCATCAAAGTGAAGCTGGCTTCTCTTTGTGCCACAAAAATTTCATTGCTTACATTAAAAAGTTCTACTGGGAATAGCACAGATTAAGTGAAGTAGCTTTGCATGGTAGTGGGGATGTGGGGGACAGTCACTAAACTGAGGTTGTTGCTGTAAGCTGCTGTCAAGTGAGCCCCAACCCACAGTGACCTCACACACGCGGGAATGAAATGCTGCCCTGCCCTGCACCATTCTGATGATTGGTTGCAGATTGGACCACTGGGATCCATAGGGTTTTCACCAGCTGACTTTCAGAAGTTGATCACCAAGTCTTTCTTCCTAGTTTATCTTAGTCTAGAAGTTCTGCTGGAACCTGTTCAGCACCATAGCCACACACAAGCCTCCACTGACAGATGGGTGCTGGCTGTGCACGAGGTGTACTGGTTGAGAATTGAACGCAGGTCTCCCACGTGGAAGGTGAGAATTCTACCAGGTGTCAGGTAGAGAGAATTAGACTGGAAGCCATCAGACCTGGTGTCCTATTGCTGTTTGCCCTTGAATAAGCCACTTGATTTCTCTCAGCTGTTTCTTCTCATGAGGGGTAGTGCCCTCGTCTTGGCCAGTGTCCTGGTGGCCAAGGATCAGAATTATATGATGACTAAGGGATTGTTGTCACTGCCAGGGGCTGCCTAGCACAAGCAGAATGGCTCCTGCAAGGACAGCATCTCACCCTGGGGCACAGGTGTATCTGAATCCTCCCACTTCCCCCACCCCAAGTTCAAACCCTGGGATGGCCCTTGCCTCCCTTCCAAACCAGGAAGTGGCCTTAACTCCTGGCAGACTGTGGCTTGATCTCAACCCATATCGTGCTAATCTTGAGCGCTGGTGAGCTCGATTCCGGCATTAGATTTTTTTATTTGGTTTTTAATTTTTGATCAGAAAACCCAATCAAACATTTGAGGGCTCCAAGGAGGCTGGCTTCCTCCATTTACAGACAAGGAGACCAGGCCCAGAGAGAGGAGAAAACTTGCCCAGGGTCGTACAGGGAGTTGGAAGTGGGCGTTGAACCCAGGACCCCTCCCTCCTGCCCCAGTCTTCTGTTCATTGCATTTGTAGCCTGCTGCAGCCCTCTGTCTTCTTTTGTTGTTGTTAGTTGACACAAGACAACCCTCTATGTGCAGAGTAAAACTGCTCCGTAGGGTTTTCAAGGCTGTAACCTTTCAGAGGAAACCCTGGTGGCATAGTGGTTAAGTGTCAATGGCTGCTAACCAAAGGGTTGTCAGTTCGAATCCACCAGGCACTCCTTGGAAACTGTGGGGCAGTTCTACCCTATCCTATAGGGTTGCTATGAGTCTTAATTGACTTGACAGCACTGGGTTTGGTTTTTTGGTTTTAGCCTTTCAGAAGTAGATCACTAAGCCTGTCTGCCAGGGTGCCTTTGGGTGAACTCAAACTGTCAGCCTTGTGGCTAGTAGTCAAGCACTTAACCATTTGCACCACCCAGGTCACCTTCTAGGAGAGTTTAATTGAGCTCGACCTTGAAGTTATGGCCTCATAATCATTAGGCCTCATAAAGTTTACACTTCCTAATCAAATGGGGTGTGTTCGTAATACCCAGAAGTGTGGGGCAGAGTGTTGTCTCAGAGCTCCACCAATCAGGCAGGGCTGCTTTCTTTCGTGGACCCCTGTCTCTCTGCATCAGGAGGTGGGGAAGGTTTGGGGTAGAGTCAGCTCTGGGCTGCTGAACTCTGAAATACAGCTTCATGCCAAGACAATCCTGTGTTGGCACCACCTGTTCCTCTGGGTTTTCTTCGTAGATCAGAGATTGAGTGCCTGTTCATTTTCTGCCTGGATGACATTTTGCCAAAGCCTATCTCTTCCCATACGCTCCACTGATCGTTTGTGGTGGGAACTTGGCCCTGTGGCTCCTGGAGCCAGTTCTCAGCTGTCTGGCTCAGCCTCTAACACTTCCTTGGGGACCGATCATTCCTCCTGTTAGGTGGATGGCTGATGAGAAAGTGCGTCCTACGCTGAACAGCATCGCGTAGACCCTGTTGCTTGTCATTCTTTGATCCTGCCACCTTTCACAGAGGCCCACTGTGGACCAGGCATCTGCCCCAGTGCAGGGCTGCAGGGAAGAAGCAATTGATTGAGGGAGGCAGAAATGTCATGAGGCTATAGTCACAATGTGTGTATGCAGGACTGGGCAGGCAGCTTCCAACACGTCTCCAGCCCCGCAAAAATAACGTCACCGAGTCAGCTCCGATTCATGGTGACCCCATGTGTTTCAGAGTAGAACTGCCCTGTAGGATTTTCTTGGCTATAATCATTACAGAAGCAGATCACCAGGCCTTTCTTCTGCAGCACCACTGGGTGGGTTTGAACTACCAACCTTTATGTTAGCAGTCAAGCACAAACCATCTGCACCACCCAGGAACCTTCTTCTGCCCCTGCCATTGGGTTTAGTCATGGAGACACAGCAGTGCTGAGGGCATGTTGAGTCTCTGCCCTCAGAGAGGTTATGTTCCTGTCAGGACAGTTAGGCTGATCTTCCTGTTGGTCTCCAGGACAGCCCCTGAGGAGGACAAGGACATAATTACATCCCCGTTGTGGGGTTTAGAGGGTCAAGGAAGGCCTTGCTTCTCAGGCTGGAGGTTAGGACACTCTGTGGGCAGTGGCTGGGCTTGACCATTTCTGCACCACAAGCCATGGAGATTGGTAAGGTCCACTCCAAGTTCATGAAACAGACAGATACACGATGTCAAGGAGTTACAAATGCTGCACGGAACAAAAGCAGGGTTACCAGTTGCCATCAAGTGGATTCTGACTTATGATTCCACGTGTTACAGAGTAGAACTGCTCCAAAGGGTTTTTAAGACTGATCCTTCAGAAGCAGGTTGCCAGGACTTTCTTCCACAGTGCCACTGAGTGGGTTCGAACCACCCACCTTTCAGTTAGCAGTCAAGCACAAACCATTTGTACCGCCCAGGGACTTTAAAAGCAGGGTAAGGGATAAGAGAACAAGGCTGGTCAGGGAAGGCTCCCCAGTGCAGTGACCAGCAGGAACCTGAGTGAGTTGAGGGAAGCCAGGCAGCTGTGGAAGGAAAGAACATTCCAGGAGAAGGAAGAGCCAGTGGAAAAGCCCCTAGGCAGGAGCAGGTTTGGAATGTTCAGGAAAGAGCCAGGGGGCGGGAGCCAAGGCACCATGGGCAGAGGGACCACCAGCATAGACAGGGCAACAGTTTGCGTTTTATTCTGGAAGGGGGGAGCTGTCAGGAGGTATTTGTTGTATGTGGGGTTTTTTTTTTTCTTTAACAGTTTTATTGAGGTATAATTCACATACCATACAAGTCACCATTTTAAAGTGCACACTTCAGTGGCTTTTAGTCTGTTCACCATGTTGTACAGCCACCACCTCTGTCTAGTTCCAGAACATTCTCATCACCCCAAAAGGAGAACCTTGTGCATGTTAACAGTCACTCATTCTCCTCCCCCAGCCCCTGGCAACCACTAATCTGCTTTCTGGCTCTGTGGATTTGCCTGTTCTGGACATTACATGTAAATGGAACAGACACTGTGTGCCTTTTGTGTCTGACTTCTTTCACTGAGCGTCGTGTTTTCAAGGTTCATTCTTTTTTGTGGCCAAATAATATCCTGTTGTGTGGAGGAACCAAACTGTGTTTATTCCTCCATCCAGTGATGGGTGCACTGGAAGGTTTGGAGTGGAGGTTAGGTTTGTTCTGAGATTAGAGGTATAGTTTTGAAGGTCTCACCGTGAAGTAGGGAGCAAGCTGAAGGGACACAGGAGGGACATTAGGAGGCTGCCGAGGCCACACTGGTGAAAAGGAATCCAACCTGGTACCCAGGATGAGAGGAGGGCTGAGCCAGGAAGGCTTCCTGAGAGCTGAGGTCTGACCAAGGCCTTGGAGGAGGAGATGTGTGCATGCTGACGGGCGTGGGGCCACCCACACAGAAGGAGCAGCACGTGCAAAGGCTGAGAGGAAGGGCCTGAGCACCTCAGAGGGCAAGGTGGAGAGACGGCACCTCTGGGTTGCACAGGGCTTACACGCTAGGCTCTTACTGAAACCCGCTCTAAGCACGGCTGCCTCAGGCTGGGAGGTGGGCACAGGGGCAGCAGCGAGGGCAGAAAGCCAAGCTTTGGAATTGAGCCTACCTGCATTTGGCTGCCAGCCCTGCCACTTGCAGGCTTCACTCTGGGCAATGGCTTTTGGCCCTGTGAGCCTAGAGTTCCCCTCCGGTGGAGGAACAGGTAGCTCCAGATGCCTCCAGACCTGCGTGGATTCCTAGGTCTATAAGTTCAGTGCCTAGCTGGTACCTGCAGTAGGCACTCCAGGGGCTGTTACCTGCCCAGGTTGGCAGTGTCTCTCCTGTGGTTGGCGCACTGGGGGGTTGTTACCTGCCCTGGCCAGCAATGCCCCCTTCTGTGGGGGTACTCTGAAATCTAGGGATGCTGTTATCTGCCTGGGTTGGTAGTGCCACCATCTATAAGGGTCCTCTGAAATCCAGGGGGGCTGTTACCTGCCCAGGTCAGCAGTGCCCCTCCGATGGCAGGTGCTCCGGAATCCAGGGGGGATGTTACCTGCCCAGATCAGCAGCACCCTTTCTGACACAGCTTGGGAAATGGCTGAAAATGATGTGCCTTTTTCCTTTTCTTTCAGGAATTGACTTTAAAATCAGAACCATAGAGCTTGATGGCAAGAGAATCAAACTGCAGATATGGTAAGATCCATGTTTCTTTGTTGGCCCCTTTGTCTGGCAAGCACTTCAAGCCAGATGCACCTGGTGTCCCCGCTCCAGCCCCTGTGGCTATAATCTTGATCTTCAGACACCCCTCACGTCTCATACCCAGTGCAGGGAGCTGTGCTCTAGATTCTGGATCAGCACCTTCTGAGGACGTGACTGTCCCATCCGGGTTAGCTCAGCATTCCATCCTGGGTAAAACCTGGCTCTTCTGTGGGCCATGGCCACAGAGCTGACCTATTCCCCTTGAACCTGGGGTTGTGTCCCTGATGCCAGGCAGAGGGGCTCCTGAAGCCTGCAGGGCAGGGAGGCACCCTTTCTTGGTTTCTTGGGGCTGCTAAAACAGAAGTACCACAAATGGGTGGCTTTAAAGAACAAGAATTTATTTCCTCTCAGTTCTGGAGGACACAAGTCTGAATTCAGGGCATCAGCTCTAGGGGAAGGTCCTTCTTTATCTCCTTCAGCTTCTAGTAGCTGCCTGGTGTTCCTTGCCATTCTTCGGCTTGTAGATGGGTCCTCACATGGCATCTGTCTTCCACCTGTGTGTGTCTTGTGTCTATTCCGCTCTGCTTATAAGACACCACACAGAAGTAATTAGTTTTAGAACATACCCTACGCTGGCATAACCTCATTAACAAAACAAAAGAAAACCCTATTTCTAAAACCAGTTTCCCTTGAGTGGACTCCTACTCACAGTGACCTCGTGTATGCCATAGTATAACTGTGCTTCATTAAGGTTTTCAGTGGCTGATTTTTCAGAAGTAGATTGCCAGGCCTTTCTTCCAAGCTACCTCTGGGTGGACTTGAATTGCCAACATTTCAATTTGCGGCTGAGCACTTAACCGTTTGCACCACCCGGGGGCTCCCAAATAGGGTCATAATAATATGTACCAGGGTTAGGACTTTAACAAACATTTTGGAGGTGGGGACCGAATTCAACCCATAACAGGCCCCAGCCCAGGAGTTCCCTCCTAGCCCCGTCAGCTTGCTGAGGGAGGTTTGACATCACATCCTCTTTTCTCTCCTGGGGAAGCCCAGGCCTCGCTTCCTAGCAGGCTGACCTGAAATTCCGGAATTGAAATTAAGTTGAAGCTAGGCCTGGTACCAAGACCTGTTTCTATTCCTCAGAGCTCGAGAACGACTTCCTGGGCCCTAATAACACGAGGCAAGACCTGAGTCTCAGAGTTCCCTTTACTGGTACTGGCTCTGGTCCGCCACCCGCTGCACCGTGCAGACTGATTCCACATGGTCAATCACAGGGGAGTCAGGCCCTGCATCTATATACCTTGCCCAGCGCCCCACTATGAGCAGTGTGATAAGGAGAAGTGATGTCTGGGAGTATGGCACAGTCCCTGTAGGCCAGGCAGGTGCCAGAACTGGGAATGGCGTGCCCACAAGTCTCAGCTGTCACCTCAACTCCAGGTAACATTCACTTTTGAAGCTGACCTCAGATCCCAGATCTGGAAGAGGTCTAATGCCTTGTCCATCCCCCACCCTGGGCAGTCAGTTGGCTGCTCGCCAGTGTGGGCGTTAGCAGCTGTGGATGTTCCTCCACTTCTTGACACGCTGGCTCCCCAGCAGCCTTTGTGCCCAAGTCCAAAGGCGCACCATCGCAGCCACAGAGTTTCACTTTCCTCCCCTCCTGACTTCCTTCTTGTCTTAGTTATCCAGTGCTGCTATAACAGAAATACCACAAGTGGAAGGCTTTAACAAATTTATTCTCTCACAGTCTAGGAGGCCAGAGTCTGAATTCAGAGTGCTGGCTCTAGGGGAAGGCTTTCCCTCTTGGCTCTGGAGGAAGGTCCTTGTTTCTTCTGAGCTTCTGCTCCTGGGTGATCTTCATGTGGCCTGGCATCTTTCTTCCCCTATCTCTGCTTGCTAGTTGGCATTTAATATCTTTTATATCTCAAAAGAGATTGATTCAAGACACACCTTATGCTAATCTTTTTTTTTCCTTTTTTAATTGTGCTTTAAGTGACAGTTTACAAATGAAGTCAGTCTCTCATACGAAAATTTATATACACCTTGCTGTGTACTCCTAGTTCTTTCTCCAATGAGACAGCACACTCCTTCTCTCCACCTTGTATTCCCCATGTCCATTCACCCAGCTTCTGTCCCCCTGTGCTCTCTCATCTCCCCTCCAGACAGGAACTGCCCACAAAGTCTCATGTGTCTACTTGAGCCAAGAAACTCACTCTTCACCAGTGTCATTTTCTGTCCCATATTCCAGCCCAATCCCTGTCTGAAGAGTTGGCTTTGGGAATGGTTCCTGTCTTGGGCTAACAGAAGGTCCAGGGACCATGACCTCCAGGGTCCTTCTAGTCTCAGTCAGACCATTAAGTCTGGTCTTTTCATGAGAATTTGGGGTCTGCATCCCACTGCTCTCCTGCTCCCTCAGGGGTTCTCTGTTGTGTTCCCTGTCAGGGCAGTCATCAGTTGTAGCCTGGCACCATCTAGCTCTTCTGGTCTCAGGCTGATGTAGTCCCTGGTTTATGTGGCCCTTTCTGTCTCTTGGGCCCATAATTACCTTGTGTCTTTAATATTCTTCATTCTCCTTTGCTCCAGGTGGTTGAGACCAATTGATGCATCTTAGCTGGCCGCTTGCTAGTGTTTAAGACCCTAGACGCCAAAGTGGGATGCAGAATGTTTTCTTAATAGATTTTATTATGTCAATTGACCTAGATGTCCTCTGAAACCATGGTCCCCAGACCCCCACCCCTGCTACTCTGGCCTTCGAAGCATTCGGTTTATTCAGGAAACTTCTTTGCTTTTGGTTTAGTCCTGTTGTGCTGACCTCGCCTGTATTGTGTGTTGTCTTTCCCTTTACCTAAAATAGTTTTTGTCTACCATCTAATTAGTGAATATCTTTCTCCCTCCCTTTCCACCTTCGTAACCATCAAAGAGTATTTTTTTCTGTGTTTAAACTATTTCTTGAGTTCCTATAATAGTGGTCTCATACAGTATTTGTCCTTTTGCAACTGACTAATTTCACTCGGCATAATGCCTTCCAGATTGCTCCACGTTATGAAATGTTTCACGGATTCGTCATTGTTCTTTATCGATGCGTAGCATTCCATTGTGTGAATGTACCGTAATTTATTTATCCATTCATCCATTGATGGGCACCTTGGTTGCTTCCATCTTTTTGCTGTTGTAAACAGTACTGCAGTGAACATGGGTGTGCATGTATCTGTTTGTGTAAAGGCTCTTATTTCTCTAGGATATATTCCAAGGAGTGGGATTGCTGGATCGTATGGTAGTTCTATTTCTAGCTTTTTAAGGAAGCGTCAAATCGATTTCCAAAGTGGTTGTACCATTTTACATTGCCACCAGCAGTGTATAAGTGTTCCAGTCTCCACAACCTCTCCAACATTTATTGTTTTGTGCTTTTTGGATTAATGCCAGCCTTGTTGGAGTGAGATGACCCTATGCTAACCTTGTCTCATTAACATAACAAAAATAACTGATTTCCGAATAGGATTGCAACCGTAAGCATAAACCAAAAAACCCACTGCCTTAGAGTCGATTCTGACTTATAGCTATAGCGACCCTAGAGGACAGAGTACAGCTGCCCCATAGGGTTTCCAAGGCTGTAAATCTTTATGGAAGCAGACTGCTATGTCTTTCTCCCATGGAGCAACTGGTAGGTTTGAACCGCTGACCTTTTGGTTAGCAGCAAATGCTTTAACCACTGTGCCACCAGGGCTCTTTCACCACAGACGTGTTGTTAGGTGCCACTGAGGAGGTTCCAACTCCTAGCGACCCCGTGTGCAGCAAAACGAAACACTGCCTGGTCCTGTGCTGGATCGTTGCTGTGTTTGAGCCCATTGTTACAGCCACTGTGTCGGCCCATCTCATCGAGGGTGATCCTCTTTTCACTGACCCTCTACTTCACCAAGCATGATGTCCTTCTCCAGGGACTGGTCCCTCCTGATAATATGTCCAGAGTATGTGAGATAAAGTCTTGACATCCTTGCTACCAGACAGCACTCTGGCTGTATGTACAGAGGCATATAGATTAGGATTTACAACACGTATTTTTTGGGAGACACAATTCAACGCATAGCACTCTTTCTGTTATCAGGCCTGGCAGGGTTGGTAGTGTTCATAAAGCTCCTCTAGATGAGACAGAAATGCAGCTTGCACCCTGGGGACCAGCAAGAGGACCACGATTGAGAATAAAGTGAATCTTTATAGCTCCTGTTAACAGTGTCCCAAAGTCAGGCGACCCCTTAGGTAAGACCCTTCTGGGTAGGCCAGTCATACAGGGCTCTCCAGGGGCACGTGGGGACACGGCAAGAGCCCCGGACCCCAAGACCAAGACGTGGGCTCTTTCCCTGGCTCTGCTATTAGTCAGTTAGGTCACCTTTAAATAAAGCACTGAATACCTCTTGTGCCGGGACTTAGGCGAGACCCAGTCCTGTCTTACGTCGTGCAACAGGTATACCTGCCTGTACAGTACATGTAAGGAAGGACCTTCCCCTCACCTGAACCAAGGTAGTGTGCGTGAAAGTGCTGCCCGTGCCATCCGTCTGGCCACCCAAGCCATGAGAGCTCTATTCCTGTATCCCGTGGCCAGCCCTTCGCACACACGCAGCTGTAGATCTTCAAGAATAATGTCCGTGGGGGTGCCCTGGGGCTGCCCTAACAAATGACCACAACGGGTGGCTTAAAACAACAGAAATGTATTCTCTCACAGTCTGGAGGCCAAAAGTCTGAAATCAAGGTTTCAGCCAGGCCTTTGCACTGGTTTCTGCAGGGCTGCACTCCCCCTGGAGGCTCTAGGGAAGGTTCCTTCCTTATCTCTTCCAGCTTCTAGTGACTCGAGCCATCCCTGGGCTTGTGGCTGCATCACTCCACTCTCTGCTCTGTGTCTCTTTCCCTCTTCTAGCATGGGCACCAGATATTAGATTCGGGGCACACCTGGTCGAGAATGACTCTCATTAACCTGATTACATCTGCAGAGACCCTGTCTCCAAACAAAGTCACATTCTCTGGTAGTGGGGTTAGGACTTGAACGTTTCTTGTTTGGGAAACAGTTCAACCCATAACAGTGTCCAGCTTTGGCTCCTTTGTGACTAGAAACTCTGAGGAGGAGTCCAGAAAGCAAAGGGGATAAATCACATAGTCTGGAGTTTGAGCCATGGCCTTACCACAGCCCCAGCTTGTGACACAGCATGTCCTTAACCTTCATTTTAAACCAGGGCTCATCAAGGGCCTGCCTCACAGTGGGAGGACAGTTGCGATGGCCCATGGAAAGCTGGGTGTCCGGGTGAAAGTCCCTCAGTCCTGCTCTGACACCTCTTCTTCTCCATTCAGGGACACAGCTGGCCAGGAGCGGTTCCGGACGATCACCACAGCCTACTACCGGGGCGCGATGGTATGGATGGCGTGCTTTAGTCAGAATGAACAGCCCTGCCTTCCACATAAAGCCTTGGTGTTTCTGGGGAGCATGTGATCGGGCTGGGGCGGGTGGGGGTTGCTCCCAATCCCTCCTAAGAGGATCATGTGCGCCACCTCCACCCCATCTCCAGATATCCCCCTGGCTGCCCATGGTGTAGGTAAAGTGGAAACATCATTCTTTGGGAACGGGGTGGAGTCAGGAAGCCAGTTCTTCTAGGTGAGGTAGATGGAATTGGAGGCAGCCGGCATGCCCCAACACTTAGGAGCGTTAGCGCAGCCCGCGTCAGCCAGGATGGAATTTGCAACCAGCAGCCTGAGATCCTCCAGGAGCCAACTTGCCCAGTGTTGTTGGCATTAGGCTGGTTGCCTAGGCCCACGGCATGTGATGTGCATGATAGGAGGATGCGTTCACTCACCCCTCAAGTATTTGTCAGGCCGCTTCTCCAGGCCAGGCCTCTACTAGACCAGTGGGCAGCAGGCCCAAACGGGTTAGGAACATGTGGGGCCTGGGAGCGCCATCTCCTTATTAGAAAAAGGAATGGTCAACGGACTCTCTCCCAGGCAACTTCATGGGTGAAATGGTCACTTCTCCCCCCAAGTCTAGACGGTTTCCGTAGCAGCCCCGTGACTTGACTGTGTAGGTCCTCATTCCCTCTAGACCGTGAGCATGGCGAGAGCAGGGTCACGCTGTGGTCACCACCTCTTGCCTCCTGCCCAGAAGTACACTGGGTGGGGCACGGGCGTGGGCGGCAAAACTGAGCAGGGCACTGAGCGTTTGGAGTGCTGCCACCATGCCTGAGACAGAATAGAAACTCAGTCGGGTGGGCCACAACCTTAGCGCTCCTCATTAAAATTGAGTTCCTTATTTGCCCTCACGTCCATGTGCTTTGGGAGAGTGGGTGGGGGCCTCAGGCCCTGGACAGAGCTGGAGGGCCTCCTGTGAGGGTGCATCCCTCTCTGGGCTGGTGTAGCCACCCTGGCCCCGTTACCGAGCCTGTTCCCTATGCCAGGTCCTAGGCCTGGGTCTTTACCCGCTTTCTCTCCTTGTGTATTGGCTATAAACCTCCCCTCCCACCCCCGTGTGGGGGTGTCCTTTCCATCTTAAGACAGAGAGCCCGAGACTCAAGTGCACCCAGAGGGTAAAAGGCAGGACCAGTTCTGGGCCCTGCTCTCTGTCTGTCCCCAGCATCCACATCCTCAACCTCCACTTCCACCTTCACCAGTACCAGGCAAGACTGGACAGAACCACCTCCAGGACCCTGTACAGCACCAAGGTTATCGTGGTTCGATCCTCCTTGTTAGCTGCCGTCGATTCAGCCCCCAACTTATGGCAGGTGACCCCATGCACAACGGAATGAAACACTGCCTGGTCCTGTACCATCCCCATGATGGGTTACAGATGAGACTGTTGTGATCCATAGTGTTTTCTTTGGCTGATTTTCAGAAGTAGATCGCCAGACCTTTCTTCCTAGTCCATCTTAGCTTGGAATCTCTGCTAAAACCTGTTCAGCATCATAGCAACACACAGGTCTCCACAGACAGATGGGTGGTGGCTGCACATGAGGGGCATCGGTGGGAATGGAACGCAGGTCTTCCACACGGAAGGCAAAATCTCTACCACTGAACCACCACAGAAACATCTAGACTAGTATTTGACCAAACTTGGAGAGATGGGTGGTGGCTGCGCATGGGGCACGTTGGCCGGGAATCGAACCCAGGTCTCCCACGTGGAAGGCGAGAATTCTGCCACTGAACCACCACTGCCTCTCTTGATCCTCAGCCTATACTAACCCATATGGAAGCCCTAGCCACCTGTGGCTGTTCGCATTTAAATGAATTAAAAAATCCAGCTCCATTCACCCCAGCCACATTCTGAATGCTCAGGACCTGGGTGTGGCCATGGTGACTGTGGGGCAGTGCAGGTAGAGGACATCCTGGCATCATTCCTGTCAGTGCTGCACTTGCTCCCTCGGGCTAGAAATCCCGAATGCATTGGGGAGTGTGAGATGTCTTTTCCCAAAGGGTGGTGGTGTACCACTGATGTTAAAGACAGACTTGGGAGCTGTGTGCAGGCAGGGACCAGAAAACAGTCGCTTTGAAGCACCAAGGAGAGTCTCAAGGGTATCTAGGATAGGGTGGCGTGTTGTTTTCCTACTTCTGCCTCATCTGATTTATAGCAGCCCCATGTGTGTCGGAGTAGAATTGCTTCATATGATTCTCCAGTGGCTCATTTTTCAGAACTCAGTCACCAAGCCTTTCTTCCAGAGGTGCCCCTGGGTAGACTTGAACCTCCAGCCTTTCAGTTAGCAGCCAGAGCACATTAACCATTTGCACCACCCAGGTGATTCACCTGCCCCCCGGTGATATGTAAAAATCAGGGAGTTTGGAGTTTTGGTAGCCATTAGAGGCTAGTCCTCAGGCAAAAAGAGGACCTCACAGCCCTCTGCATCTCTTGCTCCCTGGTGACGAGAGGGCAGCTGCTGGGCAGAGGCCCCAATGACATCTTGTCGACAGGTCTCCCTGCCAGTGTCTCCCACTCGCACTGGCTTGGCTGTGGGTGCGGTGGACCCCGTGGGTCACTACAATCTTCTCCGAGCCTCCCCATCATCAGCCTCCATTATGTCCCCTGAACAAGGGCCCCAAACTGCATTTAAGGGGTCCTGGCCTTAGCTGGGGTTGTACCTGTCTGGGAGGCCAGTGTCATGTCCTCATGTTCACAGGGAGTTTACAGTCAAGTAGTCTGCCCTGCCCCCATCTGGGAGGTTCTGTCACACACTCACCCACCTACCATTAACTACACACATAGGCGGTCTCCAAGATGTCTCAGCTTGCACCCAGTCAGCAGTGCCCCTTGAGGCTCCTAGACATAGGGCAAGGCCCCAGAGTAGGTGAAGGGTAGAGGAATAGTGAAATGTGGGCCTGGGCAGGGGAGCAGGCCACAGCCCTGCTGTGGCATGGGCTGGCAAGGGGCCCTGAGACCCAGAGCTTCACCGTAGATGGGGCTAGTGGCTCCGTGAGGGCCAGCCTTCGGAGAAGCTCACGAGGACCTCATGAGAGACTGGTATATGGGCAGCACTTGGGTTTACTTGGTCCTTGTGGGGCCTGGGAGGTGCCTGAGAGTCTGAGAGGTCCTGGGGGTGGCCAGGGCATCGCCTTTCAGAGTCAGGTCTTAAAGGTCATGTCTCTCTGTACCTTGGGTTCCCCTGGGGTGAGGCAGGGGCATCTGCTTTTCCATGCAGTCCTCAGGACACAGTTGCCCTCGAGACAGGAGGGGCAGCGTATGCTCCCCCTTCCCCCTGCCGCACAGCCTCTGCCCACCAGAGGTGCACTTACACCACCTTCCCCGCAGGCTGGTGCCATCACGGGCTCTACAGGACCTGCAGGCCAGCACCTGGGAACTGTTGGTCCTTGGCTCCAGCCCCCACACTGGCGGAGCCACTGGAAGGCACACTGGCTTTGGGGGTCCTCCAGTTGTGCCACTTGCTCCCCTGCATACCCGTGGGCAGGACCTGAACACCCCTGTATTTAGGTCTCTTATCCTCAGAGGGGGCTGGTGGGACCACTCAGCCAGGGCTTGTAAGGGTCAGTGCAATGCCTGCTGTGCGTGGTGGGCCCCAATGAGTAAAAGACTAATAGGGCACGATGCTGGATACCCAGAGCCTGAGAAGGGGCTTGGCTGGCAGGGTAAGTGGGAGGCATGGTGATGCCAAGCACAGCCCGGGAAGGGTCTGCTTGAGCCAGGTCGACACTCACTGTGAGATGTGGGGGCCAGATCGTCCTGCCTGTGGTGGGGGGCCATGGCGGGGCCAGGTCTGTGGTGGCAGGGTCACGTCAGGCCTGGCTAGAGCTCCTGAACAGGGCGGGGCTGAGGGGTGTGGAGGGAGTGGATCACCATGGGGTGGGCAGGCAGGGGCCACATGCTGGTGGGGAAGGGGTTCTGCCAGGACCCCTGCCCACCTCACACAGGCCACAAGCCCTCACCATCTCGCAGCTTCTCAGAGGCCCCCTTGCTCAGGAAGATTTCTGTCCCCCGCCCCCTACTCAGGGCATCATGCTGGTCTACGACATCACCAACGAGAAGTCTTTTGACAACATTCGGAACTGGATCCGGAACATTGAGGAGGTAAGCCTGGCTGGCTCTTCCCAGCGAGTGCCAGAACCTTCCACACATCCTGAGCTGAGCCCTCATGCCAGAGCTCCAGCTTCACAGAGGAGACACTGAGGCTCAGAGATGCTAAGCAGTCACTTGCCAAGAGCCCCACAGCCAGGGAGCCAGTGTTGGCCCCAAGGCCACATGCCAACTCAGCCATGCTTATGCAGGGGTTTTGAGTCTGGGCCTGTCCCATCGGCTCTGAGAGCCCACACCCCCATTGGGGCCGTTGGGTTTGGCCAGTTTCACAGTTGGAAGGGAAGGGCTAGACTAGCTTGAGGGCACTGTGAATATTTGGTGCTTTCTAGAAAGGGAAGGTTCTAGAACTGTCGTGACCCTTGTATTTGGTGGGTGTGGTGCAAGGGCATGTCGGGTTGTACTTTGAGCCTCATTGAGGCAGGTATGAGCACCTCTGATGGGCAGCTGGCTGTGTCTCGGGAGAGGAGACCTTGAACTCTGTGGCAAGGAGGAGGCCAGCCCTGCCTGCCATTCCTGCACCCCAAGATCGTGCCCTGACTGGACAGGCCTTCCCAGGCACAGCTCACAGCGGTAGTGACTAACCAGGTAGGGGGAGCTTCAGGTCCAAGGCAGCCAGAAACGTCATCCACTCACGAAGCCTTGAGAAAGGTCGTGTCACTGCCGCCTAGGACTTGCCAACCACTCAACCAGGCTCCTCATGTGTGTGGGTGTAGCCGAGCCCCTGACCTGGGGTATCTCTGGGAGCAGGGTGAGGAGAGACCACCCACACTGATATTCATGGGGCAAGGGTCTCCTGGGCAACAGGAAGTCAGGGCGGAGCGGAAGATGCTTCATGCAGACCAGATCACTGGTTTGAGGGAGGAGGTACCAGCCGGCATCCAGTGCTCCAGTAAGTGGGGGCCAGGAGGGTTTAATCAAGGAGAGTGTGTACCCAGGGGTGAGGGCAGAGCCCAGGAGGCTCCAGGAAGGCGGATCACCCAGGGCTGACACCAGTGGGAACTGCTTCCGCCCAGGCCCAGCTTGTCTTTGGAGCCCAGAGAGAGAGCCAGGGCAGTGGGAGAAGGTACCAGGACAGCTGTGTGGCCCATGGCAGAGGGGCCGGGGAGGCAGGTGGGGGCAGATTGATCTGCCTCCTACCTGCCCATAGGCCAGCACCCTCCCCCTGCCAGCCCAGGGGCACCACAGGAGCCTCGTCAGCGGTCATCAGAGCAGATGTTCTCAGCAGCAGAGAGCATTCCAGCACATGCATGCTAGGTGGGATGGCAGAGTCCTGATCCCAGCTGGACCCCTGGCCCCAACCTCGCGGTGGGGCGGTAGCCTCTGAGCTTCAGCTTGTGGTCTGTAAGAGGCTAGGGCACACTGTCCCACTAGCTCACTCTGGTTCCGGGTAGGCCACATTGGCCCAAGCACCAGCCTGTGGCCCAGGTTGCCCGCCTCAGCCATCACCGTTTGCCTTCTCACCCCAGCACGCCTCCGCCGATGTCGAAAAGATGATCCTTGGGAACAAGTGTGATGTGAACGACAAGAGACAGGTGTCCAAGGAACGAGGAGAGAAGGTGGGCCTGGCAACGGGGTGGGTGTAGCATGACAGGTCCCTGCACGGGGGCCCCCCATCTGGGTTTAGGGGAGGATCCTTCACCTTCGTTCCCAGGGCATTGGTCACCCACCTATGTACATGCCACATGGAGGGAGGGTTGGATGCTTGCGCCCAGCCAGGCTGCAGGCAGGAGCATATACCATGGGAGCCTCTCACTGGGCTCCCCACATCCCCGGCAGCCCCAGGGCCTCCTACCCTGCCATTCTCAGCCTCTGCCACCTCCCCAGTCTCAGCACTATGATGGCACTACTGATGGACGTTGAGTGAATAGCCCCCAGGGCCACAGTGTCCACCCTACCCTGCAACTGCTTCACCACTCAAGGGCTGCACCTGCTGTGGCTCCAGTTAGTACCTGAGGAACAAGGGGCCAGGGCCTGGTGGCTCATGTATGTGTGTGTGTCCTTCTCCCCCAACCCTCCCCCTGCCACAGCTGGCCCTGGACTACGGGATCAAGTTCATGGAGACCAGCGCCAAGGCCAACATCAACGTGGAAAATGTGAGTCCCACTGCCTGCTGAGCTCTACCACAGGAGCCGACCTTAGACTCAGGGCGGGCACATCCCAAGCAGTGCCTGTGTCCCGGGCCCTAGTCTAGCCCCTGGGAATCAACCCCATGTCTGATAGCAGGCGCCGGCCCTGGGCTGGGCGCTTGGGCAGCCCCAGAAGCAAACAGCATGGTTTTATAGATGGGGAAACTGAGGCTTGGAGAGGCCCAGCTCAGACTCTTGGGATACCATGGGGCCACACCAACAGGCCTGAAGTACCAAGCAGCAAGTCAGGGCCCAGCTACCCTCCTCTCCTTGCAGCTGACCTGGCCCTTCCTTTCACCATTCCCAGGCAGCCTCCACTGTTCCCCCCAACCCCTTTCTGTGTCCCTCTGTGTGTTCTCTTCCTCTTTCACTCTGCTATCTGCCTGTCAGACTCCTCTTTACCCATCAGGGCCCAACCCAAATGCCCCCCAGAAAGTCTCTGCCACTCTGAGGAGGAATGTTCCCAGCACCTTGAATCACTCTCCACTGCAGAATGTTCCATGTTTCGTGGTCATTTATTGAGATTCTGCTTCCTGCCAACCAGGGGTCCCTCACATGCAAACTCTTAAGTCTGGTTCATCTGTTTATCCCCCCTCCCCGGGCAGGTCATTTCATGGAGTGGGGTTAACAGACGCTCATCAGAGAGCTAACGAGGGAAGGCGGGACACACTCACAGGGCTGTGATAGAGGTGGCAGCCGGGGTTGGGCTAGCATGGGCCCCTCGCTGGGCTGAGAGGATGAACCTCCCCACATGCAGCCGGTGCTCCCTCAGGGGTCTCCAGCCCCATAAGCTGCCCCCAGGTAAGGCCCCATCCCTCTGTCTGCCCCTGACTGCCAGAAGGGGCCAGAGTGGACAGAGCGTGGGCCTTAAGGCACAGGGCTGGGTCCTCCTGTGTTAGTTAACCACAAGGTCCCTTGGAGAAGTCACTTGGCACCTGTGAGCCTCAGTTTCCTCTCTGGTCATTTGCACAAACTCACTGCACAGGGTTTTTGGCTTAGGGGAGGTACCCAAAAACCCAGCTGCCTTCAAGTTGACCCCAACTCACGGCGACCCCTTGAGTGTCAGAGTAGAAAACTGTGTTGCACAGTGTTTTCAGTGGCTGATTTTGCAGAAGTAGACCGCCAGGCCATTCTTTCAAAGTGCCTCTGGGTAGACTTGAACCTCCAACGTTTCAGTTAGCAGCTGAGCGTGTTCACCACTTGCACCACCCAGGGGCTAACACCCTTCTTCCTCTACAGGCCTTCTTCACGCTCGCCAGAGACATCAAAGCAAAAATGGACAAAAAATTGGTGAGTCCTGTTGGGTCCTGATGTCCTCAGCCTAGGGCAGCATGCTTCCCAGGGCCCAGCCAGAGCCATGAGGCCACACTGGCAGGGTGGGGTTTGCAGGTGTGGATTGGAGCATTGCCTGCTGACCACCTGGATAGCCCTCAGTGCTGAGAACCAACCAGATAGACAGGCGAGTGGGGAAAGACATACAGCCCTCCTGTCCCCCTGTTAGAAGGGTCATATAGACAAATGACTATGCCAGAGGAAGAAGAAAGGCTACCCAGTCACAGACAGCGCTCATCCCAGGGTCCACATGTAACTGGCACCCTTGGTGATCCTGGTATCTGACAGCCACTGTCGTCATACTTTCTTACTCTCAAATTCTAATTTGTCTATTTTGTCTTTTCTTGCTCGTGCTTTTGGTGTCATATCTAAGAATCCATTGTTAAAAACCAGGTCACAAGGATGTTTTCTTCTAAGAGGTTTATAGTTTTAGATCTCATCTGTAGGTTGTTGATCCATTTTGGATTAATTTTTGTATATGTTGTGAGGTAGGGATCCAGCTTCATTCTTCTGCATGTGGAAATTCAGTTGTCCCAGCACATTTGTTTAAAGAAATTCTTCTTTCCCTGATGAGTGGGCTTCACACCTTGTCAAAAATCAGTCAAACGTAGATGTATACGTTTATTTCTGGACTCTCAGTTTTATTCCATTGGTCTGTATGTCGGTTGATACACCAGTACCAGACGATTTTGGTTACTGTACCTTTGAAATCAGGAAGTGTGTGTCCTCCCAGTTCGTTCTTTTTCAAGATTGCCTTGCCTGTTTGAGACCCCTGATCATTGCATATAAATGTGAGGGTTAGCTTTTCCATTTCTGCAAAGAAGGCAGTTGGAAATTTGATGGTGATTGCATTGAATTTATAGATTGCTTTGGGTGGTATTGACAACTTGACAATATTGTCTTTCAGTCCATAGACAGGGAATGTCCTCCCATTTATTTAGATCTTTAATTTGTTTTAATAATGCTTTACAGTTTTCTGTGTGCAAGTCTTTCACCTTCCCAGTTAAATTTGTTCCTAGGATTATGAAAAAGAAAGGCCATGAAATAAAAATTGTCAAATTTGTAGGGAAAAAAAAGTTATTCCTAGATACTGTATTTTTTAGATGCTGTTGTAAATGAAATTGTTAAACTTCCTTTGCAGAATGCTCCTTGTAAGTGTCCAACCTCAGATGCTAACAGTTGCACCAGCTCTGTCTGGCTTTTGGCATTCCAGCATTGTTCTGCCCGGCCCTCACTGTCCACCTTGCCCTGTGGTTCCTAGGTTTTGTTTATCACGTGAGCAATTTCATATTCTACAGCATCAGCATAAGTCGTTCTTCCCTTGCTGAATCTGACACTAGACTCTGGGGGTGTTTAGAGCAGAATTTAAATGTTATGGTGAGTCTTCCTCACTGGTTCCCAGCTAAGCTGTGCTCCTTGCCTGACAACCAAAACCAGACCAAACCAGTTGCCATCGAGTTGACTCCAACTCATAGCGACCCTATAGGACAGAGTAGAACTGCCTCATAGGGTTTCCAAGGCTGTAAATCTTTACAGAAGCAGACCACCACATCTTTCTCCCACAGTGCGCCTGGTGGGTTCAAACTGCCAACTTTTCAGTTAGCAGCCGAGTGCTAACCACTGTGCCGCTAGGGCTCCTCCTTGCCTGATAGAAGGGCAGAAAGCACTGTATTCGTGCTTTAGGCCTGATCAGATGAGCGTGTGTGTACGTAACACACAAAATACCATTCACGTAGCTCAAACCGGATGTAAAACCTGCATATTTCCACAACTCTTAAGATGCTGTGAACTGTAAGACGCATAATTGATTTAATAGCAGCTCTTGACCAAAATGGAGCCCTGGTGGCACAGTGGTTAAGAGCTTGGCTGCTGACCGAAAGAGTGGCAGTTGAGATCCACCAGCCACTCCTTGGAAACGTTATGGGGCAGTTCTACTCTGTCCTGTAGGGTCGTTATGAGTTGGAATCGACTCGACGGCAACAGATTTGGTTTTTCTTGGCGGAAGTGGTTAAGAGTCACTTTTGCAGTTATGCTCAACATCCCGGTGAGACTGTGATTTTCCGACCCTGCGCTTCCAGCACTGGTCTGTTGATTACCTGGAGAATGGTTTGATGTGCTGCCGCACAGCCCTCATCCTGTGGTTTCTTCTCCTTAATTGAATTTCAGGTCCCTGGCAGCAAAATCCCTCACCATTGCCTACCTCCTTTGTTTGCTGAGACTTCCAGATGGTCTCATGGTTACCTGCCTTTTGTAGCTATTGCGGCCAGCTCCGCCTGCCACCACTGGAGGGTGTGGTCCGTGCTGTCACAAAAAGCCCTGCCCTGCAGATGTCTTTCTTGTTAGTTGCCTTCACAGCAGCTCTGACTCTTGGTGATCCCATGTGTGTAGAATAGAACTGCTCTGCAGGATTTTCAAGGCTGTGACCTTTTGGAAGCAGATCCCCAGGCCTGTCTTCTGAGGTGCCTCTGTGGGTTCAAACTGCCAGCCTTTGGACTAGTAGTCGAGCACTTAACCATTTGCGCCACTCAGGGACCCTGGCCCTGCCAATACCCACCCCAATCCCAAAGCAGCCCAGTGGCCCCACTGCATATAGAACAGACCCCCAGCCCCATGCCCGACCTCCCCAGCCCACCTGTTGTGGCTGCCCTGTATCTTCCCCCATTGTCCATCCACTCCGGCCTCACCCATCTTCCTGCTCCAGGAACAGCCCATGCCAGCCCGCAGTGCAGGGCTCTGCTACCTTTTCTTCCCTCCACCTGGAGTGCAACCTCTCACATTACTTTCCTGGGGCTGCCATAGCAAAAAACCAAAAACTTAGCAGCTTAAACAACACAGGTGTATTAACGTAACAGTTCAGAGGCCCAGAAGTCCCACATATGTCTCAAAGGACTAAAATCAAGGTGTCGGCAGGGCTGCATTCCTTCTGGGACTCCAGGGGAGAATCCATTTCCTTCCCTTTTCCATTGTCTAGAGGCCACCCTCACGCTTGGCTTGTGACCCTTCCTTCATCTTGAGAGCCAGCAGCGTAGCATCTCTCTGACCCTGCATCCATCATCGTCATATGGTTTTCTCTGACCACATCTGGGAAAGGCTCTCCACTTTTTCTTTCTCACCAATTCAGCATTTTCTACCTGTACGATTCGGTGACACTGATTACTTTCTTTGAGTTGTACACACATCCTTGCTGTCCTTTTCCAAACTATTCCACCACCGGTAACAGAAACTTACTACCCCCTAAGCAGAAACTTCCCCTTCCCCTCCCTTCCAGCCCAGGTAACCTCTTAACAATGTTTGGTTTCTGTATGTTTTCTTATTTTATATAAGTGAGACTATACGGTATTTGTCTTTTTGCAACTGACTTATTCCACCCAACATGATGTTTTCACCGCTTATCCATGTCGTAGCATTCATCGAGACTTCATTTCTCTTTATGGCTGAGTAATTGTGTATCTATACCACATATTGTTTATCCATTCATCTGTGTCTAGACATTTTGGTTACTTCCACATTTTGGCTGCTGTGAAAAGTGCTGCAGTGAACATTGGTGGACAGGTTTCTGTTTGCATTCCTGCTTCCACTTCTGGGTAGATACCTAGGATTGGGATTGCTGGGTCATATGGTAATTCTCTGTTCTGTTTTTTGAGGACCTGCCAAACAGTTTCCACAGTGGTTGCACCATTTTACATTTCTACCAGCAATAGATGAGGGTTCCATTTTCTCTACAATCTCACTAATACCTGTTTTTTCCTTTTTTTTTATTTAATCGACATTCTTATGAGGTGAAGTGATCTCTTGTTACGGTCTTGATTTGCGTCTTCCCAATTGGAAACCCTGGTGGCTTAGCTTTTAAGAGCTACGGCTGCTGACCAGAAGGCTGGCAGTTCACATCCACTAGGTGCTCCTCGGAAACCATGGGGCAGCTCTACTCTGTCCTGTAGGGTCTCTATGAGTCGGAATCGACTCGACAGCAGTGGGTTTGTTTTTTTTGTTTTTTTTTTTTTTGATTAATGGCTAATGGTGTTGAGTATCTTTTCATGTGATTGTTGACCATTTCAGTATCCTCATTGGTGAAATGTTTGTTCAAGTCCTTTACTTATTTTTGACTGAGTTATCTTTTTGTTGTTAAGTTGTAGAAGTAGGGCCGCCACTTTTAAGGGCTGGTGGGATTTCATTGGGCCCACCTGGGTCATCCAGGATCCTCTCCCCATCTCAAGATCCTTAACTTCATCCCATCTGCAGAGTTCTTTTTGCCACGCCAGGAACCATATCCACAGCTTCCAGGGATTAAGGCATGGACACCCTGAGGGGCCATGTTCTGCCAGCCACGCCCCTGGGCCCTCCTGCATTTCAGTTTCATCACCTCACTTCCTGATATCTCTGTTCAGACATTGCTGTCAAAACACACCTCCCATGTCCCTGCAGCCACTTGCCTGCCTCCTTCCCCTCTAACTACTCCCCACTGTGGGGTCACCGCTTACCCCTTTGCCTGTGTAACTCCCATCCCCCGCAACGTGGCTGAGCTCCTAAGGCAGAGCCTCTTCTTGTCTGCCTCTGTGTGCCTGGAAAAGCACACATCATCATCGTCCACATTGCTAAAAAATTTATATAAGTTCAATTCCCAAAATGTAGAGAGAACTCATATCCCCACTTTCCCACTCCTCCATTGTCATAACACCAGCCAGTTCTGTGGTACTTTCTGTCTCTAACCCTAACCACCCAGTGTTGGGTCTTCACAAATTAGGACTCCATCATTCAGCCCCTACCATATAGGGAAATGCCAGCCTTTCTGCTGGCTCTCACTGCCCCCGGTGGGTTCATTAATTCTCTAGAATGACTCACAAAATTCAGACAGGTACCATTTATTATAACTACAAGTGGCAAGACACATCAGTCATGTCCACAAGGCTTCCACTATCCCCGGGGAAATGCCTCACTCTCTCCCATGCATGGATGTTCTCACCAATCTAGGAAGCCTCCTTTAACTTCTGTGCGCTGGGCTTTTATTGGCTCATTGATAGTGATTGGGTGGGGGAGGGGGTCGTGACATAGACCGTGATTAACTGAATCCCTGAATATGTATGGCTGATTCCATCATGCCCCTCTTCCTTCCTGAGGTGTGCTGCCAGGGTAGGACCTGTGTAGCCCCTCCTCATTTCCACCGTTTAAGTGTTGACTGGCTATTATACAAAACAAGGCATATCACCTTGATTGCTGGCCAATTCCAAGGTTAGTTTTAGAAACCAGAGACAAAAGGCCCAATCGAGTTCTTTATCCCACAGGATTTGATTGTTAGTTGTTGAACAAATTGAGGTTTTACCTAAGAACTGAGTGATGAGAAGGAGTTAGAGAAAAGGGAGGGGAGTCTTTCCATCAGAGTGAGGCAGGGGGAGATGAGAGGTGAGTTCCCAGGGTCCGCAGGGACTGGTCACGCAGAGGCTCTGAATTCCAGACTGTGGAATCAGAGGATCCCCTGGAAACAGTTGGGGGCATAGACAGGTCTTCAGTGGGGAGCGAGCTGACAAGGTTAGACTTTAGATCTGGCACCACTCCCGCAGCATTGTGGACGGTGGATTAAGTGGAGGGGGCGAATTGCAGGGACACAGGGGCCATTCAGGTGTAACAGCAGGACCTTTAACTAGGCCTCTCTCCCCTGGGCAGAGTCTTGCTGCTTCTCCTTGGCTACCTTGCTGGATGGGAAGAAGGGAAGAGGGGGTACGGGTGAATGAAGGAAGGAGATAAAGAAAAGAGTAGGATGGGTGAATAAATGATGATAAAGAATAGAAGGATAGTTGAATAAATAATTGAAAGAATGAATGGTTGGAGGGGGAGGGTGTGTAGTAGATGAAAATACATTTGTGGGCCTGTGAAAGGATGAATGGTCAACCGCACGGGGACAAGTATATGGGTTAGTGGTTGGTTGGCTGATTGAAAGTGGATGGATAGATGGATGGTTGAAAGGAGTCAGATGGATGAGAGGGAGGGGGCTGATGGATAGTTAGTCGAAAGGGAACAGGTTGGTAGGTGAATGGAGGGAGGGAGGGAACTGATGAATGGATAGACAATCAGAAGGAAATGGATAAATGGATGATTGGTTGGAAGGGGACAGAGGGGCAGATGTAAAGAAGGGAGGGGACTGATGGATGAATGGAAGGAAAGAAGGGGATGGATCAATGGATAGATGGTAGAAGAAGATGGATGAATGCTTAGTTGAAAGGGATCAGGTGGGTGGTTCGAAGGACAGATGGGTGGTTGGTTGGAAGGAGATGGATGGATGAATGGTTGGTTGGAAGGGTGAGTGGAAGGAAGGGGATGGATGGGAGGCTGGAGGGGATTGATGGATGATGGTTTAAAGCAAAGTGATGGATGGTTGGTTGAAAGGGGACAGGTGGGTAGGTAGATGGATGGGAGGAGGAGGTACTGATGGGCGGATGGAAGGAAGGAGGTGGATAGATCAGTAGATGGATGATGGAAGGGAATAATAGGTGGATGAAAAGAAGGAAGGAAAGGACTAATGGATGAATGCTTGGTTGAAAGGGGACAGGCGGATGGTTGGAAGGAGACAGATGGATGGATAATTAGTTGTAAGGGGACAGATAGGTAGTTGGTTGGAAGGTGGTGGATGGATGGTTCCTTGGAAGGGGATGAATGGATAGATGGGAGTATGGGAGATTGGTTGTTCGAAGGGGACAACAGAACAGATGGATGGATGGTTGGTTGGTTAGAGAATGGACAGATGGATGGCTGGTTGGCTGATTGGTTAGTTGGTTAAGGGAGAGTGCCAATGCTCTGCCATAACCTCAGAAAATATTTTGTGACTTCAGGAAGGCAACAGCCCCCAGGGGAGCAACCAGGGAGTCAAAATCACACCAGACCAACAGAAGAGAAGCAGCTTCTTCCGATGTGACCTTCTGTGAGGGACGCCGCCTTACCTGAGCCACGCTCAGCTCAGCTGACTGTGCCTGTTCCGAGTGAGCCCCTTGCTCGGCTGGGGCCTCCCCCCTTCCTATGCCCGCCCACGCCGAGGCCATGGGCCCACGGCCCCCAGAACGAAATTGAGAAATTGTTTATTTTAGTAACTGCCTGGTCTCTCTCAGCTCTGGAGACGGAGTAAGTTAAGAATTTGCTATTTTTCCTGTGATGTTCACGGAGCGGGCCTGTGCGCCAAGTCAGTAGGAAGGACGGTGCGGCAGCATGACCAGTGTCGGCAACAGCCCCGTGGAGGGCCCCCACTTTCAGCCCTCCATCCTTGGTCCTGCTGCAACACAGCTGGAGGCCCCCTGGCCAGCAAGGCCCCCGGTGTGGACTCCAGATGCCTTACACCTCCACCCTGAGAGCTCCAGGCCCGGGATACAGCCACCCAGCAACTCCGGCTCCCGCTCACCTCTGCTCTCGGTTCTGGATAAGTGACAAAACCCTCCCCACTGCCTCTCCTGTCTTTTTTTTTACTGTCAAACCAAAGGGAAGCACAAGTTAAGGAAAGCCCGTGCCAGCCGTCTAGAAAGGGAGAAGCATAGGTGGGTCTCCTGTCTGTGGCCTCCACAAGACCTACGGGCACCGCCGCAGTCCCTGCTGAAGAGGTGCTCTCAGTGGTTTCCACAAGCCATGGTGACCCTGAAAACACAGCAACGCCCGCCCACATGGTCGCCCGTGCCAGGATGCTGCCTGTCGACACCAAAATGGCCCCATTCCCTCTTCATCCTCCACTGTCTCCATATTGGAGAACCTTCCTCACTGAAATCTTCACTCCTTCAGATTCACCATGCCATGAAGTGATCCAGTCTTTGATCCCAGTGGCAGCATCAGGGGGACCAGGTACGCCCACTCCTCAGGCCAGGCGGAGCACAGAACGGTTGCGCTGTCAGGGTGGAGACACACACATTCCACACGGCCAGGCCACTGCGTAGCTGCCTGGCAGCTCTGAGTGACACTCACTGGGTTCTGTGTCAGCAGCTCCCTAGAGACTGCGTGACCCGGACCACGTGGCCAGTTGGGTGTCACCAAGGTACCTTTCCTTGGTTCCGTCTCTTTGTCTTCCCCCTTCTCCCAAGCTGCTGTCAGTCCAAGTCATTGGCATCATAGTTCCTTCGTTTATGAATTAAAAACAACAAACCAGCAATAGTCTGTTCCCTGGAATCGCTAACATGCTCTGTTTACATCCATAAATGCACTTAAGGAAAACAAAACAAATTAAAACTCATTTTAAAGTTAATGACTCTTCCCATCCACTCTTTGCCTCTAGGCATGTGAGCGTATCGGGTTGGGGTGGGGGTTCTGAGGATGTCCTCAGAAAGGATGTCCTTTCTGAAAACACACAGCCTGATTTGGGATCTTTGTCCATTGCGAGTAGGATTGTGAAATGGTGCAGCCACTATGGAAAAGGGTTTGGCAGTTCCTCAGAAAGTGAACCATAGATTATCATATGACCCAGCAGTTCCACTCCTAGATATATACTCAGAAGAATTGAAAGCAGGAATGCAAGCAGACACTTGTACACCAATGTCTATAGCAGCATTGTTCACAATAGCCAAAAGGTAAAAAGAGCCTAAATGTCCATCAACAGGTGAATGAACAAACAAAATGTGGTCCTGGTCCATCCTTCATGGAATGTTATTCAGCCATAAAGAGAAGTGAAGTCCCGATACATACCGCAACAAGGATGAGCCTCAAAAATACTGAGTGAAGTCAGTCAGTCACAAAAGGGAAAACATTCAATGATTGCACTTCATCGAATCAGCAGCTACATAGAGACCAAAGTTTATTAGTGGTTAGCAGGGGCAGAAAGGAAGACACAGCACTTCAGGGACACTGAGCTTGTGTTAAGGGTGATGGAAAAATTCAGGAAGAGTTAATGGTGATGTTTGAGCAATGTGATGAATGTATTTAATGTCACTGAACTGAACATGTGAAGATAGTTGAAGTGACAAATGTTACCTTGAACAACAAACCCAAACCACACGACCCAGGTAGAGCATGGGGGCTCAGGTCAGGTTAGAGACCAGGGGTTGCCCCAAGCCTGTGGGCGGTCCCACCCGCTCCCCCCCCACCTCCCTACATTTCTCTGCATCCCTGCACAAAAACATGACGATACAAAGCAATAAACGATTGGTCTAAACCTACAAAAATAGGGGTAAGTATTAAGGTAATCACAAAGGAAACTAACAATCCTACACATCAAAATAAAAAACATAAAGACTTAGCAAATGCAAAATCAACAACAATGAAACAGGTGAAAATACATAAAAATGACTCAGCACACAAAAGTGAAACTGTCAACACACACAAAAAAAGACATCAAAACGACAGCACTGAACTCATCCCTGTCAATAATTACGCTGAGTGTAAATAGACTAAAGGCACCAAGAAAGAAACAGGCAGCAGCAGAGTGGACTAAAAAAATACGATCCGTGTGTATGCTGCCTGCAAGAGACACTTAGAGACACAAACTAAAAAAGGATGGAAAAAAGTATATCAAGCAAACAACCAAAAAAGAGCAAGAGTGGCAATATTAATTTCTGACAAAATAGATTTTAAAGTTAAATCCACCACAAAGGATAAGGAAGGACACTAATGATTAAAGGGTCAATACGCCAGGAGGACATAACCGTAATAAATATTTACCCACCCAACAACAGGGCTCCAAAATACATAAACTCTAACAGCGTTGAGAGAGACAGCTCCACAATAATGAGACTTCAACACACCACTTTTGGTCAAGGACAGAGCATCCAGAAAGAAGCTCAATAAAGACATGAAGGATCTAAATGCCATGGTCACATAGACATATACAGAACACTCTACCCAACAGCAGCCAAGTGTGGTTTCTTTCCTAATGCACATGGAACATTCTCCAGAATAAACCACATATTAGGCCATAAAGCAAGCCTTAGAATCCAAAAACGTCAAAATATTACAAAGCATCTCTTCTGACCATAAAACCATAGAAGTAGAAATCAACAGAAAGCAAGGAAAAAAAAAAAAAAAGCATGTGGAAACTGAACAACCCCTTACTCAAAAACTATTGGGATATAGAAGAAATTAAGGACAGAATAAAGAGATTCACAGAATCATATGAGAATGAAAACGCATTCTACCAGAACCTTTGGGACACACAAAAGCAGTGCTCAGAGGTCAATTTACAGCAATAATTGCACACATCCAAAAAGAAGAAAGGGCCAAAATCAAAACATTAACCCTACAACTCGAACAGATGGAGAGCAGCAAAAGAAGTCCTTGGGCACCAGAAGACAGCAAATAATAAAAACTAGAGTAGAATTAAATAGAAAAACAATTGAAAGAATTAACAATACCAAAAGCTGGTTCTTTGAAAAGATCAACAAAATCGATAAACTATTGGCCAAACTGACAAAAGCAGAAGAGGAAGCAAGTAACCTGAATAAGAAATGAGGTAGGCGATATCTCAACAGACCCAATGGAAACTGAAAGAATCCTAACAGAATACTATGAAAAATTATACTCTAATGAATTTGAAAACCTAGAGGAAGTGGACAAATTTCTAGATTACCTACCTAAACTAACACAAATAGAAGTAGTACAACTAAGTAAATCTACAACAAAAGAAGAGATTGAAAAGGTAATTTAGAAACTCCCAACAAAAAAAAAGTCCTGGCCCTGATGGCTTCACTGGAGAATTCTACCAAACTTTAAGAGAAGAGTTGATACCACTACTACTAAAGGTATTTCAGAACATAGAAAAGGACAGAATACTCCCAAAGTAATTCTGTGAAGCCAGCATAACCCTGATATCAAAACCAAGTAAAGACACCACAAAAAAAAAAAAAATTACAGATATCTGCAAAAGTCCTGAACAAAATTCTAGCCAATAGAATTCAACAACATATCAAAAAAATAATTCACCATGACCAAGTGAGATTCATACCAGGTATGCAGGGATGGGTCAATATTAGAAAAACAATGTAATCCATCAGATAAGTAAAAGACAAGAACCACATGATCTTATCAGTTGATGGGGAGAAGGCATTTGACGAAGTCCAACACCCATTCATGATTAAAAATTCAGCAAAATAGGAGTAGAAGGGAAATTCCTCGACATAATAAAGGGCATTTATACAAAGCCAACAGCCAGCATCATCCTAAATGGAGGGAGTCTGAAAGTCTTTCCCTTGAGAACAGGAACCCGACAAGGTTGCCCTTTATCACCACTCTTACTCAACATTGTGCTGGAGGTCCTAGCCAGGCCAGTTAGGCTAGAAAAAGAAATAAAGGGTGGCCAAATTGGTAAGGAAGAAGTAAAAGTATCTCTGTTTGCAGATGATAAGATCTTATACACAGAAAACCCTAAAGAATCCACAAGAAAACTATTGGAACTAATAGAAGATTTTAGCAAAGCATCAGGATACAAGGATAAACATACAGAAATCAGTTGGATTACTCTACACCAACAAAGAGAACTCAAAGAGGAGATCACCAAATCAATACCATTTACAATAGCCCCCAAGAAGATAAAATACTTAGGAATAAATCTAACCAGAGATGTAAAAGAGCTACACAAAGAAAACTACAAGACCATTGCTGCAAGAAACCAAAAGAGACCTACATAAGTGGAAAAACACTTTGGTCCTATATAGGAAGACTCAACGTTGTAAAAATGTCTATTCTACCCAAGTGATCTACAAATACAATGCAATCCCAATCCAAATTACAATGGCATTTTTTAATGAAATGGAGAAACAAATCACCAACTTCATGTGAAAAGGGAAAAGGCCCCAGAAAAGTAAAGCATTACTGAAGAAGAATAAAGTGGGAGACCTCACACTACCAGATTTTAGAACCTATTATACTGCCACAGTAGTCAAAACAGCCTGGTACTGGTACAATAACAGATACATAGACCAATGGAACAGAATTGAGAATCCAGATGTAAATTCATCCACCTATGAGCAGCTGATACTTGACAAAGGCCCCAAATCCCTTAACTGGGGAAGAGACAGTCTCTTAGCAAATGGTGCTGGCATAACTGGATACCCATCTGCAAAGAAATGAAACAAGACCCATACCTCACACTACGCACAAGAACTAACTCAAAATGGATCAAAGACCTAAATATAAAATCTAAAATGATAAAGATCATGGAAGAAAAAAATAGGGACAATGCTAGGAGCCCTAATACATGGCATAAACAGACTACAAGATGTTACTAACAATGTGCAAATACCAGAAGAGAAACTAGATAACTGGGAACTCCTAAAAATCAAATACCTATGCTCATCAGAAGACTTCACCAAAAGAGTAAAAAGACAACCCACAGACTGGAAAAAAATTTTTGGCTATAACAAACCCAGTCAGCATCTAATCTCTAAAATCTGCAAGATACTGCAAAACTTCAACAACAAAAAGATAAATAACCTAATGAAAAAATGGTCTAAGGATATGAACAGGCAATTCACCAAAGAAGACATTCAGGTAGCTAATAGATCCATGAGGAAATGCTCATGATCATTAGCTGTTAGAGAAATGCAAATCAAAACTACAGTGAGATACCATCTCACCCCAAAAAGGCTAGCATTAATCCAAAAAACACAAAATAATAAATGGTGAGGTTGTGGAGCAACTGGAACACTTATACACTGTTGGTGGGCATGTAAAATGGTACAACCACTTTGGAAATCGATTTGGCACTTCCTTTAGAAATAGGACTACCATAGGATCCAGCAATCCCACTCCTTGGAATATATCCTAGAGAAATAAGAGCTCTCACACAAATAGATACATGCACACCCAAGTTCATTTTAGCATGTTCACAATAGCAAACAATGGAAGCAACCAACTGCCCATCAACGGATGAGTGGATAAACAAATTATGGTGTATTCACACAATGGAATACTCTGCAATGATAAAGAACAACAATGAATCCACAAAACATCCATGAACATCCATGAATCTGGAAGGTATTACGCTGAGTGAAATTATTCAGTCGCAAAAGGACAAATACTGTATGAGACCACTATTATAAGAACCCAAGAAAAGGTTTAAACACGGAAGAAAACATTCTTTGATGGTTACAGCGGTAGGGAGGGGGTATTCACTAACTAGATAGTACACAAGACATCTTAGATGAAGGGAAGGACAACACAATACAGGGAAAGTCAGCACAACTGGACTAAACCAAAAGCTAAGAAGTTTCCTGAATATAACCAAACACTTCGAGGGACAGAGTAGCAGGGGCAGGGGTCTGGGGACCATAGTTCCAGGCACATCTAGGTCAATTGGCATACCAAAGTTTAAGAAGATGTTTTGTGTCTCACATTGGTGAGTGGAGTCTGCGGTCTTAAAAGCTAGCAAGCAGCCATCTAAGATGCCCCAATTGGTGCCAACCCACCTGGAGCAAAGGAGACTGAAGAACACCAAAGACACAAGGAAAATATGAGCCCAAGAGACAGAAAGGGCCAAATAAACCAGAGACTCCATCAGTCTGAGAGCAGAACTAGATGGTGCCTGGCTACCACCAGTGACCACCCTGAGAGGGAACACAACAGAGAGTCACTGATGGAGCAGGAGAAAAGTGAGGTGCAGAACTCAAATTCTAGTAAAAAGACCAGACTTAATGGTCTGACTGAGACTGAAGGGACTCCAGAAGACATGGCCCCTGGACTCTGTGTTAGCCTAAAAATAAAACCATTCCCTAAGCCAACTCCTCAGACAAAGATTAGACTGGACTATAAGACGTAAAATGATACTTGTGAGGAGTGTGCTTCTTAGCTCAAGTAGATACCTGAGACTAAATGGGCAGCTCCTGTCCAGAGGTGAGATGAGAAGGCAGAAAGGGACAGGAGCTGGCTGAATGGACACATGAAATACAGGGTGGAAAGGAGGAGTGTGCCGTCACATTATAGGGAGAGCAACTAGGGTCACATAACAATGTGTGTATGAATATTTGTATGAGAAACTTAGTTCAAGTTAGTTTGACTTTCATTGAAAGCGCAATAAAAAAATAAAAAATGAAACTACTTGTCATCAAGTCGACTCCAACTCCTGGCGACACCACGTGTGTCAGAGCAGAACTACTCTATCGGGTTTTCAGTGGCTGATTTTTCAGAAGTAGAACGTTAGGCCTTCCGAGGCGCCCCTCGGTGAACTCAAGCCTCTGACTTTCTGCTTGCGTTTTATCGATTGTGCCACTTAGGGACTTCTGGTGTCACACAGGACGTGTTTAATTCCCTCAGTGTCAGGCTGTCCACCAGGGAAAACCCAGTGCCCAGGGTTTGTACTGGGATCTGGTCATATAGACACCTCTGCCTGGCACACCCCAGAATCCCAGACGACCAGAAAGAAGAGGGGTGGTGGGCATAAACCACACTGTGTGCACACACAGTCTAGGCCCAGGGAGTTACTCTTATCAGCTAGGGTGGTGGGAACCCTCCCAAAATTCATGTTCCCTGACAACAGCCGGGGCCAGCCTGGCCACCAGCCTGTCCAAGGATGGGAGCCTCAGGCCTGTCCTCTAGCTCTTTTGCACACTCCATTGGCTTGGAACGTGCTAATGACTCCCAACAAGGGCAGTGGTGATCCAGTGATTCAGACAGGTGGTGACTGCACATGAGGTACGTTGGCCAGGAATCAAGCCTGGGTCTCCCACATGGAAGGCGAGAATTCTACCACTGAACCACAAAATGCCTCCACCAAGATACTAGCCATTGTCAGAATTATTATTATTACCACTGGTCAGTGCCCCCAAGAGAGCTCACTTTTCCACATTTGGTCTCTAAGAAGGCAACAGACATGAAAATGGCTTATGGCTTTGGATTATAATTATGTTTGCCTCCTACTCCCAGCATCTCCACCAGTTGCCCGCAACCTCGTCAGCGAAATTCCTTAAACTCCTCAGCCTCTACCTTATACCCCAGGTAAATAAGAGCGTCACTAACTGTTCTTGTTTCTAAGGTCTTTGATGGGGTGGCAGTCAGGGAGACCTTTGCCATCGTCCCACTGTACAGAGAGACGACACCTTGGCTTTTTTTTTTTTTTTCTATAATAGCTTTATTAAGCTATAACTCACCTACCATACAATTCACCCATTAAAGTGTACAGTTTAATGGTTTTTAGTACATTCACAGTTTCTCAACCACTACTGCAGTTGATTTTGGAACATTTTCATCATCCCAAAGAAAACCTTGGAAACCCTGGTGGTGCTACAGCTGCTAACCGAAAGGTCCGCAGTTCGAATCCACCAGGCACTCCTTGGAAACTCTATGGGGCAGTTCTACTCTGTCCTGTAGGGTCGCTATGAGTCGGAATCGACTCGACAGCAACAGATTTAAAGAACACCCCGGTGCCCATTAGCAGTCACTTCACATTTCCACACCCCCTGCAAACACGGACCCATTTTCTGTCCCTGTGGATTTGCCTGTACTGGACAATTCACATAAATGGGATCATGCAGTATTTGTCCTTTGGTGTCTGGCTTCTTTCACTCAGCATAATGTTTTCAAGGCTCATGCATATGGTGGCCTGTATCAGAGCTACATTTCTCTTCATGGCTGAGTCATATTCCGTTGTGGAGCCCTGGTGGCAAGTGGTTAAGAGCTCAGTTGCTAAACAGGAGGTTGAATCCACCAGCTGCTCCTTGGAAGCCCTATGGGAGAGTTCTAGCCTGTCCTGTCGGGTCGCTGTGAATCAGAATTGACTCAAAGGCAGCAGGTTTCGGTTTTTGTTTTTTGGTTGTTTTGGTAATATTCCATTGTATGGGTGGACCATGTTGTGTTTATTCATTCATCTGTGGATGGACACTTGGGTTGTGTCCACCTTTGAATGCTCACTTTTGTTTTGTTTTTTTTCTGCTCAAGCTCCTTTCTACCCCAGGTCCCTTGCCGTTGCTGCTTCCTCTTCCTCCTTGGTGGACTTGCTCACTGTGCCTATCTTGTCGGTGGCTTCATTCCCAGCATCCGTAATGGTGCCCTCATAGAGCTGGGGCTCAGCCACCATTTAGGGGATGAGTGAATGAATAAGTGAATAAATGAATGAGGAAAACAAAGGCATCGTGGGACTGTAGAACCATAAAACCCAGCACTGCCAGCCCTGAGGTCTTCCCTACCTAATGACATTGGTGGCCCCAGCATATCCCAGGGCTAAGATAGCACTATGGGCTGAATGGTGGCCCCAAAAGAGAAGTCTGCATTTTGACCCTCAGGACCTGTGAATCAGACCTTATTTGAAAAAAGGGCCTGTTATAGATTGAATTGTGTCCCCCCAAAATATGTGTTGGAATCCTAACCCCTATACCTATGGATGTGATCCTATTTGGGAATACAGTTTTCTCAGTGTGAATGAGGTCATATCAGCATGGGGTGGGTCCTAACCCTACTCACTTCTGAGTGACATAAGGAGCAGCATAGACACAGAGATGAGCGAGCACAAACGGGGGAAGATAGATGCCATGTGGAGATCTCCAAGAAAGACCACTAGGGAAGCCAAGACAAGGACCTTCCCCTAGAGCCGACAGAGAGAGCCTTCCCCTAGAGCCGGTGCCCTGAATTCAGACTTCTGGCCTCCTGAACTGTGAGAAAAAACAAATCTCTGTTCTTTAAAGCCCCCCACTTGTGGTATTTCTGTTACAGCAGCTCTTGGAGACTAAGACACAGACCCACAGAAACTGTGATATAATCAAGATATGATTAAGTGAAGGCTCAAGATGAGATCACCCTGAACGGGTAACACCTTCCCAAAAGCAAAGCCAAGAAGGCAGGAAGGGACAGGAAAACTGGATGAATGGACACAGGAAACCCGGGGTGGAAAGGGAGAGAGTACGGACACATAAAAGGGATTGCAACCACTGGCACAAAACAATTTGTGTATTGAATGAGAAACTAATCTGCACTGTAAACTTTCACCTAAAGCACAATAAAATAAAAAGATGAGATTAGCAGGGTGGGCCCTAAGTCTAATGACAAGTGTCTTTATAAGAGACAGAAGAGAAGACACAGATACAGGTGAGAAGGCCATTCACTGACAACTGAGGCAAAGATGGGAGTGATGCTGCCACAAGCCCAGGAATGCCTGGAGCCACAAAAAGCTGGAAGAAGCAAGGAGGGACCCTGTCTTAGACCCTCCAGAGGGAGCGAGGCCCTACCAACACCTTGTTGTCAGATTTCTGGCCTTGTTGCCAGGTCTCTGGGTGGCACAAACAGTTTGCGCTCGACTGCTAACTTGAAGGTTGGCCGCTGGAACCCACCCAGCAGTGCTGAGGAAGAAAGGCCTGGTGACCTGCTCCCATAAAGATTACAGCCAAGAAAACCCTATGGGGCAGCTCTACTCTAACACACAGGGTGGCCACTAGTCAGGTTTTGTTTTTTTTGGTCTCCAGAACTGTGAGAGAATGAATGTTGTTTAAGCTACCTGATGCGTGGTCATTTGTTAGGACATCCCCACGACACTCACAGATGGCATCATGGCTGCCAGCCTCTGGGCCACCCCATATAGGGCCATGAGTGTGCCACTCACCAGCTGGGCCTCCAGTGAGAGCCCAGGCCTGTCCCTGTCAGCAGGGGCCCATCCACAGAAAACAGCGCCTACGGCAAACCAAACCAAAAACCAAACCCAGTGCCATCGAGTCAACTCCGACTCATAGTGACCCTATGGGACAGCGTAGAACTGCCCCATAGGGTTTCCAAGGAGCACGTGGCAGATTCGAACTGCCGCCCCTTTGGTTAGCAGAGGTAGCACTTAACCACTATGCTACCAGAGTTTCCACACCTATGGCAATTAGTTTTAAATTGCTGAATGATCTCTCACAGCTGGCAATGGAAACTGTGATGGACAAGAGAAACTGCTCGTTAGCGCCCCTCCTCAAGCGGGGGACATGCCCTGCTTGCCATAGCTTAGTTCTGCCTCTGCCAGTGGCCCCACCTGCCTTCAGGGTGGGGCTGACATCACAGGGGCCCAGCCCAAGCCCCACCCCCTCCTGCTAGAGGCCTGTCCCCTTCCCCCCTCCATAGTCCACTGGTCCCCTTCCTTCCTCAAAAGCTCTGTGTGACTGTGGCCATCAAGGGGCAGGAAAAGATCCTCTTGCAACATTTGGAAGGGAAGCTGTTAATTTGTGGAGGCCACATCCCCAAGTGTGGCTGGGTTAGCAGGGTGAACTCTTTGTGTGGGGCCTCAGGGGGACAGTGCCGGAGCTGGGCTGGAATGCCACGCCAGTGAGACCCCCACCCCCATGGCCAGACTTCCTGAGTGACTAGGTTCCCAGCCCACCCCATCAAGGCTCAGTGTGGCCCACTGGGCTGCAGAGAGTGCAGAGGATCAGAGAGGTGAAGCAGGTTCCCCCAGGTGGCCCAGCCTATGAGATCTCCCCAGCCAAGCACAGTGGCCGCAGGTTAAGTCCTAATAAAGTGTCCAAATGGTGTGTGCCTGAGGATCATCCCTCCACCGCCCTCCCCCCATCATTGTTACCACGGAAGGCTATTTTTATGCCCACTTCACAGATGACGAAAATGAGGCCCAGAGAGGCTGAGCTGCCTGCCCAAGGCCACACAGCTGGTGAGTGAGAAGCCAGTTCCGTGTGTCTCCTCCTTGGACTTCATGGACTCACAGACTCCAGACAAGGCGCTCGCTCTGAGAAGTAGGGGTGGAGTGAGAGGGTCCCCCAGCTTGAGCCTACCCTGGGGTTATCTAGCCCTGCTGGGCCTGGGCAATAAGCCTGCAGGGAGAGGACCAAGAGGATCAGGGCCATTTCTGCCTACAAGGGAAGGAGGAAGTGGTTTAGCCCATGTGGTCCGGGGGGAAGGGAGGACAGCCAGCAGAGCCCAGGGCCCAGGGTGCATGTTATCATTGTTAGCTACCATAGAGTTGGCCCCTGACTCTTGGCAACCCCATGCATAACGGGACGAAACGCCGCCCAGTCCTGCACCACCGCCATGATCAGCTTCGGATCAGACCATTGTGATCCACAGGGTTTTCACTGGCTGATTTTTGTAAGTAGATCTCCAGGCTTTTCTTCTTAGTCTATCTTAGTCTGGAAGCTTCACTGAAACCCATTCAGCATCATAGCAACGTGCAAACCTCCACGGACAGATTGTGCATGAGGTCCACTGGCCAGGAATCGAACCCAGGTCTCCAGCATGGAAGACAAAGATTTTACCACTGAACTACCAACGGGTACCAACCAAAACCAAACCCAGTGCCGTCGAGTCAATTCCAGTGATGATACCAATGTGTAGGAGCCTTCAAAATGTTTTCATTTATTTTGAAATCAGAAGAAAAAATAAATACAATGATAATAAACATATAATAATGAATTCAGCCCAGATCACATTCATCTTGAAGCTAACACAGTGGTAAAATACCATGTTATATATTTGCATTTTGTTGTTATTGCTGTTTTGTTTTTTATTTTATTGTGGTGAAAATATACATACCAAAACATCCACCATCAACAATTTCTACATGTACAATTCAGTAATAAATATTTGTTTATGGAGATAATCATAATGTCAAAATCCTAAGGCTGCCCTGTGTTCATGGGATGCTGCTCCGGACTCAGTCCTGCCCCAGGACCTTTGCTCATGCCATCCCCTCTGCCCTGAGCGCCTTTCTGCACCCCTAGTCTAGCTGACTCCAACCTGCCTTTGGACACCACTTTCTCTGGGTTAGCAGGGCCTCCTCTAGGGGTTCTCGTGACTCCCCACGCCCCTCTCTAACAGGGTGTTCACTTGGTGACAATGATGTGAATAATGTCTCATACCTCTTCAGTCTCTCTAGGTTATAAAAGCCAGAAGGGCGGGGCCTGCACCTGTCCCAGGGTCACCCCTGTGTCCCCCCAGGATCTGGCACATAATAGGTGCTTAATAAAGACTTGTGGGTGGCTGGATGAGAGCCAGGCATCCCCCCGCCCCCTTGGCTGAGCGGCCTCCCCAGACTCTGCAGACAAAGGGCCCCCAGGCGCACACCTGCTCCAGGAAACAGAAACCACCCTGGGCACCGCCCCGCCCTACTGACGCACAGACCCTGAAATGAAACCGGCGCCGGTAGTGAGGCACAGCCAGCGAGGGCTTCGGCCACCCCGGGGCTTCCCAGGTATGTGGTCAGGCGGGGCTGAGACGGGGCTCAGCCTGGGGCCCTCTCTCAGGAATACCTCTTTGCCATTCATGATGGTGAGTCTAGGGAGTCCCCCCAGAGCCTCAGCCGCGCTGGGCCCTTGAGGAGAGAGAGCATGGTGCCAGAATGGGCCAGAGGAGGAACGGGGCTGGTGCGGTCCAGAGGGCCCAGGGATGCTGGGGGTGCTTACTGGAGGAGGGGACATTATAGGGATCATTAGAAAATGGAGCTGGAGTCAGGCAAAGAGAGAGAGAGCCTGGTCAGCTTTGAGCAGGGCAAGCATGTCCTTAGGGCTGGATTTAGGAAAAGGGAGGTGGAAGAGGCCCCCATGGCAGTGTCAGAAGATTAAGCACTCGACTACTAGCAGTTAGCAGTTCAAACCCAACCAGAGGCACCTCAGAAGAAAGGCCTGGCGATCTGCTTTCAAAAAGTCACAGCCTTGAAAACTCTATGGAGCACAGTTATACTCTGCACGCAGGGGTTGTCAGGAGTCAAAGTAGACTCAATGGCAACTAGCAACATCAAATGGGTTCATTCATTTGGTCTGGAACTAGATCATCATTTATCAGCAAATACTCTGCACCCTCCTCTGTACCTGCACAGCATCGTGTGGTGCTAGGGACCCAGACCACTGAAAACCCTCAGACTGGGAGAGACAGTCAGACACAGACACACCAGCTCTGTCGAGTCAGAGCTGGGCCAGAAAAGAGAGAGGAGTCTCAGAAGGAGAATGGAGGACAGAGGGGAGACAGGACTTATTCTAGGGGGAGAGACAGGAAGACTGCCTGGAGGAAGGGACATTTTTACTGGGTTTTGAAGGGTGAATAGGAGTTCTCCCAGGTAGAAAAAAAGAACAAGCCTATAAACATTACCAAGGTCACTGGGTGGTACAAATGGTTCACACTCCACTACTACCTAAAGGTTGGTGGTTCGAACCCTCCCAGCGGCACCTTGGAAGAGAGGCCTGGCGATTTGCTTTTGTAAAGATTACAGCCAAGAAAACCCTATGGAGCAGTTCTACTCTGTAACATATGGGGTCTCCATGAGTCGAAATCGACGCTACAGCAACAAGTTTTGTTTTATAAACATTACCCCAACCTAGGTCACGACTGGGTTCATAAATATTTATTATACGCATACAATGCTTATTCTGTTCCAACTACCTTCCAAGGTAAATAGCACCATTATCCACAAATTACGGATGAGGAAACAGGCACAGAGGTTAAGTGATTTGCCCAGGTTCACACAACAGGTAAGTGAGAGGGCTGGGATTTGAACCTGGGCCATCTGGCTCCAATTTCAGGCTCTTAATCGCTTTGTTGTCCTGCTTTATGAGATATTTCTTAAAATATCCATTTCATTACACTTGGCCCAGAATCTCCTTCAGCCCCTCCCCAGAGGGTGGGTTGATCATCTTTCTTCTGGCAAAGAAAGTCAATATTGACTGAGGTTGATCAACACACCCCTTCCCAGAGGAAACAGCCCAGCAACAGTAATCTTCTTCGACAATGAAAATTTAGATGGGGCCAGTGGGGGAGGCCTGGAGCTCCAATGTGAGGACAGAATTAAGGGTATGAATGGGTCTTATGTGGTTCACCTAGCAGGGTATGACCCTTTTGCTGGTTTTACAGTGATTTAATATCTTTGCGCAAATTGGTGCTGTTTTCTTTCTCTAGACCAAAACAGTTGCCGTTGAGTTGATTCCAACTCACGGCGATCTCATGTGTGTCAGAGTAGAACTGCTCCATAGTATTTTCAACTGCCAATTTTACGGAAGCAAATTGCAAGGTCTTTCTTCCAAGGTGCCTCTGGGTGTATTTGAACTGCTAACCCTTTGGTTAGCAACTGAGTGCATTAACCATTTGCAACACCCAGGAGCTCTGCCTGGCACACAAGACCAAAACACCCATTGCCTTCGAGTCGATTCTCTTGGCAACCCCAGAGTAGACCTGTTCTCCATAGAGTTTTCAGTGGCTGATTTTTAGGAAGCAGATTACCAGGCTTTCTTCCAAGGCGCCTCTGGGTGGGCTCGAACCTGCCACCTTTTGGTTAGCGGTCAAGCGCTTAACCATTTGCACCACTCAGGGACTCCTTCTCCAGCTCCTTGTAAATGGTTCACAAAGCCCAGTGTGACCTTGAGCTTAAATCAAACTTGTTGAGAACATGCATCTGGACTAACAATACACCTGACACACTGTAGTTACTCTATCAGTGGCTGTTGCTTGTGGCAACATTGGTGGCAAGGCCACTGCTTTCGGCCACATTTCTCTAGTGTTTCACCACGTTGTGGCAACCTTGTGTGCACCCACTGTTTATCAGCTGCCTCTCATTCACACCCCGCCAGGGACATTGACATTTACTTAGTATTAAATAAAGTCTGTCCTGAATTTTTTTTTAATTTTTTTTGTGCTTCAAGTGAAAGTTTACAAACCAAGTCAGTCTCTCATGCAAAAATTTATATACGCCTTGCTATATACTCCTAGTTGCTCTCCCCCTAATGAGACAGCACACTTCTTCCCTCCACCCTCTATTTTTGTGTCCATTCGGCCAGCTTCTGACCCCCTCTGCCCTCTCATCTCCCCTCAGGGCAGGAGCTGCCCACATAGTCTCATGTGTCAACTTCATCCAAGATGCTCACTCATCGCCAGTATCATTTTTATCCCACAGTCCAGTCCAATCTCTGTCTGAAGAGTTGGCTTTGGGAATGGTTCCTGTCTTGGGCTAACAGAAGGTCTGGGGACCATGACCTCTGGGGTCCTTCTAGTCTCAGACCATTAGGTCTGGTCTTTTTACAAGATTTTGGAGTCTATATCCCACTGCTCTTCTGCTCCCTCAGGGTTTCTCTGCTGTGTTCCCTGTCAGGGCAGTCATTGGTTGTAGCCAGGCACTACCTAGTTCTTCTGGTCTCTGGCTGATGGAGTATCAGGTTTATATGGCCCTTTCTGTCCCTTGGGCTCATAATTACCTTGTATCTTTGATGTTCTTCATTCTCCTTTGCTCTAGGTGGGTTGAGACCAATTGTATCTTAGATGGCCGCTTGCTAGCGTTTAAGACCCCAGACATCACTCTCCAAAGTGGGATGCAGAATGTTTTCTTAATAGATTTTATTATGCCAATTGACTCAGATGTCCACGGAAACCATGGTCCCCAAACCCCCTCCTCTGCTACGCAGATCTTCCAAGCATTCCATTTATTCAGGAAACTTCTTTGCTTTCAGTTTAGTCCAGTTGTGCTGACCTATCCTGTGTGTTGCCTTTCCCTTCACCTAAAATGGTACTTATCTACTATCTAATTAGTAAAAAACCTTCTCACTCCCTCCCTCCCCACTACCGTAACCATCAAAGAATATTTTCTTCTGTGTTTAAACTATTTCTTGAGTTCTTATAATAATGGTCTCATACAATATTTGTCCTTTTGCAGCTGACTAATTTCACTCAGCATAATGCCTTCCAGATTCCTCCATGTTACGAAATGTTTCATGGATTCATCATTGTTCTTTATCAATGTATAATATTCCATTGTGTGAATATACCATAATTTATGTATCCATTCATCTGTTGATGGGCACCCTGGTTGCTTCCATCTTTTTGCTATTGTAAACAATGCTGCAATGAACATGGGTGTGCATATATCTGTTCGTGTAAAGGTTCTTATTTCTCTAGGATATATTCCAAGGAGTGGGATTGCTGTATCGTATGGTAGTTCTATTTTTAGTTTTCTAAGGAAGTGCCATATAGCTTTCCAAAGTGGTTGTACCATTTTACATTCCCACCAGCAGTGTATAAGTGTTCCAGTCTCCACAGCCTCTCCAGCATTTATTATTTTGTGTTTTTTGGATTAGTCCCAGCCTTGTTGGAGTTAGAATCTCACTGTAGTTTTGATTTGCATTTCTCTAATGGCTAACGATCGTGAGCATTTCCTCCTGTATCTGTTAGCTACCTGAATGTCTTCTTTAGTGAAGTGCCTGTTCATATCCTTTGCCCATTTTTTAATTGGGTTATTTGTCTTTTTGTAGTTGGTTTTTGCAGCATCATGTAGATTTTAGAGATCAGATGCTGATCGGAAATGTCACAGCTAAAAACTTTCCCAGTCTGCAGGTAATCTTTTTACTCTTTTGGTTAAGTCTTTTTTTTTGGATGAGCATAGGTGTTTGATTTTTAGGAGCTCCCAGTTATCTAGTTTCTCTTCTGCATTGTTAGTAATGTTTTGTATACTGTTTATGCCATGTATTAGGGCTACTAGCATTGTCCTTATTTTTTCGTCCATGATCTTTATCATTTTAGATTTAGGTCTTTGATCCATTTTGAGTTCGTTTTTTGTGCATGGTGTGAGGTATGGGTCTTGTTTCATTTTTTTCCAGATGGATATCCAGTTATGCCAGCACCATTTGTTAAAGAAACTGTCTTTTCCCCGTTTAACTGACTTTGGACTATTGTCAAATATCAGCTGCTCGTATGTGGATGGATTTATGTCTGAATTCTCAATTCTGTTCCACTGGCCTATGTATCTGTTGTTGTACCGGTAGCAGGCTGTTTTGATTACTGTGGTGGTGTAATAGGTTCTAAAATCAGACAGAGTGAGGCCTCCCATTTTATCCTTCTTCTTCAGTAATGCTTTATTTATCTAGGGCCTCTTTCCCTTCCATATGAAGTTGGTGACTTGTTTCTCCATCTTATTAAAAAATGTTGTTGGAGTTTGGATCGGAATTGCATTGTATCTATAGATTGCTTTTGGTAGAATAGACATTTTTACAATGTTAAGTCTTCCTATCCATGACCGAGGTATATTTTTCCACTTATGTAGGTCTCTTTTGGCTTCTTGCAATAGCGTGTTGTAGTTTTCTTTGTATAGGTCTTTTACATCCCTGTAAGATTTATTCCTAAGTATTTTGTCTTCTTGGGGGCTACTGTAAATGGTATTGATTTGGTGATATCCTCTTGGATGTTCTTTTTGTTGGTGTAGAGGAATCCAACTGATTTTTGTATGTTTATCCTGTATCCTGATCCTCTGCTGAACTCTTCTATTAGTTTCAGTAGTTTTCTTGAGGATTCTTTAGGGTTTTCTGTGTAAAAGATCATGTCATCTGCAAATAGAGATACTTTTACTTCTTCCTTACCAATCTGGATGCCCTTTATTTCTTTATCTAGCCTAATTGCTCTGGCTAGGACCTCCAGCACAATGTTGCATAAGCATGGTGATAAAGGCATCCTAGTCTGGTTCCTGATCTCAAGGGGAATGCTTTCAGAGTCTCTCCATTTAGGGTAATGTTGGCTGTTGGCTTTGTATAAATGCCCTTTATTACGTTGAGGAATTTTCCTTCTATTCCTATTTTGCTGAGCGTTTTTATCATGAATGAGTGTTGAACTTTGTCAAATGCCCTTTGTGCATCAATTGATAAGATCGTGTGGTTCTTGTCGATGGATTACAGTAATTGTTTTTCTAATGTTGAACCATCCCTTCATACCTGGTATGAATCCCACTTGGTCACGGTGAATTATTTTTTTGATATGTTGTTGAATTCTATTGGCTGGAATTTTGTTGAGGATTTTTGCATCTAAGTTCATAAGGGATATAGGTCTGTAATTTTCTTTTTTTGTGGTGTCTTTACCTGGTTTTGGTATCAGGGATATGGTGGCTTCATAGAATGAGTTTGGGAGTATTCCATCTTTTTCTATGCTCTGAAATACGTTTAGTAGTAGTGGTGTTAACTCTTCCCTGAAAGTTTGGTAGAACTCTGCAGTGAAGCTATCCAGGCCAGGGCTTTTTTTGTTGGGAGTTTTTTCGTTACCATTTCAATCTCTTCTTTTGTTACGGGTTTATTTTGTTATTCTACCTCTGTGTTAGTTTAGGTAGGTAGTGTGTTTCTAGAAATTCATCCATTTCTTCTAGGTTTTCAAATTTGTTAGAGTACAATTTTTAGAAATAATCTGATACGATTCTTTTAGTTTCAGTTAGGTCTCTTGTAATATTGCCCATCTCATTTCTTATTCAAGTTATTTGCTTCCTCTCCTGTTTTACTTTTGTCAGTTTGGCCAATGGTTTATCGATTTTGTTAATTTTTTCAAAGAATCAGCTTTTGGTCTTGTTAACTCTTTCAATTGTTTTTCTGTTCTCTATTTCATTTAATTCTGCTCTAATTTTTATTATTTGTTTTCTTCTGGTGCCTGAGGGTTTCTTTTGTTGCTCTCTTTCTATTCGTTCAAGTTGTAGGGATAATTCTTTGATTTTGGCCCTTCTTTTTGGGGTTTTTTTTTGGGGGGGGTGTGGCTTTATTGATATAAATTGACCTCTGAGCACTGCTTCTGCTGTGTCCCAAAGGTTCTGATAGGAACTGTTTTCATCCTCATTGGATTCTATGAACTTCTTTATTCCATCCTTCATGTCTTCTATAACCCAACCGTTTTTGAGCAGGGTATTCTTCGGTTTCCAAGTGTTTGATTTCTTTTCTCTGCTTTTTCTGTTATTGATTTCTACTTTTATGGCCTTATGGTCAGAGAAGATGCTTCGTAATATTTCAATGTTTTGGATTCTCCTAAGGCTTGCTTTATGACCTAGTATGTGATCTATTCTAGACAATGTTCCATGTGCACTAGGAAAGAAAGTATACTTGGTTGAGTGTTCTGTATATGTCTATGAGGTCAAGCTGATTGATTGTGGCATTTAGACCTTCCGTGTCTTTACTGAGCTTCTTTCTGGATGTCCTGTCCTTCAACGAAAGTAGCATGTTGAAGTCTCCTACTATAATCGTGGAGCTATCTCACTTTTCAATGCTGATAGCGTTTGTTTTATGTATCTTGCAGCCCTGTCATTGGGTGCATACATATTTAATATGATTATATCCTCCTAGTATATTGTCTCTTTAGTCATTATATAGTGTCCTTCCTTATCCTTTGTGGTGGATTTAACTTTAAAGTCTATTTTGTCAGGAATTAATATTGCTACTCCTGCTCTTTTTTGATTGTTGTTTGATATTTTTTTTCCTTCCTTTGAGTTTTAGTTTGTGTCTCTAAGTCTAAGATGTGTCTCTTGTAGGCAGCATATGGACAGATCTTGTTTTTTAATGCATTCTGCCGCTCTCTGTCTCCCTGTTGGTGCATGTAGACCATTTACATTCACCGTAATTATGGATAGGTATGAGTTTAGTGCTGCCATTTTGATGTCTTTTTGTGTGTGTTGCTGACAGTTTCTTTTTCCCACTTAATTTTCTGTGCTGAGTAGTTTATCTTCATATATTACCTTTTCTTATTCGTTGTTGATTTTGTTTCTGCTGAGTCTCTTTTTTTTTTAATTTGGATGAGTAGGATTGTTAATCTCCTTTGTGGCTACCTTAATATTTACCCCTGTTTTTCTAAGTTTAAACCTAACTTTTATTTCTTTATATCACCTTATCTTCCTCTCCATATGAAAGATCTATGACTACATTACTTAGTCCCTCTTTATCGTTTTAATGTTTTCTTCTTTGACATAATAACATCGCTATTTCCCTGTTTTGAGGGTTTTTTTATCTTGATTTATTTTTGTGATTTCCCTATCTGGGTTGACATCTGATTGCTCTGTCCAGTGTTCTAGTCTGGGATTAATATCTGATTTTCTAACCAGAAAAGTCCCTTTAGTATTTCTTGCAGTTTTGGTTTGGTTTTTGCAAAGTCTCTGAACTTCTGTTTATCTGGAAATGTCCTAGTTTTGCCTTCATATTTGAGAGACAATTTTGCTGGATATAGGATTCTTGGCAGGCAATTTTTTTCCTTCAATTTTTTATATAAGTCATCCCATTGCCTTCTTGCCTGCAGGGTTTCTGCCGAGTAGTGTGAGCTTATTCTTATTGACTGTCCTTTGTAGGTGACTCTTCGTTTATCCCTAGCTGCTCTTAAAATTCTCTATCTTTGGTTTTGCCAAGTTTGACTATATGTCTTGGGGACTTTCTTTTAAAATCTACCTTATGTTCAATGAGCTTCTTGGGTTGATATCTTCTCCTCTTTCACGATATAAGGGAAGCTTTCTGCCAACAAATCTTCAGCAATTCTCTCTGTATTTTCTGTTATCCCTCCCTGTTCTGGTACTCTAATCACTCGTAGGTTATTTCTCTTGATAGAGTCCCACATGATTCTTAGGATTTCTTCATTTTTTTTAATTCTTTTATCTGATTTTTCTTCAAATATATTGGTGCCAAATGCTTTGTCTTCAGTCTCACCAGTTCTGCTTTCCACTTGCTCAATTCTGCTCCTCCAGCTTTCTACTGAGTTGTCTAATTCTGTAATTTTATTGTTAATCTTCTGAATTTCTGATTGCTGTCTCTCTATGGATTCTTGCAGCTTATTAAATTTTTCATTATGTTCTTGAATAACCTTTTTAATTTCTTCAACTACTTTATCTGTGTGTTCCTTGGCTTGTTCTGCATATTGCCTGATCTCCTTCCCGACGTCTTGAAGAGTTCTGTATATTAAACTTTTGTATTCTGCATCTGGTAGTTCCAGGAAGGCACCTTCATCCAGAAGATCCTTGATTCTTTGTTTTGAGAGCTTGTACAAGTGATCATGGTCTGCTTCTTTATGTGATTTGATATTGACTGTTGCCTCTGACCCATCTATCAGTTATTGTGTTAGTTTATTTTATGTTTGCTTACTGTATCCTAGCTTCTTCCTTTGTTTTGTTTTAATGTGCCCAAATAGGTTGCTTGAGTGAGCTATCTTGATTATTTTCGCCTTTGGAGCTCTGACATGCTGTCACCAGATGGCTAGAGCTGGTACCAGGCATATCAGCCTAGGAATCCATTCACTTTTCTTGTATGGATTCAGCTCAGGTATCCAGGTAGTTGGTCATCAAGTGTGTGGTACAGGCTCTGTCCTCCAGTCTTAGAGGGGCAGGGGTGATTGGTGTATGTACAGGTATCTGGTTGGAGCAGGGGGTCATGGTCTGAACAAGGCAGGGGGCTGACAACCATCTCCTGAGTGTCTGTGAGGAAAGCATGATTCCTGTTCCCTAGAGTGCACAGGCGGGTGGGTTCTGCAGATGGACCATAGGCACCCAGTGCTTTTGATTGTAAGGACTGGGAGGTACCAGTTATCCTTGGACCCCTGTCGTGGGTGGCTGCATGATGTGAATGGAGCCACCAGTCCTTAGGCCCCTGATGTGGGGAGGTGAGGACCCTGTTTAATAGGCAAAGTGGTGTCAAACATGAAACACCTACCTCTCCACCGCACAGCTGAAACAGTTGCAGTCTGCCAACAAGGGTCTATTCTCCTGAAATAGGCCCACACAGGTCCATGCAGGGGGGGAAAGTTATTCAAAGTCCATGGACCATTTATGCCTGGACAGGAGCTGCTTCTGTCCTGAGCTCCCCAGGTTAGTGGAGCTGGCAGATTATCTTTTTCCCCAGTTGTGAATTTATTCTTTCTCCAAGGCTGAGAGAATGGCTCAGAGTGCTTAGCAGGACCTAGCTCATGTTCGTGTTCCACTGCCATAGAGTCGATTCTGACTCACAGCGACCCTATAGGAAAGAGTAGAGCTGCCCAATATAGTTTCCAAGGAGCGCCTGGCAGATTCGAACCACCAATCTCTTGGTTAGCAGTCGTAGCACTTAACCACTATGCCACCAGGGTTTCCGGACCTATCTCGGGCTCAGGGAAATCAAAAGCCACTGAAGCATGCTTGGAGGCGGGGGCCGTGGTAAAATATATGCAAATACTTAGCTTTTGCCAAGAGCACCATTCTTCTCTGGTTCCAGAGATGTGAGTAGGCTGTGTGGCTGACTGTCTCTCACTGAGGAAACTGTGGCTGAAAGCTACCACCAGCCTGCTGCAGTTGCTCCCGGGAATGGTGCGTGAGGGTTCTTGGATTCGGGTCCAGCAACTCCTCTCCACTTCTGAACCGTCTCTCCCCCTGCCATTAGGTCCGTTTTCTAACTTTGCATTTGATGTTCAGGGCTCCTAGCTTGTCATGAATATAATCGTTTCACTTGTTTTTTAGGGTATTTGTTGTAAGAGGGTTCACCAGAAGCATCTGACTACTCCGCCATCTTGGCCCCGCCTCCTGTTCTGAAATTTAAATACTCTGTTTTAAAGCGAACTTTCTAGCACTCATATTAATGACGTGATAAGAATAAAAAGGAGGACACGGTGGTTCAGTGGTAGAATTCTCACCTTCCATGCAGGAGACCCAGGTTCGATTCCTAGCCAGTGCACCTCATCTGTAGCTACCACCTGTCTGTCGGTGGGAGTTTGCATGTAGTGCTACGATGCTGAACATGTTTCAGCAGAGCGTCCAGATTAAAACAGACTAGGAAGAAAGACCTGGCAATCTACTTCCAAATATTAGCTGATGAAAACCCTGTGGATCTCAATAGTGTGACCTGAAACCAATCGTGGGGATGGTACAGGACCGGGCAGTGTTTCATTCCGTTGTGGATGGGGTCTCCATGAGTTGGGGCTGACTTGATGGCAGCTAACAACAACAGCAACAAGAATAAAAGGCAAAGAAAAAAATTGTTGGAGGATATTTAGGAAAAGTCAATGAATTAATGTAGAGAAAGTCTCTGGCATACAGTAGGTTCTTGACAAACACAAGCCAATTTTAAGCCCACTTCTCTGTCCAGCCTGGAGGACTCCTCGGAGGAGGTGGCAACATAAGCTACAATAAGACAGCAAAGGTTTGTGGGAGGAGACCAGCCTTGACTCTCTCTCCTCCCTCCCCCAGGTGCAACTTCCAGGGAGCCATGATGGAGATCAGGAATCTGCCCCCACCGCTGCCTCCACGGCTCGACTGGTTCGTGCATACCCAGGCTGGCGAGCTGGCCCAAGGTGGCATCCCTGAATGGTTCCATGGTGCCATCTCTAGAGAGTGAGGACACACCCCACCTTTCACCCTTCCCTTCGCCCTCTTCCCCACCTGCCCCCATCCCAGGCTGATTTGCAGAATTCAGAGCTCAACTCAGTGTCTCTGAAGTCATGCAGACTTAGGGTGGACTCCTGCCTCCCCTGTGGATTTGCTGGGTGACTTTGGGCAAGTTGCTTCCCTCTCTGATGTTTCTGTATACAAATGTCCACACACCACATGCTGCCAGGAACCTGGCAGCCCACGTCCTTCACCTAGGCCAGGCTTCGGCAATCAAGATGGCCTCAGAATCCTTCTTAATACAATGCCCCAAGCAGCTGCTCTCAATCCACCAGTGATGTTCCTCTCTACATTAGACTGTGGCCTCTGAGGACATAAACAAATCCCCCTAATCAGGCATCCCCAGGGCCTGGACTAAACAGATGAAGGAAAGAACATTTAGTGCTACCCTCGGCATGCAGGAAATTGAGAGAATCCCAGGAAGACCACAGAGCGGAGGAACTGGAAATAGTCTCTGGGGCAGGACTGGCCAATAGAACTATAATGCGAGCCACATATTCAATTTAAAATATTTTAGTAGCTACATCGAAAAGCATAAGATGAAATGGGTGAAATTAATTTTCATATATTATCATGTCATCATATATTTTTAAGGTCCCTGGGTGGTGCAAAGAAAACCCTGGTGGCATAGTGGTTAAGAGCTCAGCTGCTAACCAAAAGGTCAGCAGTTCGAATCCACCAGATGCTCCTTAGAAACCATATGGGGCAGTTCTACTCTGTCCCATAGGGTCTCTATGAGTCAGAATCAACTCAACGGTGACGGGTTTATGGGTGGTGCAAGTGGTTTGTGACCAGCTGCTAACCTAAAGGCCTCGGTTCCAATCCACCCAGCAGTGCCATGGAAGAAAAGCCTGGGGATCTGCTTCTGTAAAGATTACAGCCAAGAAAACCCTATGGAGCAGTTCTACTTTAACACATGGGGTCTCCATGAGTCAGAATTGACTCAACAGCAATGGGCTTGGTTTATTTAAATCATATTTTAACATATGTTTCTATAACACATTCATATTCATAACACATATTCATATTTAACATATATACAGAGAACAGAGAATATATATTTTGTTGAACCCAGCATATCTAAAATATTATCATTTCAACATGTCATTAATACTGAAAAACCTATTCATGAGGTAGTTTGCATTCTTTTAATTTTTCTAAGTCTCTGAAATCCACATATTTCACACTCACACATAACTTGATTTGGATCAGTCATGTTTCAAGCGCTCAAGAGCTACGTGTGGCCAGGGTCCTCCATATCAGGCAGTGAGGCCTGCAAGCTCCCCAGCTTGTCACGCAGGTCCCTTACCCTCTGTGAACCCCAGATAACAGTAGCGATCATGATAATAATAAGAGTAATAACAATAATATGGTCCCTGGGTGATGCGAACAGTGTGTACCTGGCTGCTAACGAAAGGTTGGTGGTTTGAACCCACCCAGGAGCACTTGGGAAGAAAAGCCTGGCAATCTGCTTCCATAAAGATCACAGCCAAGAAAAACCTATGGAGCACTCCTATTCTGTAACACATGGGGTCGCCATGAGTCCAAATCAACTTGATGGCAATAGGTAGTAGTAGTAACAATAACAACAGCGTATGAGGTAACAATCCCAATATCACAACGTTGTTGTGTTTTGTCCATTCTCACATCAGCCCTGAGAGTGAGGAGTTACTTTACTCTTGAAGAAGCTGAGAATCAGAGAGCGGCAGAGCTTCGCCCAGGGTCACACAGCTAACTGAACAGCCGAGCCGAGTGTTGAACCCAAATGCATCCGAGGGGCAGATCCTGCTTTACTACCGGTGACACCTTGATCTACCCAAAGATCCATTAATAGAGGGACTTCAGGCACTGAAAAGGCAGACAGGGGATATAGGAGGTAGGAAGAAGTCCACTCTGGGGTGGAAGAAGGACTTCAGAGGCCTCCTGCCACCTCTTGGGGGGACATCCCTGTCCCTGGACATCCCAAGGTCTGAAGCCACCGAGAAAAAGTGCTTTTAGGTTGTTTGTTCATTTAGAGGAGTCCCTGGGTGGTACAAACAGTGAACATGCTCAGCTGCTAACCAAAAGGCTGGTGGTTTGAGTCCACCCAGAGGTGCCTTGGAAGAAAGGCCTGGAGATCTACTTCTGAAAAATCAGCCATTGGAAGCCCTATGGAGCACATTGCTACTCTGACACGTATGGGTTCGCATGAGCTGGAGATGACTTGATGGCAACTGGCTTGGCTTCACCTTTCATGGTGCAGGGTTGGAGGGGTGTCAGTCCTGGGGTGACAGGTGCACCCGGAGTCTGGCCTGGGAGCTGGGTGGCTGGACTATGGCGATTTCCCTCCTGTGTGTGCCCTTCCAGGGCTGCCGAGAACTTATTGGAGCCACAGCCACCAGGATCCTTTCTCATCAGGGTCAGTCACAGCCATGTGGGCTACACGCTCTCCTACAAGTAAGGCTGGGGCTGGGGCAGGGGCCGGGGCCAGGGCAGGGGCAGGGGCAGGGCCAGGGGCAGGTGGGCTCCAGGGCTTCCTTGGCAGGGTACAAGGGGTTCTTCATTCCATAACATCTCAGGGAGCAATCAGCATGGGGGTCTGGCCAGATCCAACTGCAGTGCGAGTGGATGCAGGTCTGGCTGTAACCAGCAGTCACAAGTCCAGTTGCAACTGGGGCTCTGTTTCCCAAGAAGGGCTGCTTGAGTCTCAGAGCTGTCCCCCCACTGCCCCACCATCAACCTGACTCCAACCCAATGGGCCACAGGTATTACAGAGACCCAGGGCAGCCTGGCTGCTTGAGGCCTCAAATCCTGATCTGACATCTCAGAGGATTCAGGAAGAACTACTGTTCAAAAGGCAAATCCAAAAAATTCCTGGTCAAAGGAATAAAAAGTCCAATAGCTCAATCACAAAGTTACCCACAGTAGGAAAGCTTGAGCTCTGAGTCTCGTGGTCACACATGTTCAAGGTTCAGCTCTGCAACTTACATGCTGTGTGACCTGGGGCAAGTCACTCAACCTCTCTGAGCATCCATCAAAGTTCACATGCCTAATATAGGAATGCTAAGATTTAACTCGGGACTCCCTAGGTGGCACAAATGGTTAAGCATCGGACTACTAACTGAAAGGTTGGAGGTTCAAGGCCACCCAGAGGCACCTAGGATGTAAGGCCTGGTGATCTGCTTCCAAAAGGTCACACGGCGTTGAAAACCCTATGGAGCAGGTCTACTCTGCCCACAAGGGGTCGCCATGAATCAGAATTGACTCAGCAGCAAGTAACAATGACAACGAAGATTTAGCTCAGTCTTGATGTGAGGACTAAATGAGATCTAGAAAGCACACAGTAGGACATTAGTAAATGCATGCACTGATTATTGGAACATTTATTGAACACCTTCTGTGTACGGGGCACACAGCTTTAGGCTGGGACCTGACTCCAATAGTCATTATTGTTTCTACTGATCTTGACCCCTAGCCAGGCACCCAGAGCTTTTGCCTTGATTTCAAGTAGCTTGTTGCATCCTCAGAAGAACTTCATGGGGTCAGCCTCAGAAGCCCCATGATGCATATGGGGGAAACTGAGGCACAGTGAGGGGTTACACGGCTAGTTAGTGGAGAAGCCAATGTGAGAGCTGGGCAACCAGGCTGCCACGGCTTGGGGATGCGGTGGAGGTGGGGGTGTCCTGGCTGGAGGGGTTGGGGTGGGATGTCCAGTGGGAGTATCCCACCCCGGCCATGTTCCCCCAGGGCCCACGGCTGCTGCCGGCACTTCATGGTGAAGCTCCTGGACGACGGGAGCGTTGTGATCCCTGGGGAGAACGCAGCCCACGCCTCGCTGGACGCCCTGGTCACCTTCTACCAGCAGGAGCCGATGCGGCCATATGGGGAGCTGCTGACCCAGCCCTGTGGGCAGGTGAGGGGCCCAGCCAGGGCACAGCCCCTCCAGGACCAGGCCTCAGACCCCTTGGCCCCACCCACCCCTTCAGCCTCTCCTGATTCTGCCCCAAGCCCGCCTGTCTTTGTTCCTATCCCCTACAACCTCGCGACTCCTGGTCCCTGTCCCTCCCCCGCCTGGACCATGTGTCTCCCGCTGAGGCTCCCTCTTGGCTTACAAGGGCTGTGGACAGGGCACCCATCAGTGGCTTGTGGGTGGTGTAATTTCTGTAGTAGTGCAGTGGGGAGCACGTGATCAAGGGTCAGTGGCCGGGAAAGAGCCCACGCACTTGTGGGCGGAGCTTATATCCTTATAAGGTGTAGTTGACGAGGCTTCTTTTTTACAAGCGGTCGTGTGTGCTATAACCTTGGCTGATCCATGCGCTCCCGCGCGTGGCCTAGACACCCTGAAGCTACTGTGGGAGGGGCATACTTCCTTACAATACTCAGTGGGCGGCACCAACGCCTAGACGCTGCTGTGGGGGGGGGGCATACTTCCTAACGAAGCCCAGTAGGTGGAGCATACTTTCCCCCACGAACTCTGGGCAGGGCATCCCTAGGCCCCGCCTTCCAGGGGGGTTGTCAGGGGCCCCAGTCCCGCCCCTTCTCCCCTCCTTGGGGCTGAGCTCCAGGCGCACTCTGCCCCACAGGAGGATCTGGCAAACGTGGACTATGAGGATCTTTTCCTTTACTCCAACACATTGGGCGAAGAAGCCGCCAGCCCCACCCATGACCCCAGACGGCACCAGGGGCTCTCCCCTTGCCAGGCAGCCACACCTGAAGAGGTATGCGGGAGAGGGGGTGGGGACTGGCTCCTCTGGCGTAGGGGAGGAGCAGGGTATAAAGAGGCCAACAGCTGCCAGAGGAGACTCTTTTAGAATGAGGGTAGGATCCCTAGCTTGGTGCTTAACAACTTCTACTGATTTCCCAAGGTTCCAAACTGCAACATCAGCTCCTACTTCTCCCCATCACCCACCCAGCCCCAGCACCTCTATCATCCTTCTGTTAATTGGGCCCATCAAGCCCACCAAAGGCCTTTACAGTTGCTGGCCCTGCCTCAGGGCCTTTGCACTGATGTGTGTGCTCTGCTCCCAGATTTACCCTGCCAAGCTTCTTCTTTCAGTTTTCACTTCAAGTGTCTCCTTCCCCGATTGTGGGGTCTAAACTAGCCCTCTGTTATGGCCCCCGGACACCCTTATAGCTCAGTAATGAAGTCACTCCTGCGGTTCACCCTTCAGCGAAAGATTAGACAGGCCTATAAAACAAAATGAGACTAAATGGGGGCACACCAGCCCAGGGGCAAGGACGAGAAGGCAGGAGGACAGGAAGGCTGGTAATGGGGAACCCAAGGTCAAGAAGGGGGGAGTGCTGACATGTCATGGGGTTGGCTACCAATGTCACAAAACAATATGTGTATTAATTGTTTAATGAGAAACTAATTTTCTCTCTAAACCTTCATCTGAAGTACAATAAAAATAAATAAAGTAGCCCTCCATGTTCCCATCACATCACTGTATTTATTTGCTACAGAACTCTTGCTGCAATCTAGAAAGGTCTCGTTTATTTGCGGGTTTCCATGTTTCTTGTCTGCCTCCCCTTTCAGACTGTGAGCTCCGGGAAGACTGAGAATCCATCTGGCTTGTTCACCACTGCGTCCCCCGCCCCTCCAAGAGGATCTGACACATCGAAGGTGCTCATTTAGTGAGTCTGCTGAGTAGACGAGTGAATGAATGGATGAACCGATGAATGTTCCACAGCTTCTTGGGGTTGGGCACAGCAGGGTACTTCTGACGATGGTGGGAACTAGTGGGTGTGCAGGTGGGTGCATCAGGGAAGGCCTCCTGGAGGAGGTGGCATCGAGCTGGGATGTGCAAGGAGAGAGTCAACCACATGGAGAGACTCAGGGAGAGTATTCCAGGCAGAGGGAACAGCATGTGCAAAGGTCCTGAGACTCAGTGTATGAGAGAAGCCAAAGAAAAACAAAAGCCAGTGTGTGGACGGAGTGGAATGAGTGACAGAGAGCTTGTTGGGAGGTGAGGGGCCGAGGTCAGTAGTGGCGGATTCTGTAGGGCTTTGGGGCCCAGTGAGGAGGTGGGATTCTAGTCCAAGTGTGCTGGGCAGCCATGGGAGAGTTTGAGTATGACCGGATTGATGGTGTTAAATGTTCTCTGTGGCTGATGGTGGCGGAGGGGCTGCTGGGGGTAGGGGCCCAGGTGGCAGGGAGGTGGTGGGGGCAGCATCCAGGTGGGAGAGGGTGGCCTAGACCAGGGTGGGCACCCTGAGGCTGGAGAAAAAAGTGGATATTCAGGACATGTTTTGGGAGGGGACTTGCTAATGGCTTGGAGGTGGAGGGTGAAAGGAAGTGGGATGTTGTTGTGGTTTGTGTCCCCTGGAAGCAGTTGTTGTTGGCTGTTACAGAGTTAATTCCAACTCATGGTGATCCCGTGTGTTACAGAGTAGAACCGCCCCATAAAGTTTTCTTGGCTGTAATCTTGATGCCACTGGGGGGTTCCAGCTGCTAACCTGTAGGTTAGTAAAAAAAAAAAAAAAAATGCCATTGAGTCAATTCTGACTCATAGCAACCTTGTAGCAGCTGGGTAGATCAGAGGTCGGCAAACTGTGGCCCACAGACCACATCCAGCTGACCACCTGTTTTCAGATGGCCCCTGAGCTGAGTATGAGTTTTACATCTTTGAATGATTGAAATATCAACAGAAGAATAATATTTTGTGATATGTGAAAATGGATGAAATTCAAATTTCCGTGTCCATAAATAAAGCTTTTGGCAGCCCTGGGTGGTGTAAGCAGTTAATTCACTCAGCTCCTAACTGAAAGGTTGGAAGTTGAAGTCCACCCAGAGGTGCCTCAGAAGAAAGGCCTGGCAATCTACTTCTATAAGATTAGAGCCATTGAAAACCCCATGGAGCACAGTTCTACTCTAACACACATGGGGTCACCATGAGCTGATTTTCTTTTTTAAATAAAATTTTACTGGAACACATCCTCGCTCATCCCTCTACGTATCCTCAATGGCTGCTTTCGCGCTATAAGGCAGAGCTGAGTCTTTGTGGCAGGGACCGTCTGGCCCACAAAGTTGAAGATGCTTACTACCTGGCCCTTTACAGAAAAAAAAATTTCCAGCCCCTGGTTGGTGGTTCACATTCACCCACCAGTGCTGTGGAAGAAAGGCCTGGCAATCTGCTTCTGTAAAAACTACAGCCAAGAAAACCCTATGGAGCAGTTCTACTCTGTAACACATGGGGTCACTATGAGCTGGAGTCGACTCGATGGCAAAGGGTTTGGTTTATTGGTTTGCCTAGAAGATGGAGCTGTTTACTAAGATGGGAAGAATGGGGCATGGGATCAGTTTCAGGGGTTTATACAGGATGTTTCTCAGCCACAGTGAGTCGGGGGGACCCAGGCCCCCATCTCCAGTCCAGACGCAGAGGCTCAGCGGACAGGCTGACTTGAGTCTTACCAGCCCCTCCTTCTAGGCCTCACTAAAGCCAGTCCTGCTCCGCTGGCCAAAGGAAAGGAAGCCTTCAGCAGAGATGGACAGAGCATCCCTGGAGAGCACCGCCTCCTCCTGCCCCACGAAAGCCCCTTTCGGGGTCACCCGCCAGAAACTCTGGAAGAGCCTCAAGACACTCCCCCAAACGGGCAAGAGGGTCCAGCAGCAGCTGAAATCCCACCTGGCAGCCGTGAGTTTGCCATTGCTCTCAGATACCAGGTGGTCCACAACAACTCACAGCTCGGGGGCCAGGGCAAGCAGCCATGAGGATGCGGGTGCTACGAACTGGGAGGACGACGCCTATACCGACTCCTTTGAGGGGTCCCAGGCACCCTGCGAACCCCCCAGAGACAGAAATGCCCTTTCCAGAGAGGCCCTGAGGTCAGTCAGCTGGAGCAGAGTTTCCCCAGGGGACAGAGGTCTGCACCAAGCGGTAGCGAGGTCTCAATCACAGCAGGTATCCAAGCAGGACACGAGGGGCTTGGTAGAACCCCAGGACTGGCTCCCCGAAGAATACCTCCCACCACCGCCGTTTGCCCCTGGATACTGCTAGAGAAGGGTCCACCTGGCTCTGGGACCCTCATGCCAGTGGCTGCCCACCTTTGAACCACCTTGCTCACTGCCACTGCACCAGCCAGCCCATAGGAACCTGGGAATGAAATAAAGATGTTTCTTGGATCTGGTCGTGCGCTTGAAAATGACCTGGTTATTTTAATCGTCACCATCAGAGTACCAGCAATGGTGTGGGGCGCCTACTCTGTGCCTGGCCTCTGAGTTTGCTAATGCTTTTATGCTCCTGAGCAGGCCCACCAGGTAAGCCCATTCTCTGCATTTTTGAGGGGAGACTGAGGCTTGGGGAGGAGAAGAGGCATGCCAAGTTCCTTCCTCACATCATCTGTTCTCTGGTCTAAAATCACATAGCAGGAACTCTTGCCAGCCAGGGCTGCACCTGAGCTCAATGCCAAGTATGTCTGTACCTGTAAATGGGCCCTTCTTCTCGGGTCCTGTGCAGGGGAAAGAGGTGAGGTGTGTTGACTGCTTGGCACACAGCAAGTGCTCTGGGCATCATTAGTGTCAGTATTAAGAGACACATAAGAGCCCCTTTCCTTTAACAAGGGAGGAGGCAGCAGTGTTGTGTGGGGACAGGCTCTGGAGGGAATCCTGATTGTGGTGCTGTGTGACCTTTGGGGAAGTGCTGGACCTCTCTGTGCCTCAGTTTCCTCATCTTGGAGAAATTGGTGATAAGATCAGTCCTTCCTTTGCAGGGTGAACTGGCAGGATATGTGTAAAACCTGGGGCTTTGGTGCATAGGAGGTGTTATGGCTTGAATTGTGTCCCCCAAAAGATTTGTCAAAGTCCTAAACCCTGTTTGAAAATATGGTTTTCCTTTTGTTATGTTAATGAGGTCATGCCATAGCAAGGTGGGTTCTATACCTAATCTCTTCTGAGTGGTGTCCTATGAAAAGGGAAAACAGGAATAGACACACACACAGAGGGGGACGTGTGAAGACGGAGGCAGATGCATCTGTAAGCAGCAAAGTCACGCCAAGGATTGCAGCAGCCGCTGGCAACGAGGAGAGAGGCCTACAGAAGGAATTGACATGGCCAAGACCCTGATTTGGACTCAGCCTCTAGAGCTGTGAGACAATAAATTCCTGTTCCTTCAAGCCACTCACTCATACTTTGTCACGGCAGCCCTACGAGATTAAGACAAACCAAAACCATACCCGTTGCCATCGAGTGGACTCCAAACTCATGGCGATTTTACGTGTTACAGAGTAGAACTGAGCGCCAGAGGGTTTTCTTGGCTGTAATCTTTACAGAAGGAGGTTGCCAAGCCTTTCTTCCATGGTGCCCACTGGATGGGTTTGAACTGCCAACCTTTCAGTTAGTAGTGGAGCACAAGCTGTTTGCGCCACCCAGAGAATTAGGAAACTAAGACAGTAGGTGCTTAGTGAATTAAGAGAGTAGGTGCTTCATAAATGAGGGTAGGGTGGGAGAGAGCATTCTAGAAATGGCACACAATTGGGGTGTCTGGGAAGGTCTCTGGGGGCTGGTCTCAGTTGCAGAAATGACCATTTCTTGGACCAGCTGGAACCATACACAGGACTCCCAGGGTGATCATGGGCGGAGTGGGTGTTGGGCTTCCCAAATTCACAAGGTGTAGTGATCTGAGAGTTCCTTTGGGTGGCACAAATGGTTTGCGCTCAACTACTAACTGAAAGGTTGGTGGTTCGAACCCATTCAGTAGTGCTGCAGAAGAAAGGCCTGACGACCTACTTCCGTGGATATTACAGCCAAGAAGATCCTATGGAGCTCAGTTTCACTCTGTAACACATGGGGTCGCCATGAGTTGGGGTCCCTCAAGGGCAACAGGTTTGGTTTGGGCTTAGTGGTCTGGGATCTGGAGCGAGGTGGGCCTGGGTTCAAGTCCTGCTGCTGCAAATGACTTGCAGCACGCCTTTGGGTGTGGCTGCTCCTCCACCAACCCTGCAGTATGTCATAGATTCAGTTTCTTCATAAACTGTGACTTGCTGTACCTGTTTCAGCGAATGACATTCCCACCACTTCTGCAGAGACCTCCCCTAGCAGCTCGAGTGAATCAGTATAAAGGTTTTGGTCTCTTGGAAGGACTCGAGGATTGAGAGAAAAGAAAGAGGGGGCTTAAGCTTTCAGGGGTGGGGTTCCAGCCTTGAGGGATCCAGCAGGGAGGATAGTGTGAGCCTGATCTTAGTGCCTTATCTGTGTCCACAGAGACCTGTAGCCAGGCTCTTCCAACCCTCACAGTAGAGCGATACCTAGAAGTAATACACCCAGCCCCTTCCTTGTACATATGGGGCAATCAAGGACCAGAGAGGGTGTGTCCACACACAGGGTCACATAGCAAGGGCAGGGGTGAGAATCCAGTCTCCTCCTTCCCACCTGCCAGGTTGAGTCCTCGCAGCAGGCGTGACTCAGTAACACATATTTATTCCTGGAGCCCAGAAACCAGAGTCCACTGTTGGGTGGGGGCACCCCGCCCTCGTCAGCCTGGCCCTTCCTTCAGCCCATCTCAGATTCGGATGTGGAAGGTGCTGTGTGCAAAGGGAACAGCAGTCAGTGTCTCAGGCAGAGTAACCTCCACTTGCCCTCCTCCCCAACACTCCTGCCAAGGGCCCCAAGTCAGGCAGGAAGCTGCATGGGGTGATGGGAGATGAACCCCTCAAGGAGCCCTAGACTGAGACCCTCCAAACCCCACAGGGATGCAGAGCATAATTTTTGGGTCAGAGTTTGCATCACGGCTCTACCCCAAAATTGCTGTGGAACTCTGAGCAAGTGGCTCTCCCTCTCTGGGCCTCAGTTTACTCCTCTGTAGAAGGGGGATATCCACCGTCCCTCCTTCATAGGGCCGTGAAAGAGGGCTAAGGGGAAAAGGCACAGGGCAGACACAGAAGGTGTCCGTCAGTGGTAGGGACTTCCTCCTGCTAGCATGAGTTGTGGAGTCCCTGGGTGATGCAAACAGTGAATATGTTCGGCTGCTAACCAGAGGTACCTTGGAAGAAAGGCCTGGCAATCTACTTCCAAAACATCAGCCTTTGAAAATCTGTGGAGCACGGTTCTACTCTGCCACACATAGAGTCACCATGAGTCACAGTTGACTCGATGGCAACTAGTGGTTTTTTTTTTTTTTCCCAGCTCATGCACAGGGCAAACCAATAATAACAGCAACAACAGTAACGAGAACATGCACTTATTGAGCACCTACTGTGTGTTAGGCGCTGCTTTAAATTCTTTCTGTATGTTAACTCAGAGGTTGGCAAACTTTTTCTGTAAAGGGCCAGGTAGTAAATATTTTTGGCTCTGCGGGCCCTATGGTCCCTGTTGCAACCACTCAGCTTTCAGTGAATGAAGAAACTCAAACAGAGCTCGTGAACTGCCTCCGTATATGGTAGGGGACCCGGGCTGGGGCGGCACCTGAGAAAGTCGGGTGCCCGCAGGATCATGTTCTGAAAGTCTTCCAGGGACAGCCGCCCATCGTGGTCCCCGTCTGCCTCGTCCAGCACCTTCTCGCACACCAGGCTCACCTCCTCAGCACTGAGCTCCCCCCGTGTCAGCCTGGTCACCATCTGCTCCAGGTCCCACGTGCAGATGTAATCATCGTTGTTGAAGTCTGTGGGGTGGGACAGGTGGGGCAGCGGGCAGGCTGGGCTGGCACGAGCACGTCTTATCCCATTTTACAGAGGGGGAAACTGAGGCACCAGGCAGTCACTCGGGACCCTGGGGCAGAATCTGGGTCTTGCTTTGGGATTAGCCAGGGACAGTTTAACAAGTATTTGTTGAACGCCTATTATGTGCCAGGCACTGTGATGACTGTTTTCATTAATTCATCTAACAAGTATTTATTGAGCACCAACCTATTAGTGCCAGGCACTGCAGCAACTGTTTTTCACTCATTCATTCATTCACTCACTCAACAAGCATTTATTCATTCAATGTGAATATGAGTATCAAAATAGGCATGTACTATGTGCTGGGCACTGTGGTGACTTTATTTCATTCATTCATTCACTCACTCTTTTGTTCACTCCACAGGCATTCATTCTTTCCCAGCTATTTATTGAGCACCTACTATGCACCAGGCAGTTCTTTTCATCTTTCATTCATTAATTTATTCATTCATTCACTCAACAAGCATTCATTCATTCAGTATTTATTGAGTACCTACTATGTACCAGGCACTGCAATAATTGCTTTTCATTTGTTCATCCGTTCAACAAATACTTATTGAGCTCCTGCTGTGTGCCAGGTATGGGGGGACAGATGACGGACGAGACAGACACATCGCTGCCCTCGGGCCTCATCAGACAGAAAGTCGCTAAGAAGTGAACAGATTAATGAACAAGCCATTAACTAGCCTTGCTCTGTGCCAAGAGAGAAATAGGATCATAGGGTGGAGCATGACTGGCATGGGGGCTACTTTTGACAGGAGACACTGGGGAAGACCCTCTGAGGAGGGACCATTGAGCCTTCAAGGACAGGAAGGGGCCAGGACAAAGGTGTCCCAGGAAGAACCCCAGTAGAGGCAAAGGCCTGGAGGCAGGCGTACTTTGGAGGCCAGTGTGGCTGGAATGGAGGGAGTAAGGGGTGAGGTCTGGAGGTACCAGGGTGGGGGCAGCGGGCAGGGGAGACACTTGTGATGGCAGAACAGCCCTGCCTGCAGACCCAGCTTCATCCCATCCCTCCCCACGCTCCCTGCCCTGGGGGCTGTGCACACACCGTAAATCTTAAAAGCGTAGTAGGCTTTGAGGTCACGGGGAGCCATCTCGCTCATCACAGAGAACATGTCCAGGAAGTTGTCAAAAGTCATGTGTCCGTCGCCATCCTCAGAGAAGACCTGGGCAATCCTCTGGCGGAAAGGGTTGTCCTGGGGATAGGAGGGAACCAGGGTCTCCAGGGGGCCACGTGGTCTCACTCTAAGCATCCACCTTCCCGGGAACTTCCACGTGTTCCCCCACCAATGTTCACTCCCTCCCACGGTCCCTGGAGAGGACTTCAGGCAACTTCACCCTCTACCTGTGTGGTCTGGGCAGTGTTGACCCACTTCTGGTTCCAGGGGTAGTACAGGACCCAGGGAAGGCCAATCAGAGCATTCCCTTTACCCGGCCACCATGATTGGCTCTGGGGTAGGCATGTGACCCAGACTGGCCAATGAAAGCCTGCCCTGGGACATTCTCAGGAAAATAGGGATGGATGGCTGCTTTCTGATGGTTGCAGAGCTGGCAGAGGATAGCATGGTTCACGGGGCAGGGGGCTCCCCTCACTATCTCAAGAGGAGAGGCTGATTGAAACTAAAGTCTCCTGGCAGGAAAGCAGCCAAGAAGTGGGAGGAGATTTCCAGGCACATCAAGATCCTGGTTCCAGCAGTACCTGAAAGTAGCCCTGCCCTGGATTATTTTTGTTTGCATAAACTGATCTGTTCTGTCTCTCTTGAATGAGGTTTCTGTCACTTGTAATCAAATAATCTCAACTCAGTCAGTTACTAACCATACAACCCCCGTTCAGAGGCACAAATCATGGGTGAAACATCCACCTGAGAAGGACCTGCCTTTAACAGCTCTTTACTATGAAAAGACCACCATCTGTCAGTCACTTTGTTGTACTGTGGTGGCTTGTGTGTTGCTATGATGCTGGAAGTTATGCCACTGGTATTTCTAATACCAGAAGGGTCACTCATGGTGGACATGTTTCAGCAGCACTTCCAAACTAAGACAGACTAGGAAGAAAGACCTGGCAATCTACTTCTGAAACTTAGCCAACAAAAACTCTATGAATCACAGCAGAATATTGTCTAATATATTGCTAGAAGAGGAGCCCACTAAGTTGGAAGGCACTTGACCACAACAATGGATTCAAGCATACCAACAGTCGTGAAGATGGCACAGGATCAGGTAACGTTTCATTCTGTTGTGCTTGGGTCGCCATGAGTTGGGGGCTGAGTCAATGGCAACTAACAACAACAGCAACTCTAAAAAGAACTAACATTCCCTGACCACTTGCCACACAACACGCCCTTTACCTGTGTTATCTCATTCCATTCTCCCAACAATCCTGAGTTTGAATCCTGTCTCTGCCACTCTATGCTGTGGGACTTTGAACAAATGTCTTGCCCTCTCTGAGCCTCAGTGTCCACGTTTGTAAAAAGGAGGTCATTGTAGCACCCACCTCACAGGAATGTGTTACGGTACATCCTACTATTTTTTTTTCCCTGCTTGCCCTCTGGCCTGGGCATACCTTCAGCTCAGGCATGCTGCCAATGAGCTCATAGGGCACCTTCACGTCAGGGTAGCTGGTATAGTCGAGAGGGATGAGCTGGGGAGCCAGGTCCTGGTAGCGGTAGAAGAGCCTAGTGTTGGAGGGAAACAGCAGGAAGGGCTGGGAGGTAGGAAGGGACATAGAACTCCATCCTCCTCTCTCATTATTGAAACTACACACCCCACCTTGAAGAATGCTCTGCCCCCTGCCCCCCCAAGGGCCATCAGCCCTGGACCCAGCCCTTGAGCAGTCGGAGCCAGACACACACAACTCCACCTGCCTAGCACTACCTAGATTCTGAGGCCAGCTCGCCACTCAGTGCCCTCACCTGGTGATGCCATACTGTCATTGGGCATGCTGGGCAGCAGCCTTGTAGAAATCATCCTTCATGAGCCTGGGGCCCCCAAGCTTCTAGCAACTATCTGTTAGGGGACACAAAAGCCCCTGATGGCTAGGTTCCCAGGCCTAGGGGAGCCTGGAGTGTGAGAAACATTCCAGGGAGTAGGAAGGGCTTCCTGGAGGTCAGGGCATTGGTGCTGAGCTTTGAAGTGAGAATAGGAGTTTACCAGGCAGATGGGATTGGCAGAAGGGAGGGTGTTTAAATCCTGATTTCACACCAAGCATTCAGAGAATCCGAGTTCATCTATGAATCTCTGGACATGTCACAGTGTCTGCAAGACCCTGCTTCTGAAGACCCCCATCTACATACCTTCCTTTCCTTCTTCTGTAACAGCAGGCTGGGTTCCCCCAACAGAGCATAGCAGAGCAGAGCAGAGCAGAGAAAAAGGGCTCATGTGACCTTTCTCAAAAGAGCACAAGAAAGGCATTTTGGAAAACACCAGTGGAGGCCACATACACTGCCTCAGTTGTAAGACCAGCTCTCCACTCAGTGCCCTCACCTGGTGATGCCATACCTTCATTGGGGCATACTGAGCAACAGCCTTCCAAAGGCCATCCTTGTTGAGTCTGGGGTCCCCAAGGCTCTAGCAACTGTCTCTTAGAGGGCACAGAGCCCCCTGGGTCATATAATGATTAGGAACTCACTGTGGGGGAGGTTTGAAACTTCAGTCCTAACCACCTAGACCCCTGCCTGTGTCCCTTCAGGGGACAGGCTGGGTTGGGGTTGCTGTGTGGCCTTGAGCAGGACTCTCTCCCCCTCTGGGCCTTGGTTAGTCGGTCCAAAAAAAGAGATGCTTGGGGCAAATGAACTGTTGGCCCTCTGCCCCTCTGCCCTGGGACTCAGAGTCAGCCCTAGCTAAGCCTCAGTTTCCCCATCAGTAATCTGATCATGATGGCCAGGGTGACCTGCGAGCTGTCCTCACCCAGACAATGGGACTTGCTGGCGAAAGGTGCTGCCATCAATAATGGATGTCCGTGCCCACACAGTTGAGGCCTTGGCCCCGATCATGCTGCAGCCAAACCCTGGCCAGCTTGGGTTTCACAGCTCCAAGTTCATGGTCAGGGCCTCCAGACAATGGCCCCCCAGGCTGAGTGGTGACATGCCTGTACACCCTGGGCTCATGCCAGAGCCCTGCCTCAGGCTTGGGCCACCTCCCTGCTCTTGCACCTTGATGCCAACCCATAGCCCAGACCTGGCTCTGGCGTCCTGCTGGAGCTCCCAGCCTCCAGTCTCAGCCTCCACACACTGGCCTCCGAGGAGTCTTTCTTACACACTAACCGACCATGTCTTCTCCTGCTGTGGCTCCCCGGCACCCTTGGGAGAAGCCCAAGCCCACCAGCCTGGAAGCCACTGTAACATGATGAGATGGGACTTCTCAGCCTCCCCCCTCTGCCTCCTCCACTGACCATGCCTCCACCAGCCACCCCACATCAGCACTTTAACCTTGACGCAAAGCATCAAGCCAGTCAAATTACAAATATCCTCCAGAAGTGAGTAGTAAGTTGTTTCCAGGTCATAAGTGCTAATATGACAAGATGCAACTTCTCGGCCTCCCCTTCTCCGCCTCCATCCCCTGACCGTGCCTGTGCCACCCCCTCCCCACCATTAGCACTTTAACCTTGACAATGAGCCTGTCAAATTCCAAATCTCCTCCAGAATGAACAGAAAGGCGTTTCTATGTCTTCCCTCCTTCCTCACCAGACTGACCTCATGATCTCCTTCCTCGTGAATAAGGTGCAGTCCTGTGGAGAGAGATGCTGGCTCGGCCCAGACCCTACTTCTGGGACTCACTTTCTCTTCTGCCAGCTCTCACCCCTCTGTGTCGGATGCTGCACCCAGAGCCGCACCATGAACCCAGGACGCGAGGATGCTGTCCCCATGTCTCAGGCCAGAGAACTGAGGCTGCCAAGCCCACCACGGGCCCAGCCCACTCCCTACCTGGTAGGCTTCCAACTGCTCATGACTGAAGACCGCCTGCTTGTTGCCCATGGCGAGCACCACTTCCAGGCCCCTGGAATGAGTCCCCAAATTTTCTGGGTCTTCTCAGGGCCGGACGGGCTGCCAGGCTGCTGCACACCAGTGTCTGGGCAAATAACTCTGCCCTGCCTGTCACCTGCCCACCTGCCCGTCACCCCCAGCCTGGGTGAGACTCAAGTTACAGCAAGCTCTCCGGGCAACCACCTGAGTTTGTCCCCAGCCACCGGGGCAAGAAGGGCTGTGGGAGGTCACAGAGCAGCCCTCAGTGGGGGACCATGTCCATCACCACTAGGTGAGGCTGAGGATTTGGGACATCTTTGAGGGACAAGCAGGGTGGCAGAGAGGCTGTGGGTGCATCCTGGATCAAAGTCCAGTTCTCTGCTCACTAGCTGTGTGGCTTTGGGCAAGTTGCTTGACCTCTCTGAGCCTTGTAGGTAAAATGGAAATTTATTAGTACCTACCTGTTTTGGGGGGCCCGGAAACCTGGTGGTGTACTGGTTAAGTGCTACGACTGCTAACCAAAAGATTAGCAGTTCAAATCCACCAGGCGCTCCTTGGAAACTCTATGGGGCAGTTCTACTCTGTCCTATAGGGTCGCTATGAGTCAGAATCGACTCGACGGCAACAGGTTTAGTTTTTGTATTTTTGGTTATGGAGGGCCTTGGTGGTGGTGCAGTGGTTAAGCATTTGACTGCTAACCAAAAGGTTGGCGGTTCAAATCCACCAGCTGCTCCTTGGGAACATTATGGGGCAGTTCTACTCTGTCCTACAGGGTCACTATAAGTCAGAATCAACTCAATGGTAACGGGTTTGGTTTTTTGGGTTTCACTTGTTATGTATTGAGTTACGTCTCCCCAAAAATATGTAGTGGAATTCTAACCCCTATACCTGTGGATATAATCCCATGTGGGAATAGAGATTTCTCTTATGTTAATGAAGTCATATCAGTGTAGGGTGGGCCTTAAATGTAAAGACTTCTGAGATATAAAAAGAGCAGATTAGACACAGAGAGAAGCAAGCACAAGTGGAGAAAACATAGATGCCACGTGGAGATCACCAAGGAACTGAGGAACAAAGCTGAAAAGAGACAAGGACCTTTCCCCAAAGCCCACAGAGAGAGACCCTTCCCTAGAGCCAGTACCCTGAATTCGGACTTATAGACTGCTGAACTGTAAGAAAACAAATTTCTGTTCTTTAAAATCACCCACTTGTGTCTCAGGGAGCATCTAGGTCAACTGGCATAACATAGTTCATAAACAAAATGCTCTCCATCCTACTTTGGTGAGTAGCATCCGGGTTCTTAAAAGCTTGCAAGTGGCCACCTAAGATACATCTCTTGGTCTCATCACGTTCAGAGCAAAAGAGAATGAAGAAAACCAAAGACATAAGGAAAATATTAGTCCAAAGGACTAATGGACCAGAAGAACCACAGCCTCCACCAGCCTGAGCCCAGAAGAACTAGATGGTACCTGGCCGCCAACACCAACTGCCCTGACAGGGATCACAGTAGAGGGTTCCAGGCACAGCTGGAGAAAAATTTAGAACAAAATTCAGATTCACCAAAAAAGACCAGATTTACTGGTCTGATAGTGACTGGAGGGCCCCCCTGAGACTCCGGCTCCCAGACACCCTGCTAACTCAAAACTGAAGCCGCTCCCAAAGTCCACCTTTCAACCAAAGATTAGACAGGCCTATAAAACAAACAAAAACAAAAGTGAGGAACCTGCTTCTCAGTTCAATCAAGTATACGAGACCAAATGGGCAACACTTGCCTAAAAGCAAAGACGAGAAGGCAGGAAGGGACAGGAAAACTGGATGAATGGACACTGAGAACTCAGGGTGGAAAGGGAAAGGGGAAGAGTGCTGACACATTGCCGGGATTACAACCAATGTCACAAAACAATTTCTGTATACAATTTTTGAATGAAAAACTAATTTGTACTGTAAACTTTCACCTAAAACACAATAAAAACAGAACACCATCCACTTGTGGTCTTTGTGTTACAGCAGCTCTAGGAAACTAAAACATCCCTTTTCCTGGAGAGTAGGCAGGATCTAGTGACTTGCTTCTAACCAGTAAACAAAAAAAACAAAACCCGTTGCCGTTGAGTTGATTGAGACTCATGGCGACCCCATGTGTGTCAGAGTAGAACTGTGCTCCGTAGGGTTTTCTTGGCTGTAATCTTTATGGAAGCAGATCACCAGGCCTTTCTTCCACAATGCCACTCCTTGCAATATTGAACACCTTCTCATCCATTCTGTGATACACACTTCCTTACATTTTAACCCTTCCATGACCGTTGGAATATACGGTTGCCCACCCACTTTTTCCACCTCTTGGGTTCATTGGGAGCCTGCTTTCCCACTGACAGTGCATGCTGCCACAAGGCAGGGGCCTTTATGACTGTTTTAAACTGAAAAAATGGGTGTGTGCTGCAAATAATCGTTTCTATAGGGTGTTGTATGAGGTGTGTGCATTTTTGATAGGAGAAAGAAAAATTTTGAAAATTTTTCTTTGAGACACCATATGTCTTTCTGGACTCTAGGGAGCATCTGGGGTAGAATTAGTGGGACAATGTATGTCCCTCAGGACTTAGAGGGTAGGATTGTTGGAGGGGGTGGAAAAAAAAAAACCCCATACTACCTACCAAAACTTCATCAACACTCATTGATTCAGCATGCTTCCATTAATGAAAACACATGATATCAATAAAAAGTTCAAAGCAGAAAATATTTTGGGTCTTGAGATTAATATGTCTAAAATCAAAATGCATCTCATAAGTACTGTTGGCCCACTGTCCCTGCCTACATATGCACACATATTAAAAGCACCAGCTTCCAAACTCACAGAATGGAAGCCAATGGCTTGGAAAAAAATCCCCTAGGATGTAGAGGGTGGAGGTGTGTGGAATCACATGTACTTCACTACATCCCGCAAGTGGCTTGATGTCATTGCAAAGGTGGCTGGAAACCCCAGCCCCAGTGGCACTTAATTCTTTTTCAGATTCTTTTTTTTCCTAATAAACTTTTGATTTTGGATTAATTTTTTATTTACAGAAAAGTTTCAGAGAATTCTCGTATACCCTTCATCCAGCTTCCCCTAATGTTAACATCTCACATGACTGCCACACATTTGTCATAACTAAGAAGTTAACAGTGTTACAATACTGTTAACTAAATTCCTGGGAGTCCCTGGGTGGCACAAACTGTTAAGTGCTCAACTAGCCAAAAGATTGTTGGTTCGAACCCACCCAGAGGTGCCTTGGAAGACGAGCCTGGCAATCTCCTTCCAAAATGTCACAGCCTTAAAAACCCCATGGAGCACATATGGGGTTGCCATAAGTTGGAATCAACTGAACGGCAATTAGCAACAATGACAACTAAATCCCAGACTTTTTGTGGTCTGAGATATTTCACTAGTTTTTCCAGTCATGTCCTTTTTCTCTTAGAATTCCATCCAGGATCCAGTGTTGTCCGGTCCTGTGCTGTCCTCACAATTGTTGGCTATGCTTGAGCCCATTGTTGCAGCCACTGTGTCAGTCCATCTTTCTCTTTTTCACTGACCCTCTCCTTTAACAAGCATGATGTCCTTCTCCAGGGATTGATCCCTCCTGATAACATGTCCAAAGTATGTGAGACGTAGTCTCACCATCCTTAAGAAAGGATGGAAAACCTTCAACAAGATGGATTGACACAGTGGCTGCAACGATGGGCTCAAGCATAAGAAAAATTGTGAGGATGATGCAGAACGAGGCAGTGTTTCGTTCTGTTGTATGTAAGGTCGGAACCAACTCAACAGCACCTAACAACAACAACAAAGCCATTAGCCTCTCCATCACCATCTGATGAGTCTTCAGCTGTGTCTGAAATACCACCTGGGGTGTCATCTGAGTCATCCCTTGGCTAAGTCATTGCCTGGGGCATCGCCTGAGGCAAATGCCTTACAAGACAATGCTGAATGTTCTCAAAACACATCCCCACCACCTATTTTGGCTTCTAGACCTATAGACTTAAGTCCAAGTGAGCCCCAAAAGATGAAGTTCAAAATGTGACCCAGGAGGAGATATGCTACACTCCAAAAGAACTGTCTGACATTTCTAATATGTACAAACAGGAACCTGGGGAATATGTGTGAGAATGGCTATTAAGGGTGTGGGATAATAGTGCAAAAATATAAAAATGGATCAGTCTGGGTTTACTAATATGGGCCCACTAAGCACAGATTCTCCATTCAATGCTTCACCTTGAGAAGTCAGAAAAGGATCTAATAGTTTATTTGGTTGAGTGGCTGAAACTTAGATTACATGGTGGCCTACACTAAATCAAGTTGAAGTATCAGTCCCGCCTTAGTGTACTACAGAAGAGGATATGCAAAGACTTAAGGAAATTGGCATGTTAGAGTAGATTTATCAGGTTAGAGCAACAAACCCACACATGGAGTGCCCAGAGGACACACCTTTTACCACAACAATGAGGAACAAATTTGTGAAGGGTGCCACAGCATCCTTGATGGCTGCTGTGATTGCTATTTTATGTAAGTCAGATTTGACAGTGGGAACTGCCCTAACTGAATTAAGACAGTTAATTACAATGGGGCTGATCAGACCACTTGGTGGTAGGGACCAAGTGGTGACAGTCAATCAACCAAGACAAGGGTATGATCACCATGATGGACAATGGAGTCAAAGCAGTAATCAGAATAGTCTAACTCGTATGAACTTCAGGCATTGGCTACTTAGTCATGGCGTTCCTGGGAGTGAGAAAGATAGGAAGTACACTAAATATTTACTTGGTCTGTACAAGCAGAAGATTTCTAGGTCAAGTGAACAGCAGCATAACGCAAATCACCACAATAGAGAGTCACAGCCCGTCAACCAATTCCCAGACTAAAGCCAGTTTACAGACCCACAATTCCTTGAATGAAGGCCAGGACCCCTTGAAGAAGGACCCAACAATACTGCAAAAAAATTTATACCGTTAATCTTTCTCCCAGCCTTCCCCAAAGGGATCTATGGCCTTTTATGAGAGTGACTCTTCACTGGGGAAAGGAAATAAATCAGTCTTTTTGGGGATTACTGGATAACACTAATTCCAGGAGACCCGAAACGTCACTGTGGCCTGCCAGTCAGAGTGGGAGCATATGGAGGTCAGGATATTAATGGAGCCTTAGCTCATGTCCGTCTCATAAAAGGTCCAGTGGGTCCCTGAGCCCACCCCATAGTGATTTCCCCGGTCCCAGAATACATAATTGTAATAGCTATACTCAGTAACTGGCTGAACCCCCACACTGGATCTCTGACAAGTGGAGTAAGGGCTATTATGGTAGGAAAAGCTAAGTGGAAGCCAATAGAACTGCCCCTACCTAGGAAAATAATAATCCAAAAGCAATACCATGTTCCCGGAGGGGTTGCAGAGATTACTGCCACCACCAAGGACTTGAAGCATGCAGGGGTGGTGATTCTCACCATATCCGCATTCGACTCACCTATTTTGCCTGTGTAAAAAGCAAATGGATCTTAGAGAATGACAGTGGTTTATTCCAAACTTAACCAGGTGGTGACTCCAATTGCAACTGCTGTTCCAGACGCGGTCTCATTGCTTCAGCAAATTAATACATCTCCTGGCACCTGGTATGCAGCTGCTGATCTGGCTGATGTCTTTTTCTCCATGTTTCAAAAGACCACCAGAAGCAGTTTGCCTTCAGTTAGCCAGCCTAGAAGTATACCTTCAGTGTCCTACCTCAGGCCTATATCAACTCTCCAGCCCTATGTCATAATTTAGTCCACAGGGACTTTGATTGCCTTTCCCTTCCATAAGACATCACGCTAGTCCATTACATTGATGACATTATGCTGATTGGACCTAGAAAAGAAGAAGTGACAATGACTCTGGACTTATTGGTAAAACTTGTATGAGACCAAAAAAAAACCAAACCAAACCCACTGCCATCGAGTCAATTCCGACCCATGGCGACCCTATAGGGAAGAGTAGAACTGCCCGACAGGGTTTCCAAGGAGCGCCTGGTGAATTCGAACTGCCAATCTTTTGGTTAGCAGCGGTAGCTTTTAACCACTGCACCCAGGTTTCCATTTGCATGAGAAAGGGTGGGAAATTAATCTGACAAAAATTCAGGTGCCTTCCACCTCAGTGAAATTTCTGGGAGTCCAGTGGTGTGGGATATGTTGAGATATTCCTTCCTGCTAAAGTGAAGGATGAATTATTACATCTGGCTACTCCCACAACTAAATAGGAGGCACAACCCCTAGTGGGCCTCTTTGGATTTTGGAGGCAACGTATCCTTTATTTGAGTGTTTTCCTCCGGGCTACTTACCAAGTGACTCAAAAAGCCGCTAGTTTTGAGTGGGGCCCAGAACAAGAGAAGGCTCTACAACAGCTTCAGGCTGTCATGCAAGCCACTCTGCCCTTTGGGCCATATGATCCAGCTGATCCAATGGTGCTTGAAGTGTCAGCGGCAGAGAGAGATGCTGTTTGGAGTCTTTGGCAGGCCCCTATTGGTGAATCACAGGGCAGACCCTTAGGATTTTGGAGCAAGGCCCTGCCATCGTCTGCAGATAACTATTCTCCTTTTGAGAAACAGCTTTTGACTTGTTACTGGGCCTTAATAAAGACTGAAAGCTTATCCACAGGCTGCCGAGTCACCATGTGGCCTGAGCTGCCCATCATGAACTGAGTGCTGCCTGACACACAGAGCCATAAAGTTGGACATGCACAGCAGCACTCCATCGTTAAACAGAAGTGGTATGTATGAGATTGGGCCCAAGCAGGACCTGAAGGCACAAGTAAGTTGCATGAGAAAGTGGCTCAAATACCCATGGTCTCCACTCTTGTCACATTACCTTCCATCTTCCAGTCTGTAACTATGGTCTCATGGGGAGTTCCTTATGATCATTTGACTGAAGAAGAGAAAACTCATGCCTGATTTACAGCTGGTTCTGTGCAATATGCAGGTACCACTCGAAAGTGGACGTCAGCAGCACTATGTACCTTTCTGGGACCTCCCTGAAGGACAGTGGTGAAGGGAAATCCTCCCAATGGGCAGAACTTCGAGCAATGCACCTGGCTGTTCACTTTGCTTGGAAGGAGAAATGGCCAGATGTATGACTGTATACTGATTCATGGGCCGTAGCCAATGGTTTAGCTGGATGGTCAGGGACTTGGAAGGAACGTGATTGAAATTGGAGACAAGGATTTATGGGGGAGAGGTATGTGGATAGACCTCTCTGAATGGACCAAAGAAGTGAAGGTATTTGTGTCTCATGTGAATGCTCACCAATGGGTGACCTCAGCAAAGGAGGATTTTAACAGTCAAGTGGATAAGATGACGTGTTCTGTGAAAACCAGTCATCTTCTTTCTCTAGACACTCCTGTCATTGCCCAATGGGCTCATGGACAAAGTGGCCATGATGGCAGAGATGGAGGTTATGCATGGGCTCAGCAACATGGACTTCCACTCACCAAGGCCAATTTGGCTACAGCCACTGCTGAGTGCCCAATCTGCCAGCAGCAGAGACCAATACTGAGCCCCTGATATGGCACCATTTCCCGAGGTGATCAGCCAGCAACCTGGTGACAGTTTGATTACATTGGACAACTTCCATCATGGAAAGGGCAGCATTTGGTTGTTACTATAATAGATCTGGATACAGATTTGCCTTCACTGCATGCAATGCTTCTGCCAAAGCTACCATCTGTGGGCTTAAAGGTTGCCTTATCCGCTGTCGCGGTGTCCCACACAGCATTGCCTTGGATCAAGGGACTCACTTCACAGCAAATGAAGTGTGGCAATGGCCATGCTCGTGGAATTCACTGGTCTTACTATGTTCCCCATCATCCTGAAGCAGCTGGCTTGATGGAACAATTGTGCCTTCTAAAGACACAATTACGGCACCAGATAGGTGGCAATACCTTGCAGGGCTGGGGCAAACGTTCTTTAGGAGCCTGTATATTCTCTAAGCCAGCATCCAATATATGGTGCTGTTTCTCCCATAACCAGGATTCATGGGCCCAGGAATCAAGGGGTGGAAATGGGAGTGGCTTCACTCACTACTACCCCTAGTGACATACTTGAAAAATATTTGCTTCCTGTCTTCTCGATCCTGTACTCTGCAAGTCGAGAGGTGTTAGTTCCAAAGGGAGTAGTGCTCCCACTTGGAGATACATCACTGAGTCCATTGAACTGGAAGCTAAGAATGCCACCTGGCCACTTTGGGCTCCTTATACCTCTGGATCAACAGGCAAAGAAGGGAGTTACCGTATTGGCTGGTGTGTTTGGTCCTGATTGCCAAGAGGAATCTGATTGATATTACATAATGGAGGTGAAGAGGAGTCTGTCTGGAATGCGGGATACTCTTTAGGACATCTCTTAGTAATACCATGCCCTGTGATTAAAGTCAATGGAAAAATATAGCAACCCAATTCCAACATGAATATTAATGGCCTAGACCCTTCAGGAATGAAGGTTTGGGTCACTCTACCAGGTGGAGAACCATGACCAGCTGAGATCCTTGCTGAGGGCAAAGGGGATGTAGAATGGGTGGTCAGAGAAGGTAGTTCTAAATACCAGTTACGGCCACGCATGACCAGTTGCAGAAACGAGGACTCTCATTGTCATGAGTATTTCTTCCTTGCATGTATGCATCAAATATTTTTGTTTTCTTCACTTATAAAATGTAAAATGTAAACAGTGCTAGTGTATTTTCAGTTGTACACATGTTAGTTGTATCATGTTAGGCTCAAGTATGACTTTAACATTGTCTTTATTCAGAGATTACATGTGGTTGAAGGAGCTGTGTGCCGGTGCCAAGTTGACAACTGTGATTGTTAAGGTTGTGTGTCCGCTTGGCTGGGCCATGATTCTCAGTGGTTTGGGAGTCATGATGTAGTTTGACGGTCCTGTTAGGATGTAATCACTTTCATGATGAGATCTGATTTAATGTAATCATTTCCATGATGAGATCTGCTGTGAGTAGCCAATCAGTTAAAAGGGAGTTTCCTTGGGGATGTAGCCTGCATCCAATATATGTGAACTTTCTGGCAAAGCTTGCTGGCTTTTGATGTACTCTGGATCCCACATTCAGCTTATCAGTATCTCACCTCCAGTTCTTAGGACTTGGGCCAGAAGCCTGCCATCTTACTGCCGATCTTGGATTCGTCAGCCTTCGCAGCTGTGAGCCAGCAAATGCCATCTGACCTGTGGATCTTGGGTTTGTCAGCCTCTGCAGCTACATGAGCCAGGAGAAGCCTGATACCTGATGCTGATGCCTGAACCCTGATCCGTGGACAGGGACTTGCCAGCTTCTGTAACTGTGCAGCCATTTCCTTGATACATGTGTATATATATGTATAAAACCAAACCCATTGCCATCAAGTCGATTCCAGCTCATAGGGACCCTATAGGACAGCGTAGAACCACCCCATAGTGTTTCCAAGGAGCGGCTGGTAGATTCAAACTGCTGACCTTTTTGTTAGCAGCCAAACGCTTAACCACTGCTCCACCAGGGCCCCAGATAGATAGATGGGCAGGCAGATGGGCGGACGGGCGGGCAGGCAGGAAGGCAGACAATGTATATATATATACACGCTTTACTGGTTTTGCTTCCCTAGAGAACCCAGCCTAAAGCAGTTTCTATATATGTGCTTATTTCATATAAGTGAGATCATACAGTATTTGTCCTTTGGCAACTGACTTATTTGTCCTTTGGCAACTCACTCAGCATAATGTTTTCAAGGTTCCTCCATGTGTGGCATGCATCAGAACTTCGTTTCTCTTTATGGCTGAGTAGAGCCCTGCTGGTGTAGTGGTTAACAGCTTGGCTGCTTATCATATGTCAGCAGTTTGAATCCACCAGCTGTTCCTTGGATACCCTGTGGGGCCGTTCATCTCTGTCCTATGGGATCACTATGAGTCAGAATTGACTCAACAGCAACAGGTTGTTGGTTGGCTGGTAGTATGCCATCGTATGTGTATATCACATGGTGTTTATCCATCCATCTGTTGATGGACATCTTAGTTTTTTCTAACTTTGGGGTATTGTGAAAAGTGCTGCAATGACCACTGGTGGACAGGTTTACGTTTGTGTTCCTGCCTTCACTTCTTCTGGGTAGATACCTAGGATTGGAATTACTGGGCGGTATTTTTTTTTTTTTTTTTTATGTTAGCTCTAGTTCCACTTTTTGAAGAACTGCCAAATTGTTTTCCACAGCAGCTGCACTATTTTACATTCCTACCAGAAATGGATGAGAATTCCTGTTTCTCCACAACCTCGCCAACACCTGTTGTTTTTCTTTTTTTTTTTTTATCATTGCCTCTCACTCTTAACCCCTGAGGCCAGGCTTCAGGGTTGGCTCTTGAAGGGGGTGGGGGGGAGCATATGTACATTTGTGCATTTTAGTTTGAACAATGATTGCCCAGACTGTGACAGGGAGGGTTACTTTGGGGGAGGACGGAGAAGAAGCAAGCCTTCCCAAATCTGGAGGCTGCAGTATCTGCGTTGGGTCTATCTTGTCCTTCTTGGAGAGAATTGATTTTGGTTCACTAATGGCACCACCAGTAGGCTGGCCCAAGCAAAGCTGCCTTTCTTTTAACATAAACGTGCTGGCAGCCCCCATCCACATGTACCAGGAAGCCCCTCCTCTCCCAGCATAGTCTTTCCCAATTCTGGAATTCCAGGGATTGCACCAGTGACTCAAGAGTTGGGCAGCCACTTGCTGCCACCTGCAGGAAGGCCTGGGGAACGCAGCTACTGGGGCCTCCAGATTTGGGAAGGCTTGCTTCTTCTCCGTCCTCCCCCAAAGTAACCCTCCCTGTCACAGTCTGGGCAATCATTGTTCAAACTAAAATGCACAAATGTACATGTGCTTAAACCCAGCAATTCCAAAGCTACAGATTCAGGTCACTTGCAAATGCTGGCCAAGATTTCTGGGTGTGTAACACATGGGGTCACCATGAATCAGAATCGACTTGATGGCAAGGGGTTTAAATATCCATCCCACCACCATCTGTGGTGGCTTGCATGTTTCTGAGATGCTGGAAGCTATGCTATCAATATTTCAAATACCAGCAGTGTCATTCATGGTAGACAGGCTTCCACAGAGCTTCCAGACTAAGACTAGGAAGAAAGGCCTGGTGATTTACTTCTGAAAACCATCCAATGAAAACCCTATGGATCACACCAGAATATTGTCTCATATAGTGCTGGAAGATGAGCCCCTTATGGCAGAAATCATTCAAAATACACAGTGGCTGAAACAATGGTCCAGAGAGTACCAAAGATTGCGAAGATGACACGGGAGATGCAAAGTTTCATTCTGTTGTGCATGGGGTCGCCTTGAGTCAAAGCCAACTGGACAACAGCTAACAACGACAACAAAATGGCCATCACTCAGGCAGGGTTCACGCAGCCACAGGACAGCCAAGACTTTGAGGAGGGTGGGGTGGAGGTGTACTTACTTCCATGTAGAGTTTTGTGACATTTCATTAAGTGAACAGCTGAGGGCAGAGATAAAAAGGACGTCACACAGATCTATGTCCCTGTTGTTAGCTGCTGTGGAGTTGGCTCCAGACTCATGGCTCCTGAAATGGAGTGAAATGCTGCCTGATCCTATTCTATACCCATGATCAGTTGCAGATAGGACCGTTGTGATTCATAAGGTTTTCATGGGCTGATTTTCAGAAGTAGATTGCCAGTCTTTCTTCCCAGTCCATCTTAGTCTGGAAGCCCTGCTGAAACCTGTTCAGCATCACAGCAACACACAAGCCACCGTGGACGGATGGGTAGTGATTACGCAGGAGGTGCATTGGCCAGGAATCAAACCTGGGCCTCCTCATGGAAGAGGAGAATTGGATCACAGAACACCAATGCCTCATAATAGAACAACCATTGCCATCGAGTCAATTCCGACTCATAGCAACCCTGAAGGACAGAGTAGAACTGCCCCATAGAGTCCAAGGAGCACCTGGTGGATTTGAACTGCCAACCTTTTGGTTAGCAGCCATAGCCACCAGGGTTTTCCATAATAAAATAATAAGCTAAAAATAACCCGTTGCCATGGAGTCAATTCTGACTCACAGAGACACCGTGTGTTATAGAGGAGAACTACTCCATAGGGTTTTCTTGGCTGTAATCTCTATGCAAGCAAATCTCCAGGCCTTTCTTCTGCGGTTTCTGGGTGGGTTCAAACTGCCAACCTTCAGGTTAGTAGCAGAGCACAAACCATTATATACCCAATAGTAGGAGAAATCTCAGAAACATCATGCTGAGTGAAAGAACCCTAATTCAAAAGAATATATGTTGTGTGATTCTATTTATAAGAAAAATGTTTATAGTATTTCATTATGTTTTTGGTGAAAGCTTACACAGCAAATTAGGTTCCCATTTAACAATTTCTGTATATGTTGTTCAGGGACATTGGTTACATTTTTCACAATCTGTCAACATTCTCATTATTTCCATTCTGGTTGTTACGTTTCCATTAATCGTTTCCCTGCCCCCTCTTATCTTCTCATCTTTGCTTTAGGATAAATGTTGACCGTTTGGTCTCATATAGATGATTTTTTAAAAGCTCAGTACTCACTGGAGAGATTGTTTATGATCCAATCTGTTGTTTAGCTGAAAGGTGACCTCTGGGAGTGGCTTCAGTTCCAAGTTTAAAGTGTATCTCAGGGCTACGGTCTTGGGGGTTCTGTAGTCTCTACCAGTCCAGTAAGTCTGGCCCTTTTTTAGGAATTTGATTTTTGTTCTACGTTTTTATCCCATTACTTGACTATTTTAAAAAGACACGTCTTATCTGTAATGACAGAAGGCAGATCATTGGTTGCCTGAGGAGGGATTAATTGGAGTGATTGAAATGTTCTATGTCTTGATTGTGGAAGTGGTTACAAGCTTGTGCAAATGTGACAAAGCTCATGAACCCAACCCACAAGGCTACACTAAAATGGCATATTTTACCATATTTTTTTAAACTATACCTCAATAAGTTTATTTAAAAATTTTTTTTAAATTACCATGGACATATATTTCACATAATATTGTCATTTACCAAAAACTGAAAAATTAATCAGTGCCTATGAAGTTTACAAAATTAAGCCTAGTTATCCAACAAGCCTACCATGAGTCTGTCAGTCTGACATTGTCTTAGTCATCTAGTGCTGCTGTAACAGAAATACCACAAGTGGATGCCTTCAACAAACAGAGGTTTATTCTCCTACAGTCTAGGAGCCTAAAAGGACAAATTCAGGATGCCAGCTTCAGGGAAAGGCTTCCTCTGTTGGCTCTGGAGGAAGGACCTTTTTATTAAACTTCCCCTGGACTAGGAGCTTCTCAGAGCAGGGACCTTGGGTCCAAAGGACATGCTCTTCTCCTGGTGCTCTTGTCCTGGCACTACTTTCTTTGTGGTATGAGGTCCCCCTGTCTCTCTGCTTACTTCTTTTATATCTCAAAGTAGATTGACTGAAGACAAAACCTAATCTTATAGATTGAGTCCTGCCTCATTTACATAACTGTTTCTAATCCTGCCTCATTAACATCATAGAGGTGATGTGATACATAGGAATATCACATCAGATAACAAAATGGTGGATAATCGCACAATACTGGGACTCATGGCCTAGCCAAGTTGACAGATTTTTTTAGGAGACATAATTCAATCCATGACAGATGTACTGTGGTGGCTCGTGTGTTGCTGGGATACTTGAAGCTTTGCCACCTGTATCTTAAATATCACCAGGGTCACCCTTGGTGGACAGGTCCTAGTGCAGCTTCTAGACTAAGACAGACTAGGAAGAAAAAATTGACCATCTATTTCTGAAAAAAATCGGCCAGTGAAAACCTTATAAATAGCCGTGAAACACTGATATAATGCTGGAAGATGAGCCCCTCATGTTGGAAGGCACTCAAAATACAACTGGGGAAAAGCTGCCCCTTCAAAGTAGAGTTGACCTTAAGGACATGGATGGAGTCAAGCTTTCGGGAACTTCATCTGCTGATGTGGCAAAACTCAAAATGAGAAGAAACGGCTGCAACATCCATTAATAATCAGAACGTGGAATGCACAAAGTATGAATCTAGGAAAATTGGAAGTCATCAAAAATGAAATGGAATGCATAAAGATTGATATCCTAGGCATTAGTGCACTGAAATGGATTGGTATTGGCCATTTTGAATCAGACAATCCTATGGTTTACTATGCCAGGAATGACAAATTTTTGAAGAGGAATGGTGTTGCGTCCATTGTCAAAAAGAACATTTCAAGATCTATCCTGAAGTACAATGCTGTCAGTGATAGGATAATATCCATACGCTTACAAGGAAGACCAGTTAATACAACTATTATTCATATTTACACACCAATCACTAAGGCCAAAGATGAGGAAATTTAAAATTTTTACCAACTTCTGCAGTTGCAAACTGATCAAACATGCAATCAAGACACATTGATAGTTACTGGTGATTGCAATGTGAAAAGTTGGAAACAAAGAAGGATTAGTAGTTGGAAAATATGGCCTTGGTTATAGAAAGGATGCTGGACATAGCAGGGGTGGGGGTTTGAGGACCATGGTTTCAGGGGACATTTAAGTCAATTGGCATAATAAAATCTATTAAGAAAACATTCTGCATCCCACTTTGGAGAGTGGCGTCCAGGTCTTAAATGCTAGCAAGCGGCCATCTAAGATCCAGTAATTGGTCTTAACCCACCTGCAGCCAAGGAGTATGAAAAACACCAAAGACACAAGGTAATTATGACCCCAAGGGACAGAAAGGGCCACATAAACCAGAGACTACATCAGCCTGAGACCAGAAGAACTAGATGAACACAACAGAGGACAGAACAGAGAACCCCCGAGGGAGCAGAAGAGTAGTGGGATGCAGACCCCAAGTTCTTGTAAAAAGACCAGACTTAATGGACCCCAGAGGTCATGGTCCCCAGACCTTCGGTTAGCCCAAGACAGGAACTATTCCCAAAGCCAGCTCTTCAGATAGGGATTGGACTGGGCTGTAGGACAGAAAATGATACTGGTGATGAGTGAGCATCTTGGATCAAGTAGACACATGAGACTATGTGGGCAGCTCCTGTCCTGAGGGGAGATGAGAGGGCAGAGGGGGTCACAAGCTGGCCAAATGGACATGAAAACAGAGAGTGGAGGGAAAGAGTGGGCTGTCTCATCAGAGGGAGAGCAACTAGGAGTATACAGCAAGGTGTATATAAGTTTTTGTATGAGAGACTGACTTGGTTTGTAAATTTCACTTAAAGCACAATAAAAAAAAGTAAAAAAAAAAGATGATGTTAGAGATCGAATGATAGAATTTTGCAAAACCAATGACTTATTCATTGCAAATGCCTTTTTGCAACAACATAAACAACAAATTATGGATAACATCATGAAGAATGGGAATTCCAGAACACTTAATTGTGCTCAGGAGGAACCTTTACATAGATCAAGAGGCAGTTGTTAGGACAGAACGAGGGGATACTGATTGGTTTAAAGTCAGGAAAGGTGTGCGCCAGGGCTGTATTCTTTCACCACACTTATTGAATCTGTATGCTGGGCAAATAATCCAAGAAGCTGAACTATATGAAAAAGAACAGGGCATCAGGATTGGAGGAAGACTCATTAACAACCTGCGTTATGCAGATGACACAACCTTGCTTGCTGAAAGTGAAAAGAACTTGAAGCACTTACTAATGAAGATCAAAGACCACAGCCTTCAGTATGGATTGCACCTCAACATAAAGAAAATAAAAATCCTCACAACTGGCCCAATGAGCAACATCATGATAAATGGAGAAAAGACTGAAGTTGTGAAGGATTTCATTTTACTTGGATCCACAATCCACAGCCATGGATGGAGCAGTCAAGAAATCAAAAGACACATCGCATTGGGTAAATCTGCTGCAAAGGACCTCTTTAAAGTGTTGAAGAGCAAAGATGTCACCTTGAAGACTAAGGTGCGCCTGACCCAAGCCATGGTATTTTCAATCACATCACAAGCATGTGAAAGCTGGACAATGAATAAGGAAGTCTGAAGAACTGATGCCTTTTAATTGTGATGTTGGTGAAGAATATTGAATATACCATGGACTGCCAGAAAAAAAAAAATTTTTTTTTTTTTTTTTGCCAGAAGAACAAATAAATCTGTCTTGGAAGAAGTACAACCAGAATGCTCCTTAGAAGCAAGGATGGCGAGATTGGGTCTTACATACTTTGGACATGTTGTCATAAGGGATCAGTCTCTGGAGAAGAACATCATGCTTGGCAGAGTACAGGGTCAGCAGAAAAGAGGAAGACCCTCAACGAGTTGGATTGACACAGTGGCTTCAACAATGGGGTCAAGCATAACAACAATTGTAAGGATGGCACAGGACTGGGCAGTGTCTCGTTCTGTTGTGCATCGGGTCGCTATGAGTCGGAACCGACTCGACAGCAACTAACAAGAAACAACAAAACAGCAACCATAGTAGTGGACCTCACCAGATGGAAAACATGGGAATCAAATTGACTACATTTGCGGAAAGGGATGATGGAAAAGCTCAATATCATCAGTCAGAACAAGGCCAGGGGCCAACTGTGGAGCAGACTGTCAATTGCTCACATGCAAGTTCGAGTTGAAGCTGAAGAAAATTAAAACAAGTACACGAGAGCCAAAATACAACCTTGAGTATACCCCATCTGAATTTAGAGACCATCTCAAGAATAGATTTGACACGTTGAACATTAGTGACTGAAGACTAGACGAGGTGTGGGAAGACATCAAGGACATCATACATGAAGAAAGCAAATGGTCGTTAAAAAAGACAAGAAAGATAAGACCAAAACGGATATCAGAAGACTCTGAAACTTGTTCTTGAATATACGGTAACTAATTTTTTTTTTTAATGCAAAGGGAAGAAATGATGAAGAGAGCTAAACAGAGGATTTCAAAGGGCAGCTGGAGAAGACAAAGTATTATAATGAAATGTGCAAACACGTGGAGTTAGAAAATCAAAACGGAGAACAGGTTTGGCATTTCTCAAGCTGAAACAACTGAAGAAATAATCCAAGCCTCGAGTTGCAATATCCAAGGATTCTACTGGGAAAATATTAAACAACATAAAAAAAAACGAAACCCATTGCCGTTGAGTTGATTCCAACTCACGGCGACTCTATAGGACAGAGCAGAACTGCCCCATAGAGTTTCCAAGGAGTGCCTGGTGGATTTGAACTGTCGACCTTTTGATGCGCAGCTGTAGCTCCTAACCACTACCCACCAGGGTGTCCTTAAAGGACACAGAAAGCATCAAAAGAAGATGGAAGGAATACACAGAGTCACTGTACCAAAAAGAATTAGCTGACGTTCAATCATTTCACGAGATAGCATATGATCAAGAACTGATGGTATGGAAGAAAGAAGTACACGATGCACTGGAGGCACTGTTGAAATCCAGGGAATTGAGGGAATACCAACCGAGATATTTCAAAGAAGGAATGCAAAGCTGGAGATGCTGACCAGAACCTCCAATCATGTATACGAGACCAAAAGGGCAAAAGCTACCCAAAAAAGCATTGATGAGAAGACAGAAAGGAACAGGAAAAATGGACGATGGAAATGGGGAATTGGGGTGTGGAAAGGGACAGTGCTGACGCATTCGAGGATTGCAGCGAATGTCAAAAAACAATCTGCATATAAATTGTTGAATAAGGAACTAATTTACTTCCTAAAGTTTCACCCAAAACACAATCTACAAAAAAAGAGAAAAGACATCCAAATGTAGGCCAAACACTCAAAAAGGCGCCAGGTTTTAGAAAAACGGATTTTTGCCAAATTGGCTTTAAAAGACCAGCAAGAGAGCCCTGCCTTAGTGCTGAGAAACTCAAGTGGGCGTCAAGACGGAGGCGTGGCAGGGGAGGGGAAACAAAGACGCTTGTGCTGCAGACTCTCAGCCCGGCTTACAACATCAAGAGCGCACGCGCGCCGTTGGGCTCAGCCAATCAAGAAGAAGTGAGGCGGGCACTCAGGCGGAAACAGTATTAGCAAACAGGAAGTAGAGTAGTTTACGTACGGATTGTTGGAGTGTGCAATGGCGGCCTACGAGCAGGTCCAGAAGGGGCCTCTGAAACTGAAAGGCGTCGCAGAGCTCGGCGTGACCAAGCGGTGAGTTCCGCGGGAACTTGTCCCTCGCCTCCTGAGGCCTTTCCCCGGGGCCCCGGGCTCTTGCCGTTGGACCCACACTAACCCCTACCTCCGTGTGCCCTCTTCCAGGAAAAAGAAAAAGGACAAAGACAAGGCGAAACTTTTGGAAGCGATGGGAACGAGCAAAAAGAACGAGGAGGAGAAGCGGCGGGGCCTGGACAAGCGGACCCCGGCCCAGGCGGCTTTCGAGAAGATGCAGGAGAAGCGGGTGAGGTGGGGGCCTGAGCAGGAGGGACAGGGAGCGGAGTCCCGGCGGGGAGTACGCTCTGGGCCGTTAGAAGAGGGCGAGCGGCCAGAAAAAAAAAACCTAAAATCCATTGCTGTCAAGTCGATTCCGACCTATAGCGACCCTGTAGGACAGAGTAGAACTGCCCCATCGAGTTTCCAAGGTGGATTTGAACTGCCAACCTTTTGGTTAGCAGCTGAACGCTTAGCCTCTACTCTACCAGGACTTCAAAGGAATCAAATTTCTTAATTTCGGGGAGAGGGTGTTGTGTGAGGGAGAGAGGAGGCCCCCTCGGGGCCAAAGTTGGGGGGGGCAGCTCCAGAACGAGAACGCTCCTCTGGTCCTAGTGGACCGCAGAGGAGACAGCCAGTGCTAGAGACCCTGCTTGGATCCCAGCACTGTCGCTCATTTGCCGAGACGCTGGACCAGGGACTTTCTCCCTGTGCCTCAGTTTCCTCGTCTGTAGGGGTCACCATAGTACCACCTTTTACGAGGAGAAGTAATGCAGGTAATGCACTTGGCATTAGGTCTGGTGTAAAGTAAGTGCTCAGTGGCCATGCTCACTGGTGTAAGTCACCATGAGCACTTTGCTTGGCAGGTTCAAATATGTTGTTTATGGTTCTGATGAGTGATTTTTCTCTGCATTAAACACTTAATAAATTTGAAGTTTGGGACAAGAGAGGCCAGGGTCATGTAAGCCTAGGTCAGTGGTTCTGAACTGAGGGAGATTCTGTCCCCAGGGGACACTTGGCAGTGTCTGGAGACAGTTGTCGCAACTGCAGAGAATGGGTGCTACTGGTATCTTGTGGGTAGAGGCCAGGAATGCTGGTCAGCATCTTACAGTGCACAGGATGGTCCCCACCCCAGAGAATGATCTGGAACCAAATGTGAACAAAACCAAATCAAAATCACTGCCATCGAGTGAATTTCAACTCATAGCTAATCTGTATGGAAGCAAGCTGCCACATCTTTGTCCTGTTGGTGATTTCAGATCACTGACCTTTTGGTTAATAGTCCAGTGCTTAACTACTGTGCCACCAGGGCTTATGGTAGGGAAACCCTGAGTTAATTATTTGGGAAAAATTTGAGCTGGGTTATTGCTGACAGTGTACAGCAGAATAAATTCCCAGTGTGTTAGGTGGTATAGATCAGGGTGGTCCTCCAGCTTCTGTGATTTCCCTTTCTTCTCCCTCCCTGGTCAGTGTCCGGATTTAAATGTGTGCAGCATCCTAGCACATCAGATCGCAGTGTCTTTTGGGGGTCAGTGGGACCCCTTAATTCACGGTTGCTTACCTGGCACAATTCTGACTGGGGATGTTGATGATGTCTGAGACTTTTTTTGGTTGTCACAACCGGGGGAGGGGAGTGCTGTTGTGGGTGGAGGCTGGGCATGGTGCTCAGCTTCCTGCAGTGCACAGGACATCCCCATTCCAGAGAGTGACCTGGAGCCGAATGTCAGTAGTGTTGAAGCTGAGAAACCCCTGGTCTAGGTGATTAGTCCAGTGACATCAGGAAAAGCTAACTCATTACACCCAGGCCTAATTGAGTCATACAGAAAATGCTGGACCAGTAACTCTGGCAAGACAGACCTGGGTTCTGACCTTGTCTCCACTGCTTGTTAGTGGAGTAACTGGGCAAGTCAGCGGACCCATAAGTCTCAGTTTCTTCATCTGTAAAGTGGGCCTAAAGCTCCTACATCATAGGGTTATGGTGAGGATTTGACAAGTGAATGAACTTCAGTCTCTTGCCTAAGGTCACAGTCAGAGGCAGGGCTGGAATTTTACTGCTGAGCCCAGGTGGGCTGGGGGAGAGGTTGACAGCCATAGAGGTGACCAGTGTTGGGAGCTCAGAGGAGGGTGGTCACAGCAGAGCTGGTGGGAGGTATCAGGTGCAGGACTGATTTTGAAGGAAGATCTTCAGGGTTTGCTGACGGATAAGATGCAAGCTGAGAACGAAGAATCAGGGGTGACCAGGATGCTTGGCCAGAGCACTGGCTGAATGAAGGTGCCGGTTACCGAGATGAAAAGAACCACAGTTGGTAAGCAGCTTTCATAGAGGAGGCAGTCAGAACTTGAGTTATAGAGAGGTTAAGTTTGGGATACTTGTTGGAAATCCAAGTGGAGGTTTCTTGTAGGCAGTTTGAAATTTGAGCCTGAGTGTGGAGGAGAGGTCTGGGCACTGATCAACGTGTGGGAATCACTGTGGCACTGGATGAAACCCTCTGAGGGACGTTGACAGAATAGGGATTTTGGGTTTGAGAGCTAAGTTCTATGGCATTCATGACTAGAGGGTGGCAGAGAAGAAACTTTCAAGGAGCCTTGGAGGGAGGAGCATCTAAGAAGGAGGGAAGCAAGGGGCAAGTGGCAAGCGGTGTCCTTTGGAGCTGAGTCTGCTCCCTGGGGAGGCGCTTGGCTGGTGCCGGAGGCCAGGACTGGGGAACCACTGGCCTGGATGTCGACTGGCATGTGTCAGGCTGGGCCTCCCTGTTGGATCAGCCAGAATGGGATTGAGGGAGGTCCTGGTGTGCAGCCTGAGAACTCCAGCCATTCTTGGTGTGAGAGCCAGGCTGTCCAGGCCTCCTTTCCCATCCCCTTCTGGCCTGGGGTGATTTGAGCCTGTAAACTCAACTTCACGTCTCATCTCTTTCAGCAAATGGAGAGGATCCTGAAGAAGGCATCTAAAACCCACAAGCAGAGAGTGGAGGTCAGTCAGGGGCCTGGTGGTCACAGCGGGCGAAAAACTAGGCAGAGGGGGCCACTGAGTGTTGGCAGGGAGGGGTAGTCTTAGAGTTCTCTAGAGAAACAGAACCAGTCAGACATATATATTTCCAGACTAAGACAGGCTAGGAAGAAAGGCCTGATGATCTATTTCTGAAAATCAGCCCGTGAAAGCTCTGTGGATCACAGCGGTCCGATCGGCAACCAGTCAGGATGGCGCAGCACTGGGTGGCATTTCGTTCCATTGTGCACGGGGTCGCCGTGAGTTGGGTGCTGACTCAGTGGCAGCTAACAGTACTATCCAGATGTATATATATTCACACATACACAGAGTGAGAGAAAGAGACTTATTTTGAAGAATTGGCTCATTAGACCTTGAGGGGCTGGTAGGTTCAAAATCCATAGGTCAGGAGACAGGCTGGAGACTCCTGCAGTCTTGTGTCCCCAGATCGGTAGGTCACGTGGTTGGGGAGAGGGGAGTTCTGGCAGAATATCTATTTACAGTAAGCCCCCAGGTTTAGAACGTCCAAATGGACAACTTCCATAAAGCCTGTTGCATTAAAAATTTGAGTTAAATGGTTCATAGTAACAGACGCACGCACTGCCTTGTGACGCTCATGAAAACGTTGAGCATCTTCAGAGGTTCGTCGGCTCAAGGAAGGAGAATGCCATCCGCCTTTTTAAGTCGGATCATGTTGCCATTAACACTGTGTTGACTGTGTAACTTTGTGTTTGGCTTAAATTTTCCTCTTATTTACCCTTGTAACCGTGCCTCCAAAGTGTAAATCCGATGCACGTGCTGGTGGTGCATCAAAGAAAAGGAAAACGATCACGATCGAAAACAAAGTGGAAATAATAAAGCGCTCGGAAAGGGGAGAGACGCCGTCGGTCATTGGAAAAGCGTTCGGCTACAGCCGGTCAACGGTTGGAACAATTTTAAAGGATAAAGTGAGAATAATGGAGCACGTGAAAGGCTGTGCCCCGATGAAAGCTACAATTATAACTAAGCAACGCAGTGGTTTACTTATCGAAATGGAAAGGCTGTTGATAATTTGGTTAGACGATCAAAATCAGCGTAATATGCCTATCAGCCTTACTTCAGTGCAACAAAAGGCTCGAAGCCTTTTCAATGATTTAAAAGCTGCACGTGCAGCAAGCGGAGGTGCTTGCGATGAAGAATTCGTTGCAAGCAGGGGTTGGTTCAATCGTTTCAAAGGGAGGGCAAATTTACTTAACATTAAAGTGCGAGGTGAAGCAGCGAGTGCCAGTGTAAGTGCTGCAAGGGATTTTCCTGAAATGGTGAAAAATGACGTGGAGTTACTCGCCTCCCGTGCTGAAGAACCAGCCGGTGAAGACCTTCTGGAACTAGAGCAGCCAATGATAGCATCTGAGGAAGAGGACCGGGACCTAAAAACTCCAGTACCAAAAAAGTTTTCGACAAGAGAGTTAGCTGAAGCCTTTCATCTCATTGAAGCAGGGATGGCAAAGTTAAAGGAGCAAGATCCGAATACAGAGAGGTTTAGCAAAGTTTACCATACAGTTACTGAGGGCCTCAGCTGCTACAAGGCCATCTATGACGAGGGGAAAAAAGCTCTGTGCAAACCTCCCTGATGCCTGTTTCAGGAAATTGACTCCAGCAGTAAACTGCCCTCTCCAGCAGCAGAATCAGACCCTGACTCTCCGGCCCCAGGTCCATTCTCTCCAACAGCAGGCCCATCATCTTCAACAGTAGCCATCTTTCCATCATCCTCTCCCGCATCATCCGGTGTTAACATTATAATGTTGCCTCACGAATGTCCCTTCCGGTATGCAAGACACTGATGGAACAAGAGTAAGTGTTAACCTTTAATCAGGATCTTTTTTCTTTTTTTTTCTTCTATCTAAACTGTTTTAAGAACTGTTCCTTTAATTTTTTTTTTTACAGTGCTGTATACCTACACACACAGATTCTCTCTTCAGTACAGTATTGTATGTAGTTATTTTTATTATCGTATTATGTACTGTATTACGTTCATGATGTTTTAGTGTATTTGGAAGTATTTAAGGGTTTTATATGCATAGAAAGGTAAAATATATACTAAGACAAACATTTGACTGACACTAAATAAGAATCATATGTACCTGTTCTGACTTACCTGCAAATTCGACTTAAAGACAGAGTTAGGAATGGATCTCGTGCGTAGCCTGGGGACTACCTGTATTCACACATACACACACACACACACACAGAGAAAGAGAGATTTATTTTGAAGAATTGGTTCATGAACCTTTGGGGGGCTGGCAAATGCAAAATCCATAGGTCAGGAGATAGACTGTAGACTCCTGCAGTATTCTGTCCCAAAATCAGTAAGTCAGGCAGCTGGGGAGAGGGGGATTCTGACAGAATAGTCTAGAGGCAGAATTTTCCCTTGGGAAACCTGTGGTTTGCTCGTAAGGCCTTCAGCTGCTTGGATGAGGCTCACACACCTTATGAGGGTAATCTGCTTAAGACCAGCTGATAAAAACAATTATTAGCTGCTATTCAGTCAACGCCCAGCTCATGGCAATCCCATGCACAATGGAACCAAACACTGCCCAGTCCTGCACCATCCCCATTTGTTATGGATTGGACCATTGTAATCCAAAGGGTTTTCACTGGCAAATTTTTGGAAGTAGATCACCAGGCCTTTCTTCCTAGTCCGTCTTAGTCTGGAAGCTCTGCTGAACATGCAAGTCTCCACGGACAGATGGGTGGTGGCTGCGCTTGAGGTGCATTCGCTAGGAATGGAACCCAGGTCTTCCACATGGAGAGCAAGAACTCTACCGCTGAACCACCACAGTAACAACTAGACTGGTGTTTGATGAAACAACTGGGCACCATCGCCTAGCCAAGTTGATGCAAAATTAACCACCACAGGGTCCTCCCAGGGTCATTCAAGGGAGAGCCCAGGGTTCAGGCATCTATAGGACCTGGCAAGTTGGGTTTGAGTGGAGAGTAGGAAAGGAGAGGCAGGACATGGAAGAGGTGGTGTGGGCAAGGCTGTGTGCCCTTCACACCCTGCATGGGTCAGTGCTGAGACGAGCTTTCTCCTTGACCTTCACAGGACTTCAACAGACACCTGGACACACTCACAGAACATTATGACATCCCCAAAGTCAGCTGGACCAAGTAGCCTCCTGGCCCCTGGGCATGGCGTGGCCTCATGGGGAAGCAGAAGACAGAGTTGGGGTTAAGTCGGGTCCCTTTGGCATTTTCTAGAAACATTCTTTTACCCATGCCTTTGCATTTTCTGCTGCAACCGTGCATTTTGAAACTGTCTCCTTGTTCTAGAACTTGATTAAAGTAAGACTGTCCTTTGACTCAATTTTGGTTTCTTGGTAGTCCATAGAATATAAATCTTTTTAGTGTGGGCTGGAAAGCTTTGGAAGTTTATCCAGAGGTTCAAGTCGTTGCTGTGTAAGTGCCATGTAAGAATATTTAGTTCTCTGAGTTGCATTTAAGCTTCTGAGGACAACCAACCAGTTCTCTTCATCCAGATAAAACTGACTCCAGAGGATAAGGAGCTAATGCTGGTGTGGCCTGCAGTGTGCAGACCCCCTTATATGTAGGCTCCCCTTCTAAACTCCCATGAGCTTGGGGCTTAAGCTCTTCCATCCAGGATGCAGGGAAGCTACCCATGGCTTTGTGGTCTTCCAACCACCTCCACAGCCCTCTTGCCTGGGACGCAGAGGATGGCTGCCTATGGCAGGGATGAAGCATCCCACCTGGTCCCTTTCTGAGCCCATGACTGGCTTGCAGCCCCTCTCCCAGTTTCCCCATCCCAGACACTTCTAATGGGTGTCACCATGGCCCCTGTGGCAGACATTGCAAATCATTCACAGCCTTCTTTGTAATGGAGCCCAGATACCACCTGACTCACCCCTCAGCCAGGGTTCCAAGTTGATACATGACCAGGGCTGAACTCCAGCACAGACAGACATGTATGTGATCAAACAGAAGGACCCCATTACTGGCGGTGGAGAGCCAGGGTCTTTTGGGGGCCTGTGTTTATTGGATGAGGCTCAATCTGTATACTGGGGGAGACAGTCTCTGCTGACCCAGCTTCTGAAAGAGTAACAAAGCGAGAAGACAAAAATCAAGTGTGGGGCTTGAGGCTGTTACATGTGAACTGCAGAATAAAGCAACAACCAATTATTAAATGAGTCTGTGTGTCTTAGTTATAAGCTGTTTGGTTTCCACACGGGAGGCGGCCTTTTGAATTTATCGCACATGAAGGGTGTGCATGCCTGTCTTAGCTATCTAGTGCTGCTATAACAGAAATACCAGAAGTAGGTGGTTTTAACAATGAAATTTGTTCTCTTACAGTCTAGAAGGCTAGAAGTCCAAAATGAGGGTGCCAGTTCTAGGGGAAGGCTTTCTCTCTTTACCAGTTCTGGGGGAAGGTCCTTGTCATCAATCTTCCCCTGGTCTGGGAGCTTCCCTGCACTGGGAACCCTGGATACCAGTGCTGCTTTCTTGGTGTTATGAGTCATACCCCCGCCATCCCTTGCTTCTGTTATATCTCAAAAGAGATTGGCTTAAAACAGAACCTAATCTTGTAGATCAAGTCCTGCCTCAGTAACGTAACTGCCACTAATCCCATCTCATTAGCATCATAGAGATAGTATTTACAACACATAGGAAAACGACATCAGATGACAAAATGGTGAACAATCACACAATACTGGAAATCGTGGCCTACCCAAATTGATAGACGTGTTTTGGGGGGACACAATTCAATCCATGACAATACCTTAAAGGACTAAAAACAAAAGGTCCCTGAGTGGTGCAAATGGTTTGTGCTGGACCACTAAAGGTGGTTCAGAACCACCCAGTGGCGACCCAGAAGAAAGCCCAGCTATCTTCCACAGAGATTTTTTGTCAGGTGCCACTGAGGCATTGGCAACTCATAGTGACCCCATGTGATAGTGGAATGCTCCATATGGTTTTCTTGGCGATAGTCTTTATGGGGGTGGATGGCCAGGTCTTTCTGCCGAGCGGCTGCCTGGGTTTGAACTGCCGGCCTTTTGGTTAGCAGCTGGGTGTGTAACTGTATGTGCCACCAGCCAAGAAAACCCTGTGGAGCAGATAGGGTCATCATGAGTCGGAACTGATGGCAGCTTTTTTTTTTTTTTTTTAGACCAGGGATGGGAGGAGGGAAAAAAGGCGAAGTTATTTCTTAGGAAGCAGTGAGCTTTTGTTAAGAAACCAAAACCAAACCAAACGCACTGCTGTGGAGTCGATTCCGACTCAGCGACCCTATAGTTTCCAAGGAGCGCCTGGCGGATTCGAATTGCCGACCTCTTGGTTAGCAGCCATAGCACTTACCCACTAGGCCACCAGGGTTTCCCTTCTGTTACGAGTGATGGAAAAATTTAGAAACTGTGATGGCTGCACAACATGATGAACACAGCATCACTTGATTGTACATGTAAAAACTATTGAAATGGTAAATATTACATATTTTTACCACAATAAAACAGACTGTTCTTTTCATCTATGTTCAGTGAGGGCGTGGTTTTCACGAGATCATTCCAGGCAATAAGCAGAAAACCACGCTTTTCCACTGACGAACGTTAGTAATGACAGGTGACAGTGACCGCGGTAAGGCGTAACTGCCTTTCAGAGAGTTTCCTTGACCTTTTTCCAAGTAAATCGCCACCTCTCCCCTCCCAACGGAGCCTTCTAGACTCCCACATCAGACTGCGGCTCCGTAAAGCCTGGGCCCCAGGTGAGGGCCCCCTTTGACATCTTGCACCTAACTAGGCGCGGACTTCTGGATTCTGGAGGCGGGGGTGGGAAACGTGGCTCGCACCGGGCTTCTGCGCCTGTGCACGCTCCGTTCTGCGCCTGCGCGATGCTGGCAACTCCGCCCAGGCCGGACATAACGGTCCGCGCGCGGCTCCCAGACCGGAAGTGGAGGCGGGCTGTCGCGGGGCGCCGGCCTTGATCAACGCCCGGCTGTTTCCGCAGCTGCTGTTGAGGCCGCCGCCGAGGCCTCCGGCAGCCGCCATGTCCGCTAGCGCCGTCTACGTGCTGGACCTGAAGGGCAAGGTACTCAGGGCTCCCCACCCGCATCGTTGCCGGGAAGCCGGCGGGGGCCTCGCCCCTCGGGGACCCACCCCGTTGCTAGGTGACTGGCCAGTGGGCCCCACCAAGGTGTGAGGCCGGGAGGCTGCAGGGCCGCACCTGAGGACTCCACCCTATTACTGGAGAAGCAGGCGGGGTCTTCTGCCCGCGAGCCCCGGCCTGTTGCTAGGTAATGCAGTGGGCTGCCTTGTGGTTGGCAACCGCCAGGTAACCGGCTTCACCACCCTCCCCGCCTCTCAGCGAGGCTCGGGAACTCAGGCCTCCGTGGGGGCCCGGGAGCCCTCAGGGAGGGCAGGCCCAGCGCTGAGGGACCGCGCGACCCTTGGCCAGAAGTGGCGAGGCGTGGCGAGAACAGCATGCCCTGGGGTTCGTTCCGCTCTTGGAGTCGCAGCCGCTACAGTTCAGCGGGCTCCTTTTCTGTCCCAGACCCGGTAGGCGTTGCTCAAGGAACGTCCATGGTGACACTGAGTCTGTACAAGAGTTAGGTGAAGTGGGCAGTGGAAGCGCCAATGTGCAGAGGGGGAAACCGAGGCACAGAGGCTGAAGCACCCACCCAAGGTCACACGGGTCGCAGAGAAATGGCAGGTGGAGGCCTCGATCCCAGGAGGCAAACCCAGAATCACCCATTGGCTCAGCTAATTTTTGTAGGACTGGTACTGAGCGCTAGACCAGGCTGCTGTTCTGGTTTCTCCACTCCAAATTACGATGACTCAATGAGTGCAAAGCAGAACTGTGCTCCACAGGGTTTTCTAGGCTGTGACCTTTTGAAGTAGATAGCCAGGCCTTTCTTCCAAGGTGCTTCAGGATGGACTCAGTACCAATCTTTCACTTAGCAGCCAAACTTGTAAAGCATTTGCACCATCCAGGGATTCCAGAATGTTACAGGTTGTTAGTTGCCAGTCAATTCTGACGCATGGCCACCCCATAGAGCTGTTCTGCATAGGATTTTCAAGGCTGTAACTTTTCAGAAGCACATTGCCAGGCCTGTCTTCCGAGGCACTGCCGGGTGGTTTTAAACCACCGACCTTTCAGCTAGCAGTCTAGTGTAACCGTTTGCACTACTCAGGGACTAGCGCCAAGCAGGGGGAGCAGTCCCTGTCCCGTGGGGCCCACAGTTTGGTAGGGGAGTTGGGCAGTAACCTCAAAAAACACAAACCAATATGCACTGCAGTGGAAGAGCGATGACCATGTATAGTAGGGAGGTCCCACCTCAACTCAGGGATCAAGGAGGCCCCCCAAAAAAGTGGCAAGTGCACTGAGGTGGGAGGGAGTGTTGGACATGCCTGGATCAGGAGCTTATGCTGGTTCCAGAAACCAGGTGCCTTTCCAGGAGAGTCTGACCAAAAAACCAAAACCAAACTCGTTGCCGTCAAGTCCATTCTGACTCACAGCGTTCCCATGTGTTACAAAGAACTGAGCTCCACAGGGTTTTCTTGGCTATTATCTATATGGACGATCACTAGGACTTTCTTCTGCCACACTGTGGGGTGGGTTTGAACTGCCAATCTTTAGGTTCGCAGCCAAGCACAAACTGCTTGAGTCACTCAGGGACCTTAGGGGTGTCTGAGAGAGCTGCTTAAAGGAGTGGTCATGAAAGCCTTTCAGAGGTGGGCTGCTGTCCTCCCCCAAGCCCACCCAGTGGTGGAGAGGCAATGGCCATCTGACCTCTTACATCTGGGAGTGACAAAAACAGATACAACAATGTCAGACAAGTCTGATGTTGATCACTGAGAGGGACGTGGGTGTCAGGTCCTGGGGGAGGGAAGGAAAGTTAGCACAGAAGCAGACAGGAGCCAAGAGGTGACCTGACTGCCTCTCCCTCCACCCCCAACACCTTTCCCATGAGTGGATGGCCTGAGGCTCCCCTCCTTGGATGCCACCCAGAGTCAACAGCTTTTGGCTCCCTTGTTTGGCTTCCTTGCCCAGCCTTCTCAGAGGCAGGGAAGACGGGCACCCCAGGACTGGAGGAGCAGTGTACCCTGAGGCTTTGTGCTTGTGTTCTGCTTCCGCCCTGGCCCGTCTCACTGGCTCATGGCTTTAGCAAATGTTATGTGAGCACCTAGCACGTGTTGAGCACTGTGCCAGGCACAGGGGGCCCCTTTGGCCCTGGGGCCTGGGCGAGCTCAGCACCCTTCCCTGCAGCACAGTGTGTGGCCTTGGCAGGCACCTCCCCTTGGGCCTCACTTTCCTCATTGATCAAGTGAGTCCGTTTCGGGGATGTTGTCGGGACTTGCTGAGCGATATGCGAGGCTCAGCCCCATGCCCAGCCTACTGTCCACAGCCCTCAGTCCAGCTGGGAGACACACCAGGCAGCAGATACATTACCGGATGGTCAAATCCTGCAGCCACAAGGGCAGGGACAAGCCCTGAGGGGCCACAGTTGCTCAACCTCACTTCGGCTGCAGGAAGGGAGGTGGTTACAGAAGGCTCCCGGAGGAGGTCTGGGTTTGGGAAGGTGACCAGGTGGCAGTCAGGTTAACAGGGAGGCAGTCCAGTGGGCGCACGGGGGTCAGGGGCAGCCACTGGGGCTGGAGAGCCAGTCATCCCTCATAATGCTGGTGCATGGAGGGCAGCACCAAGGGGACTGTGGGTGTTGAGATGTACAGATGGAAGAGGGGACAGAAGGACACAGGGAGGAGGAGCCACCACAGGGAAATTGTGGCTGGGAGAAGCATGACCAGTCTTGCCTTTCGGAAGCTCATTTTCAGCAACCAAGACGACATTTATTCTTCCCCTCACCGTGGACTTCATGCCTGGAAAGCTCGCCTCTTGAGCAGATGGTGTTTAAGCAACACTAAGTGAATAACACCTGAAGCAATTCATGACCACGCGTCTCTGCTACTCAGAGCCTCCAACCACTGGGAGATCAGCATGGCCAAGAGCCTGCTCCCCCCTTGTCTTCCAGCCTCTCGCAGTTCCTGACACCGCAAACCACCTCCTTTAGCATGTGTCTGTGGTGCCACACTTAGTTGTCACCCTGTTTCTCTTGCTTCTCTCCTCGGACCCTCCTTATCTGCTTCCCCTTGTGTGTTGGGGCTCCTCGGCTCAGGCCTGAGCATATCTCTTGTACTGCACCTCTCCTTGGTGTGCCAGCAAAAAAAAATCCAGTTGCTGTCAAGTTGGTTCTGACTCATGGCAACCCTGGGTGTTACAGAGTAGAACTGTTCTGTAGGGTTTTCTTGGCTGTGATCTTTATGTAGGCAGGTCACCAGGTCTTTATTCTGTGGCACCACTGGGTGGGTTCAAACCACCAACTTTTAAGTAAGTAGAGTGTAAACCATTTGTGCCACTCAGGGACTGGGTGTGTCAGTGACTCTCAAATTTCTGCCCACCCAAGCACTTGCTTCTGGACTCATTAGAGGCCCCATGGCCACCGCACACTCGGCATTTCCCCAAAGGAACTCCAGTCGCCCCGAGACCTGCTCTCTCTAGTGTCCGCACCTCAGGAGTCACACCCCCCCAATCCGGTTGCCCAGGCCAGAAACCCGGGCGTTATTCTGCCTCCTTTACCTCCTCACCCAGGGCTCACCCCACATGGTATTGGCTGGGTTCTGTCTGTGTGCTGGGATGAAGCCATGACCTGACAGAGGTGGTCATGGCTCTCGGGGAACATGCGACTCCAGCGGGGCCAGCAGACGGCACGCGAGGACGTAATTGGTAAAAGTGCAGTGTGGTGGGGGCATTTGGGATGCATGAAGCAGGGCTGGGGTGGAGGGGGCTGTGCTGGTCTTCCAGCCAGGGTGAGCTGGGTAGAACCCTGAGGCTGAGGAGTGAGGAGGAGAGTGGGGTGAGAGCCTGCAAGCGTGAAGGGCAAAGGCCCTGGGGCAGGGACAGGTGTGTTTGGAGGCCAGCGGGGCTGGAGTGGAGTAGATAGGGAGAGCCGAGGAGCAGCTGCAGGCCATGAGGGGCCAGGCCAGACAGGGCCCCGCAGACATGGGGACAAGGCTCCGGGTGTGTTCTTAGTGCAGGGGAGGCCATTTGGGCAGCAGTGTCAGCAGGAGGGAGACCTGACCTGACTGGTTTAAGACGGCCCCCTCACTTTTGGTGGAGAAGAGACTGTGGGGCTGGTCAAGAGTGGCAGTGGGTGTAGGACTGACCCCCTCCAGTCTGTCCTGTCTCGGAGCCCACTTGCTGCTGACAGTCCCCACTTTGAGGCCATCCTCATTCCCTCCATGGGCCTCAGCCCCCATCCCCTTGGTGTAGAGCTTGAGCCTCTGGCCCCCAGAGGTCCTGGGTCAGTCTTGGCCACGCCTTGTCCCCTGGCTATGCGTGGCTCACCCTATACAGGCGTGTGCTGAGTGTGTGAACCTCTGCACAGGCGCACCCAGGGTGAGCACACACATTCCTCCACCATCCCTTTGAGGACGGGCTGGGGCTCCTGCCGGTGCCGGTGACAGGGCTTAGCGGCAGCGGTGTCCCTGCAGGGCATGGGCGATGGTGCATCTTTATTCGTGGAGTGACCTTGGCAGGTGGCCACCTCTGAGAGAACGACACTCCTCGTGATGGGGCAGCAAGGAGAATGTAAGGGGTACGCGGAGCCCTTGGCTGCGCCACCCTTACTGGAGGCTGGGTCCCCGAGACACAGGCTGAAAAAGCGGGGGAGAATGTGTGTGAGGGGACAAAGACTAGGAGGGAAGGTGCTTGTTCGCGTGCTCTCGTCTCACTCTCTCAGTCATTTCATCCTGAACCTGGTGTCTCAAAGAGGGGCAGTGTGGGCGAGTGATCTGCAATGGCACCCTGGCTGCGGCAGCTCCAGACGTACCTGGCAGGTGTCTCCAAACCTCCCTTTCAGTGCCTCATTAAGCTGTGATTTACATGTAAGGAGCCGCAGGCGCCTGAAGCATACTCGTGTGCTCACAAGTGTACCCCTGGAGGCCACACCACACTGCTCCATCTCCCCAGAGCTTCCTGCACCATCTGCTCCGCCTGGCCCCAGGCAGCACGGCTCTGTGGCTGTTTCTTGTCACCGTGGTCTGGAATTGAATACAACATATGCTAGCATCAGGATCCGACCCTCCCCCACGTTGTCACGTGTGCTGTCCACTGCTGGCAGACACACTGTTCCTCCCATCACCTGTCAAGGGATATTTGAGTTGTTTCCAATATGTATCTATTGAAAATAAAGCTGCTTTGAGGCAGACACCAGGAAGGGACCCATTGGGTCACATGGTGGCGAATGTATAACTTTTTGAGAAACTGCCAGACTTTTCCCAAGTGATTGTCGCATTGTATGTCTGTGTCCGCAGTGGACGAGGGCTCCAGGTGCTCAGCACCCTCGTCCACAGTCTGTGAAAGAGCGGCCAGGAGCAGGGTCTCCTCTTTCTGCCCCAGGTGAGTTTGGCAAACTCAGACTCTCTGTTGGCATCCCCGAGGGGCTCTGATGTGGCCTGCAGGGCTCCAAGCCACTCCAGTCCCGGGCCCTCCCCTATGGAGTTCCCTCTGGGACACGCTCTCCGTGCAGCATTCCCTGAGAGAGGGCGATCAGGATGGCCCCTTGTCTCTTCCGTGGACAGAGCCATGATCAGGGGGCTCCCCTCTGTCCCAGGTACCCTGCTGTAGAACTGAAAATGAAAAGCACCGCCCTCTCTTCCCCACCCCCAGGTGCTCATCTGCCGGAACTACCGCGGCGATGTGGACATGTCGGAGGTGGAGCACTTCATGCCCATTCTGATGGAGAAAGAGGAGGAGGGCATGCTGTCGCCCATCCTGGCCCACGGCGGTGTCCGCTTCATGTGGATCAAGCACAACAACCTCTACCGTGTCCTTTTGATGGAGGGCACATGTGTGTGCATTTGTGTGCCAGTGTGTGTGCATTTCTGTGTGTGGCTAAGACCGCATGTCTGCGTCCGTGAGCTATAACTCTCCTCTCCAAGGCCCTGGTACTGTGGGAAAGCTGGTTTTGCACCCAGCGGCACTGCTAGCATCCCGGCCCAGCCTCTCACCTCCTGTCTGCCTCTTGGGACTGACGCCCCACCCCTCCTCAAAGGGCCCTTAGTGTCAGCGGAACTGGTGTATGTGAATCAACCCACAGAAGCAGTTCTTTTTTCTGCAAATGTAGCCACAGCAGCCCTGGGAGATGGTTGTAAACCGGAGTCTCAGGACTAGCAGAGCCGCCCAGTCGGGTCTGTATCAGGGAGCGCTTGGGGGTTTGTGTGGTCAGGAACCCCTCAGCCCTGCCAAGTCCCACTTTGCTCATACGTCCCAGCCTGTGGCACCTTGAGAGCACAGGTGGTCAGGCTTCCCTAGTGGTGATGGCTGCCCAGCATGTGTGTGGGGGTGGCAGTTGTGGTCTGAGCTCAGCAGGACTGGGTAGACCTGTTCTCAGTCAGGCCCCAGTGTCCCTGCGTGGGCGCCAGGGGAGATGGCAAAGGCTCCTTCTGGTGCCCGGGCGCCAGGGGAGATGGCAAAGGCTCCTTCTGGTGCCCCTGCCCAAGGTGCCCTGCATGAGTGGCGTCCCCTCCCTCCCAGCCTGCCTACTCATTGCGTCATTGGTGGGGAGGGGGATTTTCCAGCAGGGCCCCAGCCAGGCAGCCAGTATACCTGTTGGCCCTCCTTGTCAAGCCCCTGGAGTTGTTGTCGCCCGAAGAGCCAGAGCCAGAGGGGGTGGCCCTGCTTCTCTGACTTGACTGGCACCTGTTTTGGCACCTGCAAGGTGCACAGATGGGGCAGGGCATGAGGGGCAGCCCCCAGAGCACACAGCTTAGCAGGGAGCCAGTGCAGGTTGGGCGTGCGGCCAATGGGGAAGTCAGGGCAACTGCTCGGGCCTGCAGGGCAGGAACCTGGGGACACAGAGGAAGAGGAACTGCTCACACATGGGGCCCTGTGCTAGGGGCTTGCCCATGCAGTGGGGGGAATCTGCACCCTGGCCACGGGTTATAGCATCACCCACTGAGCAGGCGGGAAGACCAACCTGGGTTAAAGGGAGAGTGCTCAGGGCCAGGCCAGGAAGGGCATGGTAGGAACTAGCCTGGCTACTTCTGCAGAGCAGGCTGGGTATTTGGCTGCAGTGGGCACACAGCTTGGGAAGAAAAGGCTAGGGTGGCCCTGCTCCTGTCCCTGGACCCTGCCACGCCCCTACCACCTTTAGACCTGTACCTCCATTATTCCCTCTGCTTCCTCTGCCTCCAAAAGCAGTTGGCTTCCAAAAGCTCCTTAGCCCTCTTTGCAGTGGTTGCTACCTCCAAGAAGAATGCGTGTGTGTCGCTGGTGTTCTCCTTCCTGTACAAGGTGGTGCAGGTGAGTCCAGCACAGGGTATAGGAGGGCGTTCTTCTGTGCTCTATGTGGCTGCAACCTTGTTTTTTCCCCTGCCCTGGTGAGGGGAGGCACATGGGTAGGAGAAGGGGAGGCTCAGGCAGGTGTGTGCACCCTGACCCCAGCCCCTGCCACACCCCGCCTGACCTGGGAACAGCTACTGGTGACCCTGGGGTGACAGATGTGTCCCCCAACCCAGTGGGTCCCCAGTTAACACTCAGAGGTCAGGGAAATGGGATAACAACAGGAGGGCAGGGCTGAGCCAGCCCAGCATCTCCACAGGGATCTAAAGACATAGGGGCCGGAGGCTCATCCTAGAGATTCACCCAGAAGGAATGTTAATCACCTGGCCTGGCCTGAGCATGAGCTGGGAAACAAGGCATTATGTACAAAGGTCCTGGGGCAGGGGTGCATCATGGCGGGGTCAGGTACCATCAGGGAGGCCAGAGGCCCATTACAGGGAGCAAGGCCTGAGGTCAGCCAGGTGAATGGGGCCTACCTCAGTAGGGAGAGTCTTGGAAGGCCTCGGGAAGAGTGGATTTATTTTGAGTCTGATAGGAAGCTGTTGCAAGGCTTTAGGTGGGAGGCTGACAGTGGCCTGACTTGGTTAAGACACTCTCTCTGATGAGTAGAGAAAGAACTAGAAAGCAGCAGGGAAGCCAGTGAAGAGGCTGCTATGGGATCCAACAGAGAAGTGGTGGGGGCTGGAGGAAACTCAGGTCCAAGGGACTCAGGTGGATGCCTCACCACTGCAGCCAGCCTGGGAGCTGCCTGGGAGAACAGTGGGGAGCGGGGACGTGGGGGGAGAAGAGCAGCAAGCTCACCCGAGAAGGACCATGTGTGGCTGAGGATTTGGGGCCATGTTGCCATCTCCGGTAGGACAGGGATGGCTATGCTGCCTGTTGTGGAGCAGAGTCGGCAACGGAGGTCCTGGAGGCCAGAGGCAGGAAGCAAAAGGGCCTCTTCGTCTTGTGTTCAGTGGTCGGTATTCCTTTCTGCCCTAGTGGCTTACTTCCAGTTCCAGTGCCGGACAGAGCTTCTGACGAGCCCCCCACTCCTGTGTCCATCCTTGAACCCTCCTAACCGTCCCTTGAACTGGGCAAGGTGCATCCACATACTGCTGTCCAGGCTGGCAGCTCAGGATGCCAGAAGAGTCTGGAACGTCACCCTTGACTTGGGCCAAAGGCGACAGTGACAGTCAGAATTAAAGAGAGGCTTGGGAAGGGCCTCAGGCCTGGGGGGAGGAGCAGTATTTGTGGAGGGGAATGGGGGTTCTAACCAGGCCTCAGGGGGTGCCTGCCTACGTCTCAGTCTCCTGTCTCCCTGCCCCCGTCCCTGAGCCCACATCCCATTCTGGGGGATAGGCAGAGTCAGCTTGTGAAGGAAGGGGCTTCAGGGCCTGAGGGGCAGATGAGTTTGTGCGTGCATGCATTCATTCATTCATCTGTCCATCCATCTCGTCCTCTCCCCTCCCCATGTCCACACCTGCCTGCCCCCACCCAGGTGTTTTCCGAATACTTCAAGGAGCTGGAGGAGGAGAGCATCCGCGACAACTTTGTAATCATCTATGAGCTGCTGGACGAGCTCATGGACTTCGGCTACCCACAGACCACAGATAGCAAGATCCTGCAGGAGTGAGTGCGGGGAGGGGGCGGGGAGCAGCCTGGCGCAGCACTGGGGGCTGGAGACAGCCGTGCTCACTCATTGGTCTCCAGCCCCACAGTCCTCAGCCTCGTAGCATTGATGTCATTGTGTTTGGAAATGGGAGAAGCAGTTGTCTCTTCACATGGTGGCACCCCCATCCGCAGCTGGCATGGGCTTTACAGAGCTGCTCTCTGCGGTGTGGGTCCTTTTCCCACTTGATGTCCCTGTGTAACCAGAGTGTCTTCCCTCTCCGGCTCTCATTCGCCGTCCACACAGGGTCTCTCATCTCTTGCTGTTAGCAGCCTTCGTTTTGACAGTCACAAGTGAGGCTGTGCTAGCAACTTCCTTCTTTGGAATCCAGCCCTTCAGACAACAGCAATTATTAAGCCCCAACTTTGAACGGGCACTGTGCTGAGTGCTTTCCCTGCACTTGACACAGCCTGGCAATCTGAGGGCCACCTCCCCATTTTACAGGGAGCCACACACCCGATAGTGGCCCTAACTGACAGACTGGGGTGGGGTCACCACGGCACGCTTCTTGAGGGTCAGGCCCCCACAGGCCAGGCAAGGGGGTGCCTGGCCATGTTCGTGTTTTCAACCCCAGCACCGTCTCTTTGAGCCCCACAAAGTGACCACTTTGGGTTCCTTGTCACTTGAGTGTGTTTGTTTGTTGTAAGTGGTAAGATATTCCTTCTTTTTTTTAGTCGTGATGAAAATATACACATCAAAACATTCGTCAATACAGCTTCCACATTTACAGTTCAATGACATTGATTATATTTTTCACACTGTGCCACCATTATCACTATCCTTTTCCAAAATACCCTACCACCATTAACACCACCTCACTGTCCCCCAAACAAGGTACTCCTTTATAAGCAGCCCCAGGTGAATCCAGAGCTTGCCTTCCAGTGCCTGATACATTGGGGGCTGTTTTCAAGCTGATCAAGATGCCACCTGTCCCGCTCTGCCACTCACCCCCAAAGTGTCAATGCCCAGGGTGGGAGAGGTTGTGTGGTGACACTGCTGTAACTCTGAGCTTGTTCCAAAGGTACATCACTCAGGAGGGCCACAAGCTGGAGACGGGGGCCCCGCGGCCCCCAGCCACTGTCACCAATGCAGTATCCTGGAGGTCCGAGGGCATCAAGTACCGGAAAAACGAGGTGTTTTTGGATGTCATCGAGTCAGTCAACCTCTTGGTAGGCTTTTTTTTTTTCCCTAAGTTTTGTTTTCTCCATGATAAAAATAACCAGACTTAAAACTAGCAAAGCCCTGAGAAATGCTTAGGTTCTACGTGAGTATCAGATAGGCAGGATTCAGTTCAGGCCACTCATTGGAACACAAGTTTGGTTTAGGTTTACTGGCATTTGTCCTTGGGTGGCACAAACAGTTTGCACTTGACTACCACCCTATAGGAGCCCCAGTGGCGTAGTGGATAAGCATTTGACTGCTAACCAAAAGGCTGGCAGCTCAAATCCACCAGCTGCTCCTTGGAAACCCCACGGGGGAGTTCTTCTCTGTCCTGTAGGGTCGCTGTGAGTCAGAATCGACTTGACGGCAACAGGTTTTTACTAACCTAAAGATTGGTGGTTTGAACCCTCCCGGCACTGCCAGGGAGGAAAGGCCTGGCAGTCTGCTTCCATTAAGATGACAGCCAAGAAAACCCCGTGGAACTCAGTTCTACTCTGTAACACTTGGGGTCGCCATGAGTCGGAATCGACTCAGTGGCAACTAACAGTAACAGTGGCTTTTGCTCTGAGTTAGAATTAATACACACACATTGTTTAAAAAAAAAAAAAAAAGCAACGTGTAAACAAAAAGCACGGGGCTCCCATAATCAGAACAACCACCTGCCTTTAAGAACTTAATGTCATCCTTTCAGATCTCATTCTGTTGATATTATAAACATGTGTTGTTTCCCTCTAAAATAAACCACAACATGTAGTTCTCCTACAACTTGGTTTTTGGGTTGTTTGTTGCTGTTTTATGCATGTTTGGATTTTTTCTTTAATTTTATTTTTCAAATTATCATTGAGTAAAATTGCCTTTTTTTTTCCCATGAATTTTAGCACATTCCTAGCTTTGTATACCCACCCCCATAATCAGGATGCAGAACAGCTCCATCACCCCAAAAGACTCCCTTGTGCTGCCCCCTTGTGGTTACACTTTCCACCCACCCTGTCCCTAACCCCTGGCAACCACCATCACTCCAGTTTTGTCTTATGATTGTCGTATAAATGGAATCACATAGCATGTGACCGTTTGAGCCTGGCTGCTTTCGCTCAGCATAATACCTTTGCAATTCATCCAAGTTGTTATGTGTATCAGAAGTTTGTTTGCTTTTTTTATATTTATTTACATTTATTTTATATTCTGTGGTATGTATGCACCACAGTTTGTTTATCCATTCACCCACTGAAGGACATTTGGGGTCTTTCCAGTTTTTTTGGCAATTATGAATAGAGCTGCTATGAACATTTTGTGTCCAGGTTTTTGTGTGGACATAAGTTTTCATTTCTCTAGGGTAAATACCCAGGAGTGGGATTGCTGGGTCATACGGTAAGTGTATGTTTAACTTTATAAGAAACTGCCAAACTCTCTTTCAGAGTGGCTGTGCGGTTTTGCACTCCCACCAGTAATGTACAGGGGTTTGAGTTTCCCCACGTCCTTGCCAGCACTTGGTATTGTCTGTATTTTTATTTTTGCCATTCTAATAGGTGTGTAGTGGTGTCTACTCATAGTTTTAATTTGCATTTCCCTAATGGCTAATGATGTTGAACATCTTTCATGTGCTTTTTTTGCCATCCTTACGTCCTCTTTGGGGAAGTATTTCTCCATGTCCGTTGAGCATTTTTAAATTGGGTGGTTTCTTTTCTTATTGTTGAGTTTTGAAAGTTCTTTATATACTTTGAATATAAGTCTTTTGTCAGATTTGTGATTTGCAAATATTTGCTCCCAGTCTGTAGCTCACCTGTTTATTTTCTTAGCTGTGACTTTTATGGAGCAAAAGTTTTGATTTTTGATGAAGTCCAGATATCAGTCTTTTATGGATTGTGCTTTTGGTGTCATGTCTAAGAACTCATTTCCAAACCCAAGGTCACATAGATTTTCTCCTAGAAGTTTTTATAGTTTTAGATTTTTCATTTAGATACATGATCCAAAATAAAGTGTGAGATTTTTTTCCAAGTTCATTTTTTTTTAAATACGTATGCCTGATTGTTAGAACATCATTTGTTGAGAAGACTATCCTTTCTTCACTGAGTTGCACCTTTGCCATAAGTCAGTTGGGCATATTCGTGTGGAGCCATTTCTGGAATCTGTTCTGTTCCATCGATCTATATCTCTACCTTCACCAGTACCACACTGTCTTGGTAACTGTCTGATAAGCCTGAAAATCAGATAGTATGATTCCTCCAACTTTATTCTTTTATTCAAGATTGTTTTAGCTATTCTAGTTCCTTTGTTTGTTTTATTGTACTTTAGATGAAGGTTTACAGAACTAGCTTCTCATTAAACAGTAGGCATATTGTTTGGTCACATTGGTTGCCAACCCCACAACATGTCTACACGCCCCCTTCTTGACCTTGGGTTCCATATTACCAGCTTTCCTGTCCCCTCCTGCCTTGCCCCTGGGCTGGTGTGCCCCTTTAGTCTTGTTTTGTTTTGTGGGCCTATCTAATCATTGGCTGAAGGGTGAACCTCGGGAGTGACTTCATTACTGAGCTGAAAGGGTGTCCCGGGTTCATAATCTCAGGGTTTTGCCAGTCTCTGTCACGCCAGTAACTCTGGTCCTTTTTTTTTTTTTTTTTTTTTTGACTCTCAGACAAAAATTTATAAACACCTTGGCTATGGCGTACTGCTAATTGCTCTCCCCCTAATGAGACAGCACACTCCTTCCCTCCAACTAGTTCCTTTGTATTTCTGTATAAATTTTCCAATCCACTTGATTTTATCTACAAAAAAAAAAAGTATTGGGATTTTGATTGGTATTGTGTTATATTTATAGATCAGTTTGAGGAGAATTGATACCTTTACTATATCGAGTCTTCCAGTCTATGAAAGTGGTATATATCGCCATATTTTTAAGTCATCTTTGATTTTTTCAATCAGCATTTTGTAGTTTTCACCATGTACGTGTTGTTTTTATTAGATTTATACTTGAAGTTTTCGTTTTTTTTAAAGCTGTTCATTTAAAAAAAATTTTTTTTTTAGATTTCAGATTTTAATTGGACATTGCTAGTGTAATAGAAATATGATTGATATTTGTGTGTTGATCTGGCATCCTTTGACCTTGTTGAGCTCACTTATTGTAGGTTTTTTTTTTGTAGACTCCTTAAGATCGTCTACATAAATGTGTTGTCTGCAAGCAGTTTTATTTCTTCCTTTCAAATATGTATGCCTTCTTGTCTTAGTTTCCTAGTGCTGTTTTAACAGAAATACCACAGATGGTGGTTTTAAAGAACAGAAATTTATGTTCTCACAGTTCAGGAGGCTAGAAGTCCTAATTCAGGTCCTCGGCTTAGGGGAAGGCTCCCTGTTGGCTCTGGGGGTAGATCTCTTTCAGTTTCTGTAGACCTGGAATTTCTTGGTTCTTTGTGTCTCCTCTCCATTTGTGCCTACTTTTGTATGCCTAATCTTTTTTTATATCTCCTTTTTTTATATCTAAAACTATAAAACTTCTAGGAGAAAATCTACGTGCCTTGGGTTTGGAAATAAGTTCAGCAGTGGTTAGGTTTAGGACACATGCTACACTGATGTAGCCTTATTAACATAACAAAGAAAATCCTATTCCCAAATGGGATCACATCCACAGGTATGGGGTTTACAATTCCAACACACACTTTTGGGGAATACAACTCAATCTGTAACACTTTTATTTCTTTTTCCTTGACTTATTGCCCTTGCTAAGACTTCCAGTACAATGTTGAATACAAGTGGTAACAGTGGACATTCTTGCCTTTTCTAGATTTTAGAGGGAAGGCATTCAGTCTTTCACCATTGAGTAGGATGTTTGCTGTAGGTTTAATGTAGATGTCTTTTTTCAAGTTGAAGAAGTTCTCTTCTGCTGCTAGTTCACTGAAAGTTTTTATCACGAAAGGATGTTATATTTTGTTTTTTCTGCATCAGTCCATATGATCATCTGGTTCTTTTCTTTTAGCTTGTTAACATGGTGGATTGAATTGATTGTTTTTTAAATATTGAACCAACCTTGGATTTCTAGAATAAACCCCACTGGGGTGTATTATTCTTTACACATTATTGGATTCCATTTGTTAATAATTTATTGGAGATTTGGGGGTCTGTAAGATATTGACCTATAGTTATTTTTTCTTACAGTGTTTCTGTCTGGTTTAGGTATGGAGGTAACGCTGTCCTCAAAAAATGTGTTGGGAAGTGTTCCATCCTCTTCTGTTTTCCAGAAGAGGTTGTGTAGAATTGGTGTTAATTCTTTAAACATTTGATAGCATTCACTAGTGAAGCTGTCTGGGCTTGGAGATTTATTTTCAGAAGATTGTTAATTATGAGTTTCATTTCTTTAATTGTTGCAGGATTATTCAGTTTATTTTATCTTGGGTCAGTTCTGGTAATTTGTTTTCAAGAAATTGGTGCATTTCAACTAAGTTTTTTCTATGCATAGTGTTGCTTATAGTATTCCCGCATTATCTTTTCAATGTCTGCAGGGATATCCCCTCTTTCATGCCTTATATTGGTAATTCCTGTCTTCTCTCTTTTTTTTTTTATCAATCATGCTAGAGATTTATCAACATATTGCTCTTCCCAAAGAATCAGCTTTTGATTTCATTGATTTTTCTCTATTGTTTTTCTGTTTTCAGTTTCATCAGTTTCTGCTGTTACATTTAATATTTCTTTTCTTCTCCTTGGTTTGGGTTTATTTTGCTCTTCTTTTTCTAGTTTCTTTCTTTTTTTTTTTTTAATTATGCTTAGGTGAAAGTTTACAGCTCAAGTTAATTTCTCATTTTTTCTAGTTTCTTAAAGTAGAAACTGAAGACATTGGCTCCAAGCCTGCCTTCTCCTCTAATGCAGACATTTAATGCCGTGCGTGTCCTTCTAGGAACTGCTTTAGCTGCATCTCACTATTTATATAGTGAATTTTCACTTTGTTCAGTTTGAAATATTTTCACATTCTCTTGTGACTTCCTCTTTGATCCGTGGATTATTTTACAGTGTGTTGTTCAGTTTCAAAGTGTTTAGAGATTTTTATGTTATCTTTTGGCATTAATTTTTAATTTTATTTTGGGTGTTCTACAAATGCTAGTTAAATCCAGTTGGTTGGTGGCGTTATTCATTTCTTATATATCCTTGCTAATTTTCTGTCTACCAATTCTATTACTGAGAAAGGAGTGTTGAAATGCCAACTATAATTGTGAAGTTGTCCATTTCTCCACTTAGTTCTGTCAGTCTTGGCTTCATGTATTTTGAAGCTCTGCTGTTAGGCACAAAGAAATTTAGAATTGTTACGTTTTCTTGGTTAACATTATGAAAGTTTTTATCATTATGTAATGTGCCTTTTATCCCTGGTAATTTTCTTTTCTCTTTAGCGTACTTTGATATTAACATTACCATTCTCGCGTTCTTTTGATTGGTGTTTGTGTGGCATATTTTTTGCATCCTTTTACTTCTTTCCTGTCCTCTTTTTACCTTTAGCCTATGGAAACCTGGAGTTAAGAGCTACGGCTGCTTACCAAAAGGCTGGCAGTTCGAATCCACCAGGCACTCCTTGGAAACTCTGTGGGGCAATTCTGCTCTGTCCTATATAGTCTCTATAGGGTTGCTATGAGTCGGAATCAACTCGATGGCAACACGTTTGCTTTTTTTGGCTTATATCCTTATATTTGAAGAGTTTCTTGCAGACAGTGTATAATTGGATCATACTTTTTTTTCTTTTTACAAATTCTGGAAATCTGTCTTTTAACCACTGTGTTTAGACCATTTACACTTAATGTAACACTGATTTGTTTGGATTAAGGCTTTTGTTCTTTTTTTTTTTCTGTTTCTTATTCTGTTTTTCCTTCTTATCTTTCTTTGGATTATTTGAATGTTTTTAGTATCCCATTTTGATTTACGTATTGCAATTTTGACTATATCTCTGTATAGTTTTTTTAGTGGTTGCTCTGGGGATTATAAAATATGTACTTATCTTTTCACAGTTTATTTAGAATCAGTATTTTACCACTTCAATTGGAATGTAGAAACCTTACTACCTCTTTATACTGCAGTTGTTCTATATATTAGATCTACATACATTAAAATCCCATCAAACAGTTATAATTTTTACTTTCGATTGTCCAACAGACTTTAAAGAACTTAAGAGGAGAAGAATAGTCTGTCGTGTTTACCCAGATGTTTACCCTTTCTGCAGCTCTTCTTTCGTTCCTGATGTTCCAGGTTTCCTTATGATATCCTTTCCCTCCATCTAAAGAGCTTCTTTTAGCATTTCTTTTAGAGCAGGTCTCCTGGCTACAAATTCTCTTGGTTTTCCTTCATCTCACAATGTCTTTATTTCACCTTCATTCCTGAAGGATCTTTTCGCTGGTTGTAGAATTCTAGGTTGACAGTTTTATTTCAGCACGTTAAAAATGTTGAGTCACTTCCTACTAGCCTCCGTGGTTTCTGATGAGAAATCCACGGTTATCTGAATCATTTTTCACCTCTAGGTCATATGTTGCTTTTCTTTGGCTGCTTCTAAGGCTTTTTTCTTTGTCTTTATTTTCAGCAGTTAAATTATGTTGTGTCTGGGTTTGGATATCTTTGAGCTTATACCATTTAGGATTTGTTCAGGTTCTGGAATGTGAACATTTATATCCTTCACTAAACTTGAGACGTTTTCAGCCATTCTTTGCCGAGACAATCTATTTTACCATTTGTTGCAAGAGTGTTGGCGGTTTTTGTAATAGCTATGTAAAGTCTTCATTGGATAATTCCAACTCTTGCCATCTCAGCATTGGTGCCTTTTGATTGTACTTTCCCATGGGAGCTGGAATTTTTATGGTTCTTCATATGCTGAGTAATTTTGGATTGTATCCTGGACTTTTTGAGTTTTACATTTTAAGTTTCTAGGTCTTGTTTACATTATATGGAAGACAATATTTTTGTTTGAGCCAGCAATCAGTCTGGCTAGGTCAAGGCTGCACATTCCAAACCACCCACCATAGGCTGTGAGTATCAGTTCTGGGGAGAGTCCCAGGGTTGTACTCAACTTTACAGGGTCTCTTTCCCAAGCTCCTCCCACTCTGTGGTCTCCGGTACTTTCTGGTTGCCTGGGACTCCTTTTCAGCTCTGCAGCCAAACACTTGGAGCTCCAGTTACCCCACTCTGTCACACACGTCTGTGATTGGGCCACATCCTGACCTAGGTGGAGGAGGACAGAGAAAAGAACAGTGGGGTTCGCCTTACCCTCTTGGAACTGTGGCTCGAGCCTTGGGGTGGCCTGAGCCTGAGAAGATGAGATAGGGGAAGAGAGACTCGTGTACCACCTCTGAGTGTCAGGAGCCTATCCAGTCCTGAGCCAGAGTGAGCCACTTTCCTGAAGCTCCCTGTCTGCACTATGGTGCTGCATCCAGGGTCTACTGACCCTTAGGGGTGCTCAGCTCATGCAATGGCCTCTCCCCGACCCAATGTTTCCCTTCACTTTCCAGCTTCTCCATGGTTTCCCCGAGCATTTGCCCAAGTTTTTATAGTTTTAGCTGGTGGCCAGTGGCAGAGAGAGGGAGTTGCGTGCTGGTTTCTATGTTGGATTGCCCCATGGTTTGGCAATATCTGGATGGCTCGTGATTGATTGGTTTCTGTATATGGCCTTGTTTGGCAATATCTGGATTCTGCTGGATGGACCGTGATTGATTCTCCTGATCCTAGAAAGCAGGTGGCTTGGATATGTCCATGTCGAAATGTTTTATATACAACGTGGAGTGGGCCTGCATGGATACCCAGACACCAGAATGAGCATGCATGGCTGTCCCAGCCACCGGAATGGGCATGTGTGGAGTACCAGACACCAGACTGGGTCTGTGTGGCTGTGCCAGACACCAGAATGGGCCTGCATGGCCTTCCCAGACACCGGAACAGGCATGCATGGGGTTCCAGACACCATAATGGGCCTCCACAGCCTTCCAGGACACCGGAGTCGGTGTGCGTGGCTGTCCTGGACACTGGAGTGGGCTTGCGTGGCTGTCAGAGACGCTGGAGTGGGCCTGTGTGGCTGTTCTGAACACCAGAGTGGGTGTGCATGACCTTTCTGGACACCGGAGTGGGCCTGTGTGGCCGTCCTGGACACCAGAGTGGGCCTTCATAGCCATCCCAGACACTGAGTGGGCCTACGTGGGTATTCTCAATGTGTGTATTGGACATCTTGTCCAGATTGGAATTTTTGACGTGGAATCCTGATGCAGGTGCTTCCCAATGGATGCTTCCCGTGAACTAAATGTAAGCCTGTTTGCTTTTTTGCCTTTTAAGCTGTGAGGCAAGATGGCCTCGGCGACCATGTGCCCATCTGCTTCTCTGGCCTGGGGACTTTCATCTGAATTGTTTGCTGAGTCAAAACATAGCCTGCCTGGCTCTGGGCTGTTCCAGGGGAGGGGAGCACTCCTGGAAGGACTGGACAGGAGAATGCTGGGAGTGCGGGGCACCCCAGCCACAGAGTGTCGCCTGGAGGACCCCACTCCTCCACCCAGGTTGTGGCCAAGACTGGGCCCAGCCACATGCTCAGACACCCCTCCTGAGCCTGCTTGTCCAGCTGAAGGCCAAGGCAGTCTTTGCTCCCAGATTTCAGAATCTAGGTGGTGCATGTCCCTAACTAGCAGCTTTATCCAGTGAGGGCACAAATGCAAATGGATCAGTCCCTGACACTCAGGATCCACGGGTAGCAGGGCCAGGCTGGAGGGAGAGGAGAAGGGGCTATGATGTACCATTCGGGGAGCACATCAGGTGTGGGGGACTGTGGGCAGTACGGCCAAGTGGAGTGAGGGGGGCCGTGATGAGAGGTGAGGGTGGGCACTGGTCGGCGGTCCTGTAGGGCCTGAGTTTGCAACCCCCAGGCCTCTGGCCAGTGTGGACATACCAGCTCGTGGTGGAGTGGGGAGTGTGCCAGCTGCTCACTGACTCCACAGTGCCCCTTGGTGCACCTTGGTGTCCCCATCCTGAAAGTAGGCATGGGGAGGGACTTATCCCGCTCTCCCAGGACCCTGGGTACCCATCCTGCAGTGGTGTGGAATGGCACTCACATGAGGCCGGGTCGCCCCAGTTGTATGTGGCCTTGCGGGTTGTTGGTGCAGAGGAGAAGCTCTTGCTACACTGATTCCCAGTTTACATCAGTGGTGGTTGTCAGACTCCCTGGAATCCCGAGAACAGGAAGGCATTCAGGCCAAGAAGCCTCATTCTTAAAGGAGGCATGGCCAAGGCTTCCCCAGACCCAGGCCAGAGAGGTAGATGCAAAAAAAGTCAGTCTGGCCTGTCAGGGGAGCAGGTGCAGGTGGAGACCCAGGTTGAGCCGCAGGTCTGGGAGGGCTCCCTGGAGGAGACAGCTGTGCACCAGCCACGAGGGTGCATGAGAGAGATGGGGTTGGGGTGCTTAGCGACTTAGGCAGTTCCAGGCTTAGGGTGGTGAGGGGCTTGGGGCGGTGGGTGGGAACTAGTGAGGCTCCCCAGCTAAGGGGACACAAAGAGAGGATGAAGAGGAGAAGGGCGTGGAGGTGGGGGTCTGGGAGGTCCCAATGTGAGGGTGGAGGGTGGTGGGCTATGGCGGGTGATGCAGGGCGCGGTCTCCCCTCATGCCACCCGCCCCACTAGGTCAGTGCTAACGGGAACGTGCTGCGCAGTGAGATTGTGGGCTCTATCAAGATGCGGGTCTTCCTGTCAGGCATGCCTGAGCTGCGCCTGGGCCTCAATGACAAGGTGCTCTTCGACAACACAGGCCGTGAGTACCCGGGCCCTTGGGCGTGGGTAGGGCAAGCAAGGTGGGCCTCGCTGACTGTACCCTGTCCTCTCAGGGGCAGGCGCCCCGAGGAGGAGGCTGGTTTCCAGCAGGGCTTTAGAAACACCTCTACATAATGTGGAAGGTGACTGTGAGAATTGTTGCCTGGATGTGGGCGACACAGGAGCGTGGAAACCCAGTAGTGATGCGCACTGTTGTCCCTGCCAAGGGCCATGTCGTGAGTGTTCTAGACGCACAGCTAGGCCTCGTGACCCTGCCTTGGGTTGTCTCCATGGCAGGCGCCAGCCCAGGCCCTGTCCTCCGACACCTGCCTGGATGCAACGTGCTCTTTGGTGAGGGGCAGAGCAGCTAGGCCTGAGTTCCTGACCTCACCCACCACCCCCTGCTGAGGTAGCAAGTCACATCTCCTCCCCCGGCTGGGGGCTTCCAGTCTGTGAATTGTTCCCCACCCCCTACTACCACTAGGCCCTGGGGGGCAGGGGTGGCAGCATATGAGGTCATGGTCACACCTGTAGCCACCATTCCTTGGGGTAGTCAGGGCAGAGACTGGCTAATCCGACTTCCCCAGCCCCTCTATTTCCGAAGGGGAAACTGAGACAGGGCCAGAGGGCTGATGGGGCCAGGGCCTGGGGGAGCCCCAAGCCAGCCCCATGCACCTCTGCCGGTTCCTCAGTCACTCACAGACGAATCCTGAACTGCTCCCGGGCCAGGACACTGTGGCATCCAGGCCGGTTCTTATGGGGCCCAGGCCATGGAGGAAGTACAGGAGGAGTGGGAGATGGGGCGCCTGGAACCTAGGACCTCAGAGTTCATGGCCAAGGGGCTCTCACAGATCTGGGGTTCCACTCTGCCAGGGCGCTCAGGGGTAGGAGCATTGCTGACAGTCACCCAGAGGCCCAGGTCTGTCTTGCACTGGGCCGCTCTCACCATGCCCCCTCCCCACAGGTGGTAAGAGCAAGTCCGTGGAGCTGGAGGACGTGAAGTTCCACCAGTGCGTGCGGCTCTCACGCTTCGAGAATGATCGCACCATCTCCTTCATCCCTCCTGATGGCGAGTTCGAGCTCATGTCCTACCGCCTTAACACACACGTGAGTCAGCTGACCAGGGCAAGGGAGCCCACCAGGCCCCGACCCAGACCCCCTTAGGGGCAGGCCCCTCACCTGCAGGGTAGCCATCAAGGCTGAGGACCAGTGGGAGGCTCCAGTGCCCCTGTCACCCTGAGTCCTCTGCCTTGACCACCCTGCTGTCCTCCTTACATGGGTGGGAGTGGCCCTGCTCCCAGGAGCAGTGAGGATGAGAACCCAGGAGAGTAGGCCCTTGGGTGCTCAGGGTCTGCACCTGTACCCACCGCTGCCCAGGCTCCGGGGGCCCTCTGAGGGCCCAACCCCGTTAGCCCCACAGCCCCTATGCCCTGGTACTAGCTGTGGACTTGTCCGAGAGCCCTGGGGAAGTGATGTGCTGGGTGAGAGCAGGTGCTGGTCCAGGGCCTGGGCCTCAATTTCCCTACTGTGAAACTGGGCTTTGTGAAACTCAATGTGGTGTGAGTGTGGCCTTCACTCTCCCTACAGGTAAAGCCCTTGATATGGATCGAATCTGTCATTGAGAAGCATTCACACAGCCGAATTGAGTACATGATCAAGGTGTGTGCACAGGGTGGGGAGGCACTCAGCGTCCCTGGCCTGTCCACCCATGACCCCCACTATGAGATCCTCGTCCCTGGCCTGTCCACCCGGGACCCCGTTACCCCCACTGTGAGATCCTCATCCCTGGCCTGTCCACCCAGGGCCCCGTGACCCCACTGTAAGATCTGACATGGGAGGGGCCTAGAGCAGCAGGGGGTGTACTCCTCATTAGCTGAGTTGGTCTGGCCTGGATGTGCGGCCACCACGGGAAGAGCCTGCAGCTGGCACCCAGGAAGGATGTGTGGAGGAACACCTTCCTGGAGTGCATCCCTCAGGCCGAGCTTCATCTGCAGGGGACACTGCATATCCTAAGAGGTGGCGCTGGACTGGTAGGAGGGCCTCCTTCAGTCCTAGGGGATGGGGCAGGACTGAAGCTCTGCAGTCCATATGGGGAGCCTCAGGAGCCATATCTCCTCGCTTAGGCTAAGAGCCAGTTCAAACGACGTTCAACAGCCAACAATGTGGAGATCCACATCCCAGTGCCTAACGATGCCGACTCGCCCAAGTTCAAGACCACTGTGGGCAGCGTCAAGTGGGTGCCAGAGAACAGTGAGATTGTGTGGTCCATCAAGTCCTTCCCGGTGAGGCTCCTGCAGGTGCTGGAAGCGTTGCCACAGGGAGGAGCTGGGAACTCGGAAGGCCGGTCTGTGTCCAGGCAAAGCGGGAACAACGGGCTGGCCCCAGACTCACAACATCCCCACACCCTCTCATTTGTGAGGTGGCTGTGTTGTCAGCAGCAGGTGGTGTTCTCCCTCTGAGAAATCCCTGATCAGGATCCTTGTGTCCCGCTGCAGTTTGCCTCCCTCATCCCCCAAAAGGGGCCCTAGCATTGGCAGTGTCTTAGTTATCTAGCACTATTATAACAGAAATGCCATAAATGGGTGGCTTTAACAAACAGATTTATTTTCTCAGAGTTTAGGAGGCTAGAAGTCTGAATTCAGGGTGCCAGCTCTAGGGGAAGGTTTTCTCTCTCTGTTGATTCTGGAGGAAGGTCTTTGTCCCTTTGAGCTTCTGCTCCTGGGTGATTTTCATGTGGCTTGGCATCTCTCTTCCCCATCTCTGTTTTTGCTCGCTTATTTCATCTCTTCTATATCTCAAAAGAGATTGACTCAGAATATACCCTACCTAATCCTATCTCATTATCATAACAAAGACAACCCATTTCCAAATGGGATTATAACCATAGGCATAGAGGTTAGGATTTACAGCACCTATTTTTTTTTTTTAATAATTTTTATTGTGCTTTAAGTGAAGGTTTACAAATCAAGTCAGTCTCTCACACAAAAACCTGTTTATATACACCTTGCTACACACTCCCAATTACTCTCCCCCTAATGAGACAGCTTGCTCTGTCCCTCCACTCTCTCTTTTCGTGTCCTTTTCGCCAGCTTCTAACCCCCTCCACCCTCTCATCTCCCCTCCAGGCAGGAGATGCCAACATAGTCTCAAGTGTCCACCTGATCCAAGAAGCTCACTCCTCACCAGCATCCCTCTCCAACCCATTGTCCAGTCCAATCCATGTCTGAAGAGTTGGCTTCGGGAATGGTTGCTGTCCTGGGCCAACAGAAGGTCTGGGGGCCATGAGCACCGGGGTCCTTCCAGTCTCAGTCAGACCATTAAGTCTGCTCTTATGAGAATTTGGGGTCTGCATCCCACTGCTCTTCTGCTCCCTCAGGAGTTCTCTGTTGTGTTCCCTGACAGGGCAGTCATCAGTTGTAGCCGGGCACCATCTAGTTCTTCTGGTCTCAGGATGATGTAGTCTCTGGTTCATGTGGCCCTTTCTGTCTCTTGGGCCCGTAATCACCTTGTGTTCTTGGTGTTCTTCACTCTTCTTTGATCCAGGTGGGTTGAGACCAATTGATGCATCTGAGATGGCAGCTTGCTAGCGTTTAAGACCCCAGACGCCACTCTTCAAAGTGGGATGCAGAATGTTTTGTTAATAGTTTTTATTATGCCAATTGACTTAGATGTCCCCTAAAACCATGGTCCCCAGACCCCTGTCCCTGCTACGCTGGCCTTTGAAGCATTCAGTTTATTCAGGAAACTGCTTTTGGTTTAGTCCAATTGTGCTGACCTCCCCTGTACTGTGTGCAGCACATATTTTTCGGGAATATAATTCAATCCATAACATTCCACCCTTTGCCTTCCACAAATTCATGTCCTTGACACATGCAAAACACATTCACCCCATCAGAGCATCCCAAAAGTCTTAAATCAGCTCAAATCCAAAACCTCATCTGAATCATCTAAATCAAATACGGCTGAGACTTTAGGCATGTTCCCCCCTGGGGCAAAATTCCTCTTCATCTGTGTGTGGTGTTGCTGCTAGGGGCTGTCAAGACATTTCCGACTCACAGCAACTCTATGAACAACAGACTAAAACACTGCCAGGTCCTGTGCCATCCTCACAGTCATTGCTATGTCTGAGCTCATTGTTGCAGCCACTATGTCAGTCCGTCTCATCTTGTTGAGGGTCTTCCTCTTTTTCACTGACCCTCTCCTTTTCCAAGTATGATGTGCTTCTTCAGTGACTAATCCCTCCTGATAACATGTCTGAAATACACGAGACAAAGTCTAGTCATCTCTGAGATCCAGAATACAAGTTATCTGCATCCAAAGTACAGTGGTGGAACAGGCACAAGGTAGACATTTCCATTACAAATGGGAGAGATTAGAGGGAAAAAAAGGGATAACAGGCACCAGCCAAGTCTAAAACCCAGCAGAACAATTTACATTAGCTCTCAAGCCTTGAAAATAATCTCTTCTCTGAGACCATCTGGGCAATGGCCCTGCCCTCCAGACTCTGGGTGTTGTCCATGCCCTCTGAATTCTAGGTGGAGGTCCCTCAGCCTTGGGTTTCAGCTTTGCCTTCCAGGCCCACTGGGACAGCAACTTTGCTCCTTTGGCTTTGGGCGGCCCCATTCTACTAGTCCATCTGAGTGGAAACCCCACCCCCTTGGCCCTAGCAGGCCCCATTCTTCTTCCTCTTGGGCGTGGCAGCCCTTCCCCCTCAGCCTTGGGCAGCGGCACATCCCCCTGGCGCTCCTGAACGGCAGCCCCATGCTCTGAAACCAAGTTGGTGATGATCTGACTCTTTTAAACATAGGAGGCTGTGGCCCTACCCTTTGAAACTGATGCAGCCTTGCTTCCCATGCTCCTTCCAGCAGTTCTACTGATCTCTGAGGTATTCCAGGGATGGTCCTTTTCTTTTCTTGGACGACAACAGATGCAGCTCCTTTGGTCTGTTTCCTGCCTGTAGACTTCCAAGAGGCAGACAGCATTCTTTTATTCTTTCTCTGTCCCCTTTGGTCAGAACTAATGTGTTCTCTGCTGTGGTAGTTGCTTAGATCCATCAGTCATAGGTTTCATCTCTTCAACAAAAGATTGTATAGTCACATCCTTGGTGAACATTCTAGGACACGTGTTCTTAGTTTGTACAACAGAATTTTCCAAATCTTTAAGCTTTGTCTTCATTTTGCACGGTTCATTTTTAAGCCCACCTCTTTCTTCTTGCATTTTACTGTAAGCAGCAAGGAGAAATCACACAACCCCTTTCAAGATCTTGCTTAGACATCTCCACAGCCAGATATCCAAGTTCACCACTTACAAGTTCTACCTCCCACCAAATATTTGAACATAATTCAGACAAACTCTTTGCCACTGCATAAAAAGCATCACCCTTCCTCTAATGTCCAATCAGATGGTCACCATTTTCTTTTAAAGCCTCACCAGAAGCACATTTAACATCTGCATTTCTACCAACATTCTGTTGCTGGCGCCATATGTATCGTCTAAGACGATAGAGACTTTCCCTATGGCTCACCTTCCTTCCTTCTGAGCCCTCGTCAGAATCTCCTTTGATGTTTGGTTTTTTATTCTACCAACAGTCTCTTCAAACCAATCTAAGCTTTTACTATTAGGCATCTTAAAACTCTTCTAGCCTCTACCCCATTACCCAATCCCAAAACCACTTATACATTTTAGGTATCTGTTAGAGCGGCACCCCCCTCTTCTGGTACCAAATTCTGTCTTAGTTTTTTAATGTTGCTGTAACAAATACCATAAATGGATGGCTTTAACATACAAGTGTTTTTTCTCACAGTTTAGGCGGCTGGAAGCCTGAATTCAGGGTGCCGACTCTAGAGGAAGGCTTTCTCTCTCCATCGGCTCTGGAGGAAGGTCCTTGTCTCTTTGAGCTTCTGCTCCTGGACAACCTTCATGTGGCATGGCAGCTCCTTCCCCATCTCTGCTTCTGGTCACTTGTTTAATCTCTTTTATATCTCAAAGAGGATTGACTCAGTATACACCCTACACTAATCCTGCCTCGCTAACGTAACAAAGACAATCCATTCCCAAATGGGATTATAACCACAGGCATTAAAAAAAAAAAAAACCAAACCCATTGCCTTCGAGTCAATTCTGACTCATAGTGACCCTATAGAACAGAGTAGGGTTTCCAAGGAGCGCCTGGTGAATTTGAACTGCTGACCTTTTGATTAGCAGCTGTAGCTCTTAACCACTACTCCACCAGGGTTTCCAAACTACAGGCATAGAGGTTAGGATTTACAGCTCATATTTTGGGGGCACATAATTCAATCCGTGACAGGCAGGTTGATGTCCCTGACCTGGGAAACAGGGATTGCTAGTTCCCCACCATGCAGGGCCTTCCCCTAGGCGGGCTCAGATTGACTCCCTTTTGGGGCACGGACAGCCTTTAGCCTGGAACAGCACAGACTTCTAGAATCCAGCACTTGTTCCAGGACAGTAATTGCATCTTCCGTGGCCGACTCACATCTACTGGGGGCCACTGCCTGGGCCTGCATTAATGATTCTGAGGGCTGGAGTCTGGGTGTGGGAACAGTGCCCAGAGTGCTGGGAGGCAGGTGTGTGTGCAGCGGGGCCGATAGGACATCTTGACCTACTTGTTCACGCAGGCTTCTTGGCAGTCACTGCTTTCCCTTGTCCTCCATTCCCTGTCTCTTTGTGTCTCTCCCTCTCATCTCTGACTCTCTGTCCCTCATTGTCTCTCTGTCTCTTTCTCTCCCCATCTGCCTCTCTCTCTCCCCCTCCTTCCCCCTCTCTCTCTGCCTGGATCCCTGGAGAACTCTGGGGACAGGCCCAACTGGAATATGCAGTGATTCAAGTGCAAGAATTTTTTGTTTGTATTTTCCCTCAATACAATATAATTACACTACAGTGGTTAAACCCTTGGCTGCTAACAGAAAGGTCAGCGGTTCGAACCCACGAGCTGCTCTGTGCGAGAATGATGTGGCAGACTGCTTCCTTAAAGATTTACAGCCCTGGAAACCCTATGGAGCAGTTCTACTCTGTCATGTAGGGTCGCTATGAGTTGGAATTGACTCAACGACGATGGGTTTGGTTTTTTATACAGAAAATGTAGTAAATAGAGAAAGGGAAAGAAAAGCCTATCATTCCACTGCCATAATGCAACACTGTTTGTCTTTTGGCGTGTTTCATTCTAATCTCTCTTTCTGTGTAATTTTGTTTTATGTAGTTGTAAACAAGGACCGAAGCCAATTTTGTGTTCTTTTCCACTCATTTCCAAATTGCTGACTATCTTCTCGGCAGTCATCATTGGCAGCGATACAATGTTCTACAGAGGCGTGATCTCCATCCAGGACTGTCATGCTATTTCCTTTGTTCCCTAGATTTCACAGTTGGCAGTACTGCTGATACTATAAAACACAGCGGAAGAATAGATCATAAAATAAATAGCATGGGTACCTCCAAGGGGAGGAAGGGGGCAGGGCTGAGGGCTAGAAGGTGGCCGGCATGGACTCTATTTTGTTTTGTAGGTTTGACTTTGAAACCATGTAAGTGTTTCTCATGAGTATAAAATGAAATTAAAATGAAAAAAAAAAAAAAAGGTTATTCCTAAAAATTAAAAGCAAAATGAATTTAACAGTTGATGGCAACCACACAGTTACTCCAAATGACATGCCCTAAGGATAAAAAGGAAAATCATAAATAGACACATGCATTTGTATCCTTCCTCTTACTCTTAAATTCTCCACATTAGCACCCCAACAGGCGGTTATATTCTGGGTTGGCTCTTTTTATTCAGTGTGTTTGAATATATAAGGCAATACGGTTCAAGGGTCCTGGTTGGTGCAAACTGTTTGCACTCAGCTGCTAACTGAAAGGTTGGCAGTTCAGATGCACCCAGTGGTGCCACAGAAGAAAGCCCCGGCAATCTACTTCTGTCAGATTAACCACCTGTTGCCGTCAGGTTGATTCCAACTCATGGTGACACCGTGTGTTTAAGAGTAGAACTGTGCTCCATAAGGCTTTCAGGGACTGATTTTGGGGAAGCAAATTGCCAGGCCTTTCTTCCAAGGTACCTCTGGGTGGGCTCAAACTTCCGACCTTTTGGTTAGCAGCTCAGCAATTAATGTTTGCGGCGCCACCCAAGGGCTCCCCGGTAAGATTACAACCGTTGAAAATCCTGTGAAGCAGTTCTACTCTGTCGCACATGGGGTTTTCATGGCTCTGGTTCAACTCAAAAGTAATGGGTTTGATTTTGTTTATTTTATATGGTTCAAAGTCAAAACTATAAAAAAGAGACTCTGAAGTCTCACTTCCATCCCTGTCCCTCTTCCCAGCTGCTCTTTCTACTATGTTTTTGTTGTTGTTAGGTGCCATCGAGTCGGTTCCGACTCATAGCAACCCCATGCACGACAGAACGAAACACTGCCCAGTCCTGCACTGTCCTCACAATTGTTGGCTGTGCTTGAGCCCATTGTTACAGCTACTGTGTCCATCCATCTCGTTGAGAGCCTTCCTCTTTTTCGCTGACCTGCTCCTTTACCAAGCATGATGTCCTTCTCCAGAGACTAATCCCTCCTGATAACATGTCCAAAGTATGTGAGACATAATCTCACCATCCTTCCTTCTAAGGAACACTCTGGTTGTACTTCTTCCCCTATGGGGAAGCATTTTCATGTGTTTCTCATCCCTCCAATGAGGATTTTGGTAAAAGAAAGTGTATAAGATCGTGTATATTACTACTCCTACTCCTTGCCTACCCAGAAGTGGGGTATTTTATATACTATTCTGTACTGTACCTTTTTCTCTTAGCCATTTAGGAGAAATGTCAGTACAAAGAGGTGCCCCTCATTCCTTTTTACAGCCACATGGCATCTGCTCTGTGGAGTGTTTGATCTTTGTTCATTCATCCCTCGTGGAAGGATGTTTAGTTGTTGATGATCTTTGGCTGTAGACAGAATGCTTTAGAGAATGTGCCTGTGTCACTTGGTGCTCATGGAGGTGTAGCTTCAGGTTAGGTGTCAGGAGTGGGATCATACAATGCTGAGACTGTTGGGTCAGGTCAGACTCTCCACGTAGGGCTTGCACCATTTTGCGTTCTGCTGGTGTCACCAGCATAGTTGCTGTCGAGCTTTCATTTTGCCATTCTCTCATCAGGAACAAAGGTTGAGTGACTTTTCTCCTGTCTAAGGGCCACTTGCATTTTTTTTTTCCCATGGGGACTTGGGTGTTTCTTGCCCATTTTCCTGTCAGGTTTGGTCCTTTTCTTAGTTTCCAAGAGCTCTTTCTATAATGACAAGATTAGCGCTTTTCATTTGCTGTAAGTCGTCCTGAGGCTGAGTGTGGAGGGATAACCACTACACTCTTGGCCTGGGTGGCAGAGGACCTGTACACGCCCTGCCTCCCTTCCTCCTGCCCTAGGCCAGTCTATCCTGTACTCCTTGGTAGCAACTAGGTTTTCCTCCCTGGGAGCTTGTAAAACTTCCTTCTGCTCCTTAGAATTTGGCATGTGTTCTGAAATAGCCTCCTGGCACATCTTTTCTGATCCTCGCAGCTGGGGCACATGGGGGCCAGGATGAGCCACCATGCTGGGAGCCAGGGTGTGGGGGGCTGTGTGGGGGGATGGCTGTCAGGGTGGAAGCCAGGTTTGGGGGTGCTGCATGGGGGGACAGCTGCCAGGCCAGGCACACAGGGTGAGGACTGTGTGGGGGAACAGCTGCCAGGGTGGGAGCCAGGTTGGGGGGCTCTGTGGGGGGACGGCTGCCAGGGCAGGAGCCAGGGTTGGGGGCTGTGTGGGGGACGGCTGCCAGGGTGGGAGCCAGGGTCGGGGGGGCTGTGTGGAAGAATGACTGCAGGCTAAGAGCACAGAAGTGGGGGCTGTGGGGTGGGGGTTGGCTGCCGGGCTGGGAGCACAGGGTGGGAGCTATGGGGGGCACACCTGCCGGGCTGGGAACACAGCGTGGGGGCTGTGTGGGGGACGGCTGCCGGGCTGGGAGCATGAGAGTGGGGGGAGTTGGGGCATTGGATGATGGTGTCTTGGAGCTGGGGGGCTGCAGCCCACACACATAAAGGGTTCAATGTCAGGCCCAGTGTGGTGGTGAGCCTGACTCCAGCGCCCATGGCATTCTCCAGGGGCACTGCCCGGCCTGACCGCCCCCTACCTGTCCCCCCACCAGGGTGGTAAGGAGTACCTGATGCGTGCGCACTTTGGCCTGCCCAGCGTAGAGGCAGAAGACAAGGAGGGCAAGCCCCCAATCAGCGTCAAGTTCGAGATTCCCTACTTCACCACTTCTGGCATCCAGGTGTGCAGCCAGGTGGGCGGGTAGATGGGCCAGGTGCCACGTAGGGCCCAGGGTCATCCTGGGCCCTGAGGGTTGCAAGTGGTGGACCCAGCTCACCAGGCTCTGACCTCTGCCCGGGCAGCCAGGCCTAATGTCAGAGAGCAGCCCTGCCTCAACCCTGCCCTGGCCCTGCACTTGGCTCAGAGCCCAGAACCAGGCCCAGGCACATCCCACGCCTGGGGGTGGGGCCCACTCACGACAAGCCCGAGGCTGCTGGGGTCACTGAGAAGTGTGGCTGCAAGCAGGACCCAGGCTTTGCCAGGTCTTCTAGGTGTCTCACCCCTCTGCATCCTCAGCCCTCCCCTGCCAACAGTCTGTGCTCACCTCCCATCCAGGGAAGAAGGATCAGAGGGGGGCTGAACCTGTGGAGGGGTAGGCAGGCCATGGGGGGCTGCGCATTTTCAGGGCCCGGCACCTATGCCCCCAGGTGCGCTACCTGAAGATCATCGAGAAGAGCGGTTACCAGGCCCTGCCCTGGGTCCGCTACATCACCCAGAACGGAGGTGAGTATGGCCGCTTGTGGGGGTGCTGGGAGGTCCCTGGGGCTGCCCTCCTGCCCCAGTGGGGCGGGCGGGGGTCCCAGTGAGGAGGGGAAAACGACCCTTCCTCCCTCTGCCTCATCTCCTAGACTACCAGCTCCGTACCCAGTGAGGGGCACACCCACCCCCAGAAGCACCTGCCAAGCAGCTGGATGGAGGAGGGAGTGTCTGGATCCGGCACCTCCCCAGTCCCCCGGACCTCCCCGCGGGCCCCACCCTGCCTTCAGCACTCTGGGTGGTGGACATAGTCTCATCTGGGACATCTTGTCTCTCCGCCCATCCACGTCCGACTGGGGAAGTCACTAATGGCTTGTTCTGCCGTGGGCTCCCTGGTACCAAAACGATCAAGACACACGTGCCAGATGCTGGCCGCATGCGCCACCTGTCACCACCTGCCACCAGGGCACGTGGCTCTGCTGGGATCTTGGGGGTGTCGTGCTGTTGCTGTTTCCGTTCACGTTGTTTGTTGGTTTATGAATTTCTACTTGTTGGTTGCTGTCTCGCCCACTCCCCCAGGGCCGCACAGGACCACTGTTCCCATGTCCCCGCTTACCCCATCGTGACAGGCTCAGACAGCACTTAGTAAGGGCAGGGACAGTCTTCTCCTCCTAAAAACCAGCCCCACCCCTCCCTCGTCTTCCTCACATGCGGCTGATGGGTCGGCTTATTTGCAGGGTTGGACTTCCATGCGTGTCTGCCAGCCCCATCTCGTGCTGTGACGGCAGTGCCTTCCAGGGCCAGCCCATGCAACACCCACACCACATTCAGCCACATCAGTGTTTCTCTGACGGGGGGCTCGCCCTGTCTCTTCCCACCAAGGGTACGAGAGAGCCCAGGCCATCTTGTCTGTGCCTGGTCCCTGCCAACCTGTGTGTTCAGGTCATGATTCCATTAAATTCCATTCATTCGATGCCGTCCTGCCTGCCTCTGAGGCTTGCATGATTTCCCCATGGCCCTGAGGAGGTCATCCCTCCCAGCACCTCCACATCCCCAGTATGGGAAACAAGGACAAGCCCTTGGTGGGGGACGCTGCACTGACTGCACGGCGGCTCCACCATGGTCACCCCTGCACTGCCTCCTGGGCTTTGGTGGGTGTGGGGAGGGCTCAAGCGAACTCATCCTCTTGTGGAGTCCGCTGCTGCCACCACCTCCACCCTCAGACCACCAGCAGCTGGTCCCCTGCCCTCCCCAGCTGATGGCCCTTCTCAGGTTGGAGTCTAGGCCCAGCAAAATTAGCTGCACCTGGGGGCTTGGGGAAATGTGGGTTCCTGGTCCCCACCTGACCTGCTGCATCATCTCTGAGGGTGGGCCCAGAGCTACTCCTGTGCAAGCATTAACATGTGAGAACTACCACTCCATCACCTGTGTGAGGAGGGGAGACGTACGTGGGCAGGGAAGAACTGGCTCCCCACCGCCGCCATGCCCAGGTTCCCTGCCTGTCCGCCAGCGCCATGCCTCCTGCCTCCTAGCGCTGTGCTCTCAGAGTTCTCCCACCCTCTCCTGTGTTGCCAAGCCCCCAGGAACTGCATGCCTGTACGTTCTGCTTGACGCCTCCCAGGGGTCTCAGCCAGAGTGACCCTTTGGCCTCCCCACATCTTTCCCTGACAGCAGTGGAAAGAGACCCTGGACGTACCTTGTTCCTCATTCCCTCCCTGCCCACAGCCCAGTCAGCAGCAAACCCTGATGGCCTACCTCCCAAGGGACCCCCGTCAGACCCGGTGTTCCTTCCTCACGGCCACACTGTGGTCCAGCTCCATCCTGCAAAATAGCAGTTAGGTGACTGGCGTTAATGGCTCATAAGGTCTCTGTACTATTTGGGAAGCAAGTAGACTGACTTAAAATAGCCACGTATGCTTGTGTAACTTTCAAACCAGTGGTTAGGGAAGAGTTTAAAGAAAACTTTAACAAACCAATAGGAGAAAGGAAAAGAGAAAGAACATAGAAAAATCAGGATAAATACAGGGCGTTCGAAGATTTTAGTGCAGTCTTAAGTTTTAAATAGCTCTTAAAACTGCACTAAGATGTTTGGGACACGCACTCCATATCCACCTCTCGGTAAGTAGAAAACACAAAATAAAATACTTTGTACATTTCAGGTTCCGATTATTAGTGGATGTTTGCAGCTGTTTCCTCTCATTTTGAGTCATACCACTTTAGCAAATAAAGCACCCAAAAGCTTGACTCCATCCGCGTCATTAAGGCCGACTCTACTTTGAGGAGGCAGCTCTTCCCCAGTCATCTTTTGAGTGCCTTCCAACCTGGGGGGCTCATCTCCCAGCACTATATCAGACAATGTTCTGCTGTTATTCATAAGGTTTTCACTGGCTAATGCTTTTCAGAAGTAGACTGCCAGGTCCTTATTCCTAGTCTGTCTTAGTCTGGAAGCTCAGCTGAAACCTGTCCTCCATGGGTGACCCTGCTGGTATTTGAATACCAGTGGCATAGCTTCCAGCATCACAGCAACACGCAAGCACCACAGTATGACAAAATGACAGACGTGTCCTCCTGTAGTATGTCATAAAACAGAAAGACTCCAAACTGCGGCCAGTGGTGCCCTCTGGGGTTGGAGAGGAACAGGGCTGGGACCCTAGTCCTCATTGCATCTGTCGAATTTAATTTCTTCTGCTCAGTGGTGCAGAGGTGGATGCTTGTTACATAATCGCCAGTGTTTCTCTGACGACCTCAGGCCACAATAATGATTGTGAACCAAATCGGGCTCCTCCCCTGCTCAAGATTCTGCCATGGCTTCTCAGTACCCTTAGAGGAAAACCCTAGCCCCTCACCCTGCAGCACCGACCCCATCAACCCTTCTCTCTCCGTCCCACCACCCCCACCTCTGCCTTTTCCGTTGTTCCCACTCTCACCTCTCAACCTTTGTCCTTGCAGGGCCCCCACCCGCTACCCCCTTCCCTTGGCTGGCTGACACCCAGGCCTCAATTTTGATGTTTCTTCCTCTCTGGCCATGCCAGCTTGTCGCCGCATACAGTTGGCATCTGTCCTACATTTGCCTGTGTCCCTATTTTCCTAGAAGACCCCTAAGGGTAGCCGCCCCCACCCCCAATCTGGTTTGCCACTGCTGTGACCCCAGGGCTGGGAGTGGGACCAGGACCCAAGGAGGTGCCAACGCTGCTCAGGCAGCTGTAGCCACCAGGGGGCACCCGCAGGTCAGGAATTGCAGCCCCAGAGCTGCTGGGCTAGAGACCTGAAGCCACAGGGAGACAGATGCAGGACAGTCCCAGGGGAAGGGAAGGAGAGGCCCTCTCTGAGCTCAGGGGAAGAGGCCCAGACCCCTGCTGTCCCTCCTGCAGGTTCTCACCTGACCAGGATAGGTGTGGAAACTGAGGCCTGAAAAGGTCACAGGTTCTGATCATCCTCCTCAGACCACTGCTCTGGACTGACCGAATGTGTCATCTCCACCCCCCACCCAACATTGCCGGGGACTCAACAATGGAAGGTCAGCAGGGGCATTGGAAGCCCTGACCCCAAGGTGGCACCTGAAGGCTGGAAGGACCAAGTCAGGCTAGCCAGACGTCGGGCAGACCCTCTGGACTTGGAGAACCCTGGCAGCTACCACCATGCACATGAGGAAACTGAGGCCCAGAGACAAGGAGCAGGCTCCCCTCGCCCAGTACTGCTCTTCAAGTCTTCTCCAGCTGCCCCCCAACCAGAAGCCAGGGCTGGTGGGTGGGGAATGGGGGCCAAGTTGAAGGGAGCAATCGGGACCCCTCACCCACTTTTTTCGGCTCCCTGTTTAACAGAAGGGCACTGGGTCTGCCCCCCACCCACTCAGGATCTCTGGGAGCCCAAGCCCAGACCAGACCCCCCACCCCAAGAAACACCCGGGGTCTGGCCCTGAGGATGGAGGGGAGCAGAGGGGGGAGGCCCCCCTCGCTGTGTGGCCTTGAGCAGGCTCCTAACCTCTCTGGGTGTGGGGCTTCCGCATGCCATTTCATTAGAAGAGTCTTTCAAAGAGGAAATGGTTCTGTCATTGTCAACCAAGTGAGAACCCTCAGTGCCCTCCCCAAAGCACCAAGATCCTATTGTTAGGTGCCATCCAGTTGGTTTGCTGTGAGTCTATTGAAGATCGTATTAGAAGGTGCAAAGACCCCAGTGCAATTCACTAACTGGCCGGTTGGTGTTTGTTTTTTTGAGGTGAAATTTACATAAAATTCACTGAACAATTCAGTGGTATTTATACATTCACAGTGTTGTGCAGCCACCACCTCTCTCTAGTTCCAGAACATTCTCAGTCACCCCAAAAGGAGGCCCCATGCCCATTAGCAGTCACTCCCTGTCCCCCCTCTCCCAGCCCTTCGCAACCACGCATTAACTTTGGTCTTTACGCATTTGTCTGTTCTAGATACTTCACAGAAATGGAATTTTGCGATATGTGGTCTTTTGTGCCCGGCTTCTCTCACTCAGCATAATGTTTTCCAGGTTCATCCATGTCGTGGCATGTACCAGAACTTCGTTCTCTCTATCCTGTTGCATGGATGGACTACATTGTGTTTATCCATCATCTGTTAATGGGCACTTGAGTTGTTTCCAGTTTTGGGCAATTGTGAATAATGTAGTGTTGCTCTGATGATTCGTGTATAAATACCTACTTGTGTTCCTGTTTTCAGTTCTCTTAAGTGTATAAATAGGAATGGAATTGAGCCCTGGTGGTGCAGTGGTTAAAGCAATCGACTGCTAACCGAAAGGTCAGTGGTTCAAAACCACCAGCAGCTCTGCGGGAGAAAGATGTGGCAGTCTGCTTCCGTAGAGATTTACAGCCTTAGAAACCCTGTGGGGTCACTATGAGCCGGAATGGACTCGAGAGCAGTGGGTTTTTTACAGTAACTCTATGTTTAACTTTTCAAGGAATTTTACCATTTTAGCTTAATTTTTTTAATTTTTATTTACACAAAGTGCTATCCCCGCAATGTGTCAGCACTCTCTCCTTCTCCACCCCAGGTTCCCCATGTCCGTTCATCCAGTTTCCCTGTCGCTTCCTGCCTTCAAATCTTCGCTTTGGAGCAGGTGTTGCCCATTTGGTCTCCTATACTTCATTGATCTAAGAAGCACCGTCCTCACGTGCGTTATTGTTTGTCTCATAGGCCTGTCTAATGTTTGGCTGAAAGCTGGACTTCAGGAGTGGTGGTCATTTCTTATAAAGCTCAGTGCCACAGTCCCTGGCCAAACTGAGAATATAGTGCCTGGAAGTTTCTGGCCAGTTCGCCATTGCTATGGTCTTCACGTGTACAGTTAAGTGATATTCAATAAATTCATTATGTGGTTCAGCCATCACCATTAACCATTCCCGAATGTTTCCATCATTCTAAACAAGAAGCTTGCTGGTCCCTAAGTTCATGGTTTTAATGCTACTGATATCCTGCTTTTTTTTTTTTTTTTTTTTTTTTTAATTAGCACCGCTCAAATTGTTTTAAGGAGCCCTGGTGGTGCAATGGTGAAGTGCTCAGCTGCTAATTGGAAGGTTAGCGATTTGAACCCACCAGCCCCTCTGCGGGTGAAACGACCTGGCGACCTGCTCCCTCAAAGACTACAGCCTCAGAAACCCTTTGGGGAAGTTCTACTTTGTCATATAGTGTCTGCTATGAGTCAGAATCAGCTTAACAGCTCACAACAACAAATTAGTTTGCTTTAGTGGATATACATATTCACTTTCGTATTGAGGGATAACATACAGTTGTGAGCTGCTGTGGACCCATGCACAATGGAACGAACTGCTGCCCTGTCCTGCGCCATCTTGTGATGGGTTGCAGATCGGACCGCTGTGATCCATAAGGTTTTCACTGGCTTATTTTCAGAAGTAGATCTCCAGGCTTTTCTTCCTAGTTCATCTTAGTCTGGAGGCTCTGCTGAAGCCTGTCAGCATCAGAGCACCAAGCAAGCCTCCACTGACAGACATGTGGTGCATTGGGCGGCAATCAAACTCTGGTCTTCTGTGGAAGGTGAGAAGTCTACCACTGAGTGTTAGATACTCAGACTGTAAGTGTGTAGCTTGATGTGTTTTTGCCTCTGTGTATGCTCCTTGGAAACTCTACGGGGCAGCTCTGCTCTGTCCTATAGTGTTGCTATGAGTTGGAATCGACTCGATGGCACTGGGTTTGGTTTTTTGTTTTTTTTTTTTTGGTTTTATGCTCTGATCGTCCCCCAGGCTCCTTCGTGCTACCTCCCAGCAGAAACCACCACAGATTCATTTAGTCCCATGCTGTTTCGGATAGGCAACAGTTGCTCTTTTTCCTTGCTGTCCACTGTTCCCTGGTGCTTCTGCATTGTGGTTTGTTCCCCTGGTCTCCTGTTGATGGGCATCTGTGTGGTATACAGTTTGGGGCATTATGAATACGGCTTTTCCAAGTGTTTGTGTCCAGGTCTTGTTGGGGACGCTGTTTTCACACCCAAGTTGGAATGTCTGAGTTATAATGGAGGCCTATGTTCCGTTCTACCACCCATCTGTCGGTCTGTAGTACTGGGTTGCTGTGATGCTGGAAACTATGCCATCAGCGTCACCCAGGATGGGCAGCTTTCAACAGAGCTTCCAGACTAAGACAGACTAGGAAGAAAGACCTGGTGATCTACTTCCAAAACTCAGCCAATGAAAACCCTGTAAGTTACAACCTAAGATTGTCCAATATAGTGCTGGAAGATGAGCCTTCTAGGTTGGAAGGCACTCAAAATACACAGTGGTCACAACAGTGGACTGGAGCATACCAGTGATCATGCAGATGGTGCAGGATGAGGCAATGTTTGGTATGTTGTACATGGGGTCTCCATGAGTCAGAGTTGACTTGATGGCAACAACAACATTCAGCTTTAGTAGATTCTGCCAAATAGTTTTCCAAGGTGCTTGTACCACTTTGCCCCCACAGCACTGGATGAGCATTCCAGTTGCTCCACATCCTTGTCAACACTTTATGTTATCAGACTTCTTCACTGCAGCCCTACTGGTGGGGCTGTGGGCCCTGCACGTCCCAGCCTCACTGCAATCTGGACCCTGTGCCCACCCACCAGGCTCCCTGACAATTCTGATACTGAATCCAGTGGGGTATTGGCCGTGTCCCACTTCTTGAGACACCCCTCTTCCCTTGCTTCTGAGCCACCCTCTCCCTCTGCATTTTCCTCCCACCTGTCTGCCTGCCCCTTCTCCAGCCCCTCAGCTGGACCCTTTGTCTCATCTTGTTCTTTAAAGGAGGGTGTCCTTTGGGCCTGAGTCTTCAGGTATCCCCCACCTCCCCGGAATTGACCACAGAATCTGGGGGTTCCCAAAATAACTCCATATCTGCCCCCAAACACCACGTCTCCTCTGAAGCCTTGGGGCCCTCTCCCACCTCGGTGAACGCACCCCAGCCACCACATCACACAAACAGGAAATCGAGGCTCACCCTCTCTACCCCGTCCAGTCCTGCCCTGGCCACCCCCTGCATCTCACCTCCACCTGCTTCTCCACACCCCTTCTGCTGCCCGGCCAAGCCACCACTGTCACCCCCTGAACAAGTCCAGCTCCTGGTGGGTCCCCCCAACTTTACCCCTTTCACCAACTCACACCAAAGTGTCCTGCTAAGATAATGCAGTGCCCAGTTTAAAATACTTCAACAACTTCCCAGCATCCAGCCCTCTTACCAGGCCCCAGGAGAGCCCTTGCCTGCCCCAGCATCTGCTGATCTCTCTGGCCCCTCCCCGACCTCATTCATTCATTCATTTGAGTGTATACTGAGTGCCTGCTGTATGCCAGGTTCTGTTCCAGATGCTGGGACATGATGAACCGAACAGACACACCCGTCCTCAGAGCAGAGAGGTGAGGTGGGGGTGACAAATTGTATCAAACATCACCGCGTGGCATGCAGGGGGCTATGTAGGGAGCAGTGAGGACATGCAACCCTGAGCAGAGAAGACACTGCTGAGGCTGAGACTGAGGAGAGCAGACACCACCCGCTGGGCATGGGAAGGGAGGGTTCCAGGTGGAGGGGCTGCGGGAAAAGGATCTGGAGTCTGGGGGAGGTGGCATTTGAAGAAGAGGGAGAGCCAATGGGAGGAGGAGAGGAGGCGAGACCTCACTGGGGCAGGTGTGTGTGAGGAGGGGCCACTCTGAGGTGCCAGGGAGCCATGGAGGGTGTTAGGGCTTCAAACCTTCCTCTGGTGGCAGCAGATGGGAGAGGGGAGCACAGGACAGGCTCGTAGGAGAGCAGCGAGGGGGCCGGTGGGGTGGGGGTGATGGCGAGAAGTGGTGGGATTCGGGTGCAGCTGGAGAGTGAGCTCAGAAGGCTTGAGGACAGCAAGACTGTGGGCGGGGAGGTTGTGGGGTGAGGGTGCCTGCAGGGGCAGCACACACATCTGACCCGCAGATTCAGTTCCTCAAAAATGCCACATACGTGCACGCGTGCTCACATACACACAACACACACACAGAATACAACACGCACCGACAAAGAGTACAATACAACACACTACAACACAGACACAAAGTACAACACATACCGACATAGAGTACAACATGCTATAAGACCACATGCACAGATATAGACCACAACACACACAGACATAGAATACAATTCAACACACAGATATAGAACACACTGTACAACACACTCATACAGCACACACTATGCACACAGCAATACAACATATACAATGCATGCATGATACAGAAACACACATATAACACAGAGATGTACATACAACAGACACACACATAGATACATGACACACAGAGATAATACAGCCACACCTGCAACACACAGATACATGTACAACATACAGATAGTATACACGCCACACAAAGGGACACCACCCACAGACACACACACACACACACACACTCCTCTCAGGCTCTGAGCCTTTGGCAGACACCTGCTGGCTGACACACCCTACGCCTTTCTTTTCCCTCCTCCCCCAGGGCCCCTAGTTGCCCCTCCAGGCCCTGGTCCGGTGGGGGTGTCACAGAGCCAAGGTTAAATGCACCTCTCTGCCCCTCTGACACTGCCCAGTCCTGACCACATGACGCGTGCCCCACTCTGCCCCCACGTAGGGGCTCCTCAGAAATAGGCCCACAGCCAGGGGTGTGGAGGGGAGGCATCAATAATTCCTATTACGCTCCCTCCCCCCCTGAGTCTCCCTCCCCTTCAGTGCTGCCTCACTGTCCAAGCAGAGCTCTTTGCTTCCAGGCCCCTCTTCCCAGCTCTACCTCATCCCCTGACTGAGCCAGACATCCCCAATTTGAGGAGTTGGGGCTGACCCAGAAAGAGGGCCCAAAAGCAGGGTTGGAATCGTCCTGGGAAGTCAGAAGGGGCTGCCTGGAGGAGGGAGCATTGAAGCTGGGTTTTGAAGGATAAGCTGGAGTTTGCCAGGCGTTCTCCAGGCAGATGGAGTCCCTGGGTGGCACAAATGGTTAAGCGCTCAACTACTACCTGAAAGGTTGGCAGTTCAAACCCACTCAGAGGCTCCTCAGAAGACAGGCCTGGCGATCTGCTTCTGAAAGGTCACGGCCTTGAAAACCCTATGGAGCAGTTCTAGTCTGCACACCTGAGGTCACCAGGAGTTGGAACTGACTCTACAGCAACTAACAACAAGTATGGGACAAACAGTTAAGTGCTCCTCTGCTAACCGAAAGGTTGCTGGTTCAAGTTCAACCAGAAGTGCCTCAGAAGAAAGGCCTGGCAACCTACTCCCCAAAAATCAGCTATTGAGAACCCCGTGGAACACAGTTCTACTCTGTCACACATGGGGTCGCCACGAGTCCGAATCAACTTGATGGCAACCAACAACAACTCCAGACAGAAGGACACGTCTGGCAACTCCCTCCAGTGAAGCTGAGCTCCTAAAACTGGGAGGTTTCCCAGTCCTCCCACCTCGGACCCCAGCAGCCTGCCCTGTTCCCACCTCCGTCTGCCAAGCACAGTTCCCGCCCTCGGCTCAGTCCCTCCTTGGTTTCCTTTGCCCCTCAGATCCACTCTGAGACATCACAGAAGACAACTGAGGTCGGAGAGGAGAAGCGAGCCGTCTCAGCCCCTGAGACCAGAGGCCGAAGCCCAGAATGCCCCCGCCTCCTTCTGGGCGGTCCCTGGGAAGCCCCTCCCCTGCCCCGCTGCCCTCGGAAGGGCCGGACTCGGGAGCACTTCCCATCATGCTTTTGGCTCCGCTCCAGTCCAAGAGAAACAGGTTGCACCTGGTAGTGCTTCCCAGCAGCCCCAGGGCTGGCAGCAGGAGCTGGGCAGTGTGAGTGGGGGTGGTATGTGCAGGCCAGGCGTGCGGTCACGTTGCAGCCCCCACCGCGCCACAGCACACCCGGGCGCTGGAGCCGCCCGACCCCAGGGCATCCCGAGCCTCAGTTTACCTACCTGGGAAATGGGCTCGCCTGGCCCCTACCTCTCAAGGAGGCTCAGTGAGAGGGCATGGGGGACGTGTGTAGGCCCCAGAGGGCTGAAGGCCTTGTAGTTCACCAAGGGGATGGGATGGAGGTCAGGGGCTGTTTCGGAACAGCCCTTCCCATCAAGCAGGGGTTCCCACCTATAGTCAAGACAATCAGAACACAGAGCACCCAAAAGTTAATCATTTAAAATGGGAAAAACCACCCAGAAACCACCCCTGAGAAACTGCCACACATTTTTAAAATTCTTTTTAGCTGAAGTGAAATTTACGTACCATACAATTCACCATTTTAAAATGCACAATTCAGTGGCTTTTAGTGACGTGTTGTGCAGCCCCCTAGTTCCAGAACATCCCATCACCCCAAAAGGAAGCTCTGTACTCATTAGCAGTCCCTCCCCGTACCCTTCTCCCCCAGCCCCTGGCAACCGTGAACCTTCTTTCTCTTTCGGTGGATTTGCCTCTTCTGAACAATTCATGTAAACGGAATCAGACACTATGTGGGCTTTTACTCAGCATGTTGTGAGGTTCATGTTACAGCGTGTGTCATGAATTGTGTCCCCCAAAAATATGTGTATCAGTTTGGCTAGGCCATGATTCCCAGGATTGTGTGATTGTCCACCATTTTGGCATCTGATGATTTACCTATGTGTTGTAAATCCTGCCTCTGTGATGTTAACGGCGGGGGCGGGGCGTGGGGGGCGCGGCTAGGGGGCCGTTACGTTAACGAGGCAGGGCTCAATCTACAAGTTTGAACTGTGCCTTGAGCCAATTTCTTTTGGGGTATAAAAGAGAGAAGTGAGCAGAGAGACAGGGGGACCTCATATTACCAAGAAAGCAGCACCAGGAGCAGAGTGCATCCTTTGGACCAGCAGTTTCTATGCAGAGAAGCTCCTAGACTAGGGGAAGATTGCTGTCAAGGATCTTCCTCCAGACAGACAGAAAGCCTTCCCCTGGAGCTGATGCCCTGAATTCAGACTTCTAGCCTACTAGACTGGGAGAAAATAAATTTCTCTTTGTTAGAGCCATTCACTTGTGGTATTTCTGTTATAGCAGCATGAGATAACTAAGATGGCATGTATCAGAACTTCATTCCTCTTTTTTTATTATTATTTTAATTCTATTGTGATAAAATATATATAACCAAACATTTGACATTGTGCAATTCAGCGACATCAATTGCGTTCATCTGATTGTGCAACCGTCGCCACTATCCATTTCTAATTTTTATTTTTATCACCCTAAATAGAAACCCAGTGCCCCGTAGGCCTTGAGCAATACCTTCCTATCCCTGCCCCCCCGCCTCCCCGCTCCTAGCCCCTGGTAACCACTAGTAAACTTTGGTCGCTACCCGCTTGCCTAGTTTGGATATTTCATGTAAGTGGGACCATACAGTATTTGTTCTTTCCTGTCTGGCTCTTTTCACTGAGCATCATGTTTTCAAGGTTCATCCATGTTGTAGGATGTATCAGTGCTTCATTTCTTTTCATGGCTGAGTATTATTTCGTTGTATGGATGGACCGCATTGTGTTTCTCCATTTACCTGTTGTTGGACACCCAGGGTGTTTCCCCAGTGGTGCTGTGGACATATCTGTTGGGGTTCCTCTGACATACATTTTCATGGCCTATGACTGGGCAATCCCGGTGGCTCAGTCCTACAGAGGCGATGCTGGCTTATTGCCCCAAGTTCCACATTTCGCTCACACTTCTTGAGAAACAGTAAAGGGGAGCCCAAACCAACGGTCGCCTCATCTCTAGCCCCATCGACCCTCCCTGTCTCCCTGTGCTTGACACAAAAGATCAAAACCTGAGCCAGGGAGGGCGGGAGGGCGGGAGGGAGGAAAGAAGAGGCAGAGGCTGTGCTCTCGGGGTGAACCATCCTTGGGAGCCAGCACCCTGGGACACGGTGGCCCCTGCGAGGGCAGGACAGTGTGGACAACCTCAGAAAGTCTCAAAACTGGGCAGCATCTGGTCAAACGGGGACACTGAGCCCTGGAGGGTGCTAGGAGCTCCCCAAAGCCACCCACAAGGGAAAGGCAGAGCCAGGACCTGGTGTCAAGCACACCTGGGTCTTAGGACTCATGTTGACCCCCGCCCCTCCCCTGAAGCTCTCATCAGACCCCAGCCCCGGCCGCCAGGGCCCTGAGGACTCTCTGGCCACTGTGGTTGGGCTGATGAGACAAAGGTGAAAACCCTAGAAGCCAACTTAGAGCCCATTTTCCAGGTCCCAAGCTCATCACTGAGGACCCAATGTGTTTCCTCCAGATATTTGGGTCTTGGTCAGTGGGTGCAGGGGAAGAGCCAGGCAGGAGACCCACCGTATCACCTCCTCTTGGAATCTAGGTTTCTTTATCTGTGAAATGGGGATAGTGAACCTTTGACTCCAAGCAGCTGCATCTGCAATTCCCTCCGTCTGGTCAACGCCTCCACCACGTCTGCCTAGGGAACCCTACATATCTGCTAAGCCCGGCTGTGACGCCCCTCCTCCAGACCGACACTCGGGACTCCCTCAGCTCCTTGCCCTTCCTCCAGCCAAGCCTTGATGCTGCAGGCCCGAGGGTGTCTGTGGCCAGCTGTTACCTCCACATTGGGGGCTTTTTGAGGGCTGAGGGGTACTGGGGGGTGTTTGATGAAAATGGAGGTGGTACTATCCTCACTGGACGAATGACTTGGGGTCACACAACCATCAAACCACAGAGCCACACTCCACCTGGGACGACCAGACTCTCAGTACAGTGCTCCTTCCCAAAACACGTGTGTTCACCAAACAACCCACCACCCCCTGCGGGCTCTCACTCTGACCCACTCCTGGGATCCCTAAAGCCCTAGCCCTGGCCAGGACAGCCTGTCCCCCGGGGGGCAGGGCTGTCCCCCCAGTAGGCACAGGGTCACAGATAAAGCCGCTGGCCTGGCTATCAGCAGGAAACATCTTGGCAGTACAGGAAGCCGTGGCCATTGGCCCGGCCGCGCCCGCGCCAGCCTCGGCCTATCCGCGGCCAGATATTTTGGGAGCCGCTATATAAACCCAGCTCAGCTTCTACCCACTCCCGCGGGAAACCTTGGCTGCATGGCCCTTGGCGGTCCCCGGTGCCCCGTAGCTGCTGGGACATGGGACCTGGTCCTGACTCGGAGCAGCACAGCGGGGGTGGGGACCACCCGACCACTGCTGCAGGCCCAAGGTCCCAGCTCTGGTCAAGCAGACCTCAGTTCACTCCTGGTGTGGCCACTTGCTCACTGAGTGACGTGGCAGGCACATTCACCTCCCTGTGCCTCAGTTTCCCCTCCCTACAGCCCACCTCGCCCTGTGCCAGAATACAGAACCAACTCCAAACACACTCACGGGGCCCAGAGCCTTTTCTGAAGGTTCTGGGGGGAAGTAAGTGGGGCCAACATGCCCCTTCCCCACCTCAGGCCCAGTAACCTGCCTTTCAAACCCAGCACCACAGTTTCTCAAGTTCAAGAACATACAGCCTGTCCAGCCCCCACCCCCGGCCTCTCTCCAGGACTCCCTACATCTCCTCTCCCCTTTCCCCAGCCCAGAAAAGCCCCCTGGACAAGCCCCGAGCCCAGCCCTGCCCAAACGTTTAATTAGAACAACATGGACTCGGCTGTAGCCATTCCTATCGTAAACCAAAAAAAAAAAAGTCAGGTTTTTGATGGCTGATTTTTTAGAAATAGATAGCCAGGCCTTTCTACAGAGGCACCTCTGGATGGACTCAAACCACCAACCATTCAGTTATCAGCCAAGCGTGTTCACTGCTCGCACCACCAAGGACTCTGTTTCCGTTATACAGAAGAGGGAGTTGAGGCCCAGAGAGGGCAAGAGACCTGCCTGAAGCCACACAGAAGGCCAAAGCCAAAACCAAATCCAGACCCAGGCCTGGGAGCTCCTCCCCTACCTCACGCCCTTCTCAGGGGTTGAGGAGATTAAGCCCAGCTCCTGAGGCTGGTGGTGGGGTGGGATTCCGACCTGGGTCCACCCACTTCCCCGACCCCTGGCTGGTCAGAACAGAGCCATCAGGCCCAGTAACTACAATCCATTCCTGGTTCACATGCATGTTTCACCGGGGCCAGTAAAAGTGAAACGCAGAAGTGAAATCAAACCCGAGAGCTCGCGGGCTGGAGCGGCTCCGTGCTCAGATCCTCAGCCCTTTCTTGGGGAGCCAGGCGGGGGAGACCAAGCATGGCCATGTAAAGTGGCCGGCCCACACTTGCAGTGCTCGGCAATGCGGGTGGTGGAGCGTGCCGGGGGGGGGGGCGGGGGGGCCCACCTGGCAGCTGCAGCCAGCCTGAGGGGCCGGCCATACTGGATTTAACTCGACCTAATCTCCGCCCAGCCCAGAGCTTGAAGCTCTGCATGCCTGGAAAGCTGGTTGTGGCCAGCACTGAGCTTTGGGCTCCCTCCACCAAGGTTCTCAGAGTGACCATGTGTCCCCTACAGTTCCCTCCCCACCCAAACACTGGTCTTCAAGGCCTGGTGGGCACTTCTCTTGTCTGAGGCCAGACAGCTCCCTCTTGTCCAGCTTTGGCCCTGAGGACCTACTCAATTGGCTACCAAGGGGACATCAGGCCAGCATCCCTCTGCTGATGGGACACTCACTACCACCTCTGCCTGAGTGGACCACATCCATCCTGGCTCTGTGCCCAGCCACCTGGAGCAGGTGATGGAGACCTGGGTCTGTCCTCCAGGTTGTTGTTGTTATTGTTAGGTGCTGTCGAGTCAGTTCCGACTCATAGCGACCCTGTACAACAGAACAAAACACTGCCTGGTCCTGCGCCATTCTCACAATCGTTGTCATGCTTAAGCCCACTGTTGCAGCCACTGTGTCAATCCATCTCGTTGAGGATCTTCGTCTTTTTTGCTGACGCTCTACTTTACCAAGCATGACGTCCTTCTCCAGGCACTGGTCCCTCCTGATAACATGTCCAAAGTACGTGAGATGAAGTCTCGCCATCTTTGCTTCTAAGGAACATTCTGGCTGTCCTTCCAAGACAGGTTGGTTTGTTCTTCTGGCAGTCCCTGGTACATTCAATATTCTTCACCAATGCCATAATTCAAAGGCATCAATTCGGCTTCTGTCTTCCTTATTCATTGTCCAGCTTTCACACCCATATGAGGCGACTGAAAATACCATGGCTTGGGTCACGCAAACCTTAGTCCTCAAAGTGACATCTTTGCTTTTTAATACTTTTAAAGAGGTCTTTTGCAGCAGATTTGCCTCCAGTACCACCTGGGAGCATGCGTGCACATGCTCACACCCACTCACATGTACACACATATGCATGCACACAACACTCAGTGCACACTCACTCTCACGTACACACTCACTCATGCACATACCAACACTCACAGTTGCCACACACTCACATGCATACTTGTACACATGCACACACGCTCATCCTCATGTACACACTTACACACTCATACATACTACTCCCACATATACACACACACGCAACTCACACAGTTCACACACATATGCACAAAGGTGGTCTTCACCAGGCACACTGCCATCTGCCTGTCTCACTTCAAAGTAGCAGAGACAGCTGCCTCCCTGCGCTGACCAGCCCAGAATGGGGAGAGAAATCACCTCCCACGTTCTGGAGCCTATACCTCTATTAATGCAACTCGTGAACCCAGCAGCTAGTCGGCCCTCACGTAACCATTCATCATCCATCCGTAATATTGAGCCTCACCAGGGAGCTTTGCTGTGGGGGCCGAAGAGCTAGGAACGCCCTGTTTCTTTATCTGGTTGCTGGTTACACGGACATGCTCGCTTCGGGAAAAGTTATCGGGCTGTACTTAGAATTTGGGCACTTTCCTGTATAAATGTTATATACTTCACTAAAAAGTTTAGAAAGAGGAAAAGGAAAGAAGGCAGCTTTCGGAAGGGGGGCTGAGACTGAAGGATGCGCGGGGGAGAGAGGGGGTAGGGGGTAGGGGCGGATGGAGGCAGGAAGAGCGCTCCAGGCAGCAGACACAGCACATGCAAAGGCCTGAGGTCCTGAGGGAGCCTGCTGCGTCTGATGACCCAGCAGAGACCCTGTGGCTGGGGTGGGAGGTGTACAGGACAGGCCACGCAGGGCCTCGAAAGCCACAGCTGGACTCAGGGACCTCACCTCTAGATCAGCATGAGACCACCAAGAAGTTTAGGTGGAGGCAGACAAGGTCGAGCGGACACATTTAAAGGTCACCACGGCCTCGGACAGGAGGTCAAGCATTTATGCCTGAGCCGGGTAGGGGTGATTAGCCCATTTGCTAGAGGAAGAGACTAAGACCCAGTGAGGCCAGGCTGTATGCCTATAGGTAAGTGATGGGGGCACAACTCAAGCCAAGACCAGCTGTCTTGACGTGTTTCTTCCCAGCCCACTGCCCCAAGTCTCCCCCAAGTGCCTGGAGGGTGAGCAGGATCCCTGTGCACAAGAATGTCCTGGGTTCTGGGTTCGAGTCCCAGTCTGACCTCGCTGGCCTCAGTGTCCTCATCTGTAATATGGGACACTGGGAGGGTAACATGGGTTCCTCCCCAGGCAGCCTCCAGGAGGTACTCAATAAACAATGAGTATTCAATATTGCCAAAAGGGAAGGGACGCTGGTGGTTCAATGGTAGAATTCTCAACTCCCATGCGGGAGACCAGGGTTTGATTCCCCACCAATGCACCTCATGCCCAGCCACCACCCGTCTCAGTGGAGACTTGCGTGTTGCTAGGATGCTGAACAGGTTTCAGTGGAGCCTCCGGACTAAGATGGGCTAGGAAGAAGGGCCTGGCAATTGACTTCCAAAAATCAGCAAATGAAAACCCTATGGATCACAACGGTCAGATATGCAACCCATCATGGGGATGGCGCAGGACTGGGCAGCGTTTTGTTTCGTTGTGCACGGGGTCACCAGGCATCGGGGCCAACTCCACAGCAGCTAACAACATTTCATATTGTCTTCACTGTGATTCCAGCTCGAGTCAGCCGAGGGGAGTCTGTCCCACTTGGGATGAAGGTCGCTTTTTCTGAGAAGCCCAGGAAGAAACTCTTTGCCCGACGGTGGTGGTGGTGGATAGGGGGAGGTGGCACTCCCAGCCCAAGCCAAATACAACGCTGAGCAGGAAGAGTACAGAAGGTAAGGGGTTGAAAAAGGAGAAATGTCCTGAGCATGCAAATGTGGGCCGTGGGGCGAAACTAAGGCAGGAAAGAGAGAGGCAGAAAGGGTCTCCTGTTATGAGGTGCCCACCCTGGGGAGCTTGGAGGGACTCGGGGACACCATCTGGGCCCCAAGGCACCCTCACGTCCCCTGTGCCACTTGCCAAGGCTCAGGGTCCTACGAAGCCCATTCCCACCTCTGGGCCTTTGCACATGCTACCTCTGCCCAGGGCGCTCCCCCAAGCCTCCACCTCAGCACAGAGGGATGGCCTCTCTCCCCACTTCAGATCACCAATGTCAGCATCACCCATGCAAGCTCAAATGTCACCTCCTCGCCCAGGGCCTCATGCCTCCACCCCACCTCTCTGGAGTCACTGCCTGTCCCCTGCACTCCTGGAGAATGGGACCGCCTCTGCCTGCCCCCAACACCCAGAAGTGCTCTGTAAACATTCGTAGCCTGAACAACAGTGTCAGACCTGTTTCCATCTTGTCTCAAAGTCCTGGGCTCAGAATGTGATATATCCATACAAAGGAATGTCGTTGTTGTGTGCCCTCGAGTCCACTCCGACTCACAGAGACCCTTATAGGACAGTAGAACTGCCCCAGAGGGTTTCCTGGGCTGTAATCTTTACGGCAGCTGATTGCCAGGTCTTTTCTTTCATTGAACCACTGACCTTTCAGTTAGCAGCCGAGCGCTTAACCATTGCACCACCACGGCTCCTCCCGGAATACTGCTCAGCTATAAAGAAAAATGACCTCCTGATGCATACCATAGCACAGTACGGATGAACCTAGAAAACATCATGCTCAGTGGAGTTAGTTGCAAAAGGAGAAATATTGTTTGATCTCACTTATATGAAATAAGCAAATAGAAACTAAAGATTATTCATGGTTTCCAGGGGTGCGCAGGAGGGAGCAGAAGGGGAGTTTTTGCTCAGGAGGCCGTGAGTTTATGTTCACGGTGGTGGGATGATTTGAAAAAAGGAGAGCAAGCATGAATGGACACCTTGAAGAAGATAGTCATGTCACTGAGTTGTACGGGTAGAAATTGTTGAGTGGTTGTATGCTGAGTTGTGTATATTTTTGCCACAATAATAACAATAAGAAGAGAACAAAAGAAGGAAATAAAAAGAACTGGAGATTCAAAACAAAGGTTGTGATTGTTGTTCATTGCCATCGAGTCAACTCCAACTCACGGCACCCCCATGTGTACAGAATAGAACTGTCCCACGGGGTTTTCAGGGCTGTGACCTTTCAGAAGCAGATTGCCAGGCCTATCTCCCGAGGCACCTCTGGGTGGAATCGAACCACCAGCCGTCTGGCTGGTAGTCAAGTGCTTAACCATTTGCGGCACCCAAACCAAACCCGTTGGGTCAGGTTGATTCGGACTCATGGGGACCCTATAGGATAGAGTAGAACTGCCCCCATACGGTTTCCAAGGAGCACTGGGCTGGTGGATTCGAACTGCCGACCTTTTGGTAACCAGCTGAGCTCTTAACTGCTATACCACCAGGGACTCCTAAGACATAGGTAGAGATGATAAATTACATCAAAATCTGGGATATATTGAGAAATTCATATCAAACCAGTCTGTATTATTTCCCAATATGCAAATGAAACTAAAGATAACACAGTCCCCCATTTTTAATTAAAAAAAAAAAACCTGGGTTCAGGACCAGGGCAACGGCTCAAACCCCAGCCTGTCTGTCACTTCTGAGAGCCCCCGCACCCCGTTTTCTCAGTTGAAGAATGGGTCTGGGGGTGGCACGGCTCCCAGGGGTCCCAGGAAATACTGGAGGCACACCGAGGGCCTGGGCGTGGTACATGCTTGGTGGGCAGTCACTGTCAATGGCCCCCCTCCTCAAACCCCTGCTGACCCAGGACAGGTTCTTGCCCCCCTCCTCAGGGGACAAGAAGGCATAGGCAGTCATCGGGGTTTGCAGGGTGCTGGCAGACTCCCCCACCTTGGCTCTTTCTAAGAAGCCAGTGGAGATAACGTTCCCCTAAAACAGGAACCAGCAGGCTGACCGGGTGTTGCGGAAGCCCCCACGGAAGCCCCCATAAGGCCACCCCCCAGGCCTGACCCCACGTCCGGCTTCAGGGCCCACTGGGCACAGCCTGGAAAGATTTTTATGTAAAAGTGGCCGATGCAAATCCAGGACCCTAGATCGCTTCCCCCTCCCCCGCTCCAGCCTGGGTCACAGCCACCTGGGCGAGGTGGGCGGGGGCCATGGTGCTCCGTGACGACCAGGGGCAGGGGCAGGAAGGGACAGGAGGCAGTATGCAGGGACCCCCGGACCCCTGCTTTAGGGGGGTGATCACAGTGGCTGGCACTGATTTTTTGTTTAAATGAAGATAAAATTCACAAAACATAAAATAAGTATACCATTTGAAAGTGCACAATTCAGTGAAATTTAGTGCAGCCACAAGGTTGCACAACCACCACCTCTGTCTAGTTCTAGAATATTCTCATCACCCTGAAAAGACTCCCCGTACCTATTAGCAGTCACTCCCCATCCCCCCTACCCCTGGATTTCCTGGGCTGGACACTTGGTTATCAATGGAATCATACACCATGTGACGTTTTGGGTCTGGCTTATTTCACTCACCCTTTTTTTTTAATGTTCTCAAGGTTCATCCACGTCGTATCATGTATCAGAGCTTCGTTCCTTTTTATGGTTAAAGAATATTCCATCGTATGGATTGTCCATTCATCCTTTGATGAACACTGGGGTTGTTTCCGCTTTTTGGCTGTTGTGAGTAGTGCCGTTGCGATCACTGGTGTACAAGTTTCTACGTGGACGTGTGTTTTCACGTACCTAGGAGTGAGTTGCTGGGTGTCATGGTAATTCTATGTTTAACTTTTTGAGGAACTGCCACACTGTTTTCCACAGCGGCTACACCATTTTACATTCCCACCAGCAATGCACGAGGATTACAGTTTCTCCACAACCTTGTCAGCACTTGTTGTTTTCTGTTCTTTTTATCATTGTTATAATTATTATAGCCAGCCTCAGGGCGTGTAGTGGAAGCCCTGTTTTACGGATAAGGAAACTGAGGCTCAGGGAGGGGGACTCGCTTGTCTAGTGTGATTCGGCTCCTGAGACTCCAAGGCAGAGAGGGCCATGGGCATGCCACAGAGAGAATGCAGACGAACATTCCCTAAAGAATTCTTCCCAAATCCAGAGGCCCTGACAGGGAGCATTGGGCCAGAAGTCATCCCATCACAGACCTGAGGATCCCATAAAATCTCCATGTCCCAGACAAGAACTTCCTTACATGCCCCGCAGGACAGGGAGCTCACTTCCTACAAGGCAGTCTGTTGGGATTCTCCCCCTGGACAGGGTTAGAAAATTCTTCCTCATACTGAGCCTCAATCTGCCTCCCATCTCTACCAGCCTGCCTTGGCCCCAGAAGGTCCAGACCCCCTTGAAAGCCCTTTGCTCAGGGGCAGCCTGACAGGCGTTTGCAAACACCACCCAGCTACTTCTCCCTAGTCTTCTCCAGCTTCACAGTCGGGTGTACAATACATATAATTCCTATTTTCAAAACAGCTGAATGGCTAAATGCAGTGTGGGATCTTGGATGGGGTCCTGGAACAGAAAAAGTACGTTGTGGGAAACTCAGTGACGTTCGAACAAAGTCTGGGGTTTAGTTAATAAGGGTTGATCAGTGTTGATTCCTTAGATTTGACAAAAACCAAACCAAACCAGTTGCCAGTGAGTCGACCCTGACTCCTGGCCACCCCATGAGTGCAGGGTAGAACTGTGTTCCATGGGGTATTCATGGCCGTGACCTTTTGGAAGCAGATCACCTGGCCTTTCTTCTAAGGTACCTCTGGGTAGATTTGAACCACTGACCTTAGAGTTAGCAGCTGAGTCCTTTACCACTTGCACCACCCATGCACTCCTTAACCTCCCCCTTCCTGCCTCACATCCCGCAGAGGCCCCACTGCCCTGCAAATAAGCCCAGCTCACTAGCCAGAACCTGCTAGAGGCTTCTCACCTCCAAGCCTTTGCCCAGGCAAGTGTGTCCTGCCCTCCCCACCTTCTGCAGTGAACCTCACGTCCATCCCCAAGACCTACTGTTCCAACGCCTCCTCCTCCAGGAAGCCTCTCTGGAAGTCCCAGCCTCTCCACTTCCCAGCCCTGACCCAGGAGGCCCCAGGGCCTGAGAACCTCCAACGTACACCCTAGTAAACAAGCCGTCGGGTGCACTGAAGGCCCTCATCAGCCAGCATCGAGATGGGGGCCTGATAACGGGACTGTTTTGTGCCAACCATCCTATAATTACGTGGACCAGCTCTTCTGAGAAGCGGGAGGAGAGGCCTAAAACCACCCACGCTTGCCGCCGATATCTGATAAGGGCACCCGAGCTGTGGTTTTCACAGAGGTGGCACCAGGTCAGGTGAGCAGAGAGAGACAGCAAACAGTGCCTGATGCAGCTGTGGCCAGGGCAAAGGGCAAGGTGTCGGGTGCTTGGGGCACAGGGGGCAAGGTGTGGGGGTGCCCAATGCTCGATGAAAGCGGAGTGTCAATATCGTGCACACAGGACTTCATCTCACAGATAGGGAAACCTGAGGCCTGGTCAGTCCTGTGCCCCCTTCCTGGGCCTGGCCCAATGGGTGTCAGTTGCCAGATGGGCATCAAACACACAGTTTTATAGGCAGGGGTGGGGTAGTAAAGTGAGTCCGCTGTCAGACCCGAGGCTGTACGGAGGAAAACTGTGGGTTGTTTGGGCGGCAGGCTAGGTCCTTCTGCCTAGGATGTCGACTCATGTGAAGGGGCGATGTGCGGGGAGCAGCTTGGTCTTTCTGGGGCCAGCTTCACGCTCCAGGCTGGAGGAAGGTTGCCAAGGACTCAGTTTCTGAGGAGCCCATAAAACTTGGCCCAGCTGGAAACAGAGCCTCAGGTTCCAGAATGCCTTTGCCCTGTTCCACGTAGTTTCACACTGTTCCAACTTCCTCAGGAAGACTTGCACAGACCCGAATTCACCGTACCCTGAAGCCTCTGAGAAGAGATATGAAGTCCCTGAGGCTGAGAAAGCAGGCCCAGGTCCACTGTATGCCTGTCCCCTTCCAGCAAATATTTTCATTGCTGCTGTGGCATCCTGGGTCCTGGGCGTGTCCACAGTCATATCTGGAATAAAATCCAAACCCATCACTGAGGCCCACAAGTCTCTGTGACCTGGTCCCGACCACCCTAAACCCCATCTCCTCCCACTGCTGCCACACTAGTTCCCCTACTGATCACGCCAGTCACGGTCCTGCCCCAGGGCCTTTGCACCGGCTGTTCCCTCTGCCAAGAATGCCATTCCCACGTCTTGCTCCCTCGCCTCCTTCAGGTCTTGGCTCAAATGTACTGTCCTCAGAGAGGCCCTGCCTGAACTTCCCAGCTAAAATAACTCTGAGTCCTGCCCCACCCACTTACCCTGTTTCACATTTCTACACCTCAAAGATTTTAGGTGATGCCACTGCGTACATTTATATGTGGTGGTTTTGTCATAGAAGTCTCGCCTCCCCTGCAGGAGACCTGCGTTCCATTTCCAGCCAACGTACTTCATCGCTGCCACCACCCAGCTGTCAGCGGAGGCTTGTGTGTTGTTATGATGCTGAACAGGTTTCAGAGGACCTTCCAGACTAAGACAAACTAGGAAGAAAGGCCTGGCTATCCACTTCCAAAATCAGCCAAAGAAAACTGTACTGAACTGTAACCGATCGTGATGATGGTACAGGACCAGGAGACATCTTGTTCCATTGTGCATAGGGTCGGGGTGGACTCTGCCAGCACTACCTGAGGACTCCATCCCAGCCTTGGGCAACCACTCGTCTACTTTCTGTCTCTGTTGAAGTCCTTGTCCTCATTTATTCATGGTGTCTCTGGTCCAACCCCTCCCCAGTCTCTCCCGCCAGTCACTGCTAGTGGCTTCTGCCTCATGCCATTCCTGTGCCACCTCGTTTTTTGCTCACAGCACTCCCATATGGTGAGTGTCCCTCCCAGCCCCCATTTCACAGATGAGAGAACTGAGGCTCAGTGCGGAAGCCACGCATCCCATCACATGGAGAGGGCAGAGCTGGGCTCTGAACCTCACCTTGCTCTTAACTTCCCCACCCCAACCAGTTGCTATCAAGTCAATTCCAACTCACGGCGACCCCATCTGCATCAGAGTACAATGGTGCTCCACAGGGTTTTCAACGGCTGATTTTATGAAAGTAGGTCACCAGGCCCTTCTTCTAAGGCATCTCTGGGTGGACTTGAAATGCCAACTTTTCAGTTAGCCCCCGAGCTCGCCAATTGTTTGCACTACTCAGGAGGTTCCTTAACCTCCCTGCTCCTGGCTTAAACCCCACAAGCTTGGCTACCAACCGAGAGGTTAGAGATTTGAGTCCACTCAGAGGTACCTCAGAAAACAGACCTGGAGATCTATTTTAGAAAAATCAGCCATTGAAAACCTTATGGAGCGCAGTTTTACTCTGACATGCATGGGGCCCCCACGAAGCAGAGTTGTGGCCACAAAAATTGTTTTTTTAGGGCTGGGGCAGTGAGGATGAGAGGGTAGGAGTGATAGCTAAAGGGTGCGGGCTATCTTTTTGAGCTGTGAACGTGTTCTGAAATCAACTGTGGTGTTGGTTGCACAACCCTGAGAATGTACTGAAAACCATTGACTTGTACACTTTAAGTGCGTGAATCGTACGGTTGTTGGTAGCTGTTGTCGAATCAGCCCCCAACTCATGGCAACCCCACGTGCAATGGAACGAACTGCTGCCCAGTCCTGCACCGTCCCCACGATCAGTTACGGATGGGACAGTCGTGATCCATAAGGTTCCCGTTGGCTGTTTTCGGAAGTCAACCGCCAGGCCTTTCTTCCTCGTCCATTTTAGTCTGGAAGCTCTGATGAAACCTGTTCAGCGTCACAGCCAACACACAAGCCTCCACTGACAGATGGGCAGGGCCTGCCCATGAGGTGCGTCGACCAGGAATCAAACCCAGGTCTTCTGCATGGAAAGCGAGAATCCTACCACCGAGCCAGCAATGTCCCCACAGCTAAAGAGTGCGGAGTTCCTTGCTGAGATGTGAAAATGTTCTAAAATTGGTAATGGCGATGGTCGTACAACTCTATGAAGGTATTAAAACCGTTGAATTTTACACTTTAAATGGGCTAATAGCATAGTAGGTGCATTCTAGCTCAATAGAGCTCTTTAAAAGAAAGTGACACAAAAGAAAGGAAGGAAGAAAGGAAGTCTTTCCCTGCTTAGAGCAGGAGGCCCAGGGAACAGCTTTGACCCAGCGAGGGGTATTTGGGGCCTCAAAGAGAGAGGTAGAGAGCTCCACATCACACAAGCCGGGCCCCCGCTGGGAACCCCAGCCACCCGGCTGCTCCGCCCTCTCCGCCGGCAGGGCCCCATGCCAGGGTCTGCCCCTCAGATGTGGCATCGGGTGATGGGCCCCCTACCCGCCCACGGGGCTGATGGCAGCCCGGCTGGGGTTTCCGTGCTTTTGCTACCTGTCTACCTGCGAAGCCACTTCCTGCATGGCTGCACCAGCCACCCATCTATCTGCCTGCCTGGCACCTGACTTCCCTGCTTCCAGCCTGGCCCAGCCCTGCCTCACCCCCACCCAAGTCCCTGTGTTCAGACTCACAGGCCGGGAAGGGGTCCCAGTCCAAACCCATCCTAGAAACTGGGATCAAACAAAGCCAGGGACAGAGCCTGGCTTTGCTACGGCCTGCAGGGGGTCCCCTAGGACAGCCAAGCCTTGATTTATTCATCTGAGCAATGGGCATAAAAACATGCCCACGTGGGATCACTGGAAGAATGGGGCCTTTGAACTGGCTGTTCCCTCAGTCCCGGTCACTGTTCCCAGATCTCCCCGCAGTGCCCCCTCATCCAAAAAGTCCTCCCTGACTCTCCCACCCACCCACAAGCACACCAGCCCTCTCTCTAAAAAAAAAAAAAAAAAAAAACCCCAGCTTTATTCTTCTCCCTAGCACCACCCACCTGGAATTCCATCCTGTGTCTGTTGTTAGCTATGGTCAAGTCGGCTTCACTCTGTGCCACAAAACCAATCATTGCTCACATTCCAAGCTTCCACCTGGGGGTAACATGGGTCCAGTGGAGTGGCCTGTGAGCTGCGTGACTCTACTTGGGAGAGGGAGGGAGGAGTCAGCTGCCAAAAACCAGGTTGTTGTTAGCTGTGCTCAGGTCGGCCCTACTCATGGCGACCCCATGCAGAACGGAACAAAACGCTGCCTCGTCCTGCGCCATCTCCACGACTAGGTTCAGATCGGACCTCTGTGATCCATACAGCTTTTATTAGCTAATTTTCAGAAGTAGATTGCCAGGCCTTTCTTCCTAGTCAGTCTTAGTCTGGAAGCTCCACTGAAACCTAGTAACATGCAAACCTCTGACAGACGGGCGGAAGCTGTGTATGAGGTGCACTGACCAGGAATCGAACCTGGGGCTCTTGCATGCAAGGCAAGAATTCTACCACTGCTTCCTTCTGTGTCTCCTGGGTTATTCCCTCATCTTGCCTGGGAGCTCCACAAGGGCAGAGGGCTAGCCCATCCCCCATGCCCAGAAGGGGCTTGGCAAATATTTGTTAAATGATTTGGGAAGGGAGTCCACAAGTTGTGCAGGCAGGTTCAAGGGGAGAATTGCATGTAGTTTATAGCAAAGTCATGGGAAATGCACAGAGAGTTTGTGCGCGACTACTAACCTAAAGGTTGGCAGTTCGAACTCACCAATGGCACCTCGGAAGAAAATCCTGGTGATCTGCTTCCGAAAGGTCAAAGCCTTGAAAACCCTATGGAGCAGCTCTATTCTGTAACATGTGGGGTCACCATGAGTTGGAATCAACTCAACAGCAATGGGTTTGGTTCAGTTTTTCATAGGAAACATTAAGGAGTTAAATGAAAACTTCAGGTGAGATTTCAAAACAAAACCTGAAACTTCAAAAAACTTCTCTGCTTGGGGAGGGGTCCGGTTGGGTCCAGCCCCTTCGCTCCATACTCCAGAAAGCAAACTTTGAGCAACAACCCTCAGGAACACCCCCCACCCCCAATGCCTTACCCAGCCGCCAGCCCATAGCCCCTCCACCCACCACCTCCTCTTTCAGACAGTCCCCAGACAGGAAGGAAAAAAAGGCACATTACCTCAGGCCCTTTTGTGCTGCTGCCAGGAGCGCTCTTACTGGTGGCCCGGGGAGCACCCACTGTCAGTCCAGACTTGACGCACTGTGGAGTGGTTGTTGTTGTTGTTGTTAGGTGCCGTCAAGTTGGTTCCAACTCATAGCGACCCTATATACAACAGGACGAAATACTGCCTGGTCTTGTGCCATCCTCACAATCGTTGCTATGTTTGAACCCATTGTTGCGGCCACTGTGTCAGTCCATCTCCTCAAGCCGCTTTCTCTTTTTTGCTGACCAAGCAGGATTTCCTTCTCTAGGGACAGGTCCCTCCTGATAACATGTCCAAGGTATATGAGACTAAGTCTCGCTGTCCTCGCTTCTAAGGTGCATTCTGGCTGTACTTCTTCCAAGACAGATTTGTTCATTCTTCTGGCAGTTCGTGGTATATTCAATATATATACCAACACCATAAATCAAAGGCATCAATTATATACATCAATATATATTCAATATATGCCAACACCATAATTCTAAGGCAACAGTTCTTTGATCTTCTTTATTCATTGTCCAGCTTTCACATGCGTATCAGGAAATTGAGCATACCACGGCTTGGGTCAGGGGCACCTTAGTCCTCGAAGTGGTATCTTTGCTTCTTAACACTCTAAAGAGGTCCTTTGCAGCAGATTTTCCCAATGCAATATGTCATTTGATTTCGTAACTGCTGCCTCCATGGGTGTTGATTGTAGATCCGAGTAAAATGAAATCCTTGACAACTTCAATCTTTTCTCCATTTTTCATGATGTGGCTCATTGGTCCATTTGTGAGGATTTTTGTTTTCTTTATGTTGAGGTGTAATCCCTTCTGAAGGCTGTGGTCTTTGATCTTCATTAGTAAGTGCTCCAAGTCCTCTTCACTTTTAGCAAGAAAGGTTGTGTCATCTCCATATCGAAGGTTGTTAATGAGTCTTCCTCCAATCCTGATGCCCCGTTCTCCTTCATATAGTTCAGCTTCTCGTGTTATTTGTTGAGCATACAGATTGAATAAATATGGTTAAAGGATACAACCTTGATACCTTTCCTAATTTTAAAATACACAGTATCGCCTTGTTCTGTTCGAAAGACAGCCTCTTGGTCTAAGCATGTGTTCTGCATAAGCACAATTAAGTGTTCTGGAATTCCCACCCTTCACAACGTTATCCATAATTTATTATGACCCACACAGTCAAATGCCTTTGCATAACCAATAAAAAACACAGGTAAACATCTTTCTGGTATTCTCTGCTTTCAGCCAGGATTCATCTGACATCAGCAGTGATATCCCTGGTTCCCTTCCTCTTCTGAATCCAGAAACATCTCAGTTGGTATTCCATTAATTCCTGGTGCCTTGTTTTTTGCCAATGCCTTTAGTGCAGCTTGGACTTCTTCCTTCAAGACCATCAGTTCTTGACCATATGCTGCCTCCTAAAATGGTTGAAGGAGGACCAACTCTTTTTGGTACAGTGACTCTGTGTATTCCTTCCGCCTTCTTTTTTTTTTTTTTTTTAATTTTTATTGAGCTTCAAGTGAACGTTTACAAATCAAGTCAGTCAGTCACATATAAGTTTATATACACCTTACTCCATACTCCCGCTTAGTCTCCCCCTAATGAGTCAGCCTTTCCAGTCTCTCCTTTCATGACAATTTTGCCAGCTTCCAACTCTCTCTACCCTCCCATCCCCCCTCCAGACAGGAGATGCCAACACAGTCTCAAGTGTCCACCTGATACAAGTAGCTCACTCTTCATCAGCATCTCTCTCCTCTCCACTGTCCAGTTCCTTCCATGTCTGATGAGTTGTCTTCGGGAATGGTTCCTGTCCTGGGCCAACAGAAGGTTTGGGGACCATGACCGCCGGGATTCCTCTAGTCTCAGTCAGACCATTAAGTCTGGTCTTTTTGTGAGAATTTGGGGTCTGCATCCCACTGATCTCCTACTCCCTCAGGGGTTCTCTGTTGTGCTCCCTGTCAGGGCAGTCATCAGTTGTGGCCGGGCACCAACTAGTTCTTCTGGTCTCAGGATGATGTAAGTCTCTGGTTCATGTGGCCCTTTCTGTCTCTTGGGCTCTTAGTTATCCTGTGACCTTGGTGTTCTTCATTCTCCTTTGATCCAGGCAGGTTGAGACCAATTGATGCATCTTAGATGGCCGCTTGTTAGCATTTAAGACCCCAGATGCCACATTTCAAAGTGGGATGCAGAATGTTTTCATAACAGAATTATTTTGCCAGTTGACTTAGAAGTCCCCTTAAGCCATAGTCTCCAAACCCCGGCCCTTGCTCCGCTGACCTTCAAAGCATTCATTTTATCCCAGAAACTTCTTTGCTTTTGGTCCAGTCCAGTCCAGTTGAGCTGACCTTCCGTGTATTGAGTATAGTCCTTCCCTTCACCTAAAGTAGTTCTTATCTACTAACTAATCAGTAAAAAACCCTCTCCCACCCTCCCTCCCTCCCCCCGTCGTAACCACAAAAGTATGTGTTCTTCTCAGTTTTTACTATTTCTCAAGATCTTATAATAGTGGTCTTATACAATATTTGTCCTTTTGCCTCTGATTAATTTCGCTCAGCATAATGCCTTCCAGGTTCCTCCATGTTATGAAATGTTTCACAGATTCGTCACTGTTCTTTATCGATGCGTAGTATTCCATTGTGTGAATATACCACAATTTATTTATCCATTCATCCGTTGATGGACACCTTGGTTGCTTCCAGCTTTTTGCTATTGTAAACAGAGCTGCAATAAACATGGGTGTGCATATATCTGTTCGTGTGAAGGATCTTATTTCTCTAGGGTATATTCCGAGGAGTAGGATTTCTGGGTTGTATGGTAGTTCTATTTCTAACTGTTTAAAATAACGCCAGATAGATTTCCAAAGTGGTTGTACCATTTTACATTCCCACCAGCAGTGTATAAGAGTTCCAATCTCTCCGCAGCCTCTCCAACATTTATTATTTTGTGTTTTTTGGATTAATGCCAGCCTTGTTGGAGTGAGATGGAATCTCATCGTAGTTTTAATTTGCATTTCTCTACTGGCTAATGATCAAGAGCATTTTCTCATGTGCCTGAGTATCTTCTTTAGTGAAGTGTGTGTTCATATCCTTTGCCCAATTTTTAATTGGGTTGTTTTGTCTTTTTGTGGTTGAGTTTTAACAGAATCATATAGACCTTACAGATCAGGCACTGGCCGGAGATGCCATAGCTGAAAATTCTTTCCCAGTCTGTAGGCGGTCTTTTTACTCTTTTGATGAAGTCTTTAGATGAGCATAGGTGTTTGATTTTTAGGAGCTCCCAGTTATCTAGTTTCTCTTCGTCATTTTTGATAATGTTTTGTATTCTGTTTATGCCTTGTATTAGGGCTCCTAAGGTTGTCCCTATTTTTTCTTCCATGATCTTTATCGTTTTAGTCTTTATGTTTAGGTCTTTGATCCACTTGGAGTTAGTTTTTGTGCATGGAGTGAGGTATGGGCCTTCCATCTTCTTTTGAAGCTTCCTTCATTGTTCAACATTTTGCTCATAGAATCCTTCAGTATTGCAACTGGAGGCTTGAGTTTTTTCTTCAGTTCTTTTAGCTTGAGAAATGCTGAGCGTGTTCTTCCCTTTTGGTTTTCTATCTCGAGGTCTTTGCACATGTCATCATAATAGTTTGTCTTCTCAAGCTCCCCTTTGAAACCTTCCGTTCAGCAATTTTACTTCATCATTTCTTCCATTCGCGGGTTGGGGGGACTATGAAATCTTTGGCCTTCCTGGGGAGGAGCCCCAGACCCGAGCGTTTGATAAGCCCCTGCCCTGCATGACAGCTTAGGAATCTGCCTAGGTTTGGCCACAGTCTCCAGGAAGGCCTCCAAGATACTCACACTCACTCACCCTGGCAGGGCTGGGGGCTCTCCTCAAAGTTCCTGCCACTCCACCATGCCTGAAACCTTGGGAGTTGGGGGCAACAAGCTTACCACCTCCTCTTGCCCCTGCATTGAGCATTTACAGGTGGATCCATGACAAGAGAGGACAATTTCATTCCTTGACACACAGCCAAAGATGGGGGCTGTGTGGTATTTTATCCCTGTCTGGGCCAAGAAAACACCAGAGGCTGGGCTGAGGTAGAGCATGGCTCAGCTGCTAGACAAGGCCTGGGTTGGAATCCTCTCTGTGCGAGACCTGGGTGTGTTACCTACCACCTCCAGCCTCAGTTTGTCCATCCATCAGATGGGGGTAGGGAGAACACTAGAACAGGCCTGGCCTGCAATCAATGCTCAAAAGTGTTGTCTTGTGTTCATATTTTCCTCCTCCCAATTATTACTATTATCTATTGTTGTCATTGTTGTTAGTTGTCTTCGAGTCAGCTCCCCACTCATGGTGACCCCATGTACAACAAAATGAAATCTTACCTGGTCCGGGCCATCAATTTTTGGTATGCTCAAATCCATTGTTTCAGCCACTGTGTATTTTCAGTGCCTTTCAAACTAAAGGGCTCATCTTCCAACAATTGTCTGTTGTGACCCATAGGGTTTTCACTGGCTGATTTTCAAAAGCAGATCGCCAGGCCTTTCTTCCTAGTCTGTCTTAGTCTGGAAGCTCAGCTGAAACCTGCCCAGCATAGGTGACCTGCTGGTATTTGAAATACTGGTGGCGTAGCTTCCAGCAGCACAACAACGTGAAAGCCACCTCAGTACCACAAACTGACAGACAGGTGGCAAATTACTATCTGCTAGATGCTCTCTCTTTGGAGCGATGTTGGTCCTTTAGGGGGTGCAGGCAGAGGGCTACAGAGGTATGAGGAGCCCCTGGGAGGCACAAATGGTTAAGCGCTTGACTACTAGCCAAAAGCTTGGCAGTTTGAAACCACCCAGAGGCGCCTCAGAAGAAAGCCCTGGCAATCTGCTTCCGAAAGGTCACAGCCTTGAAAACTCTATGGAGCACAGTTCCACACTACACACAGGGGGTTGCCATGAGTTGGAATCTACTTGACGGCAACTAACAACAGAGGTATGAGGTGGTTGGTGGGCCAGAGGGAGGACACTACGAGTTACAACTTGGAACCGGTTTGGCATCTTCTTCCCTGTGTAAACTCCTGACTTCCTGGAGTTCGCCAGCCTCCCTGCCCCCACCTCCTCCCACTACCCCCCTGGCTTTCTCTGCTGCAGATACATGGCTCTCCCTGCAGCTCCTTGGAAACCTGGCTCCTTCCCACCACAGGGCCTTTGCACATGCTTCTCCCTCTGCCTGGAATGCCCTGCCTCCAGATCCTCACACCACTTATTCCCTCACCTCTTTCCAGCCTCAGTTAAAAGGCCACCTCCTCCAAGAAGCCCTTCCTGAGCTAAAACAGCCCCCAATTCCTTCCTTTCTCCCTCCCCTGTTTGTGTTTCGCCGTTTTTTATCACAACCTATAATCCTCAGATGAATTCCATGCTTATCATCTGTCTTTTCCCCCTCAAGTGTCAGCTCCATGACACAGGACTGAGTCTGTCCTGTTTTCTGCGTTGTTCCCAAGACTGAGGACCGAATGTGACACATAGCAGATGCTCAGTAAACTCTGGGCCAAAAGGTTGGTGGTTCAAGTCAACCCAGAGGCACCGAGGTAGAAAGGCCTGGCGATCTGCTTCTGAAAGGTCACAGCCATTGAAAATCCTATGGAGCACAGTTCTACTGTGACACACACAGAGTCGTCATGAACTGAATGACTCCAGAGCAACTGTCAACAACGGTAAGCTCAGAGAACCCAGGGACACTGAGTTTACATTGGGAAGCCCAGTCTTTAGATCGGGAGGTGGGACAAGAATGTGGCCCCCACCCCAGGCTACAGACACAGAAACACAGTCGGGGCAGGTAGGAATATGTCCTCAGGCCCCGGCCCTCTGTCCCTACCCCTCCCTGAGGCCCCCCACCCCAGTGACCCTCTTCTTTCTCAATTTCCCCTCTGAACCACTTCCTCCCAGCACACCTCCTACTGAGGGGGCATAGGTTAAAAACACGTTCCTGCCTGCGGCTTCATTTTGGCCTCACCCCATCCTGCAAAGGAAAGAGAGATTATTCTTCTCTGCCGAAGAGGAACAAAGCCAGGTGTCCCAGAAGGCGGAGGCAGTGGGGCCCAGGGAGCAGGGGGCCCCACTGACCAAAAATCTCAGTTATCCAAATAACCATGTCAATGTAATATATTTTTGTTCTTTTTTTTTTTTTTTTTTTTTAATTGTGGTAAATACGTATGTAGTACCAACAAAAAAAGGAGCCCCAGTGGCACAGCGGTTAAGAGCTCGGCTGCTAACCAAAAGGTTGGCGATTCGAATCCACCAGCCGCTCCAACGAAGATGTGGCTGTCTGCTTCCGAAAAGATTTACAAGCTGGGAAACCCTCGGGGGCAGTTCTACTCTATCCTATAGGGTGGCTATGAGTCAAAATCGACTCCACAGCAGCGAGTTTTCACTATCAAAAAACCAAAGCCATTGCCATGGAGTTGATTTGGACCCATGGCGAGCCCGTGTGTTAGAGGAGAACTGTGTTCCATGAGATGTTCTCAGCTGTCACCTTTACAAAAGCAGATTGCCAGGCCTTTCTTCTGCACCACAGGTAGGTGAGTTCAAACTGCCAACCTTTCAGTTAGTTGTTGAATGCAAACCATTGGTGCCACCCAGGCCCTTGCAGGTAACAAAGCATTTGCCATTTCAGTGTTATTCACGTGTACAGCTCAGTGACATTATGTTTGTCATGGTGTTCAACCATCATCCTTATCTGTTTCCAGATTTTTCCGCCAGCAATATATAAATTTTTTAATAACATTTTATTGTGTTTTCAGTGAAGGTTTACACAGCAGTTTAGGCTCCCCACTCAGCCATTTCCACACAAACTGTTCAGTAACATTGGTTACATTCTTAAAAATGTGTGCGCATTCTCATTATTTCCCTTCTGGTTGTTAAGTTTCCACTCATCTAGTTTCCTTGCCCCCTTACGTTCTCATCTTTGTTTTCAAGTAATTGTTGACTGTTGGGCCATCAGCAATGTTCTTGAAAAATTAAAATGAGTGCAAAAACATGCACAATGGAAAAAACATCCTAATTTCAAACCAAGACGGGTATGATGGGGTCTTTGTGGGATTCATCTCACTGCCCTCACCCTAGTCTCCACCCTGAGAGGGCAGCACCAAACAGACCCTGGTACCTAAGCCCCCACAGGGGAGAGAAGCCCCCCCATCTCTTGGGAAGGAAACCACTGGACAGGACAGCTATGCAGCCCCCCACAGGGAATCGGGGAAGCTGTGTAAATTGTCTGACCAAAGAGGGTGCCCCACTGACCCACCGGACAACTCAAAGGAGGGTGGGGTGTGCTGGGAGCCCACCCTGATGGGACCATGGGGACAGCGGGGTAGGGCGCGCAGCAGGTGGGGGCGCCGGCAAACCCAGATGGTGGGGACTGCAGGACAAGGGGCCGGGGCTTCCACAGGTAAAGAGCAAGAGGGAAAGAGGGAGGGAGGGGCTGTGGTTAAAGGAGAGGATTCAGTTCAACCACAGGTGGCAGTGGTGTGGGTCCTGATTAAAATAAACAATGAAAACGCATATATTGAAACATATATATATATACTACATTTATTAAAACACAATACATAAATATATATTTATATGTTATATACCACCAGTTGACATCTAGTCGACTCTGACTCATGGCGACCCCATGTGTTGCAGAGTAGAACTGCACTCCATAGGGTATTCAATGTTGATTTTTCCGAAGTAGATCAACAGGCCTTTCTCCTGAGATGTCTCGGTGTGAACGTGAACCTCCCACTTCGGTTAGCAGCCAAACACTTTAACTAATTGTACCACCCAGGGACTTCATATACACACACACCCTTTGCTGTAGGGTCGATTCCGACTCATAACGACCCTATTGGACAGACTAGAACTTCCCCATAGGGTTTCCAAGGCTGTTATCTTTATGAAAGCAGATTACCACATCTTTCCCCCATGGAGAGTGTGGTGAGTTCAAACCGCCAACCTTTTGGTTAGCAGCCAAGCACTTAACCACTGCTCCACCAGGGCTCCTTTATGCACATGTGAAATACATATATAATACGTATATAAGTACACATACACCTAATGCCAGAATTGACGCAATGGCAACTAACAACAACAATATGAAAATCAAGGATAGGGGATAACTGATGGTTAAAAAAACTAAAAAGAGACAAAAGGCCCACTAGGGCCCCAGTTGGACCCTCCGCTTTTGTCTCTCCTCCCAAAATCTGACCCCCTGGGACAGGGTCTCCCAGTGGCAGCTGAGACCCCTGCACAGAAGACTCTCCACAAATCCTCAGTGGAGGAGGAACCAGGCTGGGAGAGGTGGTGTGGCTCTCAGTGACTTCGGCACTACTGGAACTTGAACTTGGGCCTCTCAGGAACCAAGCTGACCACTGTACCCATCCCTCTGAAGGCTGGGCCTTTCTTGCTGCATCTGGGATGCTCAAAGAGTCCTCACCAATGCCGCTTGTCCAGGGGAACTCTGAGCTTCAGTCCCCCCCACCCCTGCCATGTCCCAAACCAATTGCCATTGAGTCGACTCCGACTCTTGTTGGCCCCATGTGTGTCAAAGTAGAACTGTGCTCCCCAGGATTCCCAATGGCTGATCGTTCAGAAGTAGATTGCCAGGTCTTTCTTCCAAAGCACTTCTGGGTGGACTGGAACCTCCAAACTTTCGGTTAGCAGCTGATTGCATTAACTGTTTGCACTGCCCAGGACTCTCCACCCCCCCACCCCACCCTGTAAAATGGAACATTTAGAGCCAACCAGTGGAGGCTGCTTTGTGCCCAGCACATGGCAGACACCTGAGAAATGAGTTACTTTGCAGCCCAGATGCTCTGGGGTCTCCAGACTTCAGGGGTCCCCGTCTCCTTCAGCACTCAGCTAATTCAGCCCAAGCCCTCCTTCCAAGGCACAGAAGTCCAGGCCCCATCCACACGGCGTGGAAGCTGCCCCAGGCGAAGGATCGTATTCATTCAGCCACTCACTTATTTAACAAATATTTATCAGCACCTGCTTGAGCCTGGACTGGATCTCAGTGAACCCGGCAGATAAAAAATCTGCCCTGAGAATGTGGAGCAGCCCAAACTCTCAAACTCCACTCGCACGAAGGTAAAATGGTGCAAGCATTTTGGACAACAGCTTGGCAGCTGCTGGAAAAGTGAAGCATACACTTATGATGTGACCAGCGTGACCCAGCCGTTCTCCACTCCTAGGTACTTACTTGAGCAGAATGAAAGCACTCACCATAGGAATGTTCAGAGCACCTTTATTTGTAATTGCAAAACTGGAAACGCCCAAATATCTCTCAATCAGCGAATGGACAAACAGCCCATCCGTACCACAGAGTACTACTCAGCAAGAAAAGGAAACAAACTGATCCGTTCAACCATGCGGTGGAATCTCAGATTCATGATGACAGAAAAAAAACAAAAAACACCAGTTGCCAGGGAGTCAACTCTGACTCATGTGTGTCAAAGTACAACTCAGCTCCATGACGTTGTCCATGGCTAATTTTTCAGAAGATCGTCTCTGGGGGGACTCGAACCTCCAACTTTTTGGTTAGCAGCCAAGTGCGTTAGCCATCTGCACTGCTCACAGACTTCATTCCTCCTGGAAGGGATGAGCTTTTTAAGCTTTCTCAGCCTTGCTGGGTGCCTCCCCATGTCCCCCGTTGTCTTGCCTCTCCCCCCAGATTGGAGCCCAACTCCTGGGCTGTGGTCTGTCCAGGGTTGAGCAGGACACAGCACTCCTCACTGTCTACCTCTGTTGATGTGGCCGAGACTCACCGCAGGCATCGCCCCCGCCCCCCAGCTGAGTCATACCACACCAACTGAACCCTGCCGTTCTTCTCACAGGTGCTGCTGATATTCCGTTATCTCCCCGCCCACTCGCAGGCACTTCGTTTCCTTGAACCCAAGGGCAAGGCTGAGATTTTTTTGAATTGAGGTGAAATTCACATAGCTTACCATCTCTCAGTGGAGCCTTGTGTGTTGTAGAAGGCTGAACAGGTTTCAGGGGGAGCTTCCAGACTAAGAAGGACTAGGAAGAAAGGCCTGGCAGCCCACTACCGAAAATCAGTCAGTGAAAACCTTATGAATCACAAGGGTCTGATCCGAAATCAATCATGGGGTTGTCACAGGACTGGGCAGAGTTTCGTTTTGTCGTTCATGGGGTCACCACGAGTCAGGGATCAACCTGAGGGAAGCTTTAACAACAACAAAATTAACCATATTAAGGTGAACAATGCAATGACATTTAATACATAAACAATGTTGTGCAACTACCACCTCTACCATGTTCCAGAACATTCTCTTCATCCCAAAAGGAAATCTCGTACCCATTAGCAGTCACTCCCCATCCTCCGTCCCCATCCCCTAGGCAATCACTAATCTACTTCCAGTCTCTGGATTTGTCTGTTCTGAACATTTCATGAATGGAACCATATGCTATGTGTCCTTCCGCGTCTGGCTTCTTTCACTGAGCGTGTTTTCAAAGGTTCATCCACATTGTAGCATGTATCAGAGCTTCATTGCTTTTATGGTCAAATAATATTCCACTGTTCAAATTCAGGAAAAAGACCAGACATTGGTCTGACAGAGACTGGAGAAACCCTGAGAGAATGGCCCCCAGACACCCTTTTAACTCAGTACTGAAGTCACTCCTGAAGTTCACTCTTCAGCCAAAGATTGTTGTTAGGTGCTGTCGAGTGGGTTCCGTCTCATAGTGACTCTGTGTACAACAGAACAAAACACAGCCCCATCCTACACCATCCTCATGATTGTTGTTATGCCTGAGTGCATTGTTGCAGCCACTGTGTCAAACGATCTCATTGAGGGTCTTCCTCTTTTTTGCTGACCCTCTACTGTACCAAACATGAAGTCCTTCTCCAGGAACTGATCCCTCCTGATAACATGCCCAAAGTATGTGAGGTGTAGTCTCACCATCCTCACTTCTAAGGAGCATTCTGGCTGCACTTCTTCCAAGACAGAGTTGTTCATTCTTCCGGCAGTCCATGGTATATTCAATATTCTTTGCCAACACCACAATTCAAAGGTGCCAATTATTCTTCTGTCTTCCTTATTCATTGTCCATTTTCCCATGGATTGAAAACACCCTGGCTTAGGTCAGGCGCACCTTAGTCCTTAAAGTGACTTCTTTGCTTCTCAACACTTTAAAGAGTCTTTTGCAGCAGATTTGCCCAATGCAATGCGTCTTTTGATTTCTTGACTGCTCTTTCCATGAATGCTGATTGTGGATCCAAGCAAAACAAAATCCTTGACAACTTCAGTCTTTTCTCCGTTTATCATGATGCTGCTTAGTGGTCCAGTTGTAATGATTTTTGTTTTCTTTATGCTGAGGTGTAACCCATATGAAGGCTGTGGTCTCTGATCTTCATCAGTAAGTACTCAAGTCTCCTTCAATTTCAGCAAGCAAGATTGTGTCATCTGCATATTGAATGTTGTTAATAGTCTTCCTCCAATCCTGATGCCCTGTTCTTCTTCATATAATACAGCTTCTCAGATAATTTGCTCAGCATACAGATTGGATAAGTATGGAGAAAGGCTATAACCCTGATGCACACCTTTCCTGACTTTAAACCACCCAATATTCCCTTATTCTGTTCTCAGTCTCTGTACAGGTTCCTCATGAGCACAATTAAGTGTTCTGGAAGTCCTACTCTTCTCAACGTTATCCATAATTTATTATGATCCACACAGTCAAATGCCTCCACATAGTCAATGAAACACAGGTAAACATGTTTCTGGTATTCTCTGCTTGCAGCCAGGATCCATCTGACATTAGCAATGAAATTCCTTGTTCCACTTTCTGTTCTGAAACCGGCTTGAATTCCTGGCAGTTCCCTGTCGATGTACTGCTGCAACCGCTTTTGAATGATCTTCAGCAAAATTTTACTTTTGTGTGATATTAATGATATTGTTTGATAATTTCCATGTTCAGCTGGATCACCTTTCTTTAGAATAGGCGTAAATATGGATCTCTTCCAGTCGGTTGGCCAAGTAGCTGTCTTCCAAATTTCTTGGCATAGATGAGTGAGTACTTCCAGGGCTGCATCTGTTTGTTGAAACATCTCAATTGGTATTCTGTCAGTTCCTGGAGCTTTTTTTTTTTTTTCCCAGCAATGTCTTCAGTGCAGCTTGGACTTCTTCCTTCAGTATCATCCCTTCTTGATCATATGCTAACTCCTGAAATAACTGAACATCGACCAATTCTTTTTGGTATAATGATTCTGTGTGTCCCTCGTGGCGTAGTGGTTAAGCGCTACGGCTGCTAACCAAAGAGTCAGCAGTTTGAATCCACCAGGCGCTCCTTGGAAACTCTATGGAGCAGTTCTACTCTGTCCCATAGGGTCACTATGAGTCAGAATCAACTCGATGGCGCTGGTTTTTTTTTTTTTTAATCCCTTCCATCTTCTTTTGATGTTTCCAGCACTGTTCAGTATTTCGCCCATAGAATCCTTCAGTACTGCAGCTAGAGGCTTGAGTTTTTTCTTCAGCTCTTTCAGCTTAAGAAATGCTGAGTATGTTCTTTCCTTTTGGTTTTTTAATTCCAGGTCTTTGCACATGTCATTATAATACTTGGTCTTCTCAAGCAGCCCCTTGAAATCTTCTGTTCAGCTCTTTTACTTCATCATTTCTTCCTTTCACTTTAGCTACTCAACATTCAAGAGCGAGTTTCAGAGGCTCTTCTGACATCCATTTAGTCTTTGCTTTCTTCCCTGTCTTTTTAATGACTCTTGCTTTCTTCACACATGATGTCCTTGATATCATTCCACAATTTCTCTGGTCTTTGGTCATTAGTGTTCAACACATCTTTAAATTCAGGTGGGATATACTCAAGGTCATACTTTGGCTCTCGTGGACTTGTTCTAATTTTCTTCAGCTTCAGTTTAAACTTGCATATGAGTAATTGATGGTCTGCTCCCCAGTCGGGCCCTGGCCGTGTTCTGACTGATGACATTGAGTTTTTCCATCGTCTCTTTCCGCAGATGTAGTCAATTTGATGCCTGTGTATTCCATCTGGTGAGGTCCACGTGTATAGTCACCATTCATGTCGTTGAGAAAAGGTATTTGCAATGAAGAAATCATCGGTTTTACAAAATTCTATTATGCGATCTCTGGCATTGTTTCTATCACCAAGGCCATATTTTCCAACTACCAGTCCTTCTTTGTTTCCAATTTTCGAATTCCAGTCACCAGTAATTATCAATGTGCCCTGATTGCATGTTTGTTTGATTAATTTCAGACTGCAGAAGTTGGTAAAAATCTTCAATTTCCTCATCTTTGGCCTTAGTGGTTGGTGCGTAAATTTGAATAATAGTCGTATTAACTGGTCTTCCTTGTAGGTGTATAGATATTATCCTATCACTGACAGCGTTGTACTTCAGGATAGGTCTTGAAACTGTTCTGATGATGAATGCAGCGCCATTCCTCTTCAATTTGTCATTCCCAGTATAATAGACCATATGATTGCCTGATTCAAAATGGCCAATACCAGTCCATTTCAGCTCACTAATGCCTAGGGTATTGATGCTTATGCATTCCATTTCTTTTTTGATGATTTCCAATTTTCCTAGATTTGTACTTTATACATTCCATATTCTGATTATTGAGGATATTTGCAGCTGTGTCTTCTCATTTTAAGTCGTGCCACATCAGTAAATGAAGGTCCAGAAAGCTGGACCCTGTCCACGTCACCAAGGTTGACTCTAATTTGAGGAGGCATCTCTTGCCCAGTCATGTTTTGAGTGCCTTCCAACCTGAGGGGCTCATCTTCCAGCACTATATCAGACAATGTTCCACTGCCATCCTTAAGATTTTCACTGGCAAATTTTTTTCAGAAGCAGATTGCCAGGTCCTTCTTCCTAGACTTGTTAGTCTGGAAGCTCAGATGAAACCCGTCCACCAAGGGTGACCCTGCTGGTATTTGAATACCAGTGGCATAGCTTCCGGCATCATAGTAACACTCAAGCCCCCACAGTACGACAAATTGACAGACACATGAGGTAGTCAAAAGATTAGACAGGCCCATAAAACGAACAATAATACATATAGCTCAACCAGGTATATGGTATCGTTTCTAACACCATGGCAGTATTTTCCAACTACAGATGCTTCTTTCTTTCCAACTTTCAGCTAAATGGGCACACCAGCCCAGGGGCAAGGACGAGGAGGCAGGAGGAGACAGGAAAGCTGGACAAATGGAAATGGGGAACCCAAGGTCGAGAAAGGGAGAATGTTGTTTTAAAAAAAACAACTCGGGTTGGCAACCAATGTCGCAAAACAATATGTGTATTGTTTAATGAGAAACTAATTTGCTCTGTAAACCTTCATCTGAAGCACAATAAAGGAAAATTAATAAATTTAAAAAATAATAATCCATTGTATGACCGGACCACATTGTATTTATCCATTCATCTGATAATGGATATTTGGGTTGTTTCCAACTTGTGGCTATCATGAATAATGTTACAATGAACATTGTTGTACCCATATCTGTTTGAGTCCCTGCTTTCAAGGTTTTGGCTATATACCCAGCAGTGAAACTGCTAGGTCATATGGTAGTTCTAGGCTTAATTTTTTGTGGAACCGCCAAGCTGTTTTCCACAGTGGCTGCATCATCCTACATACCCATCATCAAGGGCTCAAACATTGTTGCACACTGTGACTTTCAAGTAACCAGTGCCCAGTTCAAATCCAGACTCAACCACTGTGACCATAGAATCATTTTCTTTCCCATCATGCACCTTGTATTTGCTGGCTGCAACTCCAGTTCTGCTTTAAGAACTCACTGTCTCCACCTGACCCCTGGGACTGTCAACCCCCAAGCCCCACGCTTCCCGGACCATGGAGCATTTTGGGAAACAGAGGCAGCGCTCCAGCTAGGAAAACACACGTGGACAAGACAGGCCTGAGATCTGTAGGGGGAAGCAGACAAAAGACGACATCCCTGTTGGCTGCCAGGGGCCCCTGGGCCATTGAGATTTTAAATACATTTTTTGCACAGAAATAGCTGGGATAGCCTTTCAAATGCGGATGAAAAGGAACCTGTGTTTAAAGCCGCAAGCCAAGTATTTAGGCAGCTGGCCGTGTTTAGCCTGGCTGGGAAGATCGAAAGCAAGCGTGCGGTTATGGTTGTACTCAAAAATACGGCTCCAAAGCACTGCGCTCGGGCCTGGGCTGCTTGCCCTGTAATTCTCTTTCCAAATAAAAGGCAGAACTATTCCTGGCCCAGCTCGGGCACTGCTGTGGCCGCTGGGGCCCTAGGGAGGCTGGCCTGGAATGTCAGGCATGGCCCTCGCCCTGCCAGGCCCCGGCCGTGGCCACTTGGGAGTTGACATTGAGAGTCTGTTATTATCGTATGACATTTTAATTAAAACGTGATTACTAAGGGGCCAGTCCGAGGCTTCTGGCCCCGGGACCCCTTCACTGGAGTCCCATGGGTATGTGGCAAAGCGTCAGGGGCGTGTGATGTTCAGTAGCTTGAGCTGATTTTAAGCTATTTGTGGGAAGATTAAAAAAAACAACAAAAACAAACATTGTTTGATGTTTGCCAAATATAGCATGTTGTATTTCTATAAGCAAAACTCAGATTTAAAAAAAGTAATGTAGTTGGTCAGCCACAAAAAGGAACAAAGTCCTGATTCATGCTACGACGTGGAAGAACCTCAGAAACATTACGCTCAGTGAGGGAAGCCAGGCACAAAAGACCAAACGGTGATTATCCGTTGATACGCAACGTCCAGAACAGGCAAATTCGTAGAGACAGAAAGTGGATTAGTGGTTGCCTGGGGCTTGGGAGGGGGATGGGGAGTGACCGCTAACGGGCATGGGGTCTCCTTTTTGGGTGACGAGAATGTTCTGGAACTTGGTAGAGGTGGTGTTTGCACACCATGGCGAATGTAATAAATACCACTGAACTGTGCAAGTTAGAATAGTGAATCGTATGCCGCGTTTCACCTCAAGTTTTACAAAAACACAATGTAATTGGAAGGCTCGTGGTGTGCTGCAGATAGAGAGGCCCAGTCTGAGTCCTCCTGGTCCGTCAGTGTACGACTGGTAGCCGTAGACCAGCCACGTAGGTCTCGGGCCTCGATTCTTCTGCACGTGGAATATGGAGGCTGAGGCCAGGTCTCCGAGAGACCACTGCCATCTCCTGCTCAGCTACCTCTCCACTGGCTTCATGAGGCTGGCTAACGTTGTTGGTGGTGGGGAAACCAAGGCCCAGGGAGGGAGCTAACTGGCTCACAGACTCACGTGGCTGAACACGGGTTTGAACCTCAAACTCAAATCCACCATACCCCACTGCCTCCACTGAGCTCACCCACAGGGCTTCCTCACTCTGACGTCTTGTCCAGCCAGGAAGGGGAACCACAGATGGCTCAGACCCTTTTCTAACCCTGAGGAGGAGCGTAAACAGGACTGTGTAATGGCAGATGGGATGCAATCCCAAAGGCTCCGTGGAGGAGGTGGCCCCTGACCTTCCCACGTTCTTCCAGGTGCCACCAAAGCTGAGTGAGCAGAGAAGTGACAGAAGTCCCTTCTGGTGCTTTCTGAGGCAGCCCCTTGGGAGTCCTTTCTTGGGGGGCTCACGGAGGAGACAATAAGCAAGAGGATCCCCTGGAGGGTGGGCAGACCCCCAGCCTCTCCAGGCTCAGGCACACATAGCACTGCAGCTTATAGCAACAGATGTGTCACCTTCCACATCTGTGAAATGGAGCTAACACACCACACAGGGATGCTCTGGGGATTAGACAGCTAAGTGGACACGACCGGCCAAGGTGGGGAGTAAGGGGGCAGGGAAGAGTCAAGGCTGGAGTTGAAGCCCAGGAGGCCCTCTGCCCAGGCCTGGACCCTATGTCCCCAGGTCCACCCCCCACAGCAGACCTCAGAGGAGGACCCTTGTCCCCTGCCTCCTGCTGCAACCCTGGATGCCCTCATGTCGCCTAACTTGTTCTGAACCCTGGGTGCTGCTTTAAAAAATACAGATGCCCAGCCTTACGCCCAGAGACGCTGATTTAACCGGGCTTGGTAGGTATCAACTTGGCTAGGTCCTGAACCCCAGTATTGTATGATTGCCCACCATCTTGTCATGTGATGGGATTTCCCTATGTGTTGTAAATCCTATCACTATGATGTTAAAGAGATGGATTAGCGGCAGTTATATTGATGAGATCTACAAGATTAGGTAGTGTCTTCTGCCAATCTCTTTTGAGGTATAGAGGAGGGAAGCGAGCAGAGAGACATGGGGACCTCATACCACCAAAAAAGCAGAGCCGGGAGCAGAGTGTGTCTTTTGGACCTGAGGTTCCTGCGCTGAGATGCTCCCAGACCAAGGGAAGACTGATGACAAGGGTATTCCTCCAGAGCTGATAGAGAAAGAAAGCCTTCCCCTGGAGCTGGCGCCCTGAATTCGGACTTCTAGTCTACGGGACTGTGAGAGAATAAACTTCTCATTGTTAAAGCCATCCACTTGTGGTATTTCTGTTACAGCAGCACTAGATGACTAAGACAGTGGGGCTACAGAATGAAGGTTCTATTTCACTTCTTTCCATATTTTATTTTGAAATCATTGCAATCTACAGAAAAGTTGCAAGAATATCTTTACACATTGCTCCCAGATTTGCCAACTGCTACCATTTTACCCCGTTCCCTCTCTCTTCGGATCTATCCCAGTCTCTCACTCCCCATCTCTCTCTCTCTCTCTCACTCCCTCCCTCACTCCTGTATGTGTGCGTGTGTGTAAAATTTCTTAAAACATTTGAGAGTACACTGAAGTACGTTTACCCCCCCTAAATCCCTCCTCGAGCTTCTTTGAAGAACAAAGAGATTCTCCCACACAACCACAGGACACACGTCACACTCAGGAAATTTCCCACTGAGAAATACCATTATCTCACGAATCTACATTCTCTACCGTCTGCCTGTCAGTTTGTCATATTGTGGTGGCTTGCGTGAACCTGGAAGCTATGCCTATAGTATTTCAAACACCCACAGGGTCATCCCTGGGGGACAGGTTTCAGCAGAGCTTTGAGACTAGGAAGAAAGGTCTGGCACCTACTTCTCTGCTTCTGAAAATCAGCCACTAAAAACCTTATGGATCACAACAGAACACTGCCCTACTTGCTTGCTTTGAACACATGATCAGGAGGGATTCAATCTCTGGAGGAAGACACCATGTTCAGGGAAGCAGAGGGCCAGCAATGTGGCCACAGTGATTGACCCTAACATGCCAGCAGTTGTGACAATAATGCAGGACCAGGCAGCATTTCATTCTGTTGTCCATGGGGTCACCATGAGTTGGAGTCAACTTGATAGCAGCTAACAACAGTAGGAATCTACATTCTATAGTCAAATTTCCCCAACTGTCCCAATAAATCCTTTATGGTAACTTTTCCTTTTTTCGTTTAGGATCCCCAGTATCGCCCACAGCATTTAGCTGTGTGTCTTTCGGCCTCCCCATTAGAGACAGCTCCTCGGCCTTCCCGTGTCTTCCATGGTGTTGACAATTTGGGGGAGGCCAGGTGGTTTTGTTCACAGTTCCCTTATCAGAGGTTCTGCTGTTCCCACGTGACCAGACATGGGTTGTGTCCCAGAAGCGACGATGGCACCTCCTCAGTGTGTCATATCCAGAGGCGTCTAGTGTCCATTTGTCCCCTTGCTGCTGACATTAACGGCAGCAGTGTGGTTCAGGTGGTGGAATCAATATTTTTACAAAAAACTCCCCCAAGCCAAAAACCCAGACTCATTGCTGTTGAATCAATTCCAACACATGGCGACTCCATGTATCAACACCAGAGTAGAACTACTCTATAGGGTTTTCTTGGCTGTGATCTTTATGGAAGCAGATTGCCAGGCCTTTCTTCTGTGGCATGGCTGGGTGGATTCCAACCACCAACCTTTAGGTTAATAATCAAGTGCAAACTGTTAACGCGCATGAGTTAGCAGACCTGGGAACCACGTCCTTAAACCTCTTCTCTGCAAAGGCAGAGAAAATTTGCAAAGCCCCTCTGAGCACTCCCCTCTTCCATCTCAGGGCCCCCTCACCCTAGTGTTTTGTCTGGCCAGGCAAGGAGTCCATAGTCAGCTGAGACCCTTCACTGACCCTGAGGAAGGGTGTAAAGGGGACTGTGTGAGGCCAGATGGGACAAACAATCCTCAAGGCTTCCTGGAGGAGGTGGTCCTGAGCCACTCCCTGCAAACAGGGGGAACCACCACCCTTGTGTTCCCAGTGCCACCCTAGGGTCTCGCTAGAAAGTCTGTGGGGACTTCACTCTAAGCTCCCCCAACAGGACAGCCCCAAGGGGCTCTCTGATCCCTGCTCAGGGCTTATTTTTGACATCAGATGTGTGGTGGTTCCCCCGCATGGCAGGCAACCACACTCGTTTTCCCATCATGGAGACCAGACCGCTCTGGTTCCTCTGAACTTTATCATCTCCAGGGTCCAGGACTAGAATCTCTTATTTTATCCTCAAGCTTTGGAGTTGGAACCACAGCCAGGCTGCCTCGAAATCAGGAAGAGAGGAGCTATTTTGGAATTGGAGGGCTGTAATTTTTGCTGCTCAGAGGGCGCTGGGGTTGGGGGAGAGAGCTGTGCTGGGGCTCCAAGGCAGGGATCGGGAGGACAGCTTACTGGCTTCCCTTGTTGAGCCTCGGTTTACCCATCTGATAAAGGGGCAAAAAAGACTTCTTTAAAGTGTTAAAAAGTGAAGATGTCACTTTGACAACTTAGGTACACCTGACCCAAGTACACTTTTCAGTAGCCTCATACTCATGCAAACGCTGGACAATGAAAAAAGAGGACCAAAGAATTGACCCATTTGCACTGTAGTGTTGGTGAAGAATATTGAATGGACTGCCAGAACAGATAAATCTGCCTTGGAGAAAATAATCCAGAAGGCTCCTTAGAAGGGAGGATGGGGAGACTTCGTCCGCTTACTTTGGTCATGTCTTCAGGAAAGACAATAGCTGGAGAAGGACATCATGGTTGGTAGAGGGCCAACAAAAATGAGGAAGACCCTCCATGAGATGGATTGATACAGCGGCTGCAACAATGGGCTCAAACAAACCAGAGATCATAAAGACGGTGCAGGGCCAGGGAACATCTCGTTGCGTTGTACATAAGGTCGTTAGGAGTCGGAGCCAACTAGAAGTTGCCTAACAACAACAGTAAAACCAAAAAACCAAAACCCATTTCCGTCTAGTTAATTCTGACTCATAGCGACCCTATACGACAGAGTAGAACTGCCCTACAGTGTTTCCAAGAAGCAGCTGGTAGATTCAAACTGCGAACTTTTTGGTTAGCAGCCGAGCTCTTAACCCCTTCGCCACCAGAGCTCCGATACAACAGCAAAGGGGATAAATAGTTCACACCTCCAGGAGGGCAATGAGATGTCAACGGGATGCCAGTCCTTAGTCTGTCCTGGGTCAGGATTATGCCTGTCCTTCTGAGGAGGGGGTGGTCTCCTGTGTCTCTCCCACCTCCATCAAACCAGGTCAGGGGGTGATTCTGCGCCCAGAGGACACTGGGCCATGTCTGGGGACATTTGCGGTTATCACAACTGGGGAGCAGTGTTGGTGGCATTAAGTGCTAGAGATGCCGCTCAATACCCTACAGAGCACAGGCAGCACCCACCACAGAAAATGTTCTGTAACCAAATATCAGCAGTGTAAGGCTGAGAAACCCTGCTGTAGGTGGATACTGTATTCCCCCATGTAACCGGATGACTTTTATGTCAGTGACTTTGTGATTTAAAATATGATTCAGTGTTGCATGCAAAGATGTGTATTGCATCATTCCTAATAATGGTAAAAAATTGGAAGCCACCGTGGTGCACGTCAGTACAGAAACAGCTAAACAGGCATTGCATGTACTCATAAAACTGAATATTGTTCTTAGCTGCCCTGGAGTCGGCTCCTACTCATGGCGACCCCACGCACAACAGAACGAAACATTGCTCAGTCGTGCGCCATCTTCAGGATTGACGGTTGTGGCCACTGTGTATTTTGAGTGCCTTCCAGCCTAGGGGGCTCATCTTCCAGCACTGTATCAGACAATGTTCTGTTGTGATCTATAGGGCTTTCATTGGCTGATTTTTGGAAGTAGATCGCCAGGCCTTTCTTCCTGGTCTGTCTTTGTCTGGAAGCCCTGCTGAAACCTGTCCAGCATGGGTGACCCTGCTGGTATTTGAAATATTGGTGGCATAGCTTTCAGCATCACAGCAACATGTAAGCACCCACGGGATGACAAACTGACAGAAGGTCTGTTTGTCACTTTGAATATTAAACAGCTTTCATAAAAAAAGGTGTGACTCTATAGCAGTGGTTCTCAACCAGGGGTGATTCTGCCTCCCAGGGGACACTTAGCAATGTCTGGAGATATTTTTGGTCATCATGACTAGGGGAGTGGGTGTTATTGGCATCAAGTGGGTGGAGACCAGGGGTGCTGACCAACATCCTACAGTGCACGGGACGATCTCACCACAGGCCACATTTGGGCGGCCACAGAAGTGAGAGACCAGAAGATGCACATGGTTCCCCTGGGCCAAGGGAGCCAACCAGACAATGGTCCCCCACCAGGCACTGGGTCCCCTCCTCCCCACGAATTGTCCCAGAACGCTGTGTGACTCCGTCTCTCCCTGCTCTCAACCTCTACGAGGCCTTTGGGTCCTTTGGGTCAAGTCTAGACTCCCAGGCCCTGCCCGGGCTGACTGGGGCTGTCTCCCCACTTGGTTGGGCCTCCTGGTCTTTGCATACGCTGTTCCCTGCAGGGACTCCCCACCCCCCCCATCTCCCTGCGGCCTCTTAGACCAGCCCCTCCTCCTCATCCCTCCCTCTGGGAGTCCTCCAGTCTCCCACCTGGGTCCTCTTTTTGGGCCCAGACCCTGGCCCCAGAGGGATCTTCCCAGAACACAGGTCCAACCATGTCCCTCCCCTGCCCTAACACCTCTCATGGCTCCCTACTACCCTCAGGTTGAAGCCCGAGCTTCTCCGCATTCACACTGAGGGCCCTCACCTTCCTAGGCCCCAGTTTCCTCCTACAAAGGTGGGAATAACCATTCCCCTCTCTCAGGGTTTGGGGAGGATTACTTGAAGTAAGAGGCTAATGGGGTCCAGCCCACAGGACTCCGTAGTTTCTGTTAGAGACATCTGAGCGTCCACTTGGATTCCAGGTGTCTCTCAGCCTCAGCACTGCTGATGTTTGGTTCCGCATCATTCTCTGTGGTGGGGCCGTCCTGTGCACTGTAGGGCGTTGAGCAGCATCCCTGGCCTCCACCCACTCGATGTCAGTAGCACCCCCCATCCCATTATGACAACCACAAGTGTCCGCAGACATTGCCAGTGTCCCCTGGGGGCAGAACTGTCTCCAGATAAGATCACCAAACATGTTTTCAGATATTGTCAAGTGTCTCTTGGGAGGGCAAAATCACCCCCAACTGAGAACTTCTTAGATAGTGTGATGGTTAAGGTTGTATGTCAACTCAGCTGGGCCATGATTCTCAGTGGTTTGGTAGTTATGATATAGCTTGGTGGTCATATGATGTGGTGATCACTTCCCTGATGAGATTTGATATAATTGGACCACCTCCATGATGGGATCTGCTGTGAGTAGCCAACCAGCTGAAAGAGAGTTTCCTTGGGCGTGTGGCCTGCATCAAATTTAAATGGACATTCTGATAAGGTTCGCGGGCTTTGGCTCGAACTGGATCCTGCAGCTGGCTCCTGTTCGTCTGACCTCTGGCTCTCGGGACTTGAGCTAGCAGCTTACCTGCGGTCTTGCCTGCAGATCTTGGGATTCATCAGTCTTCGCAGCCTGTGCGCCAGAGCCCTGCTGTCTGACCTGCTGATCTAGGGCTTGCCAGCCCCTGCAGCTACGTGAATCAGGAGAAGCCTCTATCCTGACCCACAGACTTGGGACGTTCCAGCCTCTACAACCACATGAGCCATTTCCTTAATATAAATCTCTCTCTATATATATTTATAAGCTTTATTGGTTTTGCTTCTCTAGAGGACCCAGCCTAAGATAGACAGATAGATAGGTTTTATCATCCCACCCTAAGACAGGGTCTCTCAGCCTCAACACTGTGGATATTTGGTTCTGGATCATTCTTTGTGGTGTTGAGCAGCACCCCTGGTCTCCACCCACTTGATGCCAGTAGCCACTCGTGACAACACTGTATCCAGACATCACCAAGCATCCCTAGAAGTGGAAAAAATTAAAAAGTTGAGAACAACTGGAATAGACAGACAAACAGACAGGGCCTCTCCTGCTAAGGCAGAGTTTCTCAGCCTTGGCACTGTTGACTTTTGGTTCAGGCTCCTTCTCTGTGGTAAGGGCCGTCCTGTACACTGTAGGGTGTTGAGCAGCCTTCCAGCTTCCACCCACAAGAAGCCAGAACATACAAGTCCATACAGACAGAAAGTAGATCAGTGGGTGGTGCCAGGGGCTGGGGGCCTTGGAGGATAGGGAGTCACTCCTAATATGTAGTGCAGGGTTTCCTTTTGGCGGTGATGGAATGTTCTGGAACTAGATGGAAGTGCTGGCTCCTCAACATTGTGAATGGACTAAAAGCCATCAAATTGTGCACTTTAAAATGGTGAATTGTATGTTACATAAATTTCTGCTCAGTAAAAATTAATTTAAAAAAATAGAACTATAAAAAAATCTACTACCACAAACATTTATCTGCCCAGCTGGTGCTGGAGGCTCACACTTTTTCCACCATGTGAAGGGGCCATGGAAGCAAGGGTCCCCTGGGCCACAATCTTGGGCCAATTTGTCACCAATATCGGTGCTGTCCTCTGGCTGGCTAGGGGCCAGGGCTCTCGAAGCGTTCCTGCCAGGACTGGCAAAGGGGGCAGGTTTTCTTCCTCAGAGCTGAGCAGTCTCAGGCCTGTTGTTCTCAGCAGGCCTGGGAGCCGGGCCGCGCGTGTTAGCAGGAACCTCAGCCAAGAGGGTTTCCTGCGCGTCGGAGAGAGGAAGCTCCGTCATATGCTGGGAGGCCCTGGTTAAAAATAACCCCGGTATATAAAGAAGGCCGAGGGTCCCGCGCCCTCACTCGTGCTGGCCGCCTGGTGGCTGGCCGCCTAGCAAGCAGGTGGCTTTCTGGCCTAAAGAGGGCCAAACCCAGTCCCTGGAGCCATCGGCCAAGTCAAGAGTCCAAAGGCCACCACACTTCCAGAATGTAGTCTAGGGACTCTGTGGCTGTTTTTGTTTTAAATCACTTTTCTCCAGAAAAGAAAGCAACCTCAAGAAGCTGCCAGGGGAAATGAAGTCGGAGCTGTCAGGCTGTGGTTTTTGGCTAGGAGCTTCTGCTCTGAGGGCTGACAGCCAGGGTTCGAGTCTCAGCTCCACCACTGAACCCCTGGGCCCCAGTTTACCCTTCTGTAAAACCGGATAGTAGTGATGGTTGTACAACATGGTGATGTGATTAACGTCAGGGAACTGTACACTTAAAAGTGAATAAAATGGCAAGTGCTTTGTTATATTCTACCACAATAAATTTTTTTTTAATATACCACATCTTGTTTATTTTGCCTTGAGACATTTATTTAAGCTTGTACGAGAGCCCCACCACGAACAAGATATTTTAAAACGATACGTCCAAAACATGAAGTGAACCTTTATACGCACAAACTTTTTCTTAAAAAAAGGAATAAAGTACTGATAGCTGCTATGACGTAGATGAACTTTGACAACATTACATTCAGTGAAATAAAAAAAAAAAAAACGCTAAACCCGTTGCAATCTAGTCGATTCTGATGCATGGCGAGCCCCGGTGTGACAGAGTAGAACTGGTCTCTGTAGGGTTTTCTTGGCTGTAATCTTTATGGAAGCAAAGAGTCCTTATGGTAATGAGAAAGTTGTGGGAATAGAGGCGAAGGTTGTACAGTATCCTGAATGTATTCAATGCCACTGAATTGTACACTTAAAAATGACCACACTGGTAAAATTTATGTTTCTTTTATCTAATTAAAAAATGGAAAGGGGGTTTCCTTTTGGGGTGATAAGAATGTTCTGGAACTAGAAGGTGGTGGTTTCACAACGTTGTGAATGTATAAATGCCACTGAACTGTGCCCTTTAAAATGGTGAATTTTATGTTATGTGAATTTCACCTCAGTAAAAACTAAATTACTAAAGTTAAAAACAGAAACACTAAAAAAAAAAAATTCACCAACACAAACCTTTGCCTGAATAGCTGGGAGTTGGGGCTACACACCTTTTTTTTCACCAGGAGAAGGGGTTAATGGAGTCCCCTATGGGGGTTAGAACATTCTGGAACTAGATAGAAGTGACGGTTTCACACCATTGTGAATGTACTTAATGCCACTGAATTGTGCATTTAAAAATGGTGACAGTAGCAAATGGTATGCTATGTGTATTTTTCCACACAAATACAAAAATAGCCCCTATATTGCTTTAAGCATCAAACATTTAGAAGTGCTATAATGGGTGGTATAAAAGGGCTAAGAATTACGATTAATTATTATCATTATTTTCAGGGCCTTTCCTTCCCTGGAGTCCCTGGGTGGTACAGACAGTTAATACTCTAGGCTGCTAACTGAAAGGTTGGTGGTTTGAGTCCACCCAGAGGTGCCTTGGAAGAAAGGCCTGGTGATCTATTTCCAAAAACTCAGTTGCTGAAAACCCTATGGAGCACAGCTCTATTCTGACACACATGGGGTCTCCAGGAGTCAGAATCTACGCAACAGCAATATGTGGTTGCTTCCTTGGGTAGAGCACATCCATATATTATCTCATTGAATCTACACCTCAGCCCCAGTAGGTAAGTTCTATTGTCACCCCCATTTCACAGGTGCAACAATAGAGGCTCAGCATCCTATGATGTCGCAGTGACCCAAGACCATGCAGCCAGGGAGCCACAGGGAACTTTTTCCAACCTTTCATTCCACACCTTTGAATGTTACACTGGGCGCCTCACAAATGTCAACGTATTCCCAGCCCCGATGAAAAGTTAACAGATTTGAACCAGGGTCTTCCTGATTTTCAGACCTGCCTTCTTTCTGCTCTATGCTTAGAAATTATATTTAGGGAGTCAGGAGGACATGGCAGGGAGATGGATGTTTGTTCTTTCATAGGCAGCTTTTTCATGTTCTGAGCTAGAAAGAGGTTATTGTTGTGTGCTGTTAAGTCTATTCCAACCCATAGCAACCCCATATGACAGAGTATAACTGCCCCATAGGGTTTCCTAGGCTGCAATTTTTATAGGAGTAGATGGAAGGTGGAAACAACCCAAGTGCTTTTCCACCAACAGATGAATGGAGAAACACAATGTCGTCCACCCACACAACGGAATATTACTCAGCCACAAAGAGGAATGAAGTCCTGATACATGCTACAACTTGGATGAACTTTGAAAACATCATGCTGAGTGAAATAAATCAGTTACAAAAAGACAACTATTGTATGATTCCACTTATATGAAATAGGCAAATATATAGTGGTTTCCAGGGAGGGGAAGGAGGGGGAAAGTGGGAGTTTCTGCTTAGGAGGAAATGAGTTTATGTTGATGATAGTGGGATGACTTGGAAAAGGTTAGTGAGAATGTTCACACAACTTTAAGAATGCAATCAATGTCACTGAATTGTATGTGTAGAAACTGTTGAGATGGCGTGTTTTTTAATGTATATTTTCAGCACCATTAAAATTTTTTTTAATTTATAAAAAAAGATAACAAGCACTGTTATGACAATTTTGTGCTAATAAATTCAATGACTCAGACGAAATGGACACATTCCTTGAAAGACACGATGGCCAAAACATACGCTAGAAGAAATAGAAAGCCAACATAGCCCTATCTCCATAGGATTTTTAAGTTGTAGGTAAAAACCTTCTCACAAAGAAAACACCAAGTCCAATGACATCGCCAGTGAATTTCCCCAAACATTCAGGGAAGAAATAACATCAGTGCTTCAACATCTTCACAAAACTGAAGAGGAGGGGACACTTCCCAACTCATTCTAGACAGGGGGCTGCAATGGGGTGTGCTTGGGACTTGCCTATGTACTGCTGGCCCATCTGTTCAGAAGGGCACCAAGCTCCCCCAGCCCAAAACGAGATCCTATTCCCTTCCACGGGGATGTTTTCTTCTGCCATTCCCTGCTGGTGCTAGGGGGAAATGAAAGAAACGTTTGCTCTCCAGAAATCCGATCCAGACGTGCCGGCTCCCTGAATGGCTCCTTTGTGCCCTGCGTGTTGCCACAATTAGCTCCGTCCCTCCCTGCGGCCTGTACAGCATGGCCCCTGGCTCTGACGCCCCTTTCAGAAGCTTACCAGCTCTGAAACCGGGGCTATTTTTAACTGGTAGGGGGTGTCGGTATTGGTTGGGGGAACACGGTAGGAGTGGAGGGGGTGTGTGTGCGGCCATGGGCAGGCTGAGGGGGAGGGGTTCGCATGGTGCAGCACCCATGGTCCTGGGCCATGGAGAGAGGAGGCCCCGAGTAACAGCTCAGCCTCAGTTTCCTCATCTGTCAATGAAGACCCCGCTGTTCCGGGCTTCAATTCCAAAGATGCACCAGGGACAGATCTCAGGGTTCCGCACTGTTGCCCTCTCTCTTTCACTCTCTATTTCTGGCTTTCTATTTTTCTGTCTCTCTGTCTCCGTGTTTCTCTTTCCTCTTTGTCTCTGAATGTATTGTTCTTTCTCTCTAACTGTGTCTCTATCTCTGTCTCTGATTCTACCTGTCTCTATCTCTGCTTCTGACTCTTGTCTTTGTCACAGTCTCTCTCTGTCTGTCTCTGTCTCTTTATCTCTGACTCACTTTCTCTCTAATTCTATCACTGTCTCTCACTCTCTGACTCCGACTGTCTCACTTTCTCTCTCTACAGTTCTACCTCTCTCACTCTGTTTTTTTCTGTCTCTGTCTGTCTCTCACTGTCTTTTCCTGACTCTGTCTCTCTCACTTTCTCTGTCTCTGTCACTCTGTCTGTCTGTCTCTCACCCTCTGTCTCTGTCTTTTCCTGTCTCTCTCTTTCTCTGTCTCTCCCTGTCTCTCTGTTTCTCTCTGGTTTCTGTCTCTGTCTCTTCCTATCTCTCTGTCTCTCTCTGTCTCTGTCTCTCTAGCTCTCTGTCTGTGTCTCTTCCTGTCTCTCTCACTCTCTTTGTCTTTCTTTGTCTCTGTCTCTCCCTCTCCCTCCATCGCTCTCTGTTTCTCTCTCACTCTCTGTCTCTTCCTGTCTCTCTCACTCTCTGTCTCTGTCTCAGCACCTCTCCCACGGGACGTCTACACAGCTGTGCCCGCACAGGGTGAGCCCTTCCACTCCAGGAACAAGACAGCCAGCTCTGCTGCCTCTTCTTCACTAAATCGGGACAATGTCATCATTGATTGATTGATTGATTCATTCGTTCCAAAAGCACCCACCTAGCCCTTCTGCGTCCCCACAAAAGTAAGGTGATTTTTGTCTCTTTCAAATGCTTCCCAATGAACTGATGTTCTTTGCCATCCAATGTTCTTAATTAAATAAAATAAACAGATTTCAAGGCCCCTCCCGGAAGGGGCTGCAAGTTCCCGCTAAGATGTCTGGGGGTACTGAATTCTCGAGGTGTTGATCTCAGCTAAGCCCCAGGCAGGGGTCTCAGTCCCTTCTGCTGATGCCCAGTGAGCACCTTGTGCATCACAGAGGGGAAACTGAGGCTCAGAGAGGCAAAGTCACTCACCCAGCCAAACGGGTGGCACTTGGCTCCAGGAACCAGGGTCTTAACCAAGTATCTCCTGATTTGGGGGATCCCAGCTCTTTACCAGGCACGTCTCAGTTCCTGAATGCAGGGTCTGACTGGGGGCTGGCCCCCGTCTGGGGTGGGATCCACAGCCCTAAGTCCTAGGCAAGGGCAGGTACCATGATGGCTCTCCCATGGGTCCACTCCCTTCAGGGACTGCCCCTGTACACGCACCACCATCCCGGGCCTGTAAATGGCATTTCCCTGGAAGGACATGTTGGGCTTGGGTATCTGGCAGACCCAGGTTGCCATCCCAGCTGACCACACACCAAGAAACTAAGTTTTCTGACCTCATGAGCCTCAGTGTCCTCTTCTGTATGGGACACAGCAGTGGTCTCCACGTCCAGGGCCCAATGGGACCTCACATGGTACCCTGCAGCAGCTGTTCATAGAAAGAGGGTCTCTGCTCCTATGTCCCCCTCTCAGGGGCTCCAGCCTTTGGCCTGCCCACAGTCCGAGCTTCCTTCTAGTCGGCCACTGCCCGATGTGTCTTCTTTTCTTTGCTTTAAAAAAAAAAAAATTGAGATGAAATTCACACACCATAGAATTAACCACTGTAAAGTGTACAGTTCAGTGGCATTTCGTACATTCGCCAGGTTGTGCAACTACCACCTCTATCTAGTTCCAGAACATTCTCATCATCCCCAAAGGAGACCCATACCCATTAGCAGTCACTCCCCATTCCCCTTGCTCCCCATTCCCTAAAATAATCCACTTCCTGTCTCTATGGATTTGTGTGTTCTAGACATTTCATCCAAATGGAATCACACAATATGTGGTCTTCTGTATCTGACTTATTTCATTGAGCACAACGTTTTCAAGATTCACCCACATTGTAACATGTATCACTTCTTCATTCCTTTTTACGGCTGAATAACATTCCACTGTAGAGATGGACCACATTGTGTTTATCCATTCATCACTTGATGGACTTTTGGGTTGTTTCTGCCTTTGGGCTATTGTGAATAGTGCTGCTGTGAACACGTGTGTTCACGCTTTTGTGTGAACACCTGCTTTAAATTCATTTGGGTAAGTACCTAGGAGCGGAATTCCTGGATCACAAGTAAGTCTATGTTGAACTTTTTGAGGGACCTTGCCCAATTTTTTCTCCCCATTCGTTGATTTTTGGAAGTCAATCTTCAAGCCTTCCTTCCTAGTCTGTCTTAGTCTGGAAGCTCCACTGAAATCTGTTCAACATCGTAGCAACACGCAAGCCTCCACTGACAGATGGGTGGTGGCTACGCATGAAGTGCGTTGGCCGGGACTCGAATCATCTCCCACATGAAAGGTGAGAATTCTACCACTGAACCACCACTGCCCCCTTACCCTGCCCAATTTTGACCCTGGCGGGATTAAGCCCAAATTTCCCATGCCCCTTTTACGCACAGGATGTCCACACCACTTCTCCCTCCATTCCACCAGGAACAGCCTTCCTGCAGGGCCAGCTTCTCTCAGCCTTTGGCTTCCCCGCCGGGACATCAGGATGTGGTGACATTTTAAGGACACGATGCAGGAAATGCCCCCAACAGTGTCCTGGCATCCAGTAGGACCTCAAGCCGAGATCACCTCCACTCCCACGTCTCCCTAATCTTCACCTTCTCCTTGGTGTAGGGTACCAGATAAAGCACAGGGCGCCCAGTGAAATTTGAATTTCAGATAAACAGTGAAGCAATCTTTAGCATAATTATATCCCATTTCATGCACTATTTGGGATATGTTGTTAGGTGCCATTGAGTCAGCTCCAATTCATATGTATAACAGAACAAAATGTTGCCTGGTCCTGCACCATCTTCATGATCGCTGCTATGTTTGAGCCCATTGTTGCAGCCACTGTGTCAATCCATCTCACGGGGGGTCTCCCTCTTTTTCGCTGACCCTCTACATTACCAACCATGATGTCCTTCTCCAGGAAGCGGTCCTTCCTGATGTGTCCAAAGTAAGCAAGACGAAGTCTTTCCATCCTTGCTTCTAAGTGGCATTCTGACCGTACCTTCTCCAAGGCTAATTTCTTCATTCTTCTGGCAGTCCACAGTACATTCAATATTCTTTGCCAACATCATCATTCAAAGGCATCAATTCTTCTTCGTTCTTCCTTATTCAATGTCCAGTTTTCACATGTACATGAGGTGACTGAAAATACTATGGCTTGGGTCAGGTGCACGTAGTCATCAAAGTGACATCTTTGCTTTTTAAAATTTTAAAGAGGTCTTTGGCTGCAGATTTGCCAATATCTTCATTGCTTATCTAGAATTCAGATTTCACTGGACCTCCTGCAATTCATCTGCTAAATCTGGCCACCTGACGTTTGTGACTGCCAGCTCTCATGTTAGTGTTGGGTGCCGCCAAGTCAATTCCAACTCATAGTGACCTCATGTGACAGAATGGAATGCTCCATAGGTTTTTTTGGCGGCTCCATCTCTCCACAGGTTCCTCAAGAAAGGCCTGGTGACTACAATTTGTTAAGACCCTGGGAAATCTTTGAAGGTCCAAGTTGCTCAGATGACAAATGGTCTAAATTTGTCCCCAGCCCCAGGCAGCCGGAAGGCCAGTGAGCAAAGGGGTTGAGCACAAAGCGTTGCCTCGAGAAAAGCCACCTCACTCAGGTCCTGACTCCTGGGCACCAGGGTCTGATTCACACTTCCACGTATTCAACCGAGGCTCCTCAGAGCCGGAAGCGTCTCTGTGAGGGGCACCTTGGCCCCAGGAGTGACACTACCCCTCAATTTTTCAAAGAATCCAGCTTTCAGGGGCCCACGGAAATGTTGTAATTTCTTTTAAAATCACAGCTTTAAAAAGTGAGCTTCTAGGGTTGAAAAAAAAGTTGTATTTTTTTTTTTCTCACATCAGGAAAAAAAAATTTTTTTAAGGCCCATGACAATCTATTAAATTATTTTGAACTTTTTTTTTTTTTTATGGAGGAAGTTGTCCCATTCCATGTGGTATTTGGGATATTTGTGGTCATTTGTTGTTGTTATTGGAAGGTTCTTGGGTGGCATGATGGTTTGCACTTACTACAAACCTAAAGGTTGATGGTTTGAAGCCAACCAGCAGCGCCACAGAAGAAAGGCCTGGTAACCTGATTCCATAAAGATTACAGCCAAGAAAACCCTGTGGAGCAACTCTGCTCTGTAACTCACGGGGTCGCCATGAGTTGGAACCAACTGGACAGCAACAGATTTGGTTTGTTTTTTTTTTTAGGTGTTGCTGTCAGCTGTCATTGAGTTGATGCAGACTCATGGAGACCTTACGTACAACAGAACAAAACGTTGCCCAGGCCTGCTTCGTCCTCATGATCGCCGGCATGTTCGAGTCCATCATGGTGGCTATTGGTCCAACCCACCTCACTGAGGGTCTCCCTCACCCTCGCGGACTCTCTACTTCACCAGACATGATGTCCTCCTCCAGCGATTGATCCTTCTTGGTGATGTGTCCAAAGCAAGCGAGTCGGGCAATGTTCTGTTGTGATCCATATTGCTTTCGCTGGTTAATTTTTGGAAGGAGATCACCAGGCCTTTCTTCCTAGTCTATCTCAGTCTGGAAGCTCAACTGAAACCTGTCCAGCATGGTTGACCCTGCTGGTATTTGAAATACCTGTGGCATAGCTTCGAGCATCACAACACACAAGCCACCACTGTGCAACAGACTGACAGATGGGTGGTGGATTATGGACATGCTCATACTAAAGATTATGCATTGCTTACCTGAAATTCAAATTTAACAGGTACCCTGGGTTTTATCTGTCGACTTTCACGTCTGTCAACTTTCATAGCTGGGCAGGGATCTAAGGCAAAAGCAAAAGCGTTTAAGGCCTCGAACATCCAAATGTAGCCCCAGCCTTCTCCAGCAAAGATCAAGACGCTCCTGTTACATATTTTCCAGCAAAAGTTCCTTACTTGTAAGCCAATCAACATCTGGTGGGTCCTGCTTTATGTTTCTAGATGTTGGGACGGACAGGGGATCAGGGATCCAGCACGTGCCAGGAGCTACAACCCATTTCTCAGATGGCAATGCTGAGGCTTGGAAAACTGAAGCTATTTGGCCAAGGTCTAGGCCCCTGTTTGGGCCTGGTGGGTTTGTATCTTTTTGATGTCCTGGGTCCCTGGGTGCTGAAAGTTGTCGACACTTTCCATTATAAATAACCCGTTGCTGTAGTAGATTCCGACTCACAGCAATCCTATAGTACACAGTAGAACTCCCTCGTAGGGTTTCCAAGGAGTGTCTTGTGGGTTCAAACAGCCAACCTTTTTTTAAGCAGCCGTAGCTTTTAACCACTGCACTACCACGGCTCCATTATAAATAAACTCATCAACAATTTGCATTCAATTTCAGGGTGTCTGTGGACCCTCTCCACAGAGTCTCTGAGTGGGGGACTCCACCCAGGGACTGAACTACTAACCAAAAGGTTGGCAGTTCAAACTTACCCAGAGGTGCCTTGGAAGAAAGGCCTGGTGATCTATTTCTGAAAAGTCACAGCCTAGAAACCCTGTGTAACAGTTCTACTCTGTACACATAGGGTTGCCATGAGTTGGAATCGACTCAATGGCAACAGGTTACAAGGGTGGACCCTCTCCAGCACCTGTCAGTTTGTCATACGGTGGTGGCTTGTATGTTGCTGTGACGCTGGAAGCTATGCCACCAATATTTCAAATACCAACAGGGTCACCATGGTGGACAGGTTTCAGCAGAGCTTCCAGACTAAGACAGACTAGGAAAAAAGGCCTGGGGATCTACTTCCAAATATCAGCCAGTGAAAACCCTATGGATCACAACAAAACATTGTCCGATATAGTGCTGGAAGATGAGCCCCCTAGGTTGGAAGTCACTCAAAATACACACTGGCCGCAACCATGGACTCAGTGATACCAGTGATGGTGAAGAGGGCACAGGGTCAGGCAGCATTTCCTTCTGTTGTATGTGGGGTCGCCATGAGTTGGAGCCAGCCCCACGGCAGCTAACAACAGCCGCGGACCCTCTCTGGCTCAGCAGGTGAAGATATCTGGGCCGAGATCAGGGGCTCCAGAATCAGACAGTGTAAATCCAGGCTCAGTGAGGACAGCTGTGAGCATCGGGGGCCTTGCTGTGCCTCAATTTCCACCTATAAAACAGGGAGATTATCACTGGCTCCCCCAGTCCCATGAATAAAGGGGACTCCAGGCCAGGCCTGGCACATAGTAGGTCTTTAATCAATGTGTTTTCTTCTCCTGTTCCACAGCCCTTTGTCACCACAAACTCTCAAAACGCATACACGTACCCTGTCCATCAAGGTTCCTTGCATTACTTTTCACAAGAGTCAAAACATGGAAATAACCCAAGTGTCTCCCAACAGATGAGTGGATAAACACAATGTGCTCCATCCACACAATGGAGTATTACTCAGCCATGAAGAGAAATGAAGTCCTGATGCACGCCACAGCGTGGAAGAGCCTAGAGAACATTATGCTGAGGGAAATGAGTCAGTCACAAAAGGACAAATACTGTATGAGCTCACTCACATGAAATATCTACAATAGGCAAATGCATAGAGACCAAAATTTATTAGTGGTTTAGTAGTGATTACAAGGAGTGGGAGGGAGGTGGAGATGGGGGGTCATTGCTTAGGGAGCATTGAGCTTCTGATAGTGGTGGTGGAAGAGTCTGGAGGAGGATAGTGGTGCTGGTTGCCCAACATGATGTACGAATCAACATCACTGAATTACACACGTAAAAAATGTTGTATGGTTAACTGTTTTGCTGTATATAATTTTACCACAATAAATAAATAAAACTAAAAACACACACACATCCACATAAACACTGAGCTAGCCATTTTCAACTCAAGACTTTCACATCTTGTCCAGGAAGGAAAAAAAAAAAATAAAAAAAGAGAAAATTCCCTCTTACTACACATATTTTCGAAAACTGCCCTTTCGGTGGAAAAGTTTTTGTCTTCAGAAAAACCCTAATGGTTGAACTTAGGTCTGCAATAAATGAGTGGCTATTTTTGTGTCCCCTGAGACCGGTGGCCCAGGAAAAGAATAGAAGCTGTTTGTCCCCGTCAGCGTGTCCAGAGAGACCAAAGTGACTACGGGGGGGAAGGGGGGCGCACAGAAGTGGTCAGCCTGCCAGGAACACAAGAAGGCTCTCGGACTATTCTGGAACATTCTTTTCCAAGCCATCCGCAATCACACGGCCAGCCCGGGGCCTCCAAGTGCTCACTCTACAAGCAGTTGTTTTCTGTTTCATTTTCCTTCTTCTCCTTTTTTTTTTTTTTTCTCTCAAGTCACAGTTGTTTTTCCACTCTCAAAGGCACTCGTACAATCTCATCTTCCTCTCTCTCCCCGGCCTTCAAACACACTGTTCTGACCCAGAACTGTAAACAACAGCTCCCCACCTTCAACCCAGCTGGGTGTTTGGGTGATGCTGAAAAAAAACCTTCTAGGGGGGAAAATAAGAGGGAGTTCTCCAAAACTCAATTCAGGACTTACGTAACTTGGGGTTTATGCAATGGCCCTGGAAACAAATAGAGGCGCCTCCCCCGGCTGCCGGGCCAAGCAAGGAGTTGGCCGAGGTAGGACGTGAGAAGGGAGAGGGAACTCTGGCAGGAATTCCTAACTCCTCCACGGACGTGATAAGGGGTTGGCAGGCCAAGTGCATATTTGGAATACGTTAGCAAGGCCAAGTTCTTGTAAATCATTGCAGAATTTCGTGGGAAGGGTTCCTCCACCAGCCACGGGTGGGCTGAGATCTGGACATGTGCATTGGGGCACCCACTGCATACCTTATATTAGCGCCCCCTGATTCCCCCTGGGTGTTTTACCACAGCCCCATTCTATCTCCCACTTACAGGATGCAAAACCCCAAGACACAGAGTAGCGAAGTGACCAGTTGCCGTCAACTCCAACTCATAGTGACCCCGTGTGTGTCAGAGTAGAACTGTGCTCCATAGAGCTTTCAATGGTTGATTTTCCATAAGTAGATTGCCAGGTCTTTCTTCTGGTGCATCTGTGGGGGGACTGGACCCTCCAACCTTTCTGTTTGCAGCCAAGTGCGTTCACCGTTTACACCACGCAGGAATTCTGTGGAGAAAGGAAGGCAGGACCAGAGCCACATTCAAGAAGACCCTTTTACCTCACTCACCCTGATATTTTCCTCAGAGACTCCGCCAATTCTGGAGTCAAGACCTGAGAAATTTGCAGTCATGTGAAGTGGGGGACCCTTGGTCACTTCAGGCTTGGCACCGATGTCCTGTTTCGCAAAAGTCAACCAGGCTTTATTGCTGAGCTTGGTCCCAAAGGCAGCCAATGATGCCTTCAAATACTGGTCAGGTATTGTGTTCCAGATTTTTCTTTTTTTTAATTTTTTAAATACATTTTACATTTTTAGAGCAGTTTTAGGTTTACGGAAAATTTGTGCACAAAGTCAGAGAGTTGCCCTAACCCCTCTCTCCCCATGCACACTGATTCTCCTATTATCAGCATCTTGCTTTCCTGTAGTACATTTATTACAATCAATAAGCCAATATGGATACATTAACTGAAGTCCATCATTTGTTTTGGAGTCCCTGGGTGGTGCCAACAATGAATGCCCTCGGCTGCTAACTGAAAAGTTGGAGGCTCCAGTCCACCCAGAGGCACCTCAAAAGAAAGAACTGGCCATCTGCTTCTGAAAAATCAGCCACTGAAAACCCTATGGAGCACAGTTCTACTCTGACACACATGGGGTTGCCGTAAGTCAGAATCGACCTGACTGCACCAGGTTTATATGTACCTTCGGGTTCACTCTTTGCGTTGTACAGCCCTAAAGGTTTTGACAAATGCATGATGTCACATGTCCATCATTACGGTGTCATACAGAATAGTTTCACCACCCTACAACGAATGCCCTGTGCTCCACCTAGTCACCCCTCCCCTCTCCCATGAACCCCTGGCAGCCACTGATCTTTTCTCTGTCTCTACCGTTTTGCCTTTTCCAGAATGTCACATACCTGGAATCACACAGTGCATAGCTTTTTTCAGATGGGCTTATTTCTTAGCAACATGCACTTAAGACCAGGTTTTCTTTTTGCAGACTCTGAGGGCTGTGATTTTAGGGAGCAAGCAGTCTTTTCAGCCGTGGTAGAATCCTCGCCTTCTACACAGGAGACCCAGGGTTTGATTCCCAGCCAGCGTATCTCATGTGCAGCCACCAGCCGTCTGTCAGCGGAGGCTTGTGTGTTGCTCTGATGCTGAACAGGTTCCAGCGGAGCTCTCAAACTAAGGTGAACTAGGAAGAAAGGCCTGGCAACCTACTTCCAAAAATCAGCAAATGAAAACCCAATGGATCTACAGCCAATCAGGGGATGGTGCAGGACCGGGCAGTGTTTCGTTTTGTTGTGCACGGGGTCACCATGAGTCGGGGGCTGACTGGACCACAGCTCACAACAACGACCACCTCAGTGCTCATGGACAGTTGAGTGTTTCACTTTAATAAGAATTTGTTCATAAAATGGTACAACCATGTTGGAAAATTATTTATTGGTGATCTAAAAAAGAATGTTTCTGTTGAAAAGACAGAAAAATTTGGTTGTAGTAGGGAGGTTTACACCCCCTGACACGTGCACTCACACACACACACCCCCCTCACAAAATTCATAACACTTTATCAGTGCTGTAATTAGTTTTGTGAATATAATGATAAAGCACTTGTATGTAAAATTAAATGTTTTCATGAGTGACTTTTAAAGGGTCTGATGTTGAGTCATTGTCTCAATTTAAGTTTGAGTTTTTTCTCCTCAACTCAATTTAGTAGTTTCTCCTCTCAGAAAATAAAACTCTCTCTGATCCAATGTAAAGGGAGTTTCTCTGGGGTGTGGCCTGCACCACCTTTTATCTCTCAAGAGATAAAAGGAAAGGGAAGCAAGCAGGGAGGGGGGACTTCATACCACCAAGAAAGCAGCATCCTGAGCAGAGCAAGTTCCTTGGACCAGGGGTCCCTGCACAGAGAGGCTCCCAGTCTGGGGCAAAACTGATGAGAAGGCCGACAGAGAGAAAGCCTTCCCCTGGAGGTGGCGCCCTGAATTTGGACTTTTAGCCTACTTTACCGTGAAGAAATAAATTTCTGTTTGTTAAAGCCACCCACTTGTGGTATTTCTGTTACAGCAGCACTAGATAACCAAGACCCATGTACAACAGAACAAAACGTTGCTCGGTCCTGCGTCATCCTCACGGTCACCAGTATGTCTGGGTCCACCCTTGTGACTAGTGTGTCAGACCATCTCACTTGCCTTCCTGGCCCTCTGCTTCACCTAAACCATATTCTCCTCCAGTGATTGATCTCTCCTGATGACATGTCCAAAACAAGCAAGTCAGACAAGGCTCTGTTGTGACTCATAAGGTTTTCATTGGCTAATATTTGGAAGTAAATCACTAGGATTTTCTTCCTAGTCTGTCTTAGTTGGAAAGCTCTACTGAAACTTGTTCACCATGCGTGACCCCGTTGGTATTTGAAATACAGGTGGCACAGCTTCTAGCATCGGAGCAGTATGCAAGCCACCACACAGCAACAGAAGGGTGGAGGCATTAGTCATTAGGGAAATGCAAATCAAAACCGCAACGAGATGCCACCTCACGCTCACCCTCCCCAAGATGGCTATGATCACAAAAAAAAACTCAGAAAACAACAGGTGTTGGCAAGGTTACGGAGAAATTGGAACTCGCATCCACTGCTTGTAGGAATGTAAAATGGTATCCACTGAGGAAAACCGTTTGGCAGCTCCTTAAAAAGTTCAACATAAAATTACCATGCTGTTTTTGTTAGGTGCTGTCCAGTCCGTTTCAGCTCATAACAACCCCAGAGTAGAACCGTGCCTTTGGGTTTCTAGGCTGTAATCTTTACGGGACAGATTGCTAGGTCTTTTTCACCGGAGGCCACTTTGTAGGTTCAAACTGCCAACCTTTCAGTTAGCATTTACCCACCGTGCCACCAGGGCTCCTAGAACTAGCATATGGCCCAGCAAGTCCACTCCTGGGTATAGACCCAAAAGAATTGAAAGCAGGAACACAAAGAGAACACCAATGTTCACTGCAGCATTATTCACAAGACCCAAAATGTGGAAACAACCCAAGAGTCCATCAACAGATGAATGGATAAACACAATGCGGTCCAACCATACAATGGAATACTACTGAGCCATAAAGAGAAATGAAGTCCTATACATGCTACAACATGGATGAACCTTGAAAACATTATGCTGAGTGAAATAAGTCAGTCATAAAAGGACAAATACTGTATGATTTCACTTACATGAAATATCTAGAATAGGCAAGTGTATAGAGGCCAAACCCTGGCAACTCTGGTGGCATAGAGGTTAAGTGCTGCGGCTGCTAGCCATAAAGGCTGGAGTTCGAATCCACCAGGCTCTCCTTGGAAACTCTATGGGGCAGTTCTATGACTATGAATCAGAATTGATCCAACGGCAATGGGTTTGGGTTTTTTTTTTTTTTTTTTTCCAAATAGAGCCCAAAGTTTATTAGTGGTTTCAATGGGCCGGTGGGAGGGAGGGGGAAAAAGAAACTCATTCCTTAGGGGACACTGAGCTTCTGTTAAGGGCGATGGAAAATTCTGGAAACGGTGATGGTGGCACAACATGACGAATGTAATCAATGTCACTGAAAGCACATATAAAAATGGTTGAAATGGCAAATGGTTTCTTACATGTATATTTACCACAATTTAAAACACACACACACAGTGAGATACCATTTCACCCCTACTAGGATGGTTATAATAAAAAAAAGAAAATGCTGGAAAACAAGGAGGTGGAGAAATTGGAACCCTTATCCAGTGTAAAATGGTGCAGTCACCGTAGAAAACATTTTGATGGTTCTTGAAAAAGTTAACCACGGAATTACCATTGGCTTTTTTATCGTTGCTAGTTGTCATCGATTCCGACTCACGGCAGCCCCACGTGTGCGGAGTAGAACTGTGCTCCACAGGGTTTTCAATGGCTATGAGCCTTCCGAAACAAATTGCTAGGTCCTTCTTCTGAGGCACCTCTGGGTGGGTTCTAACTGCCAACCTTTTAAATAGTACTGGAGTGATTAACCATTTGCATTACCCAGGGACTACTAGAACCACCACATGACTCAGCAATTCCACTCCAAGGTAGAGATGCAAAGAACTGAAAGCAGGAACAATGAAGGTGAGAGCTCTGTATGCACCAGGCTTTGCCCTCACCTCTTCCAACACCCCACTAAGCCCCACTTGCCCAAGGTCCCCAGACTCATCTCAAGCACACAACATATCTCAACATCCAGGTTTGTCCCTGAAGAAACTGACAAGCCTGTGGGGGCCTCTGGGGCGGCCCCTCAGACATGGCCTTGCCCCTGCGGCTTCCCTGGTGAATCATTGCTCAACAGGACAAGGTGTGTCTGGGAGCTGCCAGCCTGCAGCCTTCATACCTGACCCCGCTGCCTCCAAGACACGTGAGTCACAGGGCTGCAGCCCTCAGACTGGCCTGGCTAGTCCCTCGGAAAAACCTTCCCTGATGGCCCCTTTGGCCTGACAAGAGTGAAATGCCAACAGCCAGAGCCTTAGTTTCTGAGAGCTGCTCTAAGAGAAACCCACAAGTAGATGGTTTTAAAGAGCAGAAATTTATTCTCTCACAGTTTGGAGGCTAGAAGTCTGAATTCAGAGCACCAACTCTAAGAGAAGGCTCTCTCTGTGGAGGGAGGTCCTTGTCTCAGCTTCTCTAGCTGGCCACCTTGGAGTTCCTGGGCTTGTAGACTGGTCCACTGTTCTCGTCTTCAGATCAGTGTCCATCTGCCCCCTGTGCCTGCCTTCTTCTGTGCCCAGCCTGCTCTTTATAACTCAAAAGTGATTGGCTTAAAACATACCCTACATTGATATGGCCTCATTAACATACAAATAAAAGTCTATTCCCAAATGGGATTACCTCCACAGGTACAGTGGTCAGGATTTACAACACATACTTTTGGTGGACACAATTCAATTCATAATAGCCACATGACCTTCTTAAGTCCCTGAAGGTGAATAGTGGTGGCTTGGAGAGGGTGCTTGGGGACAGAGAGCTTTCTGCACAAACGTCCTTCATTCTTGCCTGGGGGCTTCGCTCACTGGGGCTTTGAGGTGCTCAGCCTGGAGGACAAACACTTTCTCTGTCTCAATACATGTCGTCTTTACCCAGAGGACAGGGTACTGTGTCCCTGATGGATTAAATGTGTCCCCCAAAATACGAGTTGGAATTCTACTAAAAAAAAAAAAATTTTTTTTATTTATACCTGTGGATATGACTCCATTTGGGAAGAAGGCTTTTTTGTTATGTTAACGAGGCCATATGGGTGTAGGGTGTGCCTTAAATCTAATCACCTTTGGCATATATGGAATCCAGACTTTCTGGAGCCATTGAGGCAGGATGAAACCCGGAAACTATTGCCCTGAGATAATCTTTAAACCTTAAACTATCCCTTGAAGTTTTGAAACTACAGCCTTCAGTATGGATTACACCTCAACATAAAGAAAACAAAAATCCTCACAACTGAACCAATACGCAACATCATGATAAACTGAGAAAAGATTGACGCTGTCAAGGATTTCATTTTACTTGGATCCATAATCAATGCCCATGGAAGCAGCAGTCAAGAAATCAAACAATGTATCACGTTGGGCAAATCTGCTGCAAAAGACCTCTTTAAAGTGTTAAGAAGCAAAGATGTCACTTTGAGGACTAAGGTGAGCCTGACTCAAGCCATGTTATTTTCAACCGCCTCATGGGCTTGCGAGAACTAGACAGTGAATAAGGAAGACGGAAGAAGAATGGATGCTTTTGAATTATGGTGTTGGTGAAGAATACTGAATATACCATGGACTGCCAGAAGGACGAACAAGTCTGTCTTGGAAGAAGTACAGCCAGAATGCTCCTTAGAACCGAGAAAAAAAGAGGAAGACCCTCAAAGAAATGGATTAATAAAATAGCTGCAACAATGGGCTCAAAGATAACAATTTTGAAGACGGCGCAGGACCAGCCAGCGTTTTTTTCTGTTCTACACAGGGTCACTACGAGTCGGAATCGACTGGACAGCCCCTAACAACACCACCCCCTGAAGTGTTTTCAAACTAAACAGTAGTTTAGCTTAATTGGTAAAGTATGTCTGCCTTGTGCATTGTACTCTTTTAAAGAATCGTCTATAGGGGGTCAAATTGAGAATAGCAATTCCAAAGGTTAGATGAGTAGCTTAGGGGGCAGTGGGTTTATGTTAATGGTGGAATGATTTAGAAAAGGAGAGTCAGAATGGTTGCACAACTCGTAGAATCAGTGCCATGCAATCACACATGTGGAAATTGTTGAAATGGTATATCTTTTGCTGTTTGTATGTTCACCAGTAATGCATCCATTTTTAAAAAAAAAAAAAAAAGCAGACGAGGCACAGAAGCAAGCAAGCACAAATGGGGGGATTAGATGCCACGTGGTGACCACCAAGGAAAGGAGGAAAGCTGAGAGCCCTAGAGAAGCTGAGACAAGGATATGCCTCCAGAGCTGACAGAGAGAGCCTTTCCTTAGAGCCTACGCCCTGAATTTGGACTTCTAGCCTCTCGAACTGTGAGAAAATAAACTTCTGCTTTTGAAAGCCATCACTTGCAATATTTCTGTTACAGCCACACTAGATAACTAAAACCCAGGGAAAAGACAGAGTCATAGCCCCATCCTCTCCCCCAACTCCACCCAGTGGGAACCTGAGCCATGCTTTCATCTCTGCATAAAGCTTTCCACGGGCAAAGGCAGGGGATAAGGTGGGGCTCGTGTGCCTGTCTCCTGGTGCACGTACCCTATATCATTCCTTGAGTAAGGGGTAGGGCCTGGATTAGGTTACATTATATAGCAAAGGTGAAAGGATTTTGCAGGTGTAATTAAGCTCCCAAATCGTTTGGTCTTCAGTTCATCAGAAGAAAGAGTATCCTAGGTGGGCCTGAACTAAGAAGGTGGGCCCTTGAAAAGAGGACATAGAAGTCAGAAACTCAAAGCAGCAGGGATATGCCCATAACATCCTGGGTGAGCCTGGCCTGATTAGGTGGGCCCTTTAAAAGCGGGCCTAGAAGTTAGAGGTTTGAAGCAGTAGGGAGACACTCATCATGCCCTGGGTGGGCCTGATCTAATCAGGTGGGCCCTTTAAAAGAGGGCCTAAAAGTCAGAGACTTGAAGCAGCAGGAAGACACTTTCCCTCAAATCTTGAAAAAGCCATGGCAACCACCTGGAGGAGTGGAGGGCCTCGGTCTTACTAAGGAACTGGATTCTGACAACAACCAGTGAGCTCAGAAGAGGATCCAGAGCCTCAGATGAGAACACAGCTCCACCACCACCTTGATGTCAGTTTGGTGAGACCTTGAGCAGGGGAGCAAGCCACACTGTGCTGGACTCCTGACCCACAGAAACTGAAATGATAAAACTGTGTTGTTTTCAGACACTTTAAAAAAGAAAAAATCAGGGTACAACTCTACAGAGGTAATCTTTCTAGAAAATTCAGCATGTTGATGTTATTTTCATCCTCTCTATCCTTGTTTGAAGAATCCTGGTTGTGCCACGGTTAAGCATTCAAGTGCTAACCAAAAGGTTGGCAATTCAAACCCATCCAGTGGTTCTGTAGGAAAAGGAACTGCTGATCTGCTCCCATAAAGATTACAGCCTAGAAAACCCTGTGGAGACATCCTACTGTCACACAGGTTGCCCTGAGCTGGAATTGACTCAACAGGATCTAACAACAAGAACAACATATTCAAGAGGTCCTTGGTGGTGCAAACAGCAAATGCACTTGGCTGCTAGCTGAAAGGTTGAAGGTTTGAGTCTACCCAGAGGCACCTCAGAAGAAAGGCCAGGCAATCTACTTCCAAAAAATCAGTGATTGGAAAACTCTATGGAACACAGTTATACTCACACAGCGTCTCCATGAGCCAGGGGTTGACTCCACGGCAAACAAATTTTGGTTTTTATTTTAGTCCTCATTTACCTTTACCTATTGGACCTGTGATCTTCTAAGGGGTCTGTTAAAGTGTTCTATTATGATTATGGTCTTGAGTATTTCTCCATGTATTTGTAACTGTTTTGGCTTTATACATTTCATTGCTATGTGATTTTCTGGATACAAATTTATAGCTTGCAGATTCATGGGGGTGATATTCTTTGTTCATTTAAAATACCCCTCTTCCTTCCAGATGGATACTCACATGGGCTGAATGGGGCCCCTAGCACCCACTGGACACTCACATAGGGTGACCAGGACCCCCAAGACCTAGTGAACACTCACACAAGGTAACTGGTACCAGCCATAACCCAGTGATCATACACATGGGGTAACCGGGGCCCCAGGACCCAGCAGACGCACACATGAGGTGACTTGTACCACCCATAACCCAGTGAACCCTCATACACAGTGACCAGGGTTCCCTGGACCCAACAGACACTCACACAGGGTGACTAGGGCCCTCAGGACCCAGCAGACACTCACACAGGGTGACTGAGGCCTCCAGCATCCCAGTGGACACTCATGCAGGGTGACTAAAGCCCCTAGGACCCAGTGGATGCCCACACAGCAGAATTGGGGAAGCAGAACAAGGCGACAAGTTTCTGAAAGCCAACAGGGCTGGTGCAGCACCCAAGATGAGCAACACTGGGGAGCTGTTACTCCCCCAAGACTTGATGGGCGAGGGAGAGGGGATATTGGATGCAGGATGGCCACCTAACAGAACTGTGATCATCAGTCTCGGATGAAGCCACCCAAAGCCTCCTTACAGGAGGGAGCCCAAGGACCAGTTCCCTAGTCCCTTTGTTCCTGCCCTCAGCCATCCCATCAGGGCCTCCCACTGCCCGAACCCGGGCCAGGTCCCAGAGCCAGTGCAAGGTGGAAGCGGAGAGAGTGGGGCCAAAGGGGCAGACAGAAGATGCTAGCATGGCTAAGAGTACGAAATGCTTCATGGCTTCCCCTGTGTTCTCCACCTAGCCTCATTGCTCGTGCTCCCCCAGGCACTGGACATCAAATCAGACAGAAACACTAGGACATAGTTCCCAACTGCACCAGCTACTCGTGAGTCTGGGGGACACAAGTCTTACTCCTTCTCCTCCCAGATCGGCCACACCCAGGGGTTGGCAAGCGCCCTCTGTAATGGGCCTGATAGACAATATTTTCACCCTTGTGGGCCATGCAGGCTTTGTCAAAATCGCTCAACTCTGCACTTAGAGTACAAAAGCAGTCACAGACAATACACAGGCAAATGGGTGTGATGTGTACCAACGAAATTATAAAATCAGGTAGCTGGCCCACGGGCCATAGTTTGAGATCCTTGGCCTTCAAACCAATTCTTACCCACCACCCCCTCCAGGAAGCCCTCTTGGGTGCCTACCTCTCCCTATGAAGCCATTCATTCTCCCAATGCCCCTCAGGTTCAGAACTATTACCCTAGACTGGAAATTCTTCTGGCCCAGAGAGTCCCCCAGAGCACCGGATGGAGCCTGCACATAGTAGATGCTTCAAAATGAACGCACTTCACTCTCACTAGGATGGCTATTACCAGAAAAATGGAAAACAACAAGTGTTGGCGAGGATGTGGAGAAACTGGAACACTTACACATTGCTGATGGGAATGTAACATGGTGCAGCCACTGTTGGAAACAGTTTGGCAGTTCCTCAAAAAGGTAAACGTAGAATTACCATCAGACCCAGCAATTCTACTTCTAGGTATATACACACGAGAAATGAAATCAGGGACTCAAACAGATGCCTATACATGGATATCTACAGCAGCATTATTTGCAGTGTCCAAAAGATGGACCCCCACGTGTCTGTCAGTTTGTCGTACTGTGGGGGCTTGTGTGTTGCTCTGATGCTGGAAGCTATGCCACCGGTATTCAGATACCAGTAGGGTCACCCATGGAGGACAGGTTTCAGCTGAGCTTCCAGACTAAGACAGACTAGGAAGAAGGACCTGGCAGTCTACTTCTGAAAAGCATTAGCCAGTGAAAACCTTGTGAATAGCAGCGGAACACTGTCTGATATAGTGCTTGAAGATGAGCCCCCCAGGTTGGAAAGCACTCAAAAGATGACTGGGGAAGAGGTGCCTCCTCAAAGTAGAGTCGACCTTAAGGACATGGATGGAGTCAAGCTTTCCGGACCTTCATTTGCTGATGTGACACGACTCAAAGTGAGAAGAAACTGCTGCAAACATCCATTAATAACTGGAACCTGGGATGTATGAAGTATGAATCTAGGAAAATTGGAAAGCATCAAAAATGAAATGGAACACATAAACATTGATATCCTAGGCATTAGTGAGCTGAAATGGACTGGTGTCGGCCATTTTGAATTGGACAATCATATAGTCTACTATGGTGGGAATGACAACGTGAAGAGGACTGGTGTTGCATTCATCATCAAAAAGAACATTTCAAGATCTATCCTGAAGTACAACACTGTCAGTGATAGGATAATATCCATATGCCTACAAGGAAGACCAATTAATACAACTATTATTCAAATTTACACACCAACCACGAAGGCCACAGACGAAGAAATTGAAGATTTTTGTCAGTTTCTGCAGTCTGAAATTGATCGAACATGCAATCAATGCATTGATAATTACTGGTGATTGGAACGCGAAAGTTGGAAACTAAGAAGGATCAGTAGTTGGAAAATATGGTCTTGTGATAGAAACAATGCCGGAGATCGAATGATAGAATTTTGCAAGATCAATGACTTCTTCATTGCAAATACCTTCTTTCACCAACATAAATGGTGACTATACACATGGACCTCACCAGATGGAACACACAGGAATCAAATTGACTACATCTGTGGAAAGAGACAACGGAAAAGCTCAATATCATCAGTGAAAACAAGGCCAGGGGCCAACTGTAGAACAGACCATCAAATGCTCATATGCAAGTTCAAGCTGAAGAAAATCAGAGCAAGTCCACGAGAGCCAAAATATGACCTTGAGTATATCCCACCTGAATTTAGAGACCATCTCAAGAATAGATTTGACGCGTTGAACACTAGTGACCGAAGACCAGACGAGTTGTGGAAGGACATCATACATGAAAAAACCAAGAGGCCATTGAAAAGACAGGAAAGGAAAAAAAAAGACCAAGATGGATGTCAGAGGAGACTCTGAAGCTGGCTCACGAATGTCAAGCAGCTAAAGCAAAAGGAAGAATTGATGAAGTAAAAGAACTAAACAGAAGATTTCAAAGGGTGGCTCGAGAAGACAAACCAAAAAAACCCACTGCCGTCGAGTCGATTCCAACTCATAGCAACCCTAGATAAAGTATTATAATGACATGTGCAAAGAGCTGGAGATAGAAAACCAAAACGGAAGAACATGCTTGGCGTTTCTCAAGCTGAAAAGACTGAAGAAAAAATTCAACCCTTGAGTTGCAGTAGTGAAGGATTCTATGGGGAAAATATTAAACGACTCAGGAAGCATCAAAAGGAGATGGAAGGAATACACAGAGTCATTATACCGTGGCTTAACTGTGCTCATGAAGAAACTTTACACAGATCGAGAGGCAGTTGTTCGGACAGAACAAGGGGATACTGATTGGTTTAAAGTCAGGAAAGGTGTGTGTCAGGGTTGTATCCTTTCATCATACTTTTTCAATCTGTATGCTGAGCAGATAATCAGAGAAGCTGGACTATATGAAGAACGTGGCATCAAGATCGGAGGAAGACTCATTAACAACCTGCGTTATGCAGATGACACAACCTTGCTTGCTGAAAATGAAGAGGACTTGAAGCACTTACTAATGAAGATCAAAGACCACAGCCTTCAGTATGGGTTACACCTCAACATAAAGAAAACAAAAATCCTCACAACTGGACCAGTAAGCAACATCATGATAAACAGAGATAAGATTGAAGTTGTCGAGGATTTCTTTTTACTTGGATCCACAATCAACAGCCATGGAAGCAGTCAGCCAAGAAATCAAAAGACGCATTGCATTGGGTGAATCTGCTGCAAAGGACCTCTTTAAAGTGTTGAAGAGCAAAGATGTCACTTTGAAGACTAAGGTGTGCCTGACCCAAGCCATGGTATTTTCAATCACATCACATGCATATGAAACCTGGACAATACATAAGGAAGACCGAAGAAGAATTGACACCTTTGAATTGTGGTGTTGGCGAAGAACACTGAATAATACCATGGACTGCCAAAAGAAAGAACAAACCTGTCTTGGAAGAAGTACAACCAGAATGCTCCTTAGAAGCAAGGATGGTGAGACTACATCTTACATACTTTGGGCATGTTGTCAGGAGAGATCAGCCCCTGGAGAAGGACATCATGCTTGGTAAAGTACAGGGTCAATGAAAAAGAGGAAGACCCTCGATGAGATGGATTGACCCAGTGGCTGTAACAGTGGACTCAAGCATAACAATGATTGTGGGCATGGCGCAGGACTGGGCAGTGTTTTGTTCTGTTTTACATGGAGTCACTATGAATTAGAACCAACTGGACAGCACCTAACAACAACAACAACAACTGGGTGATGCAAACAGTTAAGCACTCGACTACCAGCCAAAAGGTTGGCAGTTGGAACCCTCCCAGAGGTGCTTCGGAAGATAGGCCTGGCGATCTGCTTCCAAAAGGTCACAACCGTGAAAATCCTATAGAGCAGTTCTGCTCTGCATACATGGGGTCACTGTGAGTCAGAACTGACTCAACAGCAACTAACAGCAAGAACAACAATGGTACAATGTATACACCAATATTGCCACGGTACAGTGACTTAAAATATTCTCAGGAATATGATTGTGGGGATGGTGCAGGACCCAGCAGGGTTTCATTCTGTGGTGCATAGGGTCACTGTGAGTTGGAACCAACTCGATGGTGCCTAACAACATCCATGCATCCATGTATCCATGCATCCATGCATCCATCCACCCACCCACCCACCCATCCATCCGTCTATCTTATTCCAGTGTTCCTCTGACCCAGGGGACACTCAGCAATGTCAGGCAACTTTTGCAACTGTCACAACTGGGAGTGGGGGATGCTATTGGCATTGGATGGGTGGAGGCCAGGGAAGTTGCTCAACACCCTACAGTGCACGGGATGGCCCCACCATAGAGAATGATCTGGAACCAAATATCAGCGGTGCTGAGGCTGAGAAAATCTACCTTATCGTGAGAAAACCTGTCTGTCTATTCCAGTAGTTCTCAGCCAGGCATGATTTTGCCATTTAGGGACACTTCATGATGTCTGGAGACATTTTTCGTTGTCACAACTGGGGGAGGGGCACTACTGGCATCAAGCGGGTGGAAACCAGGGATGCTGCTGAACACCCTGCAGTGCACAGGATGGCCCCACCACAGAGAATGATCGGAAACCAAATGTCAACATTGTGCAAGCTGGGAAACTCTGCTTAGGGGCCCCCGTACACTACTTCTCACTCCCGCCATCTAAGAATATATTCTGGGGTTGAAATTTAACCACAGAGCCTTCCTCTCCCAGCAGGGAGGCGTGTCAGAGGTGCAGGCAGACTCAAATTGCTGTGTGACCTTCAGTAGGTACCTTGCCCTCTGAGCCTCCATTCTCTTTGATGATGGGGAGGAAAACCTTGCAGAGATGTCCTGTGGATTAAATAAACTTTGGGTATTAAAATGGCCTGGGTGGTGTTCTTTAAGCCACAGGTTAGAGAAATACACTTGAGGCAAGCCCCCCAGGGGTGTCAGCCTCTCTCAGAATTACTGCTCACTTGAGGCCGTGACGCTTCCACATCAGGAGGGTAAGACCACCTGTTACCTGTGACCAGGCTCTGCAGTTGGCCAGGCTCTTCTCCATCCATGCTCCCCCAATCCAATGGAAAAATCCAGGAACATGATGAAAAAAGTAATGTCACTCAACTGTACATGAGAAGAACGCTGAAATGGCAAATGCTTTGTTACATACAGAGATTTACTAACCATTTGCCATCAAGTCAACCCCAACTCATGGTGACCCCATGTGTGTCAGGATAGAACTTCGCTCCATAGGGTTTTCAATGGTTGATTTTTTGGAAGTAGATGACCGGGACTTTCTTCCGAGGTGCCCCTGGGTGGACTCAATTTTCTAACGTTTTGATTGGTAGCCAAGCACATTAACCATTTGCATCACCCAGGGACTCCAAATTAAATTTAACAAAATTCAAATCCATTTCCTGGCCCCTCCAACAGTCTCTTTGGAACGAGACTCTGGGATTTGGCCCATTGCCTTGCATGTGGTTTCAAGGACCCGACAGTTTAATTAATAGTCTTGTATCAGTGTTGGTTCCTTAGTTTCTTAGACAGATGCACCATGGTTAGCTGAGATGTTAACCTTGGGGGACGCTGGGTGAAGGGTACTTGGGAACACTCTGTTGCATCTTTGCAACCTTTCTGCAAATTCCAAGTTTTTTCAAAATAGAAATTTTATTTTCAAACATCACCAAAAACAACACTAAAATAAGAAGCCATCGCCCATCTGCCTGCCTGACTGCCTGCCTGTCTGTCTGTCTGTCTGTCACACTGTGGTGGCTCGAGGGCTGCCAGGATGCTGGAAGCTATGCCGCTGTAGTTCAAAGAGTGCATGCGATATACTTACACTAAAAAAAAAAAAAAATCCCGTGCACTATTTCAAACATATTTATATGAAAAAAAAATCATTCCTTGTTTATCTGGAAGCCACATTTAACTTGGTGTCCTTGAATTTATTTACTAAATCTGGTGACCCTAATGCAGGCAGTAGCAGAAGTGGAACTCAGGTCCCCACTGCATGGGGGATGGGATTCCAAGTCAGCGGCAGGTGTCTGGATTAGGTGCCTAGGTGAAGCAGGCTCAGTGAACTGGGGTGGGGAACAGAGGAGAGAGGAGGGGTTGGCGGGGAGGGAGGTAACAAGCTGCCCTCTTTACAGATGCTGATATGACTTCATAATAATGACAATGATGATGACGGTAATGATGATAATTGCATCTCTTTCATGCATTTATTTTGTTCCACCCTGGCTGTTTGTAGGTGTGGCACACACCCTGCGTCCTCTTGTGCCCAGCCCTGAGTCCAGCACAGTCGGAGACCTCTGCTCCCCCTGCCAGCCAACTCCTGTCTGTGTGTCTGAGCAGTTTCCTGGGGCTGTAGTAAGGACGACGACGACGTACCATACACTGGGTGGCTTAAAACAAGAGACATCTATTCTCTTATAGTCCTGGAGGCCAGAAGTCTGAAATCAAGGGGTCATCAAGGGCCATGCTCACTCAGGAGGCCCTAGGGGAGGGTTCTTCCTTGTCTCTTCCAGCTTCTGGTGGCTCCAGGCAGTCCTTGGCTTACTGTTCCTGGGATTGCATTCCAATCTCTGCCTCCTTCGTCACACGGCCATCGTCTCTGTGTGTATCTGTCTCTTCTCTTTTATAAGGACACTACTCAGATAGTATTAGAACACACCCTAAATGCAGGAGAATCTCATCCCAAGACCCTCAAGTTGACGACATGTGCAAAGACCCTATTTCCAAGTAAGGCCGTACTCACAGACAGCGGGGTTAGCAGGTGAACAGAACTTTTGGGGGGAAGTAGTTCATCCCACGACACTGTGGGAGCAGCAGCAGACATGAAATTTGTGACCACCTCTCTCTTGCTCTGCTGGAGTTGGCCCCAACTCATGGTGACTCATGCACAGTGGGACAAAATGCTGCCCAGTCCTGCACCATCCCCATGATCGGCTACAGATCAAACCGTTGTGACCCATAAGGTTTCCATGGCCTGCTTTTCAGAAATCAGTCACCAGGCCTTTCTTCCTAGTCTTAGTCTAGAAGCTCTGCTGAAACATATTCAGCATCATAGCAACATGCAAGCCTCCACGGACAGATGGGTGGTGGCTGCATATGAGGTACACTGACCAGGAATCTAACGCAGGTCTCCTACATGGAAGGAGAGTAGTCTATCACTGAACCACCAATGCCTCACTCTCCTTCTCAAGCGGATATTTTTATTTTCCATTAGATCCTGTCTTTCTTTAAGATTTTTCTACCTTCCCACTGAATTCAGGTCCCTGGGTGGCACAAATGGTTTGCTCTAGGCTACTAATCAAAAAGTTGACAGTTCGAACTCACCCAGTGTCACCGTGGGAGAAACAGCTGGCATTCTGCTTCTATAAGATAGCTGTTGTTCTTATTACGTGCCTTCGAGTCCATTCCGATGTATAGCAACTTGATATACAACAGAACGAAACACTGCCAGGGCCCACACTGTCCTCAATCATTGCTATGTTTGAGCCCACTGTTGCAGTTACTGTGTCAATCCGTCCCTTTGAGGGTCTTCCTCCTTTTTGCTGACCTGTACCTTACCAAGCATGATGTCCTTCTCCAGGGACTGGTCACTTCTGACAACATGTCCAAAGTATGTGAGAGGAAGTCTCTTACCATCTTCTCTTCTAAGGAGCGTTCTGGCTATACTTCTTCCAAGACAGATTTGTGTGTTCTTCTGGCAGTCCGTGGTATATTCAATACACAGTAACACCACAATTCAAAGGCATAGGTTTTATATATATATATATATATATTTAATAAAGAAGAAGGATTGGTAGTTGGAAAATATGGCCTTGATGATAGAAACAATGCCGGAGATCACATGATTGAATTTTGCCAGACCATGACTTCGTCATTCCAAATACCATTTTTCACTAACATAAACGGCAACTATACACATGGACCTCACCAGATGGAACACACAGGAATCAAATCAACTACATCTGTGCAAAGGGACGACGGAAAAGCTCAATATCATCAGTCAGAAAAAGGCCAGGGGCCGACTGTAGAACAAATCATCAATTGCTCATATTCAAGTTCAAGTTGAAACTGAAGAAAATCAGAGCAGGTCCACGAGAGCAAAAATATGACCTTGAGTATAACCCACCTGAATTTAGAGACCATCTGAAGAACAGATTTGATGCATTGAACACTAGTGCCCGAAGACCAGACAAGTTGTGGAATAACATCAAGGACATCATACCTGAAGAAAGCAAGAGGTCATTGAAAAGACAAGAAAAAAAGAAAAGACCAAATGGATGTCAGGAGGCTCTGAAACTTGCTCTCAGACATGTAGCAGCTAAAGCAAAAGGAAAAAATGATGAAGTAAAAGAAATGAACAGAAGATTTCAAAGGGCGGCTTGAGAAGACAAAGTGAAGTATTATAATGACATGTCCAAACAGCTGGAGATAGAAAACCAAAAAGGGAGAACATGCTCCGCGTTTCTCAAGCTGAAAGAACTGAAGAAAAAATTCAAGCCCCGAGTTGCAACACTGAAGGATTCTATGGGGAAAATATTAAACGATGCAGGAAGCATCAAAAGAAGATAGAAGGAATACACAGAGTCATTATACCAAAAAGAATTAGTCGATGTTCAACCATTTCAAGAGGTAGCTTAATTAAGATCAGGAACTGATTGTACTGAAAGAAGAAGTCCAAGCTGCGCTGAAGGTACTCTCCAAAAACAAGGCTCCAGGAATTGACAGAATATCAGTTGAGATGTTTCAACAAATGGATGCAGCCCTGGAGGTGCTCACTCGTCTATGTCAAGAATTATGGAAGACAGCTTCCTGGCCAACTGACTGGAAAAGATCCATATTTACGCCTTTTCCCAAGAAAGGTGATCCAACCAAATACGGAAATTATCAAACAGTATCATTAATATCAAACCCAAGCAAAATTTTACTGAAGATCATTCAAAAATGGCTGCAGCAGTATATCCACAGGGAACTGCCAGAAATTGAGGCCAGATTCAGACAAGGACGTGGAACCAGGGATACCTTTGCTGATGTCAGATGGATCCTGGCTGAAAGCATAGAATACCACCAGAAAGATGTTTACCTGTGTTTTATTGACTATGCTAAGGCATTTGACTGTGTGGATCATAACAAATTATGGATAACATTGAGAAGAAGGGAATTCCAGAACACTTAACTGTGCTCATGAGGAACCCGTACATAGATCAAAAGGCAGATGTTCAGATAGACCAAGGGGATACTGAGTGGTTTAAACTCAGGAAAGGTGTGTGTCAGGGCTGTATCCTTTCACCATACCTATTCAATCTGTATGCTGAGCAGATAATCCGAGAAGCTGAACTATACGAAAAAGAACGGGGCATCGGGATTGGAGGAAGACTCATTAACAACCTGTATTATGCAGATGACACAACCTTACTTTCTGAAAGTGAAGAGGACTTGAAGCACTTACTAATGAAGATCAAGACCACAGCCTTCAGTACAGATTCCACTTCAAAATAAAGAAAACAAAAATCCTTGCAACTAGACCAATAATCAACATCATGATAAATGGGGAAAGATTGAGGTTGTCAAGGATTTCATTTTACTTGGATTCATAATTAACACCCATGGAAGCAGCAGTCAAGAAATCAAAAGATGCATCGCATTGGGTAAATCTGCTGCAAAGGACCTCCTTAAAATGCTGAAAAGCAAAGATGTCACCTTGAAGACTAAGGTGCACCTGACCCAGGCCATGGTATTTTCAATCCCATCATATGCATGTGAAAGCTGGACAGTGAATAGGGAAAACCAAAGAAAAAATTGACACCTTTGAATTGTGGTGTTGGCAAAGAATATTGAATATACCATGGACTGCCAAAAGAACAAACTGTCTTGGAAGAAGTACAACCAGAATGCTCCTTAGAAGCAAGGATGGCGAGACTGCATCTTACAAACTTTGGACATGTTGTCAGGAGGGATCAGTCCCTGGAGAAGGACATCGTGCTTGGTAAAGTACAGGGTCAGCGGAAAAGAGGAAGACCCTCAATGAGGTGGATTGACACAGTGGCTGCAACAATGGGCTCAAGCATAACAACAATTGTAAGGACGGCACAGGACCAGGCAGTGTTTTATTCTGTTGTGTGTAGGGTCGCTAGGAGTCAGAACCAACTGGACAGCACCTAACAACAACAACAATATATTTAAATACCATAAAGATGTTTACCTGTGTTTTATTGACTATGCTAACGCATTTAACTGTGTGGATCATAACAAATTATGGATAACATTGCAGAGAATGGGGATTCCTGAACACTTCATTGTGTTCATAAGGAATCTGTACATGAATCAAGAGACAGTCGTTCGAACAGAACAAGGGGATTCTGTGTGGTTTAAAGTCAAAGGTGTGTGTCACCGTTGTATCCTTTCACCATACCTATTCAATCTGTATGCTGAGCAAATAATCTGAGAAGCTGGACTACATGAAGAAGAATGTGGTATCAGGATTGGAGAAAGACTCATTAACAACCTGCGTTATACAGATGACACAACCTTGTTTGCTGAAAGCGAAGAGGATTTGAGGCACTTACTAATGAAGATCAAAGACCACAGCCTTCAGTATGGATTGCACCTCAACATAAAGAAAACATAAATCCCCACAACTGGACCAATAAGCAACATCAAGATAAACAGAGAAAAGATTAAAGTTGTCAGGGTTTCATTTTACTTGTATCCACAATCAACACCCACGGAAGCAGCAGTCAAGAAATCAAAACACCCATTGCACTGGGCAAATCGGCTGCAAGAGATCTCTTTAAAGTATTGAAAAGCAAAGATGTCACCTTGAGGACTAAGGTGCACCTGACCCAAGCCATGGTGTTTTCAATCACCTCATATGCATGTGAAAGCTGGACAATGAATAAGGAAGACTGAAGAAGAACTGACACCTTTGAACTGTGGTGTTGGTGAAGAATATCAAATACACCTTAGACTGCCGAAAGAACGAACAAATCTGTCTTGGGAGAAGTACAACCAGAAAGCTTCTTGGAAGCAAGGATGGCAAGACTGGTTCTCACATATTTTGGACATGTTGTCAGGAGGGATCAGTCCTTGGAGAAGAACATCACGCTTGGTAAAGTCGAGGGTCATTGAAAAAGTGTAAGACCCTCAACAAGATGAACTGACACAGCGGCTGCAACAAGGGCCTCAAGCATAGCAACAATTGTGAGGATGTCACAGGACTGGGCAATGTTTTGTTCTGTTGTGCATAGGGTTGCTATGAGTCGGAACCGACTGGACAGCACCTAACAACATCATAATTCAAAGGCATCAATTCTTCAGTCTTCTTTATTCATTGTCTAGCTCTCACATGTATATGAGGCGATTGAAAATACCATGGCTTGGGTCAGGCGCACCTTAGTCTTCAAAGTGACACCTTTGATTTTTAACACTTTAAAGAGGTCTTTTGCAGCACCTTTGCTCAATGCAATACGTTGTTTGATTTCTTGACTGCTGCTTCCATGGGCATTGATTGTGGATCCAAGCAAAATGAAGTTCTTGACAACTTCAATTTTTTTCTCCATTTATCATGATGTTGCTCATTGGTCCAGTTCTGAGGATTTTCGTTTTCTTTATGTTGAGGTACAATCCATACTGAAGGCTGTGGTCTTTGATCTTCATCAGTAAGTGCTTCAAATCCTCTTCACTTCCAGCAAGCAAGGTTGTGTCATCTGCATAACGCAGGTTGTTAATGAGTCTTCCTCCAATCCTGATGCCCGTTCTTCATATAGTTCAGCTTTTCGGATTATTTGCTCAGCATACAGATTGAATAGGTATGGTGAAAGGATACAACGCTGACGCACACCTTTCCTGATTTTAAACCACACAGTATCCCCTTATTCGTTCAACCAACTGCCTCTTGATCTATGTACAGGTTCCTCATGAGCACAATTAAGTGTTCTGGAATCCCCATTTTTCCCAATGTTATCCATAATTTGTTATGATCCACACAATCGAATGCCTTTGCATAGCCAATAAAACACAGGTAAACATCTTTCTGGTATTCTCTGCTTTCAGCCAAGATCTATCTGACATCAACAATGATATCCCTGTTTCCATGTCCTCTTCTGAATCCGGCTTGGTTTATCTGGCAGTTCCCTGTTCATGTATTGCTGCATTCATTTTTTGAATGATCTTCAGCCAGATTTTACTTGGATGTGATATTAATGATATTGTTCAATAATTTCCCATTCTGTTGGATCACCTTTCTTTGGAATGAATACAAATATGGATCTTTTCCAGTCAGTTGGCCAGGCAGCTGTCTTCCAAATTTCTTGTCATATATGAGTGAGCACTTCCAGTGCTTCATCTGTTTGTTGAAACATATCAGTTGGTGTTCTGTCAGTTCCTGGAGCCTTGTTTTTCACCAATGCCTGAAGTACAGCTTGGACTTCTTCCTTCAGTACCATCGGTTCCTGATCATATGCTACCTCCTGAAATGGCTGAATATTGACCAATTCTTATTGGTACAGTGACTTTGCACTCCTTCCATCTTCTTTTGATGCTTCCTGCGTCATTCAACATTTTGCCCATAGGATCCTTCAATACTGCAATTCGAGGCTTGAATTTTTGCTCCAGTTCTTTCATCTTAAGAAATGCTGAGTGTGTTCTTCCTTTTTGGTTTTCTAAATCCAGGTCTTTGCACATTTCACTATCATACTTCATCTTCTCGAGCTGCCCTTTGAAATCTTCTGTTCAGCTCTTTGACTTCATTTCTTCCTCTGGCTTCCCCCTGCCCAGGCAAAGCTCACTATCTCTCTGGTCCTAAGATGTGCACTCATGTTCCATCTCCCTGGTGCAGTGGGTGAGATGGGCAGGTGGTGCACCCTCAGCAGACTGGAGAGGCTGTGGGATCCCACCTCAGCCAGCGAGCGAGGCCAGCCTTCACTTGCGTTGCACCATGGCGACTTGAGCACGTGTTAGACATCTTGGTCCATGTTCTATTAAACGGGCTTTTCCTCCAGCTTTTGCCACATGTGGTAGCCAGGTCATGGGGCAAAAAAACATAGTTGCAAATAATTCTCCCTGGTGCCTGTGAAGTGTGTAGGCAGCAACACTGACGCTCAGATATCCTCGTTTCAGCATGGATAGATAGGATCCCAATTATACCACTTAATGACCTAGAAAAAACATTATCTGATGCATACTGGAGATGTTCTTAAGGCATTATGGGAGGGAACTCATGCTAGACCATTAAGGAGCATCTGTGAAGATCACAGCCAAGAAAACCCCATGGAGTGGCTCTACTCTGTTAACACACGGGCTGCCATCAGTCCGAATCAGCTTGATGGTAACAGGGTCCATCGGTTTCCCTTATTCAACTGGGAAAGTTGTCACAGTGCTCGGACCATGTGGCAACACCCTCCAGGGTCACTTTCACTGCTCCTCGTTTTCAGAGGAGGCAGCTTCCTTTCCGATAGTGCTGCAGGTGCTCCTGCTGCCCAGGACGAGACAGCTCGGTGGCTCTCCAGCTCCTCGTCCTGAGATTGGTGATGGCCACAGAGGACCTGGTGAGGGCAAAGCAGAAGGCCCACCTCTCCCCTCCCTCACTCTTCTCGTGTCTTGGACACCTGGGCAAACACAGCATCCCCCTCCCCTGAGCTGGTGAGAAAAACTCCAAAACCACTTGGGAAGTGAAGAACCAGAGAGAGAGAAGAGTGAGGTGTGATGGGGGAACAGACAAACCCGGGTCCCAAACCCCACCTTGAGCCTTAGTTTCCCCATCTGCAAAGGAAGCTGACATCACCAGCATCCATTCAAGTGTGTGTAGTGTTTAACCCACCCCGTTGTCTTAGTCATCTAGTGCTGCTATAACAGAAATACCACAAGTGCGTAGCTTTAACAAACAGAAACTTACTTTCTCACAGTAAGTTTCTCTAGTAGGCTAGAGGTCCAAATTCAGGGCATCAGCTCCAGGGGAAGGCTCTCTCTCTCTGTCAGCTCTGGAGGAAGGTTCTTCTCATCCATCTTTCCCTGGACTAAGAGCTTCTCTGAGCAGGAACCCTGGGTCTAAAGTATGCGCTCTGCTCCTGGCACTGCTTTCTTGGTGGTATGAGGTCTCCCACTCTCTGCTCACTTCCCTTTCCTTTTATCTCTTGAGAGAGAAAAGGTGGTACAGGCCACACCCCAGAGAAACTCCCTTTACATTGGATCAGGGATGTGACCAGGGTAAGGGTGTTACGTCCCACCCTAATCCTCTTTAACACAATCTAATCTTGCCTCATTAACCACAGGCAGAGATTAGGATTTACAACACAGGAAAATACAACAATCACAAAATGGAAGATAACCACACAATACTGGGAATCATGGCCTAACCAAGTCCACACATATTTTTGGGGAACACAATTCAATCCATGACACCTGTCCAATAGCAAGAGAGTTCCTGGGTAGTGCAAACGGTGAACATGCTTGCTGCTAACTGAAAGGTTGGAGGTTCAAGTCACCTCCAAGGAGTACCTTGGAAGAAAAGCCTGGCAATCTACTTCCAAAAGGTCACAGCCTTGAGAACAGTTCTACTCTTAGATACATGGGGTCATTATGAGTTGGGGGTCAATGCAACGGCAACTGGTTGGCCTGACAGCAAGGGGATGGGGTCAACACTCCTCGGCCAGCCCGTAGGTTTGTTCCTGGTGGGAGAGGTGAGAAGCGTCTGTCCCTGGAAAAAGGGGGAGAGAGAATATGTGTAGGGGAGAGAGAACCATTGTAGGGATAGAGAGAAGAAACAAGTGTGTGTACATACATAATCAAAAAAAATGTCCTCCAAGAATAAGTATTCTAGGGAGGGGGAAAAAATAAGCATGTCTAGAAGACCCCAGCACTCTCTCCAGCACAGCTGCGCTTTTGAAATGGATTCCATCTGGAGGTTCCTCAAAAATTTAAACATAGAATTACCATATGACCCAGCAATTCTGCTCCTAGGTGTCTGCCTAAGAGAACTGAAAACAGAGACTCAGACACTTATACACCAGTGTTCATTGCAGCACTATTTCCTACAGCCAAAAGGTGGATACAACCCAAGTGTCCATCAACTTGAGTGGATAAACACAGTGTGGTCCATCCATACAATGGAATATTGTTGTTGTTGTTAAGTGCCGCAAAGTCGCTTCCGACTCATAGCGACCCCATGCACAACAGAACAAAACACTGTCTGGTCCTGTACCATCCTCACAATTGTTGCTATGCTTGAGCCCATTGTTGCAGCCACTGTGTGGGTCTTCCATCTTGTCGAGGGTCTTCCTCTTTTTCGCTGACCCTCTATTTTACCAAGCATATTTTACCAAGTCCCTTCTCCAGAGACTGATCCCTCCTGACGTCATGTCCAAATTACATAAGATGTAGTCTCGCCATCCTTGCTTCTAAAGGGCATTCTGGTTGTACTTCTTCCAAGACAGATTTGTTCACTCCTCTGGCAGGTCATGGTATATTCAATATTCTTCACCAACACCACAATTTAAAGGCATCAATTCTTCTTTGGTCTTCCTTATTCATTGTCCAGCTTTCGCATGCATATGAGGCGACTGAAAACACCATGGCTTGGGTCAGGCGCACCTTAGTCCTCAAGGTGACGTCTTTGCTTTTTAACACTTTAAAGAGATCTCTTGCCCCCAATTTGCCCAGTGCAGTGGGTGTTTTGATTTCTCAACTGCTGCTCCCGTGGGTGTTGATTGTGGATCCAAGTAAAATGAAATCCTTGACAACTTCAATCTTTTCTCCGTTTATCATGATGTTGCTTATTGGTCCAGTTATGAGGATTTTTGTCTTCTTTATGTTGAGGTGTAATCCATACTGAAGGTTGTGGTCTTTGATCTTCATCAGTAAGTGCTTCAAGTTCTCTTCACTTTCAACAAACAAGGTTGTATCATTTGCATAACGCAGGTTGTTAATGAGTCTTCCTCCAATCCTGATGCTCCGTTCTTCTTGGATTATTTGCTCAGAATACAGATTGAATAGGTACGGTGAAAGGGTACGACCCTGACGCACATCTTTCCTGACCTTATACCACTCAGTATCCCCTTGTTTTATTCACACGACTGTGTCTTGATTCATGTATAGATTCCTCATAAGCACAATTAAGTGTTCCGTAATTCCCATCCTCCACAATGTTATCTGTAATTTGTTATGATCCACACAGTGGAATGCCTTTGCTTAATCAATAAAACACAGGTAAACATCCTTCTGGTATTCTCTGCTTTCAGCCAGGATCCATCTGACATCAGCAATGATATCCCTGGTTCCATGTCCTCTTCTAAATTGGCTTGAATTTCTGGCAGCTCCTTCTTGATAAACTGCTGCAGCTGCTTTTGAATGATCTTCAGCAAAATTTTGCTTGCATGTGATATTAATGATATTATTCTATAATTTCCACATTTGGTTAGATCACCTTTCTTGGGAATAGTCAAAAATATGGATCTCTTCCGGTCAGTTGGCCAGGTAGCTGTCTTCCAAATTTCTTGGCATAGACGAGAGGGCACTTTCAGCGCTGCATCCATTTGTTGAAACATCTTAATTGATATTCCATCAATTCCTGAAACCTCGTTTTTGGCCAGTGCCTTCAGTGCAGCTTGGACTTTCTCCTTCAGTACCATTGGTTCCTGATCATAAGTTACCTCTTGAAATGTTTGAATGTGGACCAATTCTTTTTGGTATAGTGACTCTGTATATTCCTCCCATCTTCTTTTGAAGCTTCCTGCATCGTTTAATATTTTCCCTGTAAAATTCTTCGATATTGCAACTAGACCCTTGAATATTTTCTTCAGTTCTTTCAGCTTGAGAAATGCTGAGTGTTCTTCCCTTTTGGTTTTCTATCTCCAGGTTTTCTCACGTGTCATCATAATACTTTGCTTTGTCTTATCTAGCTGCCCTTTGAAATCTTCTGTTCAGTTCTTTTAACTTCATCATTTTTTCCTTTTGCTTTAGTTACTTGATGTTCAATAGCAAGTTTCAGAGTCTCTTCTGACATCCATTTTGGTCTTTTCTTTCTCTCCTGTCTTTTTAATGACCTCTTGCTATCTTCATGTATGATGTCCTTGATGTCATTCCGCAGTTGGTCTGGTCTTCAGTCATTACTGTTCAACACGTCAAATCTATTCTTGAGATGGTCTCTAAATTCAGGTGGCATATACTCAAGGCTGTACTTTGGCTCTTGTGGACTTGTTCTAATTTTCTTCAGTTTCAACTTGAACTTGCACATGAGTAATTGATGGTCTGCTCTGCAGTCGGCCCCTGGCCTTGTTCTGACTGATGATATTGAGCTTTTCCATTGTCTCTTTCCATAGATGTAGTCAGTTTGATTCCTGTGTGTTCCATCTCTCAAGGTCGATATGTATACTCACCATTTATGTTGGTGAAAAAGAGTATTTGCAGTGAAGAAGTCGTTGGTCTTGCAAAATTCAAATCATGTGATCTCCAGCATTTTTTTCTATCACCAGGGCCGTATTTTCCAACTACCGATCTTTCTTCTTTGTTTCCAGCTTTCACACTCCAATCACCAGTAATTATCAGTGCATCCTTATTGCATGTTTGATCAATTTCAGACTGTAGAAGTTGGTAAAAATCTTCAATTTCTTCATCTTTGGCCTTAGTGGTTGGTGTGTAAATTTGAATAACAGTCATATTAGCTGGTCTTCCTTGTAGGCGTATGGATATTTTCCTATCACTGACAGCTTGTACTTCAAGATAGATCTTGAAGTGTTCTTTTTGACGATAAATGCAATGCCATTCCTCTTCAAGTTGCTGTTCCCAGCATAGTAGACCACATGATTATCCGATTCAAAATAGCCAATACCAGTCCATTTCAGCTCACTAACGCCTAGGATATCGATGTTTATGCGTTCCCTTTCATTTTTGACGATTTCCAATTTTCCTAGATTCATACTTCGTACATTCCAGGTTCTGATTATCAATGGATGTCATTGCCATATCAGCAAATGAAGGTCCTGAAAGCTTGACTCCATCCATGTCATTAAGGCCAACTCTACTTTGAGGAGGCACCTCTTCCCCAGTCATCTTTTGAGTGCTTTCCAAGCTGGGGGGCTCATCTTCAAGCACTATATCAGACAGTGTTCCGCTGCTATTCATAAGGTTTTCACTGGCTAATGCTTTTCAGAAGTAGACTGCCGGGTCTTTCTTCCTAGTCTGTCTTAGTCTGGAAGCTCATCTGAAACCTGTCCACCATGGGTGACCCTTCTGGTATTTGAATACTGGTGGCATAGTTTCCAGCATCACAGCAACACGCAAGCCCCCACAGTACAACAAACTGACAGACACGTGGGGGAATGGACTATTACTCAGTCATAAAGAAAAGCAAAGTCCTGATACATGCTAGGACCTGGATGAACCTCAAAAACATGCTGAGTGAGAGAAGTCAGATACAAAAGACCACATAGTGTATGATTTCATTTATGAAACATCCGGAACAGGCAAATCCATAAGAGACAGAAAGTGGATTAATGGTTGCCAAGGGCTGAGGGAAAGGAATGGGGAGTGACTGCTAATGGGTACAAGGTTTCCTTTTGGGGTGAAGAGAATGTTCTGGAATTAGACAGAGGTGGTGGTTGCACAACATAGTCTCAATGCCACTGAATCATGCACTTTAAAACGGTGAATTATGTGAGTTATATCTCAATAAAAAATACTGCAAAGTGAAAAAAAAAATGGATCCAAAAGATATTTACGCACCCTTGCTCTCAAAAGAAACCGTTTCAGGCACCCAGAAAGACCCAGCCACGAAAGATGGACAACTTGAATAATTTTAGATGAAGTCGTTGAGCAATTTACAGCAAGCAAATCAAGCTTATCTCTTGGCAGTCCCATCATTATGATAATGTATAAATGAGTATATAATGATATAATAATGTCATTATGATCTTCCGCCCTATTACGTTCGAAGGGGAGGGTGCTGCAGGTTGAGCAACATGCTCGAAGCTGTTCTCCAGGAAGGTGCAGAATCAGGATCCAAAATGAGGTCAGCTCCTCCACCTGCTGACAAAAGCACAGCCAGGAGCCTGAGCAGAGGGGACACTCCCTGGGGTGGGGGTGGCTTCCTACAGCTTGTTATCTGTAGGAATGAGGATTCAACCTTCCCTGAAGGTAGGAGGCAAGTTGAGGGAACAGTGCCAGCTTTCAGGGAGAGGCCAAGGGTCCCCTAGCCTCTTGGGGCTCAAGCTCTTGCTACCGGACCAAGGCCCAGGGGCCACCGATCCTCTCCCCACTAAGTCAGAAGGGTTGCTGTGTCCAGCACATGAGCACAAGAACACACAGGCCAGCAGAGAGGGCAGGATGCCAGCCTTCTCTGCCTGGTAGGGTGCACCAGGGAGGCCGACAAGTCTGACTGCTTGCTTACTGAAGGGATGAGCCCAGGGCCAACACGGGGCAGGCTGCCAGGACACTCGAGGTGAAAACCATCCATCATCAAGGGAACAGATGAACGAGCTGTGGTCCATCCCAACAAATGAACACCACTGCACAACAGAAAGGAGAGAATCACTGATAGACACAGCAAAACGAATGAATCTCAAACACGTGACGTGAGGGAAAGAAGCCAGACGAAGACCACGTATTGTTTGATTCCATTTACGTAAAGTGTCCAGAAAAGGCAAATCCACAGGCCAATCAGGAGTCCCCGAGTGATGCAGATGGTGAATTCACTTGGTTGCTAACTGAAAGGTTGGAAGTTTGAGTCCACCCAGAGGAGCCTTGAAAGAAAGCCCTGGAGATCTACTTCGAAAAAATAAGCCATTTGAAAACTCTGTGGAGCACAGCTCTACTCTGACACACATGGAGTTACCACAAGCTGGAGCTGACTTGACAGCAACTGGTAATAATAGACCAATTGCTAGAAAAGGACATCGTGTTTGGTAAAGTAGGGGGTCAGCAAAAATGAGGGAAACCATCAATGAGATGGAATGACACGATGGCTGCAACAACGGACTCAAGCATACCAATGATCATAAAGATGGTGCAGGACCGGGCAATGTTTCATTCCGTTGCGCATGGGGTCACCATAAGTTGGAGCCGACTTAACAGCAACTAATAATAACACAGAGAAAGATCGGTGGCACCTGGGGCTGGGGGTCGGAGCGGGGATTGATTGCAAAGAGGCAGGAGGGGTCTTTTCGGGGTGATGAAAATGTTCTAAAGTGGGATTGTGGTGACAGTCACAGAACTCTGTGATTTCGCTAAAAAAAAAAAATCATTGAATTGCACGCTTGAGATTCACGGTATGTAAATTATACCTTAATGAATCTGTTAAAAGAAAACAAAACCCAAAAATGCAACTGCTGGCCTAGGTGTCACAGCCAACAGGTAACAAAAAAGTCTCCGTTTAAACAAATGAACAAAAAATCTCTTGAGTGGGTCTTTACTCATAATGAACTGTAGCTTCAGGACGAGGTACATGAGCCACCCCTAACAATATCCAAACCACAGACCTAAAGAATGTCATCAGCCAGACTTAATGGTCTGACTGAGACTGGGGGGACCCCAGAGGACATGGCCCCCAGACTCTCTGTTAGCCCAAGCCCGGAACCATCCCCGAAGCCAACTCTTCAGACAAAGATTAGACTGGACTCTAAAACATAAAATGATACTGGCAAGGAGCGTGCTTCTTAGCTCAAGTAGACACATGAGACTACATGGGCAGTTCCTGTCCGGAGACAAGACGAGAAGGCAGAGGGCGACAGGAGCTGGTTGAATGGACATGGGAAATACAGAGTGGAAAGGAGGAGTGTGCTGTCACATTATAGGGAGAGCAACTAGGGTCACATAACCCTGTGTGTGTAAGTTTTTGTATAAGAAAGTGACATGAACTGTCAGCTTTCACTTAAAGCACAATAAAGAAAAAAAGAGCGTCTTCAGTTCCATCACTCTCCTGAACAAGACCCCTCCGCCCGCAAGTCTCTGTTTAAAAGGTCTTTCCAAACTCTTACCCTCCCCCAGACCAAGTTAAAAAAAACAAAAAACAGTTGCTGCCCGCTTGACTCAGACTTCTGGTGGCCCCATGTGTGTCAGAGAACCGTGCTCCGTAGGGTTTTCAGTGGCTGATTTTTTGGAAGTAGGTGGCCAGGCCTTTCTTCTGAGGTACCTCTGAGTAAACTTGAACTGCCCACCTATTTGCCTCACCCAGGGACTCTAAATAAAAAATACTGAAGGCCTTTTCTGGGGCCTTTTTCTTTGTGTATGACGTCTCCTATTTCCATAAACATGTGAGTGGGCGGTGTTATCCTGCCCCTTGGATGGAAGAAGGGCTGAGGCTTGAAACGGGAAGGTCATTTACTCAAAGTCATCCATTCAAGGTCACCTAGCAGCAAGAAGGGAGAAAAAAATCACCATTTACTTGACCGGGACAGTGGTGGTTTAGTGGTAGAATTCTCACCTTCCATGTGGGAGACCTGGGTTCAGGTCCCGATCAACACGCCAAGGCTCCCAGCTGAGAACTCCCTCTCTCATCCTTATCAACCTGCTGAACGTCCCACTGTAAGAATCAAACCAGAACACACACAACAACTCAACGTGGGGCCTGGCACCTGGCACAGTGTAGGTGCTTAATAAATGTTGCTCCCTACTCCCTCCTGTCTTCAGCATCAACAAGACCAGAGCACGTGTTGCCCGGCTGGGGAGGAGCTGGTGAGGGGTTCTCGAAGAAATCCATCCGCCATCCACCGAACAGAAATCCCGCACCTCCCCACACAAAGGCTGTTTAATTGTTCGTAGAGCAATAAGGAAACCCCAGAGACAGTGAGGAGAATGGGCAAGTGTTGCCTTGGTGACTAGTGGTGACCCACGATAAGAAGCTGGCTCGCGGAGGTGTCCCAGCGCGTCCTCGAGAAACGCACATCTTTGCAACAGGAGAGCCAACTCTGACAACATGTTGTGAAACTCTTGCGCAAACCTAAGCAGAAACACGTGGTCGAGGCCGTTGGGAGTCATTGCCCAGTGTTGCTGTAATGTGATGATGACTATAAACCCTCCAGACTGTGCAGAACTTGTCTTGAAAGCTCAGCTGTATTTGACATGACGTGTTTTCTGCAGAATGCTTGAGTGCTTGCTCTTAGAGGCTGGGCCAAGGAAGCGCACACAATTGCTGTACCAAACCCACGCAGCTGGTTGGTAAGGGGAGAGAAGGGCTGCATTATAGAAGACATCTAGGAAATATATATATGTATATATAAGAAAAAAAAATTAAGGGATACTAGAATGCTTGGTAAAGTAGAACATCAGCAGAAAAGAGGAAGACCCTCCATGGGATGGATTGACACAGTGGCTGCAGTAATGGGTTCAACCAAAAAAACCAAAACCTTTCCAGCAAATTGATTCCGACTCATAGTGATCCTATAGGACAGAGTTAGAACTGCCCCATAGAATTTCCAAGGAGCAGCTGGTGTATTCGAACGACTGACCTTTTGGTTAGCAGCTATAGCTCCCAGTAGGTTCACACATAGCAACAATTGTGAGGATGACGCAGGACCAGGCAACGTTATATTCCGTTATACATAAGGTTGCTGTGAGTGTGAGCCAGCTCGAGGGCAGCTAACAACAGAAATGGCCAGGACACAGGGAAAGTAGATTGTAAACTCTCTATGGGCGGAAACAGGCCATATACGTCTTTAGCTTCCACTCCAAGTCCACCAGCAGAGACGGTGCTCAATGTTCATCACAGTGAAAGAACCCACTAAAATAGTAAACAGGAAGCTTCATATGTACCACTTATCCAATCCTCTGCCTATGACAGACATCACCAGTCAATTACAGCACTGTTTCCCTGCTGAATCTGAATGAAACCAATTAATATCAATGGATTGGAGGAAAGGATGGCGAGACCGCGTCTTACATACTTTGGACATGCTGTCAGGAGGGATCAGTCCCTGGAGAAGGACATCATGCTTGGCAGAGTACAGGGTCAGCGGAAAAGAGAAAGACCCTCAAAGAGGTGGATTGACACAGTGGCTGCAACAATGAGCTCAGGCATAACAACGATTGTAAGGATGGCGCAGGACCGGGCAGTGTTTCGTTCTGTTGTGCATCGGGTCGCTATGAGTCGGAACCGACTCGATGGCACCTAACAACAACAACAACAAGGGAGAAATGACCTGCCTCCTTGACCCAGACTATTAAAGGTGGAAGGGACATGGAAAAAAAATGAAAATGAGAGTATGAGGGGAGTACAGGGTCACAGACATAGAGCTGGTCCCCACCCTTCAGGAACTAATCAATGACACTTCAAGAGAAGGAAAGGAAACTATCATTTTCTTGATGGGGAAGTGGTGGTTTAGTGGTAGAATTCTCGCTTTCCACGTGGGAGACCCAGGTTCCATTCCCAGTCAGTGCCCTCACGCACAGCCACCACCCGTTTGTCAGTGGAGGCTTGCATGTTGCTATGATGCAGGTTTCAGCAGAGCATCCAGATTAAGACAACCTGGGAAGAAAGGTCTGGTGGTCTGCTTCTGAAAGGCAGGCAATGAGAACTTTACAGATCACAACAGTCTGATGCACAACCGATCCTGGGGATGGCACGGGACCAGGCAGCATTTCATTCTATTGTGCATGGGGTTGCCACAAGTCGGGGGCCAACTGGACAGCAGCTAACAACGACGACTATGTATATGTACATGCATATGCATGGAGTCCCTGGGTGGGGCAAATGATTAACCCGCTCGGCTGCTACCTAAAAGGTTGGAGGTTTGAGTCTACCCAGAGGTACCTCGAAAGAAAGACCTGGTGATCTATTTCTAGAAATCAACCAGTGAAAACCCTATGGAGCACAACAGTTTAATCTACACCTGATCATGGGCATTATTTTGCTCTGTTGTGCACGATCGAGGTTGCCGTGAGTCAGGGCCAACTCAATGGCAGCTAACAACTGTTTTACAGATGAGAAAGTGGTGAGCCCAGAGAGGCAAAACCACTCGCTCAAGTTCACACAGCGAGAGGTAAGTGGCTGAGGCCGACCCAAGGAGCCCAGCCTTGGTGGGAAGGCTTCAGAGGGGATTCTCACCCCCTTAGGTGCCTGTGCCTGGCATTTCAGCACCTTTGGGTCCCCACTGCTAGCAAATAGGGCTTATCAACAAGTGTTTGCTGAATACACAGTTGGCTGACTCACGGCAGAGGTGGGCCCAGGAGGGTCTAGGTGTGGGCCTAGGGGATCCTTGGTCTCTGTGTTGTGCTATCTTCACCAGCAGCCCTGGCTGTTGGGTTCAGCTGGTATCCTCGCCCCAGAGAAGGCAAAGTGGCCAGAGAAGGAAGGGGAGGCCTGGGGGAGAATGCCAAGAGCCATTCCTGGCCTCATCTCCTCCTCTGAGAACCTGGGCCTGGAGCCATTGATGCACCCCCAGCCTTGGACCATGTGAAGGCTCAGAGTCATCTGCATGGGGGGCTGAGAGTCCAACCTTTCTGATCAGATGACATCAGCTTGCAGGGACTGCCTCCACCCCTCACCATGAGTGGGGGACAGCAGCTGATGGCAACCAGGACACCTGCAGCCCAGAGGAGTAGATCCTGAACTCCAGAGGCCAACATCTGATCCCAGCACCAGGTTACTGCCTTGAGATGCCCTCCCTCTGATACCCATGTGGCTCCCTCTTACTTTCTCCAGGTCTCAACTCAAGTATCACTTCCTCCATGAGGCCCTGGAGCCAAAATTTCACCACCCCTCCCCCACACATACTCACTTCATATCTCCATCCTTGACTTATTTTTCTTTCTGAACTCTATCCCAACACAAATCCCTGGGAGGTGCACATGGTTTGCATTCAACTACTAACAGAAGGGTTGGCAGTTTGAACCCACCCAGCAGTGCCATGGAAGAAAGGCCTGGTGATCTCCTTCCATGAAGTTCCCCAAACCAAAAAAATCTGTTGCCACCAAGTCGATTCTGACTCGTGGCAACCCCATGTGTTACAGAGCAGAACAGCTCCACAGTTTTCTTTGCAGAAGCAGATTGCCAGGCCTTTCTTTAGCAGCACTGCCGCGTGGATTAAAACAGCCAACCTTTAGGTTAGTACTCTAGCACAAACTTTGTGCTACCCAGGGACCCAGGAAAAACCCATGGAACACAGTTCTACTCTGTCACACATGGGGTCTCCATGAGTCCTATCCCAACACAGGATACATTTTTTTTTTAATTTTTATTGTGCTTTAAGTGAAAGTTTACAAATCAAGTCAGTCTCTCCTACAAAAATTTATATACATCTTGCTATATACTCCTAGTTGCTCTCACCCTAATGAGACAGCACAGTCTTCTCCACTTTGTATTCCCCATGCCATTCAGCCAGTTTCTGTTCCCCTCTGCCCTCTCATCTCCTCTCCAGACAGGAGCTGCCCACATAGTCTCATGTGTCTGTTTGAACCAAGAAGCTCACTCCTCACCAGTATCATTTTCTATTCTATATGAAATATTTCACGGATTCATCATTGGTCTTTATCAATGAGTAGTATTCCACTGTGTGAATACACCATAATTTATTTATCCATTCATCCGTTGATGGGCATCTTGGTTGCTTCCCTCTTTTTGCTATTGTAAACAGTATTGCAGTGAACATGGGTGTGCATGTATCTGTTCGTGTAAAGGCTCTTATTTCTCTAGGATATATTCCAAGGAGTGGGATTGCTGGATCTATGGTACTTCTATTTCTAGCTTTTTAAGGAAGCACCAAATCGATTTCCAAAGTGGTTGTACCATTTTACATTCCCACCAGCAGCCAACACAGGATACACCTTAATTTCTTGTTTGTTCTGTCTCCCCCCACAAAGCGGAAACCTGAGGGCAGGCATTTGGTCTGTTCAGTTGGCTGCTGTGTCCCAAGTGTCTGGATGGTGCCTCACACAGTCACAGCGAGAGAGTGACAGTCCCTGGCCTGCAGGCTGGAGTAAGGAGGAAAAGAGGTTGTGTGTACAGGGCACCCACCAGGGGGTCCACCTGGTGCTGGGACCCTGGTGGAGGAATGACTGTTACTTGTCCTCTGAGTCTCTTCACTTGTCCAAGGAAGTAAGACACTGGGGTGGACTGGGAGCCCCTCCCAGCCCCTCAGGCCTCAGTTTCTATGGTCTGGAGGGATTCTTTTAAACGTTTCTAGTTGTATCATGTAAGTTTTGTACAGGGTGATGGTCACAGGCCATCAGGGGGCTGGGCCGATGGCCTCCCTTTCAGAGACTGGGGGCCCTGTCCCCCCTCAAAGTTCCCTCCAAGTCTGGATCCCCCCCAGAAGCGGAGGCCCAGTCCTTTCACCCATCAGGAATCTTGAAGGGAGGGGAGTTCATCACCCCATCCATCAGGGGCTCCAGGAACCACTCGAGGGATGTGGCTTCCATCTCCCCAACCATCAGAGGTCCTAGAGACCCCCTCACAGGCAGTGGGGTCCTGTCTCCCCACCATCAGGGGTCCCAGAGCTGCCGCTCCCAGGCTTGCAGAACCCAACCTTCCCATCTACCAGGGGTCCTGGAAACTACTGGAGAGCTGTGGGGTGCTCCATCCATCAGGGGTTCCAGGGACACCCCTCCCTTTGGAAACCAGATTGCGGGGCCCAATCTCCCAATCTCCCCATCCACCAGGGGCCTCGGAAACCACTCCAGAGCAGTGGGCTCACCTCAACCATCAGGGGCCCAGGGGGGCGGGGCGTCTCGCCACCATCAGCAGCCCCGGGGACATTCGCCCCCCCCCCCCCGCCCCAAGGTCGCAGCGACTAGTCTCCCAAGCCAGCAGGAGTCTGGGGAAGCCAGGGGTCTATGTGGCAGTCGGGGTACCGGGTCCCCTCCCGGCTCTCCCAGGCCTCACACAGGCGGGAGCCGGGGAGCCCTGGGCGTCCCGCCGCTGTTATGCGCGCGTGTTGACGCCGTCGCCGGGGAGACGGGCGGGGGCGGGCCGGACAGGAGGCGGGGCCTGGCGGCGCTAAAGGGGCTTGGCCGGCCTAGCACAGAGCCCCGGCGGCCGCAGCGGCCCAGCGGCTGCCGCCCGCCGGCTTATATACTGCGGCTAAATTTAGGCTGCGCCCCGAGCTCGTCCCCATCCGGGACGCGTTTCCGCCGCCGCCGCCGTGGCCCGGCCCCCGTGCGCGCGCGCCTATAAGGCTGGGCGGGCCCGCGGCGGCCGCAGAGCCGTCCCGCCCGCGTCCCGACCCACCCGCCCGTTCGCCGCTCGCCTCTCCCAGTCCGCGTCCGCGCCGCCCGGGCCATGGCGCTGAGCGAGCCCATCCTGCCGTCCTTTGCTACGTTCGCCAGCCCGTGCCGCGAGCGCGGCCTGCAGGAGGTGAGGGCGCGGCCCGGGCTGCCGGGTTGGCCCGGGTGGCGGGCGCGGCAGTAGAACGCGGGCGGCGGGGACATCAGGGTGGCGGGCGCTGGGGGCAATAGAAAGCCAGGGGCGGAGATTGCAGGGGCAGAGATTGCGCGCGGGGGGAGTGGCGGGGAAGGCAGGGACCACAGAGTACTGCAGGGACATTGGGCGCAGGATGCGGTAGGGCAGTAGAATGCGGGCCGCGGGGACGACAGGAAAATCCCGACGGGAGTAGGCGGGGCAGTGGAACGCGGGCTGTGGGAGCAGCAGGCGCGCTGAGCAGCGGGGACGCGGGACGGGGGACAGCGGGCGGTCGGAGCGGCAGGGACCGCGGGGAGGGGGGACAGCTAGCGCGGGATGCATCGGGGACCGCAGGAAAATCGGGGCTGGGACGGGCGAGTAGAACACGGGTGGCAGGGACGGCGAGCGCGGGAGGTGGGGACCAGAGGCAGCCGGGTCAGCGGGCTTCGGGACTGCCGGGCAGTAGAACGCAGGTGGCGGGAATTGCAGGGACATCAGGGAGCCGAGTTAGGGACAGCGGGGAAGGGGATGGTGAGACCAGGGACAGCAGGAATAGCGGGCGCGGGGGGCGGCAGCGATGGCAACCGGGGGTCCGCCGCGCGCTCACGCCCGTCCCTGTCGCCCTGTCGCCCACAGCGCTGGCCGCGCGCCGAACCCGAGACGGGTGGCACCGACGACGATCTCAACAGCGTGTTGGACTTCATCCTGTCCATGGGGCTGGACGGCCTGGGCGCCGAGGCCGCCCCGGAGCCACCTCAGCCGCAGCCGCCCGCCTTCTACTACCCGGAGCCCGGCGCGCCGCCGCCCTACGGCGCCCCCGCGGGCGGCCTAGTGTCCGAGCTACTGCGGCCGGAGCTGGACGCGCCGCCGCCGCCGGGGCCACCGCCGGGGCCCGCGGTGCACGGCCGCTTCCTCCTAGCGCCGCCCTGCCGCCCAGTCAAGGCCGAACCTCCCGAGGCCGACGGCAGCGCCTACGGTTGCGCGCCCAGCCTGGCCCGCGGGCCGCGCTGCCTCAAGCGCGAGGGAGGCCCTGGCGCCGCCTGCCTGCGGGGCCCCGTGGGCCGGCCGCCGCCCTGCGACACGCCGCCACTCAGCCCCGACGGCCCCTCGCGCCTGCCTGCGCCCGGGCCGCGCGCCGCCTTCCCGCCACCCTTCGGGGGCCCAGGCTTTGGCACCGCGCCCGCGTCGGGCCTACACTTCGCGCCGCCCGCCGCCGCCTTCGGCCTCTTCGACGACGCGGCTGCAGCTGCTGCCGCACTCGGCCTGGCGCCGCCAGCCGCCCGCGGGCTGCTCACGCCGCCCGCCTCGCCGTTAGAGCTGCTGGAGGCCAAACCCAAGCGCGGCCGCCGCTCCTGGCCCCGCAAGCGCACGGCTACGCACACCTGCAGCTATGCCGGCTGTGGCAAGACGTACACCAAGAGCTCACACCTCAAGGCGCACCTGCGCACGCATACAGGTGGGGCGCACTGGGGACCTCTTCGGGGCTCAGGAGGTGGGAGTAGGGCCCGGTTGAGGACCCCCTGGGGGTGAGGCTGAGGATCCTGGGGGCGTGGCTCAGGAGGTGAGCGTAGGGGCATGCTGGAGACTTTCCTGGGGTGTGGCTCAGAAGGTGGGGTAGAAGCCCACTGGAGACCCCCGCTAGGGGCGAGACTGAGAATGCCTAGGAGTAAGGTTCAGGAGGTGGGGGCAGCGGCTGGTTGAGAACCCCCTGGGGGGCGAGGCTGAGGATCCCCGGGGGCGTGGCACAGGAGGTGAGGGTAGGGGCACTCTGAGGACCACCCTGGAGGCGTGGCTCAGGAGGTAGAGTAGGAGCCCTTTGGGGACCCCCCTGGGGGCGAGACTGAGGACCCTCTCGGAGTGTGGCTCAAGAGGTGGGCGTAGAGGTGTCCACTTAGCATCCCTTGGGACCAGGCTGATGCTCCTCTGGGGGCGTGGCTCAGAACGTTGAGGAGGGGGCGTGCGCTTAGGACTCTCTAGGGGCGAGGTTTACAGGTTGGGGAGTGAGGGGCGCATGCTGAGGAGCCCTAGGGGCTCAGAACATTGGAGGGTGTACTTCCGGGTACCAGGGTAGCCACTTTCTGGGTGTGGGGCGAACGCCGGGGGACAAAAGCGGGAAACTGAGGCTCGCCCTGCCCCCTCCCCGCAGGCGAGAAACCCTACCACTGCAACTGGGACGGCTGCGGCTGGAAGTTCGCGCGCTCGGATGAGCTCACGCGGCACTACCGCAAGCACACGGGCCACCGGCCGTTCCAGTGCCACCTGTGCGACCGCGCCTTCTCGCGCTCAGACCACCTGGCGCTGCACATGAAGAGGCACATGTAGCCAGGACGCCCCCCGCCCCCCGCGCTGGCTGTGGCAGGTCCCACACGCCGGCGCGGCCCCTTCTTGACTGTGACTGGTATTTATTAGGCCCAGAGGACCGGGCCCGGCATAGCGTGGCCACCGAGGGGCTCCCCGGGTCCGCCCACCCGGCCCCTGGCCCCCACGGAAGGCCCGGTGGGAGAAGACGCCCACATCCTCCTTGACGAGTTTTGTTTTCAAAATGGTGCAATAATTAAGTGTCTTCTTCCCTGCTCCGGGTCTACACTAGAGGCTCGAGGCTCGACGCTCTACGCCTTGTGAGAAATACAGCCTTAATGTGTACTGTCTGCGACGTTTTTTATATAATATTGTACATAGCGACTCTGACAGATATGGTATTAATGTAAATAGGAAGACGGTGGGCACTTTGAACGCCTGTTTCGTTTTTATAAGAAAAAAACTTTTTGCTGTTTTTTAATAAAATAAAAAAAAAAAGTTTTGCATCTTTCCAAAAATCACAGCGCTAGTCTGCCTGCTTGGGGCCTGGGGAGGGCTTTAGTGGAGGGTCGCCTGGCAGAAGAGTGTTGCATGGTTCTGGCCAGACCTGTGCCCAGGGTTGCCATCTGCAGTGCCCAGCTGCCAGGAACCTGTGGGTTTCCCTATAAATTTAAACACTGCATTTTAAGACTGAGGGAGGGTTATTTTAAGGTTGTTCCCTGGGCCATAAATTGCCTCCCTGGAGAAAGGGCCAGTCCCACTGACGTGGCAGCCTCAGGACTGAAAAAAGCCGCCTTCTGAAAGCTTCTGCGGTTTTAGCCAAACTTTGGGAGTGTGCAGGCACAGATCTCCAATCTTCCTAAAACCAAACCAAACCAAACCCGCTGCCATCGCATCGATTCCGACTCATAGCAGCCCTATAGGGGAGTGTAGAACTTCCCCATAGGGTTTCCAAGGAGTACCTGGTGGGTTCTAACTGCCTACCTTTTGGTTAGCAGCCGTAGCTCTTAACCACTGTGCCACCAGCGTTTTCTCCAGTCTTCCTAGGGAGCTTAAATTTATGGGTAATATTTGGAGTTTCTGATGAGCTTTGTCTTTTACTAGTCTTGCTACTTAACTAAAAGGTTGGCAGTTCAAACCCTCCCAGAGGCACCTTGGAAGAGGCCTGGTGATCTGCTTCCAAAAGTTCAAAGCCTCGAAAACCCTATGGAGCACAGTTCTGCTTTGCACACATGGGGTTGACATGAGTTAGAATTGACCCAAGGGTAACTAACAACAACAACATCTTGCCTTTTAATAGGATTTTTTTTTTTCTAGTGGTAAGCTTCCCGTCCTGTTAGAAAAAGAAACCCACGTTGGAGGGCCAGGCATGGTGCCCTTTTGCAAATGAGAAAACTGAGGCTCAAATGAGATAGCTATGGAGTCATGGAGTTAGGGGCCAGCCCAGGTTTGTCTGCCTCCTGAAGGTCCCCTAGCTTCACCAGCAGGAATTGTGACTTCGTTGCTTCTTCCCCCACCCTACCCCCCCCCCCACAGATGTCGTTGTGCAAATGCATCACAACAGATGGCAGAGCCCCTGGAAGACCCCTGCACCCCACCCCGGGAAGGATTAACCAGTAAGCGAGGTACGCACAGGCTTACTTGTGTTTACTTACTAATCTGTAGTGCACAGTTTCACCCGTTTTTCACCACATCTTTGATGTGGTGAAACCCACGTGAAAATGTGTAAGTAAGTAAGTAAGGAAGCACAAGTAAGCCTCTACGTACCGTGGTTATTGAGTAATTTGTCCTGGAGTCCCCACCCCAAGAGTCTTCTCTGGCAGGTCCCCCTGCCACCCCCTTCTCTGTGCCCCGGGTCCCCATGGCTGCCAACCATTGCACAAGTCGTTTTCAGAAAGTGAAAATAGCTTGTTAAAGCAGCACCTGTTTTTAAAACTCTCGCCCCCATTGTGACAGAGGCTGGGATTTCCTCCCTCCTTCCTCCCCCTGGAAACAGCTGAGGGCGTTGGGTAATCCACAAAAAGCAGAAATGGGGATGACAATCTGATTCATCTTTCTCGGGTAAATAGCCCTGGCCCACTTCCGCGGGCGCTGAAGGACGCGTGTGTTTTTGAGCTGCCTGTGCTCTCTGGGTGCAGCTTCTGCAGAAACAGTCCCAGAACACAGCGGTGGCCTGGGACCCTGGAAACACACTTCCCAGCTCAGACCCAGGCTCTGGGGCGCTGGAGGAGAAGACAGACTGAAAACGGACTTTAAAGACATTTTTAAAGGGTCTCCAGGCTTTCTAATGAGTTTAGACTTAACAGTGTAAGCTATTTTCCTTGCTTGTTCGAAAACACCGCCCAGGGTTCCCCTTGCGGCACCTGAACTGGGTGAGAGGCCAGTTGAAACGGGACTGAAGCTGTTGAGTTTCTGTTTTTTGAGAGCTTCCAACCCAACGTGCCAAATAGAAAATGTCACCCTCTAATGCAGCTGTGTTTGAGCTGGAGACACAGGGTCAGGCAAAGGGCTGGCCCCTTCCTGGATCTCAGAGTCCCTTGGTAGTGCAAATGGTGAATGTGCTCAGCTGCTAACTGAAAGGTTAGGGGTTCAAGTCCACCCAGAGGTGCCTCAGAAGAAAGGCCTAGTGACCTAACTGGAAAATCAGCCACTGAAAACCCTATGGAGCAGTTCTCCTCTGAAATACGTGGGGTTGCCAGGAATCAGAACTGACCACTGACCCCCAACTGGTTTGGTTTTTGGGTTTTTTCCTGAATCCCCAGTTGCAACTTCCATTAAATATCTCCTGGATCTGTGGTTCAACCAGGGGTGGCTTGGTCTTCCCCTAGGGACACTTGTCAATGTCTGGAGACTTTCATGGTTGTCATACTCAAGGGGTGTGTGCTACTGGTATCGAGTGGGTGGAGACCAGGGATGCTGCTCAACAACCCACAGTGCACAGGACAGCCCCCCCGCCCGCCTAGAGAACAGTGCAGCCCCAACTGTCAGCAGTGCCAAGGTGGAGAAACCCTGCATGAATTCTTTAGAAAAAACAAGGTCAGTCCCCGTTGCCACCATACACCAGAATAAACTCCCAGTGGGTTAGACGGTATAAACCGGGGTGACCCTCCGGCTTCTGTGATTTCCCTCCTCTCTCCAGTGGTTAAGTAGTCACCTGCTAACCAAAAGGTCGGCAGTTGGAATCCACCAGCTGCTCACTGAAAACCCTATGGGGCAGTTCTACTCTGTCAACGGGGGTTTTTTGTTTTTTGGTTTTTTTTTTTCTCCCTCTCCACTCTGTGTGGATTTGAGTATGTGCAGCTTCCCAGGGCTTCAGTAGGTCAGATGATTAGGGGATGCAGAGTCTCTTGGGGGTCAGTGGAATCCCCTAACCCAGGGGTCCTCACCAGGGACAATTCTGCCTCCCAGGGGACATTTGGCGATAACTGGGGACATTTTTGGGTTGTCATACTTGGGGGGGCGGTGCTACTGGCGTCTGGTGGGTGGAGGCCAGGGATGCTGCCCAACATCCTGCAGTGCGCGCGATGGCCCCCACCACGGAGAATGTTCCTGAACCAAATGTCAGTGAGGCAGTGGCTGAAACCTGCTCTGGATCCTAAAAAGTCAGCTCTGCTTTTGGTAACATGGAGGCAGGCCTGTCCCAGGAAGCAAGCTTTGCTGGCGAACGTAACCCAGAGGCACATGTTTAATAAAACCTCACGGTCAGAGGCACTCTCAGGATCCAAGTGAGAGTGAACGCAGGGCACCTAGACCCGTTCCCTCTGTGTTCAAGAAGTCCTGGTGTCCATGGCTATTAAAGAAAATGCTAAACATCAAAAAAGAAAGAGCAAATTCACCCTCTATGTTTCAACTCAACCCCAATCAGACATTTTCTGGAGGGTGGAATCTGGTCAGTGGCTGAATTGCTTTCACCTGGCTGTGATAACCTGTATATCTTTTTTCCCCTCAAAATTACAAGCATTTTTCTTGGTAGTTTTTGTTGGGGGTGGTGGTGGTTCAGTGGTAGAACTCTTGCCTTCCATGTGGGAGAACTGGGTTCTATTCCTGGCCAATGCACCTCATGCGCAGCCAGCACCCATCTGTCAGTGGAGGCTTGCATGTTGCTAGGATGCTAAACAGTGGAGCTTCCAGACTAAGACTACAGAGAAAGGCCTGGTGATTGACTTGCAAAAATCAGCCAGTGAAAACCCTGTGGAGCACAATGGTCTGATCTGCAACTGATGGTGGGGATGGCACAGGACAGGTGTGCATGGGGTCCCCATGAATTGGGCTGACTTGATGGTAGCTAACAACAACCACAACACGTGGTTGTCGTTTTTCCTGGCTGCATTTGGCTATCCAGGTGGTCCTCTGCTGTCTGACGATTGGGTTGTTTCTGATTGCTTCTTACCACAGTCATGCAGGCACTGTGCACATATATATATTTGGCCATATTTCAGATTGTCCCCTGGACTTCCAGAGGTGGGGGATTCCGACATGGCCAGGGAAGGACCCCTAGTGACAGAGCCCTTTTCTGCCAGCTGATTCCTGTATCCCAGGTGTCCCTGGGCACCCAGGCTGCAGAAGGGTTTGTGTAGGGGGAGGGGAGTTGTCAGAAAGCAAGGTGGGGACCTGCCCACCCCGACACAGTGCCTGTCCCATCAGCTCAGCTGACTCAGCACCCAGGGGCACGGAGGCAGCAGGAGAGCCAGCTGACGAGGCACCAGCAGCCGGCAGCTCCTAATTCTTTGGGTCATGCTGCAATATTTGGTTCTGGGACATTCTCTGGGGTGGGGGCGGTTCCGTGCACTGTGGGGTGTTGAGAGTATCCCTGGCCTCCACCCACTCGAAGCTAGTAACAATCTCCCCCCTTGTGTCAATCACAAATGTCCCTAGACTTTGCCAATGTCCCCAGGGGGCAGAGTTGCTACAGGTGAGGATCACTGTTTAGGCAAACCAATTCTTTCCCATGGAATCCCTCGGATCTGCTGTGTGGCATTCCCTTCCTCAGTTTCCTCGTATAGAAAGTGGGAACACTGCAGCGAGGATGAAATGACAAATCAGCACCCAGCCCTGAGGTGGGGCTGGCAGTGAGTCAGCCCTAATGAGGGTGGCATGCCAACTTCAAGGCACTTGCTCTCTCTCTGTCTCCATCTCTTCTCTCTTTTCTCTCTGTTTCTGCAGTCTCTCTCTGTGTCTCTGTCTCTATCCCTCCCTCCCTCTCTCTCCCTCCTTCTTCTCTTTCTCTTTTCCCCCTCTGTCATTCTGTCTCTCTCTTTCCCTCTTCTCTCTTTCTTCCTTCTTCTCTCCTCCCTCCCTGTCTCTCCATCCCTCTCTCTCCCCCTTCCCCTCGTGCTCTCTCTCATTTTCCTTGTCTCTCTCTTTCTCAGTCTTTCCCTCTCCCCCCATTCATTCCTTCAGTAGCACTCCAAGTGTGTAGTCTCTGTCCCTGTCTCTCTGTCTTTCTCACCCTCCCTCTCTTGCTCCCCCTCCCTCTCTGTCTCTCACCCTCCCCACTCCCGCCCCCCACGTCCATTCATTCAGCAGACACTCCAGGTGCCTGGAGCAGAGAATCTCAGAGAAGCAGAAGTGACTCAGAGCTGACTCAGCCTTGAGCCTCTGCCCAGAGCCAATGTCAACAAACACTGTCAAGTGACAAGCAAGCGTGACTAAAACCCATGCTTCCCGGGGCTGCGGGTGTCGCGCTCAGATGCTGGAGCAGCTCCTCTCACTCGGGCATTTCCAGTAAATTCTCCCCTCCAGTCCTCTCAACAAGCCCAGGGAAAGGAGGATCACCCATTCTACTGAGCAGGAAGTGGGCTCAGAGAGGGGAGGGCTTATCCAGAGGCCCCAAGCTGCTGTGGGTGGTGGAGCTGAGCTTGAACCTGGGGCTGCCTGCTGCCCTCCACCACTCTCCCTCATGGTGCAAATGAATCGGGCACCCCGACTTCTTCACACACAGATCTGCGGGTCTTGGAAGCCCTGCTAAGTTCCTTCGAGGTTTCCTTCTTGGTGTTCCCAGCTGAACATCCTGGGAAGCTCATTTTCAAGGAAAATCTCGGCTAGGAGGAGTAGTTAGAAACGCAGGCTCCAGAGCAAGCCTGGGCCGGGGCAGGGGCCAGGGGGCTGAAGAGCTAGAATAATAACCCAGAGGACAGTGGGGACTTTCCACAGGTGGGAGGTGGGGGACAGGAGTGCAGGTCAGCTTGGAGATTACCATGGGCTGAGAGTCTCACGGGCTGCTGTCATGGATTGAATCACGTCCCCCCAAAAATTTGTGTATCAACTTGGTTAGGCCATGATTCCCAGTATTCTGTGGTTGTCCTCCATTTTGTGATTGTAATTTTATGTTGAGAGGATTAGGGTGGGATTGTAACACCACCCTCACACATGTCACCTCCCTGAGCCAATGTAAAGGGAGTTTCCCTGGGGTGCGGTCCGCAGAGAATGAGGACCTCATACTACCAAAAAAGCAGTGCCAGGAGCAGACCACATCTTTGGACCTGAGGTTCCTGCGCTGAGATGCTCCCAGACCAAGGGAAGACTGATGCATCACAAGGACCTTCCTCCAGAGCCAACAGAGACAGAAACCCTTCCCCGGGGCTGGCGCCCTGAATTCGGACTTACTAGCCTACTGGACTGTGAGAGAATAAACCTCTCTTTGTTAGAGCCATCCACTTGTGGTATTTCTGTTATAGCAGCAGTAGACCACCAAGACATGGATGTTACCCGGTTTGATCCATAGGGCTTTATATGACATACTGGATTGGGCAGATCTGCTCCAAAAAACTGCTTTATAAGTTTTAAGATGGGGTCTCTGGGTGAATTAAACGGTTAAGCACTGAACAACTAGCTGAAAGGTTGGTGGTTTGAACCCACCTAGAGGCGCCTCGGAATAAAGCCCTGACGATCCGCTTCTGAAAGGTCACACAGCCTTGAAAGCCCTATGGAGCAGTTCTACTCTGCACACGTGGGGTCACGTGAGTCAGAATCAACTCAACAGCAACTAACAACAACTACAAAGTTTTCAAAAGCCAAACTGTCACTTTGATGACTAAGGTGTGTCTGGCCTAAGCAATGGGCTCTTCAATAGCCCCATATACACGCGAAAGCTGGACAACAATAAAGGAAGATGAAAGAAAAATGGCGCATTCCAACTGCGGAGTGTGGTATTGACAAAGGATATCGTGGACTGCCAGAAGTGGCTGCAAGGGTGGGCTCGAACACCATGAAGATGGTACAGGACCGGGCAATGTTTCATATTGGTACAAGGTCACCATGAGTCCTAGCCAACGCAGCAGCACACAACAGCCAGAGGAAAGAACAAATCAGTCTTAGAAGAAATACAACCAGAATGCTCCTTAAACACAGGGATGGTGAGACTTCAACTCACTTTTTTGGACACCCAACCCATTCCGTTGCCAACAAGTCAATTCCGACTCATAGCGACCCTAGAGGACAGAGTAGAACTGCCCCATAGGGTTTCCAAGGCTGTAATCTTTACGGAAGCAGACTGCCACATCTTTCACCCACAAGAGCAGCTGGTGGGTGGGAACTGCTGGCCTTGTGGTTAGCAGCCGAGCACTTAACCACTGTGCCACCAGGGCTCCTCTACTATGGACATATCATGAGGAAAGACCAATCGCTAGAAAAGGACATCATGGTTGGTAAATAAGTGAAAATGAGGAAAACCCTCCATGGGTTGGACTGACACAAATAGCCACAACAACGGACCAATGATTATGAAAATGGTACAAGACCGGGCAGTGTTTCCTTCTGTTGTTCATGGGGTTGCCATGACTTGGAATCAACTTGAGAGCAACTAACAACAGCAACCTCTTTTTTGACCTTTTGAAGTAGATCCTGCTGTCATGCCCATTGTACAGATGAGACAATGAAGGCTTGAAGAGGTAAGCCTCTTTAGCTGAGCCTCACGGGGAGTTTGTGCTGGAGCAGGGATTGGAACTAGGTCTGCCTGAAATGGTATGTTCTTTTCCCACAGCCACCCCGGGCTGCCCACGATGGGCAGTCACTGATGGCCTGGGGCTGTTTCTCCATCTGAAAGGCATGTGAGCCTTGGACCCAATGGTTCCTGTACAGGGACCCCATCCTGGGGACAGTTTGGTTTCCCCAGTAAAATCAGACACCATCCTCTAGAGACTCCCCACCATTCTAGAACAATCCCAAACATATCATGGCGCCCACCCCACCCCAGGCTTACTTAGCCACACCAGCCTTCTTGCTGTCCACGAAGCATGCCCACCAGTCCTGCCTCAGGACATTAGCACCTGCTGTTCCCTCGACCTAGAATGCTGTTCCCCCCATTCTTCTTGCACCCACCCCTCCTAGCCCCCACATCCCCACTCAGATGTCTCAGCCTCAGTGAGGTGCTCTCTGACCACCTACCCAACCCCGTAGCCATCAACCTCTTTCATTTCTCCTTTGCACTCACTGAAAACAAAACAAAACCTGTTGACGTTGAGTTGATCCCGACTTGTGTTAACTTCATGTATTACAGAGTACAACTGCTCCTTAGGGTTTTCTTGGCTGCAATCTTTATGAAGAGCCCTGGTAGCACAATGGTTAAGTGCTCAGCTGCTAACCAAAAGGTTGGCAGCTCAAATCCACCCAGTGACTCGGTGGGAGAAAAGAATTGACGCAACATCATCCAACGATAACAAGTCTTTACAGAAGTAGATTGCCAAGCCTTTCTTCTGTGGTGCTGCTGGGTGGGTTCAAACTGCCAACCTGTATGTTGGTAGAGGAGTGCCAACAGTTTGTGCCACCCAGGTGCCTCTGCACTTGCTACTATTTCAAATTCTCCTCTATGGTCCTTTGTTATCATCTGTGTCCTTCCAACGGCCCCACACTGCGAACATCTCTGGAACAGGGCCAGGTCTGCCTCATTCACCAGTGCCCAGCCCAGGGCAGGCCCAAAATCCCAGCTCGGTGAACCCTGGCCGAGCAAAGGCACCCCATGGGCACGCCTAAAATCATGGCTGCTTCCCTGCGCCCGATTTCACAGACCAAGTGTCAGTCCATCCAAGGGGCATCGGCAGCGTCTCTGCAGCCCCAGAGCCTCAGAGCCTCAGAGCCAGAGCCAGGGCCCCCAGGTGAGGCCAGGCCCCAGATGGCTGTGCCAAGAGTGGAGGGGAAGAAGCTGGAGCCTGGCTTTGACCCACAAGGTTCAACCTCAGCACCTTCCTTCCATTGAAGACCATGACCTGGGAAGAGCCCTCAGAGACACCGTTGGCTCGTGCCCACAGACAGGGAAACTGAGGCCCAGAGGTGTCTCCTTGTCACACAGTGGTGCCGGGACCCCAAACCAAACCAGTTGCCAGTGAGTCAATTCTGACTTGTGTGTCAGAGTAGAACTGTGCTGCATAGTGTTTTCAATGGCTGATTTAAAAAAAAAAAAAATTTTTTTTTAAGATCATCAGACCTTACTTCTGAGGCACCTATGAGCGAAACTTGAACCTCTAACCTTTCAGTCAGCAGCCGAGGGTGTTCACCATTTGCATCACCTAAGGAATCCTGCCAGGACTCAACCCTGAGTTATCTGAAGACTAGGGTTTTTCCTTAGCTGTGCCAGACCGAATGGTCAGTCTCCCACCCATCCCATGAAGGAGGCAGAAAAGGAAGAGAAATTCTCAATGCCCCAGCTTTCACCTATTTCAATTTTTCTTGTTGTTGTTGTTTGCCATGGGGAGGGCAGGACAGGGCACATTTGTGCCATCTATGGCTCTGGGAATAAACACACACACGCACCCACCCCTCAGGTCTGCCTCAGGGCCTTTGCACCTGCTGTCCCAGCGGCCTGAATGCTGTTCCCCTCATTCTTCCAGTAGCCACCTCTCCTCGTCCATTAGGGTTCTGACCACACAGCTGACACCCACCCACACCCTGAGACAGAGAACTCAATGCCATACACTCATCGACTTCGTTCAAATGATTTAGCTCCTTCAGTCCTGAGATATGTGGCAAACGTCAGTGGAGTGGGTGGAACTGGGGGAGAGGCAGGCCCTCTCTATGCAAGGGGTGAACGGAGGATCAGAGAGGGCCATGCTTCACCCAATATCACACAGCAGGGAGGGCAGAGTGTGCCTTACCCAGACCCCTGTCTTTGTCTCCTAGATCTGCTGCAACAGAAATACCACAAGTGGGTGCCTTTAAAGAACAGGAATTTATGTTCTCACAGTGTAGAAGGCTAGAAGTCCAAATTAAGGGCACCGGCTCAGGGGAAGGTGCTCTCTTTGTCTGCTCTGAGGGAAAACCCTTGCCTCAGCTTCTCAGGTGTTTGTCTTGTTCCCTGGCAGTCTCTACGTGGCATCTATTTTCTCAGGCATCGAAAGTGAGTCGGTTGAAGACCCACCTTGCACTGATACGGCCTCATTAACGTAACAAAGAAAATCCTATTCCCAAATAGGATCACATCCGCAGGTATAAACCAAAAAAACCAAACCCACTCTCATCGAGTCAGTTCCAACTCACAGCATACGGACAGAATAGAACCGACCCGTAGGGTTTCCAAAGCTGTAAATCCTTACGGAAGCAGACTGCCACATCTTCCCGCGGAGTGGCTGGTGGGTTCGAACCACCGACCTTTCAGTTAGCAGCAAGTGCTGTAACAACTGCATCACCAGGGGTCCTTTCCACAGGGATAGGGTTAGGATTCCTACATATATTTTGGGGGGACACAATTCAATCCAAAACACCCCCAAATGCAGACCCAGTGGCTGCCCTGCCCAGAAAGTTCCAGAAGGCTCCATGCCTCCACCTGCCTCCTTCACACACTCTGGGGCCACAGCTAATTCTCCCAGCCTCACGGGGCCCCACATTCCTGCCTTCAACATTAGGGCTCATGATTGTCTCACAGTTCCTGGTCTCTCACCTCTGGACCTTGATGCTGGCCAGGCCACCTGGATGCCCTGTCTCCATTCCAATCTCCCAAAACCTGACCCCAGAATATTCACTGAGTGCCCCACGAGTGCTGGCTCATGTGGGGGCCACAGTGAACTGGCTGGCCCTGCACTTGGGGGCTCACCATCCGACGGTGGGGAGGTGGCATCTACACAGGCTCTGTGAGGGGGACCTGACCCACCCAGGGACTGGGAAGGGTTGAGGGAGCTTTGGGCACAAGGTCAGTCATGTGTGACAGCTGGGCCAGGCTAGGGATACAGGAGCAAAGAGCTTGACTTGGTCTGCAGGGCAATAGGGAGCCATGAAAGGATTAAGGCAGGTGATGACCATAAGCTTTGGGCCCGTCCTTCAAGCACTCTGTTATGGATTGAATTGCATCCCCTCAAAGTATGTGCTGGGATCCTAACCCCTATACCTGGGTGGTGGCAAGGGTTTGCACTCAACTATTAACTGAAAGGAAACCCTGGTAGCCTAGTGGTTAGAGCTACAGCTGCTAACCAAAATGTTGGCAGTTCAAATCCACCAGGCGCTCTTTGGAAACCCTATGGGGCAGCTCTATTCTGTCCTATAGATTTGCCATGAGTTGGAATCTACTCGACGCCAACAGGTTTTGGTTTTTTTATTAACTGAAAAGTTGGCCGTTTGAACCCACCCAGCAGCGTTTCAGAAGACAGGCCTGGCAATCTATTGCCATAGAGATTACAGCCTAGAAAATCCTACAGAGCAGTTCTGTTCTGAAACACCGAGGTTGCTGTGAGTCGGAGTTGACTCGGCGACGAACGGGCTTTTAATTTTTCATAGCTGTGGGTGTAATCTAATGTAATGTAATGCAATCACCTTCCAGAATGCAATGTAATGTAATCCATCAGTCAGTTGAAGTCATGCCAGCATAGGGTGGGTCTTAAACCTAATCACTTCTGAGTTATAAAAAGAGCAGAATAGAGACATACACATGGGGGAAGACAGACACCATATGAAGACAGACACACAGCAGATGTATCTACAAACCCAGGAAGCCAAGCCTTGCTGGCAGCTAATAGAAGCTGAAATAGACAAGCAAGGACCTCCCCGGAGCCACGCCCTGAATTCAGACTTCAAGCCTCCTGAGCTGTGAGAAAATAAATTTCTGTTCATTAAAGCCACCCCCTGGTGGGATATCTGATACAGCAGCTCTAGGAGACTAAGACAGCCTCTGAATTCTCTGAGTCCTTTTCTGGGTTCTCTAGGCATTTCCACATTGCATCTGGGGGGGCTCTGGCTGGTTTGGATTAGGGGGACAGAAGCCAGGTATAGGCTGACAGAGACCAGGGAAGGTGCCCCGTGCTCTGGAGGTGACACTAAGCCCCAGATGGGACAGGGACCTGCCCAAAGGCACACAAAGTGTGGAGATGGCCAGGGCTGCACCCTCCCCAACCCCAACCTCCCCTTTCCCATCACTTGCTTCCTTTTAGCATTTTTATTTGCTCTCTCTGCTATGTAAGGTACAACAATTGGTCTCTGGAGCAACAGAGGAAGAAGGAGGCTCAGGAAGAGGAGGCGGCCATGGAATGTGTGGCTACCTGCCTCCATGAATAACTGCCTCCTTTGCCATGAGACCAGAAGAACTAGATGGTGCCCGGCTACCATTACTGAACATTTTAATCAAAGACTCTATAGAAGAATCCTGATCAAAAAGGGGAAAATTTAGAGCAGAATTTTAATGCTCATGGAATCCAGACTTTCTGGAGCCGTTGAGGCTGGATGAACCCCTAAAACTGTTGTCTTGAGATAATCTTTAAATCTTAAACCAGAAATATCCCCTGAAGTCTTCTTTAAGCCAAAGAATAGTTCAGCTTAATAAATAAAGTGGGCATTGTCCTCTTTTAAGAACTATCTATATGGAATTAAACTGACAACAGCAACTTGAAGGATTAGATAAGAAGCTTAAAGGGCAGTGAGTTTATGTTAATGGGGGAGGAACAATTCTGAAAAGTAGGATGAGTATGGTGGCACAAATTACAGAATGCAATCAATGTCACTGAATTATACATGTAGAAATTATTGAATTGGTGTATGTTCTGCCGTGTATATTTTCAACAACAAAGACAAAAATAAAATACACTGTTTTAAATTTTTTAAAAATTTGTTCTCAGAGGTCTTGTCCGGGCCCTGCTCCCAGAGAGGCATCTGCAAATGTCAAGTGTTCGAGTCCCAGCTTGACTGCTAGCTCCCTGTGGTCAGCTGCAGCTACCACTCTGGGCCTTGGACTCTTCTTCGGAGAAATGGGGTATAGCCAGGCAGGGCTGGCTGGTGGCCCGGCTTCTGGGGGCTGCCTGGAAATGCGGTTTCACAGCAGCTCTGAGCTGTGCAGAAAGGCAGCGCGTGGCCAGGGAGCTGGACGGGCCGCGGTCGAGGTGCTGCTCACACCCGGCACGCCCTCCCCAACTGCAACATCCGCACAGCAGGCTCCTCCACATGGACCTGGTGCCCAAGGCACCTTGTGAGGGGTCTGACCTGGGACTGCTCCTGTGAAAGAGAAGGAAAGAGGGAACCAGAGAGGGCAAGCACAGGGCCAGAGTCACACAGCAAGTTGAGATCAGCATCTGGGTCCCCAGCAGGGTCAGTCCAGGTCCTAGGCAGAGTCGGCACCCAGGTCCTCAGCAGAGTCAGCACTTGAGTCTCCAGCAGCGTCGGCGTCGGGTCTTCAGTGTGGTCAGCATCTGGGTCCCCAGCAGGGTTGGACCCCGGGTCCTTGGTGGGGTCAGTGTCCAGGTCCTTGGTGGGGTTGGCATCAGTGGGGATAGCTCTAGGTCCTCAGCAGGGTCAGTGCCCAGGTCTTCACTCAGGCAGACACTGTTTATTCCAGACACAGGGTGGCGGCCTTCCTCAGACCTCAGCTTTCCTAAGGGGCAGAGCCAAGCTGCAAACCCAAATCCCCTGGGAGCTGGCCTCCCTGCTTCGTTCTAGTCAACACAACACAGCTTGGCAGGCCCCAGCCCATTATAATTTAGAACAACGTGGACAGAACATTCTATCGACAAGCCTTTTTTCCGCCCGCTTTTTTTTTTTTTTTTTTTAATGCAGGGAGAACCTGCTTTGAGGATGACTCAGCAAACCCTGCCCGAGCCAGATCTGTCCCAGCTCTGAGCTCCAGGGTAGGGGAACTGGCTGGGGGTGCTGGGGGCACCCAGGACTCCATCAGCAGCTCAGGGATGTTCATAAAATACCCTGGTTCCCCTGGGCAGGTCCTGGGGCAGCTGCGAGATCGTGGCTCTCAGGGAGTAAGCCTGACCTCACATGGGGGCCCCAAGACACTGCCAGAGCCCAAAGGGCAGCTCCCATGGGTGCTCAGGCTGGCAGGGCGACCCAACATAAGAGCCCACAGTCAGTAACTACATGATGCAGGCACAGCTGTCTAGCCCCTAGTCTTCACTTGTTCATTTAGAACATTCTGGACACTGTTTCACAGGGCCTTCTTACCCTTAAGAGTCCACTGGGGTCCCTGCTTGAGCCTCAACTCCCACCTCTCCCCAACACAAGCCCACTCACGGCCTAATCTCAGTCCACCAACATCCACGGCCGTCCTGTCCTCTACCCAGGCACTGGCTGCTCCTGATGCCAAAAGCCTTTCCTATTTGTCCATGTGGGAAACCCTCATCAACCATCACCTCTGCTGAGAAGTCTGCTTGGATTGCCTGTAGATCCATCCTCCAACCTATGCCAACCAGGACCATGTGGACTGGGTGTGTCTGAGACTGGGTCAGACCCCTGATTAGACAGGGCAGGAGTGGACATCCAGGAGGCTGTTGAGGGATGGGGACACTGGGTGAAGTGATCAGCAGGAACAATTGTGGGGGCTTTGCTTCTGAACAATTGAACAGAATGAAATACGAATTCAAGGAGCTTCCTGGAAACAGAATATCTGACCCCAAGAGAGGGGTAGAAGATGAATGTGCACTCTGGGATGTATGGTGTAGTTGGAAAGTGGGGTCCAGGCCTGGTTGTCCTGGCGATGCAGGGGCTGTGGGGCGTGTGTGGTGTAGACGGAATGTGGGGTCTGACCCTGTTGTCCTGGCAATGTGGGTGCTGTGTGGGGCATGCGATGTAGACGGGACATGGGGTCTGACTCTGGTCATCCTGACAATGCAGGTGCTTTGTGGGGCATGCAGCGTAGACGGAATATGGGTCTGGGCCTAGTCATCCCAGTGATGTGGGTGCATGTAGGATGTGCGATGTAGACAGAACATGGAATCTGGGCCTGGTTGTCCTAGAGATGTGGGGGCTCTGTGGGACATGTGGTATAGACCGAACAAGGAGTCTGGGCCTGGCTGTCCCAGCGATGTGGGTGCTGTGTGGACATGCGGTGTAGACGAAACAGGGAGTCTGGGCCTGGTTGTCCCAGTGATGTGGGTGGTCTGTAGATGTGTGGTGTCGATGGGACATGGAGGTAGTTTCGTCATTTTCTCTGAGTCATAACTTCACCTTCTGTTGTTGATAAATTTAAATCTGAACTGACCTTTCCCGCAGCGATTGCTCTGTCCTCTCCTCCCTCCTGTAGCTGAGTAGAATCTGACCTGGGGGTTTTCAGGCTGGGCTGAGTCCCTGTCCTAGCTCACGAGGGCTACTCTCCAGATTCGAGGTGCTGGACTGTCCCTTTTCAGGACACTGTTGTGAGCTCTCGAATGTGGTCACTTCCAGAATCTCTTCCCCCTGCCGTACCGCCTCCCTCCATCACCTCGGATCTCCTCTCTGACCCTGAGGTGGTCTTTAGAGGACTGTCCCCAGACTGAGAGGCCCTCTAGGGGACACACTTCTCTACAGGGACCTCTCAGGGTTCTGTATGGTCCAAGGCAAGGATAGAAAAGGGGGTCAAAGTGGAGTCCCAACACCCCACCTGCTCCGAGATCAGCTTTTTGGCATCCGTCCCAGGTCTAGGCTTCTGCTCCCCATTCCCACGTGCATCCGTTGACCCCGAACCCCAAGCACATCCTGACACCTCACTTCCTCCACAGCCGTGGTGACTCAGGTCACCTGATGGGGGGCTCGTCGGCACGCTTTGAGTCATATGAGCCTTGTCAGAGGAAGGGTTTCTCATCTCAGGAGTTGGCGGCTGTCCCTATGCCCAGCCCATTCCCCCCAGCCTTCCCCCTGCATCTGTGTTATGTCAGGAAGCAGCGTGGGGGTACGCTTGTCCCTACCCTGCCAGATCAGGGTGCCGAGGCAGCCTGGAGAGGCAGTGGGATGAGGACTCCGGGCCTGGGATATACGGCAGTTCTGGGCTCTGCTCCTGGTTTCGTCTGTAAAGTGGGGCTGGAGTCCCCAGGTGTTGCAAATGGTTAAGTGCTCAGCTGCTAACTGAAAGGTTGGAGGTTCAAGTCCACCCAGAGGTGCCTTGGAAGAAAGGCCTGGCATCTACTTGCAAAAAATCAGCCACTGAAAACCCTACGGAGAGTTACTCTTCAAACCTTGAATCAAAACTGTTCCCTGAAGCCACCTTTAAATTAAGTAACAGTTTAGCTCAAAAAGTAAAGACTGTCACCCTTGAGTATTGCGTTCTTTTAAAAGCTCATCTCTATTAGACCAAATGGACAACAGCTATTTTACAGCATAAATGAGAAGGTTGGGGGTGGGGCAGGAAGTTTAAGCCAACGCGAGTGAAACAACCAGAACAGAAATAACGAGAATGTTAACACAATGCAAAGAATGTAACCAATGTCACTGATCATTATGTCTAGAAACTGTGGAAAGGAAGCGGGTTTTGCTGTGTAATTTTCACCACAAATAAAATAAAAAGAAAACCCTATGGAACTGGTTTTTTGTGCACCTCGGAGGCTCCTGGGAAGAAGACATGGGATTAAATGGGGACGAAGGCTCCTGGCTCCCGGGCTAGAGGAAGCAATTCCAGCCTCTCAGGTAACCTGGGGGCAGCGATTTGGGGAAAATAGACTTCGCCGTAGGTTAATTGACTGCAAGTGGGCCTTGCCCAAGTCCCCTGTCTGTCTGCCCAGGGTCCCTGCACCCCAAAGGGAATGCCAACTCACCTTTGACTTCTCAGCATCGTTTATCTTCCTAATGGCTGGAAGGTCGTTCCCCCTTTGGCAGGCGATGCCCCTGGCTCCCACAGTGGCAGCTGGGTCCCTGTGGACTGTCCCCTGAAGGCCCTGAGTCAGTTGGGGGAGGGGCTTTGGTTTGGCTCCTGGGAGGGTGACCAGCACATAAATGAGGAAGACGACTACTCTGGTCAACCATGTTTCCAAAGAAGACTTCTATGGCAAGGACTACACTTTGCAGAACTGGGGTGACACATGGTAGAGCTGGGGTACAGCATCAACCAGTGTGCACCCAAAAAGGGCTCAGGGGTATCCACTGAGGTGTTTCCAAGAATTTGGGTTGGTGTTGATGAGAGAGAGGCCTTTGGAGATAGAGAAAAGGAGTTGCCAGAAATGTGGCAAATGCCCTAAAGACAAAAATCTCAAAAATTGCTCTCACACCCTCATCCACTACTGGTGGGAATGCAAAATCGTGCAGGGGCTACGGAAAACAGTGTGGCGGTCCCTCAAAAAGTTAGACATAGAATTACCATATGTCTGAGCAATTCCACTTCTAGGTATGTACCCAAGACTTTAAAGCAGGAATGCAAACACAAGCCTGCCCACCAATGCTCCTCACAGCATTATTCACGACAGCCAAAAGGTGGTGGAAAGAACCCAAGTGTCCGTCAACAGGTGAATGGATAAACACTATGTGGCCCATCCATGCAATGGAATATTACCCAGTCACACAAAGGAATGAAGCAGGCATACACACTACAGTGTAGATGAACCCTGAAAACATCATGCTATGATCCCACTTACAGGAAATATCTAGAATAGGCAAATGCATAGAGATCAAAGCTTATTAGAGGGTACCAGGGAGATGGGGAAGGGTGAGTTTTTGCTTAGGGGGCGCTGAGTTTCCGTTTATGGTGGTGGAATGTTTTGGAAAAAGATATCGAGAATGGTTGCAGAATTTGAATAATGTAATCAATGTCACTGAATTGGACACGTAGAAATTATAGAGGTGGTGAATGTGTTATGTCTATTTTCAACTCGATTTAAAAAAAAAAAAAGCTGTGAGAAGCTTGTGATACAGCCACCTAGGAAGGAAGACCCTCAAAACACAGCGGCTACAACAATGGACTCAAGCATACCAGTGATTGTGAAGATGGCACAGGACTGGGGCAAAGTTTCATTCTGTTGTGCCTGGGGCCGCCATGAGTTGGAGCCAACTTGACAGCAACCAACACCAACAGATGAGGAAAATGGAGACCCCAAGAGTTGAGCCCAAGGTCACCCGGCCATCATGTGGAGGAGCCGGGCTTAAACACCATCTGACTCCAAGGCTGGCTTCTTCCTAATCTTGGTGTCTTCTCTGACCTACCTTAGGGGAAGAGAAGCCGCAGGTTTCTTATCCTAAAACTGGAAAGGAAATCAGGGACCTGGTTTGCCATGTTGTTCTCTTAGAATCAAGATTCCTACACTTCCTTGAAGAAGTGTGTTTACTGTTGAACAATTGCTACATCTTAGGTCTTTTTTTGGCTCTTGGAATGGAAACTCTGCCCTTTGTCTTTACACAAAGAAACAATATTCACCAGCAGACCACTGTGGCAAAGGCCATTGTGCTTCTGGCCTACAAAAAGGGCTTTTAGGTGACAGTTAGCATAGGAAAACCACTGGAAAATTGACGGAATTGTTCATTTACTACTGTTTCTCCCTTAGCTAGCAAATGGTTGTCAAGATGGGACAAATAAAGACGAGGCTAATAGGATGCCTGGCTAATACCACCCAGGTGGTTCCTGGGTGGCACAAAGGGTTTGCACTTGGCACAATCAAAAGGTTGGCAGTTCAAAAGGGCCACATGAACCAGAGACCTACATTATCCTGAGACCAGAAAAACTAGTTGGTGCCCGGCCACAATCGATGTCTGCCCTGTCAGGGAGCACAACAGACAACTCCTGAGGGAGCAGGAGACCAATGGGATACAGACCCCAAATTCTCATGAAAAGACCATACCTAATGGTATGACTGCGACTTGAGGAATCCCAGAGACAATGCTCCCCAGAACTTCTGATGGCACAGGACAGGAACCATCCCCGAAGACAACTCATCAGGCATGAAAAGGACTGGTCAGTGGCGGGGAGAGAGATGCTGATGAAGAGTGAGCTAATTAAATCAGGTGGACACTGGAGAGTGTGTTGGCAACTCTTGAGTGGAGGGAGGATGGGAAGATAGAGAGAGAGGGAAGATGGCAAAATTGGCACGAAACGAGAGACTGAAAGGGCTGACTCAATAGGGGGAGAGCAAGTGGGAGAAGGGAGTAAGATGTATGTAAACCTACATGTGACAGACTGATTGGAATGGTAAATGTTCACTTGAAGCTTAATAAAAATTAATTAAAAAAAATAGTAATAAAATAAAATAAAATAAAGGTTGGCAGTTCAAACCCAAGCAGTGGTGCCATGGAAGAAAGGCCTGATGACCTTCTGTAAGAGCCCAGAAAACTCTATGGAACAGTTCTACTCTGTAACACATGGGGTTGCCATGAGTCAAAATCGACTTGACAGCATTTTTTTTTTTTTCAAATAGAATTCAACTCTCCTACTTTGTTCTTTAATGTTACCTGAAATCTTAAAATGTGTGTCTTTTTAGGGACTTCAGTCATACTCATCAGGGTTTTTAGGCCCAACTCTTTGGCCAAATGAAGATGCTGAGGCCCAGAGAGGTTAAGTAACGGCCCGAGGTCACGGAGCAAAGAATGCACAGCACACCAGCGAGAAAGCAAATCAAAGGGCCCTTTTTAAAGACCGAACGTAAACACAACTTTGCCTGTGCACACCCACATTACGTCACATCTTCTTTGGAATAAACGTGCGATAAGGATCCCATTTCCACATTTCCTTTGTGTTTTTCCAACAACAGCTCATGATACAGTTTGTACGGCTCCTAGGAACTTTTATTGGGGAAAATCTGGGGGGAGGGTGGGTAAGAGTAGCATGTTTCAAAGGAAGCAGATCTGATAAGGGGTTAGAAATATTTACTGCATTATTTTGAGAGGCAGGCCCTTTGTTTCCCAGAAGTTTCCTGTACGGCTTTAAAAATAGCTTTCTCTGGCTGTTCCAGGAGGAGAATGTACCTTCATGCAACGCTGGCTTTGAAGACCTGATTTTATTTACTCAGGGGGCTGCCGAGAATCAGTCATCTTCCAAAATGCTGCTCAGGCCAACCAACTCTGGCCCTTGGTGCAATGGTTAAGCGCTTGGCCACTAACCAAAAGGTTCCAATTCTCCCAGTGGCTCCACGGAGGACAGGCCTGGTGATCTGCTTCCGTAAAGATTACAGCCTTGAAAACTCTATGGGGCAGTTCTGTTCTGTCACACGGGATCACCGTGAGTCGGAATCAACTCGACAGCACCCAACAACAATACCAACAGTCTCAACCTGAACTGATTTTATGGCAAAGGGGTGGATTAAATGGGGTCTTCATGGGCAGTCCATGGGGACCCAGCTGCCATGGAAGGGAGCCAGGGGATATCACCTCTCAAAAGTGAAAAACCTTCTAACCCTCAAGAGAGAAAACACGAATGACGTTGCGAAGCCACAGGTCGCGGGCTGTGGGAAAGCTGTAGCTGATGCCAGTAGGAATTGCTGTGAATTTTGCCTGGCGTGCTCAGGGCACTGTGGTTACGTGAAGAGATCCCAGGGTTTTTAGTGCGGTCTACTCAGGTTTGTGGAGGACACAGTTTGCTTTGAAAGACTTTGCCAAAGGAAAGGGGAGGCATGGGACCAATGGCGCAAACGTGGAGTCTGGACAAGGTCTGATGCTGGGGTGGAGGATGGGCTTAGCGTTCTCTTCTCCACTGTGATGCCTGGGAGTTCTCAGGGTACCTAAAACATCGGACAGTCTGCTTTTCAGGAAAAGGCGTGTGTGTTCTCTGCCACGTAAGAGGCAGAGACAGCCACTGGGAGTGGGGATGGATTAGTGTGCATGTGGGTCTTTGTGTGTGTCCATCCGGCAGGGAAGGAGGAGCAGCCCAGGTCACAGTGTGACCTGCCTTGCAGTCCTTTTCCCTGCAGACTTGGTCTTTGTCAACTGTATATAACACTTTCTCTGCAAACCCAGCCTTGTTGCAAACGAGGTCACAGCCAACTATTCTAAAATCACTGTGCATCCTGGGAGACCAGGGGACCCTGTAAACTTCCCAAACTGGCTTCCTTTGGGGCCCAAGCTGCCGTCTCCCTCACACACCGCCTGTGGCCCACCTGCTTCTCAAGTATGGTGGAGGGCACCAGCTCCGGCAGCAGCGCATCAGTGAGGAACACCAGCCCCGGATTTGTATTAAAATATTTTATATTAATCATTCAAATGTAATTTGTACAGCAAATGCATACAGTGTTGGGGGGTGTCTCCTGCAGTCAGACGGCTCATGGGGGCAGGGGGCCACAGGCACCGTCACCTTGAGCATCCTCGGAGGGCGATGAGATACAAGGAGAGTGTGCTGTGTGCTCTGCCCCACATCCCTATGTGCTGGGCTCTGATGGTGGGGGACACAGTCCCCTGACAGGGGTCTCACGGCAGGAGGCGACTCTACCACCTGTACCAGATGCTTTCCCAGGGAAGGGGGACGTCTGGCTTCGGTGCACCCTCTCCTGCAGGCCCTTCCCAGAGGAGGCAGGAACGGGCAGCGGCGTGCGAGTCCTGCGCCCTGAGCAAGCCGCCTGGAGCCCAAGCCCCTGCCCTGCGGGTGTCCGTCGTGTGCCTGCATGGGGTGTACACATATGCACGTCTGTGTTCCTGCCTCTGCAAACCCGCTGTGCCTGCCCTGCACAGTCTAGGCAGCTGGCATGTCAGCCTTGCTGAGGGCGATGGCCAACTCCAGGTCCTCCTGCTCCTGCCGCCGCAGCCGCGCCAGCCGCTCCCGCTCCGCCTTCTCACTCTCCCGCTTGGCCCATGCCAGCTGCTGCTCCTCATTGCCAAACTGCAAGGGAAACATGAAGCTCAGTTACTTGGCCTGGAGCTGCAGCCACCAAGCACGGGGTGGGGGTGTGGAGAGGTCAGGGCCGAGGACCTGCGGAGGGTCGGGGCACAGGTGGGACCTGTGGAGGGTCAGGGACCAGGCCAGATCCGTGGAGGATCAGGGAGCAGGTGGGATCCACAGGGGGTTAGGGGGCAGGTCAGATCTATAGAGGGTCGGGTGCAGGTGGAACCCATGAAGGGTCTGGGAGCAGGTGGGACCTGTGGAGGGTCAGGGAGCAGGCTGAGGACCTGTTGTGAGTTTGGGTGTGGGTCAGGCCCGTGGAGGGTCGAGGCGTGGGCCAGATCGGAAACCCACCATTACAAACTGAAGTGTATCCCCCCAAAATATGTGCTGTAAACCCTAACCTCTATGCCTGCAGTTATAATCTCATTTGGGAATGGGTTGTCTTTGTTAAATTAATGAGACAGGATTAGCATAGGGTGTATCTCCAGTCACTCTCTTTTGAAATATAAGAGAGATTAAATGCAAACTAGCAAGCAGAGATGGGGGAAGACACAGGCCAAGCCACATGGTGATCACCCAGGAGCAAAAGGTCAGAATTTTTCTGTCACCGCACCATTAGATAACTAAGGCACCTACCTTCTGGTGGGCCTGAGTGCGGTTTGCTGGCCACATGTATATGGCCCCCCACCCCCACCCAGGGTTTAGAGGAAGAGGGGACCTGGGCACAGAGAGGCAGGGCCGAGTGTGACCACTGCCTTCGGGCCCCAGAGAACTGAGAAGCCTTTTCTGCAGGGGCCCTCAATAAGCAATGCCCAGGAAATAGAGAAGGTTCTGGCAATTCCCAAGAGCACAGTCTTGTAACACTCAGTGGGGGTACGAGAGGGAGGACGGCAGGCAAGTCCGAGAAAGCAGCAAAGGTCAGCCAAGCCCCAAGAAGCTTGGACGGCGGAGCCATACACCCAGACTCGGCAGCAACTGCACGTGGCAAGGTGAGCAGGTTGGCCTGGGAAGTTTTGGTGTGCTCATCTGAGCGTCTAACATGCAGAGGACTCCAAAGTGGAGCACAGGGCTTGCTCCAGAGAGCTCTGGGACCCTGGAGGAGTCACCTGCCCTTGAACACTTATAAGAGCCCTGGCATTCGTGCTGCCATTGGGTCGAGGGGTTTTTATCCTTGGGGTGCTTTTCTAAAATGTTCAACTTAGAAAAAACATTTTGTAGAGCAGAGGCAAACCCTGCAGACCCTCCTCAAATGGCCCCTTGCCCCGACAGCCCGTCAGCCCCAGCGCCACGTGGGAATGGGGGCACTGTGTGTGAGGGACATGAACCCACACACTGGCTCTGGCCCACCCTCCCCTAAGCACTGGAATGACCTCAAAGACAGATGGGCCGGCCCTTCCACAGGTGCCCAGGAAGCAGACAGACAGCTGGCACGAGCTGGAAGACCCCCTGCAGAACTCCAGCAGTTTGGGTTCCTGTGCCAGCTGGGAAGAGGGGACCACTGATACCTCTCCAGCTGGGGACCTGGGGACATGGAGGGACCTGGGAAGACAGGTTGGCCTACAGGGGGCAGGCTGAGCCACACACGACAACCTCCCTGGGTCTGAGTGCAGAAAGGGGCCCAAGGTGGTGTCACAGAGGCTGAGGGGAGGGCAGCAGGTGGGGCCTGATGAGACTGGCAGCTCCGACCTCTCACAACTGATGGCTGCGGGGAGAGAAGAGCAGGTGGAATGGGGCCTGGGCCAGGCAGAGAGGGGGGCTGGGTGGGGGAGGGGTGGGAAAAGATGGAAGAGGATGGATGGGGGCAAATGGGAGTGAGTGGGGGAGGAGAGAAATAAAAGGGGAGAATGGGGGTGAATGGTGTAGGGGCAGATGGGATGAACAGAGAAGAAGAGGGGTGGAGGGGGTGAGTGGGGGAGGGGTGGATAAGGGTGAATGGCAGAAGGGATGAATGGGGGAAGGGTGATGGGGCAGATGGGGTGGATGGGGGAAGGGGCAGATGCAGGAGGGATGGAGGAAAGAGGCCTTGGTTGGAGTCAGATGTGGCAGTGAGGAGGAGCAGAGTAGGGAGGGGGAGGGGAAGGAGGTGGCAGTAGAATCCAGGACGCCCCTTCCACCTGGCCTGGATGTCAGGCAGGGAACAGGGTCAGTGCGAAGACAAGACCATCTGGAAAACAGGTTGGTCCCTTGCTCCTCAGCAGGTGGTTCCGGGCTGGACCCGAAAGCTGGCTCCCACCAGTGCATGTTGTTTCCACCAGGCCACAGATAAGGGAATCCCCTCCCCACCATCCTCGGGGAACTTTCCAACACCTCGCTGGGAGAAAAACACGGAAAAAACAACACATGCTGGTGGGATCATTCCACAGCGCAGTTGTGACAGCAACCCGTCAACAGCACGGAGCCAGCGGGGATGGGAGGGGGGTCCTGGGAGGCTGGTCCACACCAGAGCTGGTTCCAGCTTGGAATCGAGCCCGCAAGGCCCTAAATCTGCCTCCTGAACTGCCTAGGCCCCTGCCCAGGGGACCTGCGACACCCAGATAAACCCTTAACTGCGTACGTAAACACCCGCCACCTGCAGGCCACCAGGCCAAGACTCCATCTTGGCCCAGATCTCATACAGGGATCTACATGCCCATAAGGGTCAAGTTCAACTGGGGTTCCGGAAGAGGACTCAAGAAAGGCGTTTTCTACGGCTCGGCTCTCGTTGCATTTGGAATTCAGAGAGAATCCTCTTCCAGCCTTGGAGGGATACCGTGATGGCCACTTTCTAGTTCTCAGACCTGTCTGATGAGGTGCCACCAGGAGGAGTTCCATCACGACTGGGGCAGTGCAGTGGGGGAGGGGGCCGGTGTGCCCAGCCCACAGGAGCTGCCCAGCTTCCACAGAACAACCTTTTCCATCTGCCCTTCTGATCATCCCACCAGCTATGCTCTGGCGGTCTCCTTGGGGACATCCGCGCTCCAGGTAGACCTGGTGGCCCTCGGGGGTATCTGCACCCACGCGCTGCTGCAGGTCACAGAGTCCTCATGGAGACATGCAGGGGACCCTTTAGCCACATCCAGTGAGCTCGCTTATCCTGACGCAGAAACTGCACCCAACTCCCTCAGTATCAACAGCGCCTCTCATCCAACCTGAGATCCAGCCTGCTCTTGATGCGGACCTCTAAAACAGCTGCTCTGCTCCCCTGGAAACACGCCTTCCCAGTGAACAGAAAGGCCTGCTTTTCAAGACACGCCAGGGATGGAAGAGGGTTTCCATGCACAGCAACAGGCGTAAACATCCCACTGAGGGACACTTGGGCTCGTAAATTAAAAGGTTCCAAGTTGCAGGGCCAGAGCCAGAACAGGGGCAACGAGCAGCTTCTGTGGGTGAGACTGGCTTCCCTAGATCCAACGTAGACCGATCGCTTTTGGACAAATAACAAGGCGTCTTGAATGTGCTTGGGAACATGGAATGTCCAAGTCTCATGATGGCTGTAGGTCAGCGGGGCTGAGGTTGGAGAGCTTTCGGCATTCACTGGGGGAGCAGAAATAATCAAACCGAAGGCACCAGCTTTGACCTCTCCAAGGTAGCACGAATCTTTGACGTTCATGAACCCAGGGGCCACTGAGCCCCCAGCACCAGGCCAATGGCAAGGCATCTTGAGTCCCTGAGAGGGGGCCGTTTTGCATGTTTTCAGACGATGATATAAAAGAGGGAGAGTCCCCCGGTGGTGCAGATGGTTAATGAGTTCAGCAGCTAAACGAAAGACGGGCGCCTGGGAAGGACTGATGCTGTAAAAAAAAAAGTACTCCTGAAAAATCAGCCACTGTAGCACAGTTCTACTCTGACACACATGGGGTCACCATGAGTTAGAGCTGGCTTGACAGCAACTGGTTGGAGTCCCTGGGTAGTGCACTGGTGATCACCCTTGGCTGCTAACCAAAAGTCTGGAGGTTCAAGTCCACCCAAAGGTGCCTCAGAAGAAAAGCCTGGTGATCTACTTCTGAAAAATCAAGCCACTGGAAACCCTCTGGAGCACAATTCTACTCTGACACACGTGGGGTCACCATGAGTCCGGGTCAACTCAAAGGCAGCTGGTTATAACTGAGGAGGATAGACTGAGCCAGTTAGATGCGCCCCCCTGCTGGCCCACCCTGCCTGTCCACAGGCACTGACTCTTACTATCTCATGGTTTCCTCGTGAGAAACTGGGCCATTCAGAGCAGGGAAGGTGACTTCAGACAGTAAAAGCAGGCTGGCACCTCAGCTGGGCATTAACAACCGAGGTGGGTTTTCAAATTGATGTTAACAACTGCTTGGGATAGGCGAATCAGAGAACTGTCAGGCCAAGTGAGAGCTTGAAAACTTGGGTTTGAAAAAAAAAAAAAAGCTTTCTAAACAAGCTGACTGGGGCGGGGGAGGGAGGGAGGGTTTCACAGGAAACCTAACTGTGCTTTTCAGAAAAAGAACAATCATTTCTTCACATTGCTGTTCAACTCCACTTGCCCCTCTCCCCTCCCCGAAGCAGGGCGCCCGAGTCGTGCATGAAAGGGCTCTACTTTTTCCACAAGCACTTAATATTTTCCACCCCAAAAATAAACGGAGTGCTAGTCAAGAAACTCTAGATGAGGCGGGTTTTGTGTCTGATTTTTATTAGCAACGTCACCGTTTTGTGCACATTCTAAGGGCGCACCCGCGGTCAACAGCATCCAACTACTCCAGTCGTGAAATATTTACACGAGCCGGGAGTGTCTCAGGATCGTGGGGAATTTTTAAATAAGCCACAAGGTAGCAGTGCCTGGCAGACATTGCCAAGAAGGATCTGGAACAGAACTGGGTGTTTACTGTGCATTGATTTTGCAAAGCTCTCTTCAAAACGGATATTCTGGGAGCTGAAACGTCTATAAATAATAACTCTCACACCCAGCGCTGGAACGAGGTACGTTGCAAATTCAAATGAAGAGATCTTTATAAAAAAAAATGGTTGCACAAGAGAGAGTGAAACCTGTTCTGAGAAGACGACAACATCTGAGCCTCTGAGAACAAGGTTTTTGTGGACCGAGCAGAGTACTGAAAACACCCAACGGTTGCTGCACTATCTTTCAAATCCCGTTTCTCACACATAGAAACACAGCCAGACTCTCGGAATCCCATATTAGCTTCTGAAAAAAAGGCCCTTCACTTTGCAAGATGACTTTTTTTTTTTTCCTTTCTTTTCAACAGAAAAGGGCTTCAGGGTGCTGGCTCTAGGTTGCATTTCTTGTTTTAGGGTAGGTCATAATTGAAATAAAAGTTAAAAAAAAATCAAGTTGTTCATTTGTGCACTGGGCCTGTTTTTGTTGCTAGTTGCAGAGGAGAACTGCTCCAAAGGGTTTTCAAGGTTTTAATTGTTCGGAGCAGATTGCCAAGCCTTTCAACTGAGGCACCTGCGTAGGTTCAAACCACCAACCTTTTGGCTAGTAGTTGAGTGCTTAACCATTTATACAGTGGGATCGCGTAATTCGTATCGGGGCTTTCAACCTCTTTCAAGAAGAGACCTCGTCCCTGGGGCCAGCGAAACCCTGGCGTCATGCTCACAGTCTTGTCTGCAGGCTTCTGAAAGGTCTGACATCCTGGCTCCCTAAAACCAACAAACAAAATTGCCTCCATGCACCAGAAACAGGACGAGTCCGCCAGGAAGAGCACGTTATCAGCCGGCACTGATCCCGCCCTGCTGGAAGAAAACGCGCCCTTCTCAGAGTATCCGAACCGAAGCTCTTTTTTATTGAGAAGTGTTTGCTTACAGAAGCGGTGGTACAGAATAAATAACGCGGGCGGGCGGGCAGACGGGCGCAGGAGGTGCCCAGGGATAGCAGCCTGCTCTGAGTGTCTGAGGGGGACGTAAGAACCCCAAGCGGCTGCAAGCGGAGGGCAGGGGGGCGGCGCGGCAGTGGCGGCGGGGAGCTTAACTTACAGAGGTGAAGTCTGCAAGCCCCAAGGAGGAGTCTTTAGAAGGCTTAGCCGCAGAGGAGGGAGCAAAGGGGTCTTTTCCACTAAATGGGTCCCCAAACCCCTTTTTACTTTGGAACGGGTCACTGCTGTCAGCCCCAAGTGCCTGGAAGGGGTCGGGGGGCTCAGGAAGGTCGGCTGGGCCGAGCTGGCTTACAGGCGTACTGTGACCTGGAAGGTTTAAGAGAAAAAGAGGAGAAAGAAAGAAAAAAAAAAAAGAGAGAGACAGGTTACTCACTGCAACAAGGCAAGGCCGAGCTACCCACGCTGGTGCTCACGGGAAACCGTTCTCCTTTGGGAAGAGATGGGAGCGGCTGGTGGGATACCCTGGGCTGCCATGGCGGGGGGGGCGGGGGGGGCGGGGTGGTCAGCATTCCCTCACTTTACCCCAGGGGCAACAAAGAAAGGCACTTCAGCCCCTCTCCCAGGGGAGAAAGCTTGGAGGTGCCTGTAAGGAGTCCACGTGCAGGCATGCTTCCGAGTGATGCGCTTTACATGCAAGACATTCACCATCACACGGGGTTACTAAACACCATGGCTGAGCAGAAAAACACACGGCGAGCTTCCAGCAGTTAAAAAAGCGGGGTGTGGTTAGTTTCAGGACTTGGGATGGCGTTAGGCACCTTAGTCACCAGGGCCTGGAGGCAGTGCATCAGACACCCCACTCAGCGGTCCTGGGTTTAGGTTCTACTTTGGATGCTGCTTGGCAACTCAAGGGGGCAGGGTTGGTGCCTTTCTGGGCCTTTGCCAAGGTCTCTGGGTGGTACAAATGGTTTGTGCTGGACGACCAAGAGTTGGCAGTTTGAACCCACCTAGTGGCACCGTGGAAGAAAGGCCTGGCAATTGCTTTCATAAAGATTACAGCCTGGGAAACCCAACGGAACTCAGTTCTACTCTGTAACACATAGGGTCACCATGAGTCAGAAGTGACTCAGCAACAACAGGTATTGTTTTTTGGGGGGCCTTTGCCAAGCAGACTCACCCGTAGGGGGCCAGGTATGTATAATTGAGGGCGGGTGGTATCTTCCAACAAGTCTTGCCAACATGACGGAACATTATGCTGGGAACTGGAGGCCTCCGGAGTCTGCTGGTTTGACAGACCCGGCTCCTCCATTTGCCCCTCCATTTGCTGGGATGCCGGGGTGTGATCTTCCATCTGGTTGACTTGAACCACGTCACAGCTGGGTTAGATGCTACAACGCCCAATACGAACTTCTAATTGTTAGCCACAGAGAAACACGCTTAGATTTACACCCCCTATTTCAGAGCTAATGTGTGTAAAAGACCAAGAGCCACATGTAACTGTCCATGTCGGCCTGGACACCCAGCTGCACATCCAAACAGGCCTCTGGTCCAGAGCTGTACCTGCCTCCCTGCAGCACCTGGGCGTGGTGTATTGGCTGCCTGTGAAGCTCAACTCTAAGATGGCTCCTCCCCGAGGCTTTGTCCCTGCGGACTGACCACCCTGGCTGCGTTTCCGGGGGCCACACCAGTAAAACCCGTTGGCGCCGAGTGAAGTGAACGCTGACTTATTGCAACCCCATGTGTCTCAGAACAGTATTGTGCTCCATGGGGTTTTCAGTGGCTGATTTTTTGGGAAGTAGATAGCCAGGCCTTTCTTCTGAGGCACCTCTGGGGAGAAGACTTGAACTGGCAACCTTTCGGTTAGCAGCTGTGCACATTCACTGGGGGTCACAGGCTGCCCCTATCACTCTGAGCCCTGGGAGCCCAGCCAGGACAGGCTCCTTATCTGTGCAGTGGGGACAAACAGGCTGGGTTGGACAGTGAGCACTGCCTTTGAGTGTCTAGCCCCGGCCAGGCATCCCACCACACAGCAGGAACAAGGGTCTCTCCCCACAGCTGCCAACTCCTCAGAATTAGCGCCGGTGAGCCCTGTTGCCTGCTGTCTCTAGCCTCGGTCTTTGCCCTCTTGTCCCTTCTCTCTCCTTCCTGAATCACAGTCAGTGCCTTCAACCATTCCTCCCACCTCCTCCTGTGACCCTGGGGATGACTGAAGGCAGAGCCTCCCTGACTGCCCCACAGCACCTCCCACATGGGCCTCTTCCCATCTGGACCTGGGCTGCCCAGGCTGCTAGAGCAATGGAAGAGGAGGGCCTGCCAGGGCCATCGCTGCCCCCTCCTCACCTTCCAGCTGGGACCCAGGGTGCCACAGGCAGGAGGGGGCAGGGTGCTCTGCCCTGTGCTCCCCCATCAGTCCCCCATTGCCCTCAAGTTGCTCTCTTTGCCACCCCTGCCTCGGGGTAAGCAGCCTCTCCCCACTGTCCCCATGACCCAGAGTGAGCACCTCATCAACACAACCCTCACCTGTCATCCTGTTCTGACCCTCCAGCGGGGTTTCAGGCTCCTGGCTTCTCCCTTCTAGCCTTGCCTGCCTCAGCCGCCGCCTTGTTCCCCCCAGCTCCAACTCTTTGTGCCTGCTGCTCCCCGACCTGGAATGTTCTCCTCTGCTTGGCTTGCTCAGCCTGGATGCCACCAGCTCACAGTGGCCATCCCGTCCCACTTCTTGCTGAGATGCCCCTCCACACCTTGTTTCTTTGGATTCTTTCCCTCTCTCTTGCCAGACTGGCGGGCCCATTTGCCCAGGTTATGTCCCTATGGCCCAGAGTAGTGCCAAAGTTTAGAAAAGTTTCTGGACAGTGCTCTCGGCCCCAATGTCCCCACAGACTCCCCCAGCCTCCTGACACCCCCACAGCACCTCCCTCTCCAGAAGCCCCCACATCTGCCCCCCTCCAGAAGCACACCCAACTCAAACACCGTCGCCTTTTCCGGGAGCCCTCCATGACTTCCCATGGACTGCCCAAGTTCAGCTCTGTGGGGGAGCCTGCTGTGACGCAGGGCCAAGAAGGCACTCTGCGATCCTGGCCTGCACCCACCAAACCGTCCCCATCCCAGCATCCAGACCCATGAGAGGGGTGATGAGGGGGCCTTCCTGTGAGGACCAGAAGTTAGAGGAGGGTAAGTGGCCACCTCATGCATAAATGACGTTTTATCAGCACCCAGCCCTGTGGGTCACCACCAGCCACTCAGGGAAGCTGAGGGTTTAGGACAAAGAACTGCAATCCAGAAAACAGGAATTATCTGCTCTTTGGCCCTTTACCGAAAATTTCTCCCAGCTCCTGGGTTCAAGTCCTCGGCGGGATGCCTCATTACCTGTGGACATCATTACCAAGGGGCTGAGGGATCACCAGGCCCCACTCTGGGCCAGCCGAGAAGGATGGGGCGACAGTGTGGCCCCTTGCAAACCCCACAGAAGACAGGACCGCCATCAAAGCTATCAGCTCTGACCTAGGGCCTCGGACGCAGAGGTCAGACACTGGCTGTTCCCCCTGCCCTCCCTTCCCAGGCGGACCTCACCTCGTGGGACGCTCTGGCACAGTGGCCTGCCTTGCTCCAAAATCCCTGGACGGTGGGAGACGCCTGCTAAGAGCAGAAGGCCCACAAGGCACTTCCTAAACCCCTAGAGACCTCACCACAGGTAGATGAACCAAGATGCAATTTCCAGCCTGAACCTTTGCTCGGGCCCCTCAAGCTCCTGACTCATGTCCTGAAGCATGCACAGGCTCAGGTCCCACTGCACAGACGTGGGTCCACACATTGCAGGACCTTGCCCAGCACCCACTCCCCACCTGGCATCCTGCCCACACCTTGCAGTGTCCAGGCCACCTGGCCCCCTCACACTCTCCCTGCACCCTGCCCTCATGCCCCCACCACCTCCCAGAGGGGCCTCACTTCCCCCTCAGGGCTCTGCCTGCCTCGGGGCACTGGTCCTGTACCAGTCAGCTTCCCATGGCCAAGGAGTGGCTCCCTAAGGGTGCGCCAGTGTCAGCCAGGCCTCGCGGACTGCGGGCTGGGGTTCCTGGGGTCCACTACTCTGGGTAGCAAGAAGGGACTTGGCCACTCTCGTTGGCAGGAAGATGCAGTATTCACTAGGGCTGGATCCCTGGGTGGCAGAAATGGTTAAGCACTTGACTGCTAACTAACAGGTTCAAGGTTCAAGTCTACCCGACAGCTCTGCACAAGAAAGGCCTGGTAATCTGCTTTTGTAAATATTACAGTCAAGAAAACTCTATGGGGCAGTTCTACCCTGTAACACTTGGGATGGCCATGAGTTGGAGTTCATTCCAGGCAGCTAACAACCACCCTGGGCTGACTCTTGGCAGCTAGAATGATAAAGCTGGACCACATGGCAATGTCTAGTGGAGGCGAAAGAAAAGAGTTGCCTGGGCCAGGCTGAAGGCGGGGTGCAGCCCTCAGCATCGCAGGGATTCCTGTGTGGACGGCTGGGGAAGCGTTTACAGGGTCTGGTTAGAGAGGGCACAGGCACAACTGTACACATCTGGACAAAAGGAAAATCAAAAAACCAAACCCACTGCTGTCGAGTCCGTTCCGACTCATGGCGATCCCATGTGTTACAGAGTAGAACTGCTCCATAGGGTTTTCTTGGCTGTGATTTTTATGGCAGTGGATCACCAGGCCTTTCTTCTGCAGCACTGCGGCTGGGTTTGAGCCGCCAACTTTTCAGGTAGTAGTTGAGGGTAAACTGTTTGCGCCAGCCAGGCAAAGGGCGGCTGAGTCCACACAGGCCCCTGCCTCAGCCCCGGGCCCCGAGGCAAGCACAGGGCACAGCTGCTCTATTAAATCATCTCCTCCTGAGCTGCTTCTTCCTTCTTTATATGAAGAAGCCTGCCCGCCCCCGGGTTGTTGCTGTTGGTAGTTGCGGTGGAGTCCATTCTGACTCATAAAGACCCCATATATGTCAGAGTAGAACTGCTCCATAGGGTTTTCAAGGCTGTAACCTTTCAGAAGCAGATCGCCGGGCCCGTCTCCCGAGGCGCCTCTGGATGGGTGTGAACTGCCAATCTAGTAGTCGAACGGTTAACCATTTGTGCCACTCCGGGACTCCTTCCCCCAGTTTAGGGGCTAGATGGTTTTAATTGTTTCTGGGGGTTGGGAGCCCAGCCTCCTATAACTCTGCCAGGTGAGTAATTTTCTCAGCGCGATGGAGAGCACCGTTCACATCGCGCCCTGTTTTGCTGTGGCCGAAACCACTGTTGTTTAGAAATCATGACTGTGCTCCTACGAAACCGGGGCACAGCAACGCCTGTGCCTGGTTTTCGGAGAAAAAAACGGTCTCTCGGTCTGTTTGCGCGTGTTGGTGCAGGGTGGGCTCCCTGGCTGGCTCTGGGCTTGCGCGTGCCATCAGGGTTTTCTGCAGAGAAGAGCTCGGCCGTGGCAGCTCCACCACTGCCCTGGGTCCCGATTCCCCACCCTGCACGCTCGTTTATTTTTAGTGGCCGTGCTTTTAAAACACCCTCAGTCTAGTTCCTGCTTTTATGTCACCACTTCTGCTAACTCCTGGATTGCTTTTCCGATTTTCTGAGGGGCAGCTTATCTGCAAGGTGACGGAGGAATTCTGCCTGCCTCCGTGCCCCTGAGAGGAACTGCTGCAGATCACCCAGGGCCGGGTGTTACTGTTGTTTCTATAGAGTTGATTCTGACTCCTGGTGAGCCCATGTGTGCAGAGAGCTGCTCCACAGGGTTTTCAATGGGTGATTTTTTTCAAAAGCAGATCTCCAGGCCTTTTTCCTGAAGCACCTCTGGGTGGGTTCAAACTGCCAGCGTTTCAGCTAGTAGTCCATTGTTTACCTATTACGCCACTCAGAGACTCCCTAGGACCAGGACCTGATGCTTTTTCGCAATCCCAGGCATCAGGAGGACAGAGAGGTTTTTAGGAGAGTACACTTTAGAGGATGGAACAAAAAGCATTTAAAAAAAAAAAAAAGGAACAAAATTTCTATATAAACTAACCAAGCTGATGCCTGGCTTACGGCTTAGTAGCCTTGTTCCTAGATGTCGAGGGTGTGAACAGCCTGATGCCATGGAATGAAGAGGAACAAAATGAAGACGCCCCCCACCCTGGGCTTGGGAGCTGGTGCTGGCAACCTACTCCCCGCAATCATTCTGGAGGGCACATGGGGGAGGGGGTTTCATTGGCAGGGGGACAGGAATTCAAGATTGAAGAAAAGGCATTAAAATGGGTGTTATTTTGAAACCACAGCAGTTTCGACAGTTACCCAAGCGGTGCACCGAAACCACACCCAGGGCCGACTTTAGCAAAAACAATATGAACCTGATGGTTTACCACAGCTCGGTACTGCGAGAAAAACGCGGGGGCCGGCCCCACCCTGGGAGTTTGTGTTTTATTCGCCTGGTTCTTGACTTTTAGAACCCGTGCGGGCCCCAGTTGCACAGACCTGGGGGTCGTGGCGAGGATGGGGGCGTCCCTCCTGGACGGTTTGTTTAAAAGCAAACCAGAAATCCTGCCTTTTCCATTGCGCTTTTCAGGAAACCCTTCGCTTGGAAGTCCCTCAGCAGCCACCGCTTCATCACGGAAAAACAATGGAATAAAATATAGACGCACACGCCCTAGTCTTAAAAAAGTCAGACAATACGAAAACTAGGAGAAGGTAGTCTCTCTCGTTTTAAAATCTTTACTTCGGTGGAGAGAAAAGTTCCCAGTGGTTTATGGTTGTCAATAAAGCAATTAATAAAAGCATCGAAATACACACGAATATATGGTGTGTATGTAATTCCTCTATGTGTCTGCATGGGCTTGTCGTGTGCATGCATGTCTGTGTGTGTGGTGTGTGCATGCACGTCTGTGTGGTGTGTGCATGCACGTCTGTGTTGTGTGCATGCACGTCTGTGTGTGTGGCGTATGCATGCACGTCTGTGTGTGGTGTGTGCATGCATGTCTGTGTGTGTGTTGTGTGCATGGATGTCTGGTGTGCATGCACATCTGTGTGTGTGCTGTGTGCACACACCTGTGCTGTGTGTGCATGGGTGTCTGTGCTAAGTATGTATATGCATGTATCTCTGTGTACACTATGTGTGAACCCATGTGTGTTGTGTGCACGTGCATGCATGTCTGGATTATGTGAATGTGTACGCACATCTGTGTGTGTTCATCCCAATCAGACACCTGCTGGGCTCTAACTATAAATTCTCTGCTGTAGTTGGAAAACGGGGTTCTATAGATGACAGATAGATAGAAAAACAAGAAAAACAAACCAACCAAAAACATAAAAACCAAAGACATGTCCTTTTGTGGTGGGGACAGCTGCCCTGCCTCAGCCACCTGCCCACATAGCCCAGGACGCTCACACAGCGTCAGGTTCTCGAGTCACACCAAACTCTGGGGAGGGACATCTCTCCTCAGCCTTGACTTGGTCCTGTCCCCCAGCAGGAAAGCTGAGCTGGAGAAGGGGGAGCAAGAGAGACAACATCTGCACAGGTAGCACCTGAGCCATCACCTCTCAGGGACTCTCCACCCCCCGATCTGTGCCTCGCTCGATGACTCCATCCCCAGCCACACCGTGGGGAAGGCTCATTTTTGTAAGCACGTGGCCAAGCTGCTGGAGTGGGGCTGTGGGGTCCATAAAGGAAGGTGGGTCCCTGCAGCAGCACTACCGCCCGGCTTGCCCGCCCTCCCTCCCCATGGCCGATGTGAGGAGATGGCAGAGCCGAGAGATCAAAGCAGTGCCAGGCAGCGTGGCCCGGAGATAACATCTGAGGTTCCCGCGATCGTGGCGTTGAGATTTTCCACTGAAAATATTTACTGCATTTTCAGAAAACGGCCTAATGCCTGAAAGGGAACAGGATGGGGTTGGGCTCTGAGCAACTGAGAAAAGCTGAACAAATATTTATTATCAGTGTGGAGCCCAGGTGCCCCACAACGAGGGCGTGGTCTGAGGGTCGTGGGGACCGCGCTGATCACACAGGTTCCATGAGTATGGGGTCGCCCTACTATGGAAAGAAAGAGAAGGAAATGGTCGGAGTGGGGGGATAAAGTAGCCACGTTCCCCAGTTCTCCAAAGACCAGTATGTCATCTAGAGTGACAACCCAGCCATTTTCAAGGCTGCCACCAAAAGTTCCTACAAAATTTAGGTGACATCCAGCAGAGGCAACGTTAGTTCTGCTACAAAAAAGGCGGAGGGCATGATTTGGAAATGGATTTACAAATCATGAATCAATCTTCACAACACAGACAGCCCACGACTCTGCCGCCTTCGGAAACATCCCCTTCCTTAGCTGGTGGCTCCTTTGACACATTCTGCCACGCACCTGCTTGCTCCTGCCCCGGGGGGCCCCCTCCTCTGAGGGGCTGGGGTGCCCACCACCCAGGGAAATGGGAGATGCTATCACAGGAGAAAGACAGGTGGGGGAGCCCTGCGTCTGCCACGTGCCGGGAAGCTGCCTCTGCGGGGGCTGGGGGCAGGCACGTGCCCACATTAACACAGCTGCAGGATAGGCACTTGCAGCAGAACAAGAGACTCAAGGAGTCATGTGCGCTGGGGAGTGTGTGAGGGGGCAGAAGACCCCTATTGGGTGGAGGGAGCAGGGCGGAGACACTGGTGGGGAGAGTGCCCCACAGTCTCTGCAGACTCAGGAGCCTGACCACGGTGTGGGGGTGGGGTTCACTTTGCTCTCTAGGGCCTGACCTTCATCACCTGCCTGTGTGTCTCTGCCTTCAACAAGGTCCATGTCCACCCTGTCAGGAACACAGAGGTTCCCACCCAGAGTGTAGCCTGAAGCCCTGCTGCTGAGCCCCTGCACCCGGGGAGAAGCACAGGCCAATGACCCTGACCCCTGCCCCTGCAGGGCAGTAACTCTCACCTGCGCAGACAGGAATCCAGCTCCCCAGGCCTATGTCCCACCCCATGGTTCCCCTGGGACCCCGGCTGGCTGAGCCGACCCCCATTCCAGACCCTCAGCTCGGGCACCACCGGCCCAGGGACAGTGTGTCGCACGACACTCAGCCCACCTTTTTGTGTGCAGGAGGATGGGTGTGCACCAAGCCAGGCAAATGCTGCTTTTTTCAAACCCAAGCAGCTTTGCAGAACAGAGATGGCCCTTTGGGGCAATACGTCTGCAGGTGCTCTGGGTGTGAGAGCCAAAAAAAATTGCATTCCTTCCTCCCATGAAAGCAGGGACCCCTCCAGAACTGGGGGGTAGTGTCAGAAACTGAGGTTCACTTCACACCAGCAAAGCTGGGGGGTGGGGAGGCGGGCCCCCAGCTGCAGGTCCAGCCCCTCTGGACACCACTCCCCCACCACGCCCCACACTGGCCGCAGGGGCAGGATACGCCAGGCCTCTCACAAGGGCTGTGAGCTGACTATTCCAGGTGAAGCCTTTGCTCTAGCCAGCAGATTATCTCTCTGAGATCATCGTGGGAACGGAATTGGAGTAGTTAGCTGCAGGGCCAAGGTGCTAACCGCATGGTGGAGCTGGGGATGCCATGTAACAGTGGGTGCTGTGCCATAAACGGGGACACACAGAAGGAGGGGCTGGCCACTCGGCTCCAACATCCATGCCAATGCGGGCAGAGGAAAGGATGCCCCTGTGAGCTGGTGTGTTTTAAAACTCGGCATCTGCATGGCAGCCACGTCACCCTCACAACCGGGTGGCCTCAACAGTGATCAGGCTGTGTCCTCGGCCAGTGGCAACAGAAAATGGGTTGCTTTTTTTGGAGAACCATTTGAGGCCCATGGGCCGCAGGTTCCACCATGTCTCACCATCCCTGCTCATGACAGAACGGGAAAGGGGAGGAAGGGTTTCACGATCAGGTGGGCGGCTCCACTCGGAGGTGAAAAGGTCATTAAGGAGTAATAAAGGGATCATTAAATTGGGGAGAGGTTAAAGGTTACGGACTGGTTAGCGGTGAAGGTGCTGGAGATGGTGCCACCGGGGTGCTGCGGAAACCACGACGCGAGGCCGTGCACAGGAAGTGGCGAGGGTGGGGCTGCCTGCAGGACCCTAAGGGCTTCTGCTCGCCCCAATCACTGACACCCACACAGCCGTTTCCTGAGCTTGAAAAAAATCTGTTTCTCTCTTTGCAAATCAACAACTTTTACCTAGAAACTACTCCACGGTGACTGCTGACTGATTCCAATCTGTCGTCCGTTGCAGAAAACACGCCTTGTTTACCTGGGGGAGGTGTGTGCACGAGTGAGCTCTAACCGGCAGGTTTCAGAGCTGCCTGAGACATCAACCCAACCTGCCCCAGAAGCTCACCTGCTTGTTACTCAACACCCTGAAAATCAAATCAGCTGCCGTCGAGTCGACCCCCACTCAGGGCAACCCCTGGGTGTCACAGTAGTACTGTGCTCCGTAGGGCTTTCAGCAGCTGATTTTTCAGAAGCAGATCACCAGGACTTTCTTCCGAGGTGCCTCTGGGTGGACTCCAATCTCTCAGTGAGCAGCCGAGTGCGTTCACCATTTGTACCACCCAGGGACTCCACCCTGGTAACACCTTTCTAGAAAAGCCCTTCGAACACGGAAAATCTAATGACAGCACCAAGACTCTGTGCCTTGGACAACGATTCCCAACAGCCACTGGGAGTGCCGCTCCTGGCTTGGGTCACAAGAACTAAGTATAAAAATCTACACGCATGCACAACTCTAGCAGGGAGCTAAGTGGGCTCCTAGCTGAGCTGGGGGTGCTCTCTACACAACTGTGGTGGTGGTTTCACATGTGCGTGCAACGTGTATCCAGCCGCACCCTTTAAACGTGAGCAGCTTATCACATGTCAATTTGACCTCTGTCAAGATCAAAAGCCAAAACAAAAACGGTCCCCACCGCTGTAGAACACCGCACCCACTATTGCCTGGGAGAGAATCCCAACCACTGCACATGTGACTAAGACCTGGCCTGCCTCGGTCCTAGTTCAACAACGGCCGAGCTCTCCACACAGGACCCCGGCCTGTTCTGAGCCTCAGCCCACTGCACTCCAGCATCCTTCCACAGAGAGGTTTCTGTTAAACTGAAGCTTAGTTACGGGAAAAGACCCCTCCTCCCTCATGGCACATACGGCGAGCACTGCCTCCCTCACCCTCGCCTGTTAGAGACTAAATTGTGTCCCCCAAAATGTGTTGTAAATCCTAACCCCAACACCTGTGGATGTGATCCCATTTGGGAATAGGGTTTTATTCATTGCGTTACTGAGGCCATATCTGTGTAGGGTGTGTCTTAAGCCAGTCACTTTCGAGATACGAAAGGAGCAGATGAGGCACAGAATCCAGCACCAGTGGGGGAATGACAGATGCCGTGTGGAGATCACCAAGGAACCAAGGAACACCAGCCTACAGAAGCTGAGACAAGGATCCTCCTCCAGAGCAGACAGAGCACCTTCCTCTAGAGCCGGCGCTGAAATCAGAGTTCCAACCTCCTGAACTGTGAAATAATAAATTGCTGTTCATTAAAGCCGCCCATTTGTTGTATTTGTTACAGCAGCACTAGATAACTAAGACATCCAGGAAATGTGCCGTGGCCCAGGACTCTGTGCCTAATCCCTTGGCCACGGCAGCCCCTCCCAGCCTGTTCCTCTGTGGAGGCAGGCACTAAAGGGCAAGGGTTGATCACTGTGCAGGGTGCAAGACACACACAGCCCCTATGAGGTCGTAGGAGGTCTCTGCTTTCAGTGAGGTGAAGGTGCTGGCTCACAGCACCACCGGGGCAGCAGTGGGGCCAGAGCCTGGCCTGGGCCCTCACTCCACAGTGCAAACCATGCTGGTCAGGGAGTTGCCTGGATTCTGGCCAGTGGAACGAGGGAGGTGGCATCCAATCCATACATCCTGGCCATAAAAGCTCGGTCAGTTCTGAGCTCAGCGGCCTAGCAGGGTCGCCATAGACAGCCAGCCCTGGTTGAGAACATGGCAGCATCTGACCCTGTGGATGCAGGGATGACACTACTTGAAGAGTTTGTAGGGAAAACCATCACCACCAAAGGAGCTGATCTCTTCGCCAGCTTCTCTCCACAAATCGTGACCACCCACAGGGCTGAGGGGGCCCCTGGGCAATAGGACACCCCTCCTCCCCCCACTACCCATGCTATGACTGACAGTCACCCCACAATGCCCTGGGGCTACAAAGGCCCTTGAACGACGGATGGAGTTGGCACGATTTACACCTCCATGCAGAGCTGTGCAGGTGGGGAAGGGCCAGGCAGTGAGAGGAGAAGGCGGCACAGGCCTCACTCTCAAATCATCGCACACTGTATTTTCTTGTCATGCTGTGGTGGTTTGCGTGTGGCCGTGTTGCTGGAAGCTATGCCACTGGTACTTTAAATACCAGCAAGGTCACCCACAGTGGGCAGGTTTCAGTGTAGCTTCCAGACTGAGACAGACTAGGAAAAAAGATATGGCAATCGACTTCCAAAAAATAGCCAACAAAAATCCTATGGATCACAGAATATTGTCTGCAACTCTGACTTGTTTACTTGAGTCATGCCATCAGGAGAGACCAACTGCTGGATGAGGACATCATGTTTGGTAAAATAGATGGTCAGCGAAGGTGAAGCAAACCCTCCATGAGATGAAACAATACAGAGGCCACGACATGGGGTAAAACATACCAACAATCATTGAAGATGGCACAGGGCCAACTTGATGGCAGCTAACAACGTTTGCTTAAAAGAAAGAATTCAGACATCTTAGCGGCTGCCTCCTATCTCAGATAGCCGAAAAGATGGCAGAAGCACCCGTGTTTTCACAACATGCATTCTGAGCAGAGCTTCGGCCTGTACCCGTCAGAAAACCAGCAAGAGCCCCCGGGTCTCAGGTGTGCACACGCAGGCAGACACCTTCCTCAAAGTCCCCCAGAAGCCAAAGCTCCACCAGACGCCATTCACCAAAACACCAGCCGCTCACGTAAGCAGGGTTACGGCAGCAGCTCTACATTGAGGCTGTTAGTGGTTACGTGAAATCGGCAGACACAGCACCCCACCCGCCCCACAGTCTGGACCTACCGCCCAACAGTGAGTACAGTGCAGTGTTTTTCTGTTCAGCCATTTCTTCTGGAAAAAGGAGACCAAAGGAGACACTTAAGCCCAGCACATGGGCAGGCTGCCGCCGCCACTGCCCAAAGATGAAAAGCCCTGCACGGACATGGACCACTTCCCAAGGGCTCTCAGGCCTCTCAGCTCAGCCCTTGGGATGCTGCAGATGGGGGAGGCCTGGGTGGTGGATGGGCCTTCAGTCCAGACCTGGCCCCTCTGGGGGATCGCAGTGGCTGCTCCCCTACCAGCCCTGCCCATCACATGGGTCCCCAATGAGACTACAGCTGTGCAGGGGCTTCCTGAGGGCCAGTGAGTGTCAACATGGTATGTCTAAGCTGGGGGGAGGGGGGCTGATCACCCACTGGCTGAGGCAAAGCAGGGGGAGGCCTAGGTGGGTCTCTATGGAGCCAAGATGGCCCTCACCCAGCCTAGGACCCGCAGGTGTGGCCGAAACATCTCACAGAGGGAGAAGGCTCCCGGAGACGCCTGTGCACTGAGGCCAGTCCAAGGCAGCCACCAAAGCCCCTGCTACTGAACATTCTGAACAAACTTCCTGTCCTGGGGGTGTATGGCTTGCAGGAGGACACAGTGGAGGGGACAGGTGATGAGGTGGGAAAGAAGACATTTCCGTGAGAGGGACTGAGATGAAGCACCATCCTGTGAACTATGGGAGTGGCTGGCTCCTCAAGGCCCAACAAATGTGCACTGCTGTGTGTGTGAAAGCATACCCATGCACGAGCCTATGAGCACATGTGCACATGTATTAATTCATACATGTGCACACGTGGCTACAAGTGCACACATGCATGTGAGTCTGTGCCTGTGTGCATACATGTACAAGTGTATACGTACACATGCAAATCTGTGCCTGGGTGCATACATGTGCAAGTGTGTGTATGTACACATGAAACCTGTGCCTGCATGCATACATGCGCAAGTGTGTACATGCACATGTCAATCTGTGCCTGTGCGCATACATGTGTGTACATGCACACGTGAATCTGTGCCTGTGTGCATACATGTACAAGTGTGTACATGCACACGTGAATCTGTACCTGTGTGCATACATGAGCAAGAGTGTACATGAACATGTGAATCTGTGCCTGTGTGCATACATGTACAAGTGTGTACGTGCACACATGAAATCTGTGCCTTGTGCACGCATGTGCGAGTTGCACTGCACATGGGTGCATATGGGGGTGTGTACATGTGGGCACATGCACACGTGAGTGTGGGTATGTGCATACACAGACATGTGCACACATGTGAATCTATGCATGTGTGCACAGGTAAGCAACACGTGTGCAGTGTAAATTTGTGCATGTGTGCACATGTACAAGCATGTGAGGATGTTGCACATGTGAATTTATGCAAGTGTGCACATGTATGCATGTGTGTGCGAACGTGTATGTGCTTATGTGTAGACGTGTGTCTATATGTGATGAACATGTGTGCACGTGTACAGGCCCTCCCACTTCCCAGGCAGAGGAGGAAGCCTGAGGCCAGCCCATCAGGAGACCACCAGGGACCCCAGGAGCCCTGCCTCTGTGGGAGGTGCTGTGGCCTCTCCTGGGGGGAGAGAGTCTTCTGCTGTCATTTCTCCTCTGTTTTAAGGGAAACACCTTTGATGTGTGGCTGACAGAACTTGTCTCCTTACTCATCTGTTTCTGCTCACAGCAAGTTAGTGCTGTAAAAACACAAGAGCGTGGGCCATACTTTCACCTGAGTCCTCTGCAAGGAGGTACATGGCACCGCAGGTGGGGCCCTGTCCTCCTGAGGAGGGCTGGTGGTCCAAATGAGAGAAAGGGGGGTCTCTGCTGGTCTGTGGCCCACAGAGGGGATAATCAGCTGGTCTTGAGTCAATTACTACTCGTCATCAGCTAGCTGGGTGCAGATGGAACCTTCTCGAAGGGTTTTGAGTGCCACAGCAACAGAGGGGGTGGAATCGTGGGAAACACGCCTGTCTGGGGTGGGCCACATGGAAGAGAGTGGCTTTCCCACCGGCTACCACAATCTTGGGGCAGTTCAGGTGAGGCCCAGTCTAGAAATGAGAGGACAGAAGGGACACCGCAGGCTGTGTACTGGTAAAACAAACAATGGGGGTAGACTGCATGGCTGGGGATCCACATGAACCTCTGTCCGTGGAGCCACAGCTTCCTGCGTTAGACTGGCACACTCAACTGCCAGCCTGACTCTGCTGTCCAGGAGATTCTTGTCTAAAACCCATGCCTGGATTAAGTCCTCAGACCCTCTGGGGACACAGAAAGAAGAGGTGGGGTCTACAGCAGAGACCCCCATTCTGAGTCTGCTGAGATGCTGAAGAGGCAGAAGGAGGAGGGCGCACAGAGCCATCTACTTCCTCCTCACCCATGGTTCTATCCCAGGGGGTCAGAGCGTGGAAGGACCCCACTCCCCACCCCATCCTGACCCCTAGCCCCTCTGCTGATTCGGGAAGATGATGGAAAGAGAAAGGCGAGAGCTCTAGGACCACAGGGTTCCCTGGGCTTGTCAGAGCACCAGGGCGCCCAGGGCAGTAGGGGTGCTGCCCAGCCCTGGCCAGAGCCCTTCCAGCTCTGAGACACCCTGCAGCTCCACATAGAACAGATGCCATGTCCCCCATGAGCCTGCGGCTGGGACCCCAGGCCAGGCGAGGTGGGTGCGGGGCGCTGAGCACGGATGTGGGCCTGGATGACGAGTGAGCCCTTCTCGCTGTGCATAGCTTGCAACTCCAGTGCGTCCGCTCTAGCTCTGGGAGGGTCAGCAGGGGCTGTCGTCCCCCAGTCTGACAGCAGCGGCTGGGGCAGTGAGTGGGGGGCGCGCGTACTGACCGCTGGGTGGGTGGGGCCGAGGAGGAGCGGGCTTCTTCGGAGGCAGAGCGGGAGTGTCCTGTTTACTTTTAAAGGGATCCTCTGAGAATCCTGCTCCTCCAAAGGAGGAGGCGAACGGGTCAGAAGGTGGGGGCTGAAAAAGAGGACACGAGAGAGGCATGATCAGCCATGAGGACGGAGGCACAGCGCCTGCCCACACATGCACATACGCACGGGAGCTTGGACCTGGGCCATATAGCCTGTTCTCCTCTGCTGTCCACAGCCGGATACATACGACACAGCCGTACAAAGCACCCACTGCCGCATCCTGGGTGCTCCAATGCCAGGTGTTCGTGCAGGACCCCTGTGCCCCCTACCCCGCCTCCTGCTTATACTTTAGAGGTGTAGCTCCGGGAAACATTCTCAGACCCCCACCCCGCCCCCGCCGCCCTGGGCCGGCTACATGCTTGGTGCGGACCCTCCAGGTGCCACTTCCTGGTCAAGCGCTGGGCTGTGAAGGGACCTCTGGGCCCTCTGCACCCCCTGGGCCAGGGTGGGTGCCGGTGCCCCCCAGCAACTTGAGCCAGACCCACCTCATGCAGCCGCATGCCCGCCTGGGCCACAGCCCCTCAGAGAGGCTCTCGCCACCTCCCCCCACACACCCATCTTCTCAGTCTAATCAGGTCACAGCCCCCAGCTTTAAATACATAGATAAGAAAATAAAAATAAAACAGCCTCTGAGCATCCTGAAGGGCACGGACCTTCATCACCCAGTTCCTGCCACCTCCACTTCCTGCCTGCTGGACTTAGCTGCCATCTCCATGCTCCTGTGCCATGGGGTCTCCTGCTCGGGAGCTCAGCCACCCCTTCTTCCTGGAGCACCCTCACTCCCCAGGGGCACCTTCTGATGCCCTTCCTCCCCTGCCAGCTGTAGCCTTGGGAGGGATCCTACTGACAGCATCTCCATTCTACCCACAGAGAAGCTGAGGCGTGGAAAAGTGGCCATCAATGGAGGAGCCAGCTGGCCTCCTGGTACCATCCTCAGCTGGTGTGACCCACCCACCCCCATGGGTGGATCTGGCCACAGGACACACAGGGCACGGATGTGAACAAAGGACAGAGCAGGTGCAAGGGGTCAGGGGCAGGAGAAGTCCCAAAGAAGATGGGATCACCCTCAGACACCTTCTGAGCAGGCTGTGCACTAAGACCACCCGCCTGCTGGGAAGATTCTGTGAGGGACAGTGGGCCTCGCAGGGCAGGCCATGCAGGCAAGTGGGCAAGGAGGGGCTGTAGCAGGTGGTCGCCCTGCCTACCAGCCACGTACCCCTCCCCAGCCCTCAAAGCACTGCCCTTCCCCAACCCTCTCCGCCTACCCGGGCTGCCCCGCCCCCCTTGGCTCTGTGGACAGTTGTCCTTTGGTGAATCTCTTCAAACATCGCTGCTCGGTTTCCACAACACCTGCCTGGTCAGAGGCAGCCTGGGACCGCAGCCCTGCTACCTGCATGCTGCTCAATGCCTCAGTTTCTCCACCTGCAAAGTGACAATGACTCCAGGACACACATCACAGGGCTGTGGCAGGAACTAAATATATCCATACACAAAGCGCTGGGCCCAGAGAGGCCGACAGAGCCAGCACCAGGATTCTCAGGTGCCAGGCACGCAGACAGAGCCACACCAGGACGCTGTGCCCACTGCCCCTGGGGTACTTGCAGCAGTTCTGAAGGTAGGGACTTGGGGGCTCGGTTTTGAATTTTGAAATGAGTGATCTGGAGCTGTTGTTTGGGAGAGAAGGATAAGGAAGGGAACCAACGAGGCACAGGGCACTCCTGCCATTTCTGGAACACACATACACACCTTGCACAAGGTCCCCCCTGTGATCACAGTCACGTCCTGAGACACAGCCACAGGAGCTACAACTACTTTCTTTGCGGAAAGGTGATGAGATACACCCTGAGGTTCTGCCCAACCCCCACCCCTGGGTGCTGGGGAAGGCTAGCTTGGGAGGAAGAAGCACAAGGAGGCGAGGTAGAAGGGAAAGGAGCTCCCTGGAAGCCTCGCCCTGTTCACCAGGAATCCAGCTTGCATCCTCTGCCCCTCCCAACCCTTTGGGGCGGTGCTCTACTGCCCTTGGGAGCTACCACTCACGGAGCGCCTGGAGGATGTCAGGGTCCGAGCACCTGCAGGCTCCAGTACTGGGTTGGCTGACATCACTCAGCTCAGAACTCATCAAAGGGGAGAGCTATCAGCATGCTGAGACTCCAAGTGCTGGAGCCCTGGGCAGACAAGCCGGTTCTACCCCACCCACATCTGCGTGATGCCCAAGCCTGTCTGTTTCCCTGGGAGGGCAGGAGGGTCTCCCCTGCCGTGGGGAATGCATCACTACTCTAACCACCAAGCCCGTGTCATTTCCAAATCCTAAATTTCACTACTTGAAATTTCCCAAGAAGTTTCCTTTGGGACCTAGCCCTTTCCTACTAGAGCTTCAGCTTAAAGGAAAGTTACTATTTTTAGAGCAGTTTCAGTAAAAACGTTAGTGCCTCTCTCGGGTGGGCAGGAATGTAGCAGGCTTCAAAAACAGGACCGAATGAAAAGCTATTGCGAGAAGTAGTCACCAGAGAGACAGGTCTGAGTTCACATTTTAAAAGAACTGGTTTAAAGCCAATGACTCGGAAGTCATTTTTTTTCAAACAGCCCTAAATACAAAGGCATGGCTTTAAAAAAAGGTAGAAAAGTCATTAAAAATGGGCAGAAGCCAATCATGCCAAGTTCTTGATATTTTCTTTGGGGAAGGTGGTGCCGGCGACATAATTTAGACTTTTTATTTTTTATCCTCAAATGCTTCCTAGGATAGATTTTGACGGATTTTTTTTTTTAATTGTGGTAAAAAATATAAGCAACAAAACATTTACCCATTCAACAATTTTTACTTTTGCAATTCAGTGGCTTTGATTACATTCATCATGTTGTACAACCATTCTCATTATCCTTGTCCAAAGGGTTCCACTACCGTTAACAGAAGCTCAGCTTCCCCTGGGCAGAAACTCTTCCTTGCACCCCTGGTCACCACTAATAAACTTTGCTCTCTATGCATCTGCCTATCTTAGACATTTCACCTAAGCAGAATCATACACTATCTGTCCTTTTGTGACTGACTTCACGCAGCACGTCTTCAAGGTTCATCCTCTTTGTAACAAGCATCAGGACACTTCATTCCTCTTTTTGTGCCTAAGTAGTATTTCACTGTATGTAAGTACTACATTGTGTTTATCCACGCATCTGTGGATGAGCGCTGGGGAATTTTATTTTTTGTGGTGAAAATATACACAACTACACATACACGAATTCAACAATTCCTACATGTATAATTTAGTGGGGAATTTTTTTTTTTAAATTAATCTAGCCTAGGTACTATCTAGAAAAATCTCTTTGGGGAGGACCCCAACTGAGAGTGGAGGTGTAAAGACCCTCCCAGAGGAACCTACTGGAACCGGCTTGCTCTTCTTTAGCTACACCAAGCAGAGGGTCCTAGAGCAAGGGCAGGCTCCCTCGGCACTGCCTCCCCACCCCCACCTCCCCACCCACTCTGATGGGGGAGAGCTAGTGAGGTAAAAAAACAACCAAAAAAAGCCACCTTCTCGCCACCTTACTTTCGCTTCCTTCAGCATTTTATTTATACCCACGATGTTGTTCTTGAAAAACAGAGAAAACCCACAGGCAAAAATAAGGCACTATGCGGGAAGGCCACTACCAGGCATGTGAGCGTCGTGAGATCAGGGGCAAAGGAACGCAGGACACAACAAGGCAGTTCAGGCACACATGTTCCCTGGCGCTGTCCAGCACAGGCCTGGCCTACCACCGTGGACAAGAAGTGGGCTGAGGACCAGGGAGAGGGCCAGGGCTGGAAGGAGGAAATGGATTTCAGGGAGAGATGGGCAGGACACCAGGAGCAGCTGGGCTCTGACCATCTTCCCAGGTGGTCTCAGCAGCTATGGGGAATGCCAGGCCTGGAAGGGTCTGGAAGGGCCATTCCCATGGTCCAGAACTGAGAGTCCCCAGACTGGCTACCTGCAAGGCCCTCAGAGATATCCACTCCATTCAAACTCGTCTAGAAACAGGGGTCCTCACTTGGCTCTCAGCCTTGTCTGGCTCCAGCCACGTGGGCCCATGCTTCCTCTGTAGACAGTAAGGGGGACGTGGAGTCTCTGTAGCCCCCACCTCTGTGCCCAGGAGAGGGCCCTGACAGCTCAGGACACCCCTGAGCCCCTTCCCAAGAGACTGCTGCCACCTTGTGGCAGGAGCCCAAGTCACACACCAGCCCCAATTAGTTTTCTGATTTCAGGGGGCAGTTTCTACCCACTCGACTAGGGGATTCCTAAGAGAATGAGGATGGAGCTGGGGCAGGGGGGTAGGCAGTGCTTTGGGGGGCACCCACTCAAGGGCCGTGCTCACTCCCCTCAAAGACACCAAGTGTAACAGGCATGAGGTGAGGTGCAGGTCTGTGGGACACGGGGGAGGGGCTCACATGGCTCCCACAGTGCTGTACACAGAAGTTGGGCTTGTGTAGCCCCTTTCCACCAGGAGGCAGGCTCCAGGAGGGCAGGCAGGCATGTGGTAGGGATCGCTGGAGTCAACGAGGAGAACAGGGCTCCCCCTCTGCTGAGTGACCGCAGAAGCCCTTCACCTGCGCATGGGACCCCCCCCCCCACTGCCCAGGGGCTATATGAGAAGGGGCAGAGGTAAGTGGAGGACCAAGAACGTGGCCAGAGGCCGAGGGGGCAGGGGACGGACCTTTATTTTCATCATAGAAACACTGATCGATCACTAAAACCAAAGACTACTGAAAGTCACACCGAAAGAGAGCTGACCCTCACTCACCCCCATCCCCACATACCATAGATACCATTTCCAACTTTCTAGCAGTTTCCTCTGGAATTTGCCTCATAAATCACAGGCTTCTGCTGCTATCTCTCGATTTGTCTGTGTTGAACATGACCCACTGATGGGCTTCCTGCTGCAGTGAAGACTTAGCTCTCAGACTATGCCCCCCTCAAGCCCCTCGGTAAAGCGACAGCACACTGGGGGCAGCACCACAGGCGGCATACACATAATTATGTCCACGCAGATACTGTCCGGCCAAATGTCGCCCCATGGCTGGTCTCCTTCCGGAACAGCACATTTCACCTCCTCCACACTCCTCTCTCCACACCCCTCTCAGGCCTGCCAACACCTCACACAGAGCTCCAGACACGCCCGCCTTGGTCACTTTCCCTAGACGCATGCTCACACCTGCAGGCCCACTGCCCAGACCCCTGGATGTCTGTGCCCAGTGCTCCCCGCCCCACCCTGGGGCTGTCTCAGCCACACCAGCAGCTGCATCGCCCAGGCTGGATGGCCATCGGGCACCTGTGGAGCTGCCAGAGGAGCCAAGGGGCCTTCATCCAGGGCCTGGCCACACCTCACACGGAGGAATCCTGGCTCTGGCTCCTTCTCTCAGAGGAAAGGAAACAGCTTGCCAGGCCTTGTCCTCTCTGTCACAATCGCAGGATGAAGGTGCCGGAAAGTACAGAAGTGACACAGGTATATAAGTGACATACACACATATGTGATATAGACAGTGGCACTGGGCAGCCCACACCATGATAAAGGATACTGGCAGAGCCAGGGGCACAGTGGGGGCTTTACCTTGGACATCTGGCTGAAGTCGGCAAAGCCCTCAGCACTGTTGAAGGACCCACTTCCAAAAGGGTCTAAGGTTCCAAAGGGATCTGCAAGTGGCACCAACAGAGTCAGAGTTACAGGTCTTCAATAGGACATGCCTTCCAGGGTTGGGGGGATGTCACCTCCTAGTACTTGCCAGCCTGACTCGGGCCATTCAGAAAGGTCGCACTGATATGCTAGAGACATGCATGTGAGTGGAGGTTCTCACCAAGGTCCCAGCCATGGGGATCCTCAACGAGACCCATGGAGGTCCTGAACAAGGCCCCTGCCCCATGGAGGGCCTCATCAAGGTCCCAGCCATGGGGATCCTCAACGAGGCCCATGGAGGTCCTCAACAAAGCCCCTGCCCTGTGGGGGGCCTCAACAAGGCCCCTCCTCCATCCCCACTCATGGTCTACCCATCTGCATGAGATGCCTTCCTGCCAGGACAGGCAGCTCTAGGAGAGCCAGCGGGCCACTGACCTGGAGTACAGGCTGCCAGGCCAGGCAGCTCCCAAAAGGCAGTGGTGGTCCACTCACATGACCCCCTCTGTATGTCTTATCCTGTAAGATGAGGCTCCTTCACACACAGCACCCACCACACAAATCAGCACCCTCGACTGAACTTTGGGTTCTTTCAGGAAAAAAACCCAAAGACACAAGCCAACGATTTAGAAAGAGGAATGAGTAAATAGTAGCCGACAACATCAGAGTTATTACTGAATTCTCACTGCCAAGTTCCTTTCCAGAAGGATGCCGGCTCTTGCTCAGGAAGATGAGCAGCGGATACAATACTCATTTTGGCCCCACTATCTTGGGCAAGGGCATGAGAATCGCTGACTGATGACATGAGCACTGAAGATACACTAGGTTTCGAAAGGGAAGCACTAACTGGGTGGACTCCTCCACTGCCCATTGAAGAGTCAGGAAGAAAAATAACCGTCAGGCTCACCTGATCCTTTTGAGGAGACACTGGAGGATGAGAAAGGATCACTGGACTCAAAGGGGTCGAGCTGAGGGAAAGGAGAGAAAAGAGAGTGAGAAGCAGTTCATTTGTCCACCACCCATTCATTTAACCACACACGTCTCCTGTCATGCACACCCAGGGCCAAGCTGTGGGGAGAAGAACGTGGAATAAATTAAGCCTGGAGTTCTGCTCTCAGTATGGCATAGTAAACTCCTCACAGACCAACTCTCCTGCAAGTAAAACCTACACATTCTGGACAAAATACAAAAGCAGCCACCTCAAGGCTCAGAAAGCGAACCACAGCAGGGAGATACTGGAGGAGAATTGGGACTTGGCTGAATAGACCAGTGCGAGACGAGTTTTCTATTCTGGCAGCTACAATCTGAGGGCAGACAGCAGCTGCAGCGCGGTGCGGGGTGGCTACAACTCCAGGAGGACATGTTCTGTCTTTCTGGCCTGAAGCCAGAGGAAGGAGCATCAGGACAGCCATGGCCATGGGCACGACAGAGGGCATCAGAAAGGAGAGAGGCAGAGATGAGAGCCCTGAATTCCATTCCAGCCAAAATCTCTGGCTGACTCCTGAGCCACAAGTGCACGGGAAAACTCAAAGCAGCTTTGCCAGCTAAGGCTGAAAGACCTCAACCAAGATCTGAATTTCTGCCTACCGCAGGTGAGAGAGCCTGCAGTGAAAGCCTAACTTCATGACCAGCTCAAACAAAAACATCAATACTCTATGGAGGAATATAACAGATCAGTCTCGTCCTCACAACACAGCACTCATAACGCACAGGATAAATCTCCAGATTACTCAACATACAAAGAACCAGAAAATGTGGCCCTTTATCAAGGAAAAAAGAAGCCCTGGTGGAGCGATGGTTAAGCACTTGGCTATTAACCAAAATGTTGGTAGATGGAACCCACCAGCAGCTCCATGGGAGAAAAGACTTAGTAATCGCCTCCTGTAAAGATTACACCATACAAAAACCCTGTGGGGCAGTTCTACTCTGTCACACAGGGTCACTACTGGTTAGAATCCACTTAATGGCACACAACAGCAACGGAGTCAATCCCAAGATCACCCAGGGGTTGGAATTTTTAGATAAGGACTTTAAAGCAGTAATCATAATTATGCTCAATGAGACAAAGGAAAACACACTTATAACAAAAGAAAAAACAGGAGATCTTGGCAGAAAAATCAAACCTATAAAAAAGAGGCAAATGGAGATTCTAGAATTGAAAATGTTAATATTTAGAACAGAAATTTTGCTGGGTTAACTAAACAGCGGAAACCCCGGTGTGTAGTGGTTCAGTGCTACAGCTGCTAACGAAAGGTTGGCAGTTCAAATCCACCAGGCACTCCTTGGAAATTCTATGGGGCAGTTCTACAATGTCCTACAGGGTCGCTATGAGTCGGAATCGACTCGATGGCAACAGGTTTGGTTTGTTTTTGTTTTTTTTTACTAAACAGCAAAATGCAGGCAACAGAGGAAAAAGTAAGTGAATTTGAAGACAGAGCAATAGAAACTGTCCAATCTGAAGGAGGAAAAAAAAAAGTGAAAAGAAAATAAATAGAGCCTCAGGGACCTATGGGACAATATCAGCAGGTCTAAGGTAAGTGTAACAGGAATCTCAGAAAGAGGGAACAGAGAGAACAGGGCAGAAAAAAAATCTGCAGAAATAATGGCCGAAAACTGATCAAATTCAGAGAAAGACATAGATGTATATATTCAAGAAGCTTAGCAAACCCCAAGCAGCATAAATACAATGAAAACCACACCCACACACTTCATAGTAAAACTACTGAAAACCAAAAATAGAGGATCTTGAAAGCAACTAGAGAAGAGTGACACATTATATACAGGAAGAACAAGTATTCAAAATACTGATAACTTTTCATCAAAGACAATAGGTGCCAGAAGAAAGTGGAACATTCCTAAAAGAGCTGAAAGAAAAAAGCTTTCAACTCAGAATACCCAGCAAAAATATCCTCCAAGAATGATGACAAAGTAGACGTGTACTATAAAAAATGCTAAAGGAGGTTCTTCAGGTTGAAGGAAAATGATAATGGGGAAAAAGCAGAATTCAGAAAGGAATGAAGAACACTGAGATAACAAATACTTGGGTAAAAACAGACTACATTTTCCTCTTAATTTCTTTAAAATACATACATACAATGGATCAAGGCAAAAATTATAACACTGTCCTATGGAGCTTTGGTGGCACAATGGTTAAGAGCTCAGCTGCTAACCAAAAGGTCAGCAGTTCAAATCTACCAGCCACTCCTTGGAAACCCTATGGGGGAGTTCTACCCTGTCCTATAGGGTCACTATGAGTCGGAATCGACTTGACAGCAATGGGTTTTTGGGATAATGTATGTGGATGTAATTCATATAACAGCTATAACACACAAAAAATGCTGGGGTGGGGGTGGATAAATAGACCTATATGGTTGGAAGGTGTCTACATTTTACATGAAGTGATACAATATTAACTCCAAGTAGTCTATGAAAAGAAAGTATATGGTAATCCCTACATCATTCTCTGGAGTCTCTGAGTTGTGCCAACAGTTAACTTAATGGCTTAGGTGCTAACTGAAAAGTTGGAGGTATGAGTCCATTTAGAGCTGCCTTGGAAGAAAGGCCTGACAATCTAACTCTGAAAAATCAGCCACTGGAAACTTCATGGAGCACAGTGCTTCTCTGAAACACGTGGGGTCACCATGAGTTGGGGTCAATTCGATTACAACTGGTTAATAGGTTACGGCATCCTCTAAAAACAATGTAAAGAGGCATAGTAAAAAAGCCAATTGATACAATGGAGGAACAACAACAAAAACAAGTGAAAAAGTGAAAGCAATAATAGTAGACTTAAATCCAACTATATCAGTAATTACATTAAATGTTCAATGAATTAGACACTCTATTTAAAAAGCAGAGATTTCCAGATTGGATAAAAAAGTAAGCCCCCAATATAAGCTTCTCCCGACTGGATAAAAGAGCAAGCCCCCACTCTATGCTATCTACAAAAGACATACTTCAAATATAAAGACTCGAGCAGATTAAAAGTAAATGGATGAAAAAAGATATATTATGCAAAGAGTAAGCATAACTCATCTGTCAGTTTGTTGTACTGTGGTGGCTTACATGTTGCCGTGATGCTGGAAGCTATGTTACTGGTATTTCAAATACCAGGAGGGTCATCCATGGTGGACAGGTCTCAGCTGAGCTTCCATACTAAGACAGACTAGGAAGAAGGACCTGGCACTCTACTTCTGAAAAAGTTAGATAGTGAAAAGCTTATGAATAGCAGCAGAACACTGTCTGATATAGTACTGGAAGATGAGCCCATCAGGTTGGAAGGCACTCAAAATACAACTGCGGAAGAGCTGCCTCCTTAAAGTAGAGTCAACCTTAATGACATGGATGGACCTTCATCTGCTGATGTGACATGACTCAAAATGAGAAGAAACAGCTGCAAACATTCATTAATAATCAGAACGTGGAATGTATGAAGTATGAATCAAGGAAAACTGAAGTCGTCAAAAATTAAATGAAACACTTGAAGACCAATATCCTAGGCATTAAGCTGGTAATAGGGAACCCGAGGTTGAGATGGGAGAGTGCTGACATGTCGTGGGTAGTTAACCAATCTCATAAAACAATATGTGTACTAACTGTTTAATGAGAAACTAGTTTGTTCTGTAAACCTTCATCTAAAGCACAATAAAAATAAAAATATCCCAGGCATTAATGAGCTGAAATAGTCTGGTATTGGCCATTTGGAATAAGACAACAATATGGTCCACTATGCTGGGAATAACAAATCAAAGAGGAATGATGTCACATTCATCATCAAAAAGAACATTTCAAGAGCTATCCTGAAATACAATGCTGTCAATGATAGAATAATACCCATAAGTCTACAAGGAAGACTAGCTAATACGACTATTATTCAAATCTATGTACAAATCACTAATGCCAAAGATAAACTGAAGATTTTCATCAGCTTCTACAGTCTGAAATTGATCAAATACTCAATCAAGATGCACTGATAATTACTAGTGATTGGAATGTGAAAGTTGGAAACAAAGAAGGATCAGCAGCTGGAAAATATGGTCTTGCACTTACTGATGGAGATCAAGGACTACAGAGTTCAGTACGGATTACATCTCTATGAACATAAAGAAAACAAAAATCCTCGCAACTGGACCAATAAGCAACATCTGATAAACAGAGGAAAGACTGAAGTTGTCAAGGATTTCATTTTACTTGGATTCACAATTAACACCAGTGGAAGCAGTAGTCAAGCAATCAAACAACGTATTACATTGGGAAAATCTACTGCAAAAGAGCTCCTTGAAGTTTAAAAACCAAAAATGTCACTTTGAAGACTGAGGTGCACCTGACCCAAACCATGGTATGCTCAATCGCCCCATATGCATGCAAAAGCTGGACAATGAATAAGGAAGGCCAAAGAAGAACTGATGCCTCTGGATTATGGTATTGTCATATATTGAACATATACTGATATATATAACTGACTCATTTGAATTATGGTGTTGGCGAAGAATATTGAACAAATCTGTCTTGGAAGAAGTACAATCAGATGCTCATTAGAAGTGAGGAAGGCAAGACTTCATCTCACATACTTTGGACATGTTATCAGGGTGGACAAGTCCCTGCAGAAGACACCATGGTCAAGCCCCCTTTGGTTTTAAATCCTGTCTGACACAAATTTAACAAAGTCAGTTGTGCCTGACATCGTTCAGAACACATGGCCTATCACAGACTGATATTGCTCATGTATGCCACACACACTACATGCTATGGCCTGTCAGGAAGGACCCTCCTAGTTGGCTCTAGTTAATTAGAAGTATCTGGGTGAAAATGACTATTGTCAAGGATTTCATTCTCCTTGGATCAACAACCAGCACCCAAGGGAATGAAAGCCAAGAAATTAAATGATGTAGTGTACTGGGCAAATCTCCCACAAAAGACATCTTTCAAGTTTTCATAAGCAAAGATGTCACTATAAGGACTAAGGTGTGCCTGACTCAAGCCATGGTCTTGTCCATCGCCGGATATGGAGAATGAAAAAGAAAGACCAAGGAAGAAGTTATGCATTCTAACTATGGTGATGGCAAAGAACATTGTCAGAAGAACAAACAAATCAATCTTAAAAGAAACATAACCAGAATGCTCCTTAGAAGTGAGGATGGCGAGACTTTGGCTCACTTACTGTGGACACATCGTCAAGTAGAACCAATTGCTAAAAACGGGTATCATGGTTGATAAAGGAGACAGTGAAAACAAGGGAAACCCTCAATGAGATGGACTGACACAACAGCTCAAACAATGGACTCAAACATGTCAAGAGTCATGAAAATGGCACAGGACACGACAACGTTTTGTTCCGTTGTACCTAAGTTGGCCATAAGTCAGAGCCAACTCAAGGCCAACTGACAAATAAACACAAAACATCTGGATGAAGTTGCCAGGCCGAGAGTTTGGACTTTCTCCTGCAGGCAACAGGGACCTGCCCCCAAGTGCTAGACAGTTGCTGAAAGATCATGGGGGCGGGGTTCTGCCTGTGTGTGTGGGAGGGGGGTGGGAGTAGTTGTTTTTGTTGGGACACAGAGCAGTAACGGGGTCGAAGACTTGAGGCAGAGAAACCATAAAGGTGGGACTAAGCTTGAGTAATGATGGGATGGAAAGGGAGACAGGTATCAGCAGTATGCAGGGGAACTTCTCACCCCGACATGGGGCCCCTGGGTCACTGCTGAGACACCTGGTTCATGGGCTGAGAACCTTGGAGGCAACTCCTAGCATGACCGCCCCTCCCCATCCAAGTATGAGGTCTGTGACCAGCACCTGGAGACCGGCTCAGTGGGCACACGCACCACCTGTGTTCCTCACACTGACAGGACGATTAGGAAAGACTCAGTCAGCGGCTCCTTCTAGGGGGGAGTGCTGAAGGGAAGGGTAGTTTTCATGCATACGAATGAACATGCAGTATCACCTGGTCCTGCCCAGAAACACTCACCTTGGAAGGCAAGGAGGGGTTTTTCGTGAAAGGGTCTGAGGTAAATGGGTCATTCTTCGTCTGCTTCTTGAAGAAGTCATCAGTGGCAGATCCACGGAATGGGTCACTTTCTTTGAAGGGGTCCCCTCCAAATGGATCTAGTAAGTGAAGGAAAAATATCCCATGAATAAACAACACTGTGCTTGGGGAAGGGTCCAAGTGGCACAGTTTATGTAACTACTAACTTAAAGGTTAACGGTTTGAATCTACCCAGTGGTACTCAGAAAGAAAGCCTGGCCAATCTGCTTCTGTTAAGACGGTCGTTGCTACTGTTAGTTGCCATCAAGTTGATTCTGACTCATGGTAACCCCATATGCGCAGAGTAGAACTGCTCCATTAGGGTTTTCAAGGCTGTGACCTTAAAGAAGCAGGTGGTCAGGCTTTTCTTCCGAGGCCCCTCTGGGTGAGTCTGAACCATCAACCTTTTGTCTAGTAGTTCAGGGTTTAACCATGTGCGCCACCTAGGGACTCCTTCGTTAAGATTACAGCCGAGAAAATACCATGGAGTAGTTCTACTCTGTAACACGTGGGGTTGCCATGAGTTGGAATTGACCTGACCACAACTGAAAACGACAACATGCTCAGGGAAAGAACCCAGGCCCAGAAGAACACGTCTGTCTGATGCTAGGTATAGGACATTCTAGAAAAGGTAAAACTACAGAGACAGAGCGCAGATCAGTGGTTGCTGGGGCAAGGGCAGGAAAGATAAAAAAGGGGCAAAAGGGGGCCTTTTGGGGTGATGGGCTGTTGTACATCTTACGTGACTCCCCACTTTGTCGAAAGGCACCTAATTATACTCAAAATTGGTGGATTTTGCTGTGTACAAATTATGCCTCTTGATAAAGCTGATTTAAAATACAGTAAAAATAAACAGTGTGATCTCAACATGGTACCCATGCTGTGTTCTGCTCCAGCACTCAGACAGGGCATGGGCATGGAGGGTGGGAGAAGAGAAGGCACCAGAAGCAAACGAGAGACCAGGCTTGCTCGCAAAGGGGGCGAAAATTCCCAGTGTGCACCCTGACTTTCCTGGGGTCTGTGGACAGAAGTCCCTTGTGTATAGGGACCGCACAGAACACCGATACAAACGCCAGGGGTGTCTCTGACCCCAGTGACCAAGTTGTCATAGGCATGTCCACAAAATCACCTCACTAGTGGGAGATGCTTTTGTAGTTTAGCTTCTTGACATGCTGGAAAATTGTCGAGAAGGGGCACAAAACTGTAAAAAGGAGAGAAGATGTCATTTCCAGGTTCCTTTGGAAACTTAACTCCCTACCACCATGTACTAGGAAACCTAGCAGAGGAAGCTGGAAGGTGGTTGTCTGTTTTCTTTGACTTTAGCTAGGGATGGGACATTCTGAGGACTAGTCCATAAAACATTTCTTTTACCTGTTGAAGCAGTCTGCTGTTCTGCAAAAGGGTCATTCTGGAAAGGGTCACCTAGGTTATAAAAAAAAAAAAAAAGGTTATAGAGGAGAGAAATGCTTAGCTCTACAGAGGTAGAACAGGTGAAGTAGCTTACCTATACATGGCTTCCACCCTCCATCCTCCCATGGCTCTCCACCTGTACACAGCCCACCAGCAGCTACCTTCCATCTGTACACACCCCTCCACCTTCCGCCCTCCACCCACACATGGCCTCCACTTCCTACCCTCCACCTGTACACGGCCCTGCACCTTCTACCCTCCACCTGCACGTGGCCTTCCACCTTCCACCCTCCACCTGTACACGGCCCTCAACCTTCTACCTTCAACCTGCACGTGGCCCTCCTCCTGCTGCTCTCCATCTACACCCTCCACTTGCCACCCTCCACCTTAGTGCAGATGATTATCAGCTCTGTGCGGGGAGCACTGAGGGCTTCACTCTCCTGCAGACAAGCTGGGAAGTGCAGCAGGCAGAGTTTGAGGGGCCTGACTGAGCCGCCCTCTGACTGGGTGTCTCACTCAAGGCCACAGCTCACCAGTTAACAGGCTGAGGCAAGGAACTCAAAGATTAATCAGACTCAAAAGAACCCAGCCCCCTCCATTTCAGATTAGGGTGTCCCTACCTTCTCTATCGCTAAGCCACTCAGAATGGCATAAAAGAAACGGCCAAATGGTGCAGCCGCTGTGGGGAACACGTTGGCCATTCCTCAAAAAGCTGAACGTAGAGCTACCACGTGACCCAGCAGTTCCAATCCTAGGTATCTATCTACCCGGGAGTGAAGGCAGGAGCGCAAACAATGTTCGCTGCAGCACTTCACGACAGCCAGAAGGTGGAAAGCACTGAAATGTCCATCAACAGGTAGACTGACGAACACAGCATAGCCCGTACACACAACAGAATATCATGTAGCTCCAAAGAGAGATGGCGTCCCGCCGTGCGCCACAGCATGGCGGAGCCTGAAAACGTTATGCTGAGGGAGATCCGCCAGTTACAAAGGGATGAGTACTGCGTAATCTCACTTACATGGGATGTCTAGAACAGGAAAACGTACACCGGTTACCAGGGTGGGAGGGAAGGGGAAAGGAAAGGAGCTCTTGCTCAGGAGCGTTGAGTTTAGGTTAACAGTGGTGAAACGATATGGAAAAGGATAGCGAGAATGGCTGTGGGATGTGAAGAATGTCATCAGCGTCACTGAATTGCACGCGCAGAAACTGTTGAAATGGTGTGTTTTGTTGTATTTTTCACCAGAATTAAAAACAAAAAAATTTTTTTTTAATTTAGATAAAAGGAACAATCTCGTGGCAAGAAGTTTAGTGTTGGCGGACATACCTTTGAAGGGATCAGCTCCTTTGAACGGATCAGATTTGAAAGGGTCTTCAGCTTGGAAGGGGTCCGGGTGTAAGTCTTGGGTGTTGTTACTAAATAACAAGGCTTTATTTTTGAAAGGATCATCCTATAATTTTGTGGAGAGACAAGATAGGGATTTTATTAGTTCAAATTTAAAGTGGTCAAAATACAGAGCTCCATGTCTAACTCGCACTCCCCCTTTAGGTGGTGGGTGACTCTAAAAGGGTTTTTAAAATCATCGGGTCACCAAGTATGTGCTTTAGTTCATAGCCAGGTATGGAGGCTGGTCTGTTAGCTGTGACAAATGTGCCATATGATGTAAGATGATAATAACAACAGGGGAGATGGGGTCTGGGGTAGATGGGAACCCTCTGCATCATCTTTGCAACTTTTCTGTAAATCTAAGGCTATTCTAAAACAGGTAATTAAAACCATTAAATGAACAGAAGACGTGTCTGCAAGTGTCCCAGATAAAATGTGAAGAGCCACTCAAACATCAACACAGGCCTTGCTTGCAAATGTGAGACCACCCTTGAGCACCTTTTTCTCCAAGAAATACCTAGGTGGGCATTTTAAATAAAAACGCAGTTTCAAGGCCAAGAGATGTGCCAGCTGTATGCAATCTACAGGGAAACAAGCACGTACACGGGTGGAACTACTCGAGCATTTACAACACTTTATGTTCAAGAAAAAACTCGTTGCTGTCAAGTTGATTCCAACTCACAGTGAGCCTATAGGACAGAACAGAACCGTCCCATACAGTTTCCAAGGAGCACCTGGTGGATTTGAACTGCTGACCTTTTGGTTAGCTGCCGTAGCTCTTAACCACTATGCTGCCAGGGTTTCCAAAAGTACAAAGTAGAGATGCCAGGGCCTGAATCCGGGGCCTCAAACACGCAAAGAAAAAGGTGCTTATCTCTAGGAACAAGCAAGCGTATTTGGACCAGATGAAAAAATATTTGCTTAAGAGCGCATTTTTAGAGTATAAAACCACCTGATGGACACTTGAGACTATGTTGGCATCTCCTGCCTGGAGGGGATATGAGAGGGTGGAGGGGGTTAGAAGCTGGCGAAATGGACATGAAAAGAGAGTGGAGGGAGAGAGCCGGCTGTCTCATTAGGGCGAGAGGAATTCTGAGTGTGTAGCAAGGTGTATATGGGTTTTTGTGTGAGAGACTGACTGGACTTGTAAACTTTCACTTAAAGCACAATAAAAATTGTTTCAAAAAAAACCACCTGAAGGGGCTTGGTTTGTGCCATCCACAGAAGGGGAACAGAGCGGGCTCTGGTTGGTGAAGAAACAACCGGGCACGCACATAGATGTCACTGTGATATCAGAATGTGGAGGTGCCTCGCTAGACTTGGCAAGATGGTTCACCCACATGGCTAGCAAATCATTTGTTACTGTGATGGACAAACCCAAGATATTAAAACAAGCTGGGGTATCTGTGGATCCACTGGCAAAAGGGCAGGGCAGTGACAGCGGAGGCCCCATGGAGTCTCCTGACGAGGCGCCAGCCTGTGGTGGGCTGCAAGGTCTGGGCCCTGGAGGCACCTTCAGCCTGTTTTGGGAGAATGAGCTGACACCCTCTGCCCTCTGGTGAAGAGTGAACTGTGTTTTCTTACCTGGGGGAGAGTATCTGGAGCCTCCAGCCACACAAGGCTTCCCATGGTGGGGAAACCAAGTCAGACTTGGCAAGTAAGAGGTGCCTGTAGGCACCGCCCCTGCCACAGAGGGCGTATTCTGTGGCACTAATGGACATGGATGGACACGCCCTCCTAGTGAGCCATGCTGCTTGTTGGCACGGCCAAACCCTGGCAGAAAAGCCCTAACCTAAGGGGGCGAGGAGGCCAGGGTGGGAAGCATGTCCCTTCCACTGCACCACTGGGGGCAGGGGTATTTGTTCCAGGAGGAGGAGACAGGGAGACGGAAGGCTGGGAAGAAACAGTGTGTTAAGAATGGCAGCCTGGCCACAGGCGGGAAGCTTCTATTTAGCTCTCAATTGGCATTTAATTGTAAGTGTGAGGTTTTTATAAAATGTTTTCAATCATCGCTTGGAAACCTGCCAAGTGATGGTGGACAGGTCACACGGCAGGAGAGACACTGCGGTTCTGGGGCTTCCAGCCCAGAGTCCAGTGCCTAGACCGCCAGGACCTGAACCAAGAGTCAGTTCTGCCATGATTCTCAGGAGTGACTGTCCACTTGAGGCAGCCACCACATATTCTCCTTCAAAGGACAGGCTGAAGACAATAATGGCGGGGTTTGTGTGGCTTCAACTTCATTTCATTGACTCAGAAATCTAGAAAACTAGATTTCCCCGGGTTACAAAGATGCCACAAACCCCACCATCCACTGACCATCTCCAAGAACTGACCCATCTCCCAGCCCATGAGACCTGAGTGCTGCAGCCACCCCTAGGGAAGGATGACACGTCCCACTGTAGAGGGAAGATATCTTGGATCACAAAATCAGCAACCAGTCAGGTTCTGAGGAATGAGGCAGCGCTAGGAGGGCGCTGGCACTTCTGGGACGTGCCTTCCCCTACGAGGGGTGCTGGGCAGCGGTGGGCTGTGAAAGAGAACACCCCCATCTGTAGCTTCTGTCAAGCTCCTGTGGTGTAAACGCTCCCGCTATAGGTGATTTCAAGTTATCAAGGGTTTAACAACCAGCCAGGAAGATTCCAACGTAACAGTTGGCACTGGTGCATGCAACTGGTGGGTGGCCATCTTCCGGGGCCAGTTCTCAATGAGGCTTGGGTCTGTGCTGACTGAAGACCTTCTCTCCACTCCACGGAGCCCCTGTGTGGTGCAAATGGTGAACATGCTGGGTTGCTAACCTAAAGGCTGAAGAGTCAAGTCCACCCAGAGGTGCCTTGGAAGAAAGCCCTGGCGATCTACTTCTGAAAAGTCAGCCATCAAAACCCCTACGGAGCACAGTTCTACTCTGGCACACAGGGAGTAGCTGTGGTCTGGTATCTCACCAGACGGGCTGGTTGGATCTGTCTCCAAGGGTAAGAGGCCAATCTCCTCATAATCCGAGGAGAGACAAGAAATAAGTAAGGCCTTAAGAATCCTGTGTCTCTGACACCTGGAACTTCTAGCCACATGGTTTCCCAAAGTGGGAAAGCTAGTCCTATTCTCAGGCAGGTAAAAAGAGATGCCTGAGGGCTCTGTAACTTGGGCAAACTAACATTGTACAAACTTGATGCTAGACAGGATAAACTTAGTAACTCAGAAAGTTCTAGATACACCTCTCGTTAAGCTACTCTCTGCCACCATTCCCCAAAGAGAACTTGGAGAACCCTCTCTCCTGAGGAGCAGTCTGGAAATGTTCAGGAGAAAACAAAAACCCCTCCTCCGAGTGCTTATTAAGAAATAGAAACAAACCAAAAGATGCTTTAAAATCTGTATTTGTACAATGAGATAAATAGTTTTTCTTTCAGACACTGATAGCAGGTTTATACGTAACATCTCTGATGTCCACATCCCAAGATTAATTTACTATCATGTAAACTTTGCTCTACTTAAAAGATAAACAAAAATAACAAGGAAGGTCAAAATCCATGGAAAATCACTGGCCACTTGCAAACTGCCCCATCACTGCCAACGTGCACCCAAGGAGCCCATCTTATACAACCTGTGAGGAGGGCATTTTAGAGTGTGCCGTTTCCTGAACCAGGGTGAACAGGGCGAGCTGAGAGCTGTGTGCAAGGAGAGGCAGACGGAGAAGGTGAGAGCCCTGCTTGAAGCTGACACGCACACTGAGCGTAGCCAGGAAGAAAATGGGATAGCCCAGCTTGTGAAAGTCACAGAGAATGAAACCTCGTCATCAAAAAAAGAAAGAAAAAAGGGAACAATAAAGCTGATGACAGGCCCAAGAGCACATGAGAAAGGCCCCATTCATACCCCACAGGGAAAGAGACGTGTGGGTGACAGGGCTGCAGCACGGCCAGGTCAGCCAAGAGGCAAGGCAGAGGCAGTGTCCACAGTGGCTCTGCAGTGATTCGGGGAAGGCATGTTTCCCCTTAGGTCCTCCAGACAGAGTAACTTGGTGACAAGAAGAGAAACGTCTTAAGAAATGGGCACGAGGGGCCAAGTTGGAGTGTGGTGAGGGAGGAAAGGAGCCCAGAGGCTGGGCCAGGACAGGAGGAGGGGGCTCACAGGGGACCAGGAAGATCGAGGAGTGGCAGAAGCCCTGGGAACATCAAGATGGATCATGTGTGACCCACTCCCTGGACAGCCCCCACAATGCTCTTACCCACCAGATGAAGTGGAAACCGCGCACCCCTTCCTGGCTCGGGTGGCCTGGCAGAAGAGGTAATGTATCTAGACGTTAAGGGCACGAGAGTCCACAGACAGTGAGGAGGCTGACGGCCCCAGGCCTGGACTCGCACCCTGGTCACGAGGTGTGAAAGGGTGGGAGGAGGTTTTAAACGTGGCCCGAGTTTCTGGAGAAGCTGGTTCGTAGCTGAGACAGCAAAACCTAGTGAGGGACGACTGTCGTTTTTCTTTGTCTTTATATGTTTGATTTTCAAGGTGTTCTTCTGGAAACACACATACACATATGCACTCACACACGCATGTGAACACTGACCCCCACATATAGGTACATGTGCACACACGTCAAGCACTATACCTACACACACGCACATTCCTCCCAATCCCCCAAATGAGTAGACCCTGGGGTTTCACAATGTGTGCAGATATGGATCTGATTCTTTTCAATTTGGAGAAGCCCCCTGAATTTGGGGGGTCAGCTTGTTCAGATGCTCCTGCATGGATGAGGTGACAGGGGCTCCAGCCTGTCCTTCGCTCTGGGCCCTGATGAGCCCAGTCACACCCACTGGGAACAGGCCCATGGGGGAACACAAAGCAGCAGCAGTAACTGGAAGCCCCCTCCCCTTGCACAGATGCAGAGCGGCCCGTTTACAAGTCCAGGGCTGGGGGTGACCAAAAGAGGCCACTCCAAGGGCACGACGCAGCTACTCGACCTGCACCGTGGCTCCGAAGCCGCCCTGCTCGGTCAGGTCGGTGAGGCTGGGCACCCCATTGAGGACCTCATCACTTGGGGGAAGGCCGCGGCGGGCATCCTGCTGGCTTTCATGCAGCTGGGAGAGCTTGCTTCTCGCCTGTGTAACAGAAACACCTCCATGTCACATGTGAGCTGGGGCTGTGTCGGGCAGGACAATGCTTCCCCTCAGACTCAGCCCCAGGCCGCTCATGGGGTCTAGGGCAGGCAGGAGTGAGACCAAGAGCTCAAAACCAGAGAAGACTCTTCTTGCCAACCACCAGGCTGCCCTGCATCAGCAGCCCTGGGGAGGGAGGGCCCATGTGCAGACACGTGTGTTGATTCTGCTGGTGATCCGTGACTTAGGAGATCCCATCCCATGGTTACAGACAGCTGGGCTCCACAGGGTTTTCTTGGCTGTAATCTTTAGAGAAGCAGATCGCCAGGCCTTCCTTCTGCAGAGCCGAGGGGATGGGTTCAAACTGCCAACCTTTACATTAGTAGTCAAGTGCAAACTGTTTGCGCCACTCAGGGACCTTCAAACGTGTTGATTCTGAACAGACAAATCCAGGTCAACGATCTGTTCAAAATGCTATTCAGCAGTCCTCCTTTCTGATGGAGTTGTGGTTACCTCATTTGGAGTACCTGGGTGGTGCAAATGGTGAATGCAATCGGCTGCTGACTGAAAGGTTAGATGTTCGAGCCTACCCAGGGGTGCCTTGGAAGAAAAGCCTGGCAGTCTATTTCTGAAAACTGAGCCACTGAAAACCCTACGGAACACAGTTCTACTCTGACACAGGCAGGGGCGCCAGGAGTTGAAATGGACTCAACAGCAAGTAGTTTTTCCTGGTCTATTATTATTATTCTTATTATGATTAGCAGTATATACTTATGTCTGGGCTCCTACCTGAATTTTACAAACTCAGGGGTGGGAAGGAAAAGAAAAGTAATCCTGCAGATACGAATTAACAGAGCATAACTCAGAGAATTAAATCTCCTTTGAAGGAATGAGTGGGACATGTTTGGGATCAGCCTTTGGCTGTAAATCCTAGAGCTGAGAGATCAGCTCAGTCAGGAAAGGTGTCTGCCGAGGGCAGTGCCACACCCACTCCACAGGTTAGATGTGGAAAGGCCATATGCGGCTGGAAACCATGCAGGCTACGAGGCCTTTGTACTGGGGGATGGAGGCCCCACATGGGGTGGATGGGGGCCCCACATGGGGTGGATGGGGGACCTGCAGAGCGGGGGATGGGGACCCATGTGGCAAGATGGGGCCCCACGTGGCAGGGATGGAGAGCCCACGTGGGGTGATGCTGGTTACAAGGTAGCCCCTCAATGCCTGGCACAGGACTCATTGCCCTTGGCTGACATCTGTCCTTCAACCAGACCTAGGAAAGGGTCGGAACACCTCCCCTCGTCCTGTCCCCTCCTTGTACAAGCCCCAGACTAGAGAGGGCACCCCAAGACCCAAGCTCTCCCCAGGAGCCCTTGACTGAATTCCCTGAGGCCCCCACCTGCACTCGATGATCTCAGCCCAGAGTGGAGGGAAGGTGGAGGCAAAACTGAGGTCAGTCTGAGGTGCGGCACACTGGGTAGGCCTAACAGTCTCTGAGGGGGTCTACCTCCGGGTAACAGTCTCTGAGGGAGTCTTTGCTACACGCAGGCGGCAAGCCCAACATCCCAGCAACCATGTGCACACCAAGCTGATCCCTGGCCTGCCGCCCGCCCAAACACGGGGCACTCACAGGGGACCCACCCGCCGGTACCTGGTTGATCTCATCCTGCGTGGACGCAAGGGACTTAAGGATGGTCTCGAGCTGGGCACGCCCGGCCTGGATGCTCTGCTCCAGCTGTGCCTCCTCCTGCTGCAGGCGGCCCAGTTCAGCCTTGGCCCGGTTCAGGTCGTCCTCCTGGGACCGCAGGTCTGACTCCTGCGACTGGATCTGCATCTTCAGTGACGAAATCTGAAATAGGATTGCAGGGGGGCCGCGCGCCAAGGTGAAACATGGCTCAGAGGAAGAAGTCTCCGCCCACGCACTCAGAATGAGTTGAGCTGGGGAATGGAAGACCAAGCACAAAGCCTGAGCTCCTGGTGGACAACAAAGCCCCATCCTGCACCTGGAACAAAGGAGTGGGTAGACGGACAGACATCCTCGCCTAACGTATTGACACTGATGGTTCTAGAAGGAGCAGGGCCTGACCCGGAACCAGGGTGGCCATCTGCCCGTGTCCTGTGGGGCTGAATGTGCTGCACAAGACCTAAAGGATTTTAAAGTTCATGGACACCACAGTCCCCTGGTTTCCAGCGTGCTGTGCAGGCGGCAGTGGATGGGAGTGAGGTGCAGGGTGGCAGTGCCCCAACGTGGTAGGGTGTCTGCAGGGCTATAACCCACCCCAGACCCACCTCCTCACTTATACGGCCTGGTCTCTAGACACACAGGTAGGGAAGATGAGATCAGTCTGCAAAATGCTTTGATGTTCTCCCAAGTGGTATTTTAAGCAACTCTATTAAAGGCAGCCACCACTCATCTGTCAGTGTGTCATACTGTGGTGACTTGTGTGTTGCTACGATGCTGGAAGCTATGCCGCCAGTATGTCATATACCAGCAGGTTCACCTACTGTGGACAGGTTTTGTTGGAGCTTCCAGATTAAGACAGACCAGGAAGAAAGGCATGGTGATCTACTTCTAAAAATTAGCCAATGAAAACCCTATGGACCATAACAGAACATCTGTCTGATACAGTGCTGGAAGATGGGCCCCCTTAGGTTGGAAGGCACTCAAAATACACAACAGCCACAACTACGGACTTGAGCATACCAATGATCGTGAAGATGGCAATGTTTTGTTCTGTTGTACATTTGAGGTAAGGTGAAACACTTGAGGATAAGCTGCAGCCATAATGTCCCTTTACACTCAAATACTTCACTATGTATTTCCCAAAAATGAGCACATTCTCTTTTATGACCATAGAGAAATGATCAAACTTAATAAGTTTATCATCAATACATTATTATTATCTATACATAGTCTAGATTCATATGTCCCCAAAATGTCCTTTATACCTATTTTTTTTTCTCTGATCCAAGACCCAGTGGCCAATCCACTGTGGCTACAACCAAGGACTCAAGCACACCAATGATCGTCAACATGGCGCAGGACCTGGCAACATTTCATTTGGTTGTACAGGGGGTCGCCCTGAGTCAGAACTGACTCAGTGGCAGCTAACAACAACATAAAAGCCGACAGGTATGCATGTATATGCACGCATATTCGTATACATAATGAACCCACAGGAGACACAGTTACAAATACTTCTTAGACATAATCAAACACTTCATGAGATTGGTTTTCTGGGTTTAAAGGCTTAGGGTCATAGTCTTACGGGTCAACACAGTCAACTGGCAAAATACAGTTCAGAAAGCGTAAGTTCTACATGACAACATGTTAAGTAGTGTTTGAGGTCTTAAAAGCTCGTGAGCAGCCATCTAAGATACAAATTGGTCTCTACTCATTTGGAACAAAAGAGAAAAAAGGAAACCAAAGACTCAGAGAAGAAAGTAGTCTACACAAACCACAGCCTCATCTACCCTGAATCCAGACAAGCTAGACAGTGCCTGGCTACCAATGATGAGGGCCACATAGATGTATCCTGACAGAGCAGGAAAAAAAATGTGGAACAGAATTCAAATTCCTAAAAAGTCCAGACTTAATGGACTGACTGAGACTACAGGGCTCCCTGAGACTATCGCCCTGAGACACTCTTAAACCAAAATTATCCCATGAGGTTGTCTTTTAGCTAAATAACAGATTGACTCATAAAATAAAGACTATCACCCATGAGTAATGAGCTCCTTTAAAAAACCATCTACTGAAGACCGAATGGTCAAAAATGACTCTAAAACAAAGACGAAAAGGTAAGGGGGCAGGGAAACTAGAGTATAGTACTGGAAATGGTACAGCCAGAATGGGATGAATGAGAATGACAACACGTTATGAAAAATGTAACCAACATTACTGAATAACTTGTGTAGATACTGTTAAGTGGGAACCTAATTTACTGTGTAAACTTTCACCTTAAACATAATATTAAAAAAAAAAAGCAATCACAATAAAGGGTCCCAGATACAGCAGGAGAAAAATGATGTAGAACAAAATTCAAATTCACAAAATAAGACCAGTCTGATTGGTCTGACGGAGATTAGAGGAACTTCAGGGATATGGCCCCCCGACGCCCTTTTAACTCAGAACCGAAATCACTCCCAAATTTCACCCTTCAGCCAAAGATCTGACAGGTCTATAAAACAGTAACACACCTGAGGAAAATGCTTCATAGCTCAATCAAGTGTACAAGACCAAACGGGCAACGCCTACCCAAAAAAGCAAAGACGAGAAGGCAGGAAGGGACAGGAAAACTGGACGAATAGAAACAGGGAACCCAGGATAGAGAAGGAAAGACTGTTGACACATCACGGGGTTTGCAACCAACGTCGCAAAACAATTTGTGTATTAATTGTTGAACGAGAAACTAAAGTACTCCATAAACTGTCACCTAAAGCACAAAAATAAACAAACCACAAAGGCTAACAGGCTGTCTCATGTCTGTCTCAAGGTGCCATGAGTGCTGAGGCCTGAGGGACACCCCCGACTGCCAGGCACCCCAGCACGCGGCTCACCATCTGTGTCTCGTCCTGGCACTTCTGCCGCACGTCGCTCAGCATGTCACGGAGCTTGGCCTTCTGCTGGTCCATCTCGTCCAGGCGATCCTGAGCGTCCTGCTTCTGAGCCTCCAGCTCCTGCAGACTGCTCGTCTCCCGGTCCAGATCATTCTGCAATTCCTAGGAAGGAGTGGTGTGGGTTTACAAGAGATTGGGAAAAGGAGGCACGTCTGAGATCATGCCATCGGGGCCCAGGTGAGTGCCGCCAAGACACCCCACAGATCCACCTTCCCCATCTGGCCTGGGCCAACCCTCCATATACACCTGCCGCGAGTGCCTTGACCTCTGCCTGCAGCCCTCAGTGTCCTCCCTCGCTCACCAGCTCCCTCAGCAAATACTGAGACTGGATGCCCAGCGTGAGATCAGCTCTCTCCCTGCTAAGTCTGCAGTAAGGGTGGCAGGGGCAGGAAGATGGTCCCCAGATAGAAGCACACGAGGGACACCCCAAGGAGACAGCACAGCACCACTGGAACCCAGGCAGCCAGTCAACCCTGCACAGCTAAGAGACCTCTGTAGAGGTGTGCTTAGGGCAGACAGTGCAAACCAGGTGAGGAGCTGGAGGGGAGGGGCCCAGCAGGGGGTACTACACAGGCAGACTACACAGGACAGGGGTGTCGAATTCACACCTAGCCATGTGTATGGGGAAGGGAGGAGAGAGGGGGCCTCAGATGCCACCCTTGTAGCCACGGTGAGGACAAGGCACTGCAGGGTGTTTGAATGTGGAGGGGGCCTTGTGACCCTCAGCTCCTCGAGCCCCAGAGCGTGTCAGCACCCAGCAAAGCCAAACACAGGAGGCCCATGACCCGGAGACTCCACTTCCTCGACAGCACCCTGGACACGCAGCAAACACAAAACTTGTACTGCGGAAAAAGCTGCCAATGGCCCAAGTATCCATCTGGCAGGGGCCTGATTCAACTGCCACACCATGGAGTGACCACGTGATGAAAACAGATGGTGCCATGTGTGGACCAGTGTTCCGGCGCAAGGAGAAGGTGTTGACGCCTTTCTTTTCATGTGCCCCCCCCATTTCTGAAAGGCCTCCCGGAGACCAGCATACCACCTGCTGTGATTCCCGACCATGTGGGTGTGCTGTCATCTTTCATACAAACACAGGAGCTAACAGGGCCTCTGGGGTAGTCCTAGGGATCCAGGGTGGATTTGGGGGGAAGCATGAGGGGAAAGGAATATTATCTCATACAGTGCTGGAAGATGAGCCCCCTAGGTTGGAAGGCACTCAAAATACACAGTGGCTACAACAACAGTCTCGAGCAGACCAACAATCCTAAAGATGGCGCAGGACTGGGCAGCATTTTGTTCTGTTTGTGCCTGGGGCCACCATGAGTCATCTCTGACTCGACTGCAGCTAATAACAATAGGGGTGCGAGGGGGAGTGTGTTGGGCCAGCATCCAGGTGACCTGACTGATGATAGGAGGCCTGAGCCATGTCGAGAGACGAGGACGCCTGGGGAAGCTGGCCCCCTCCCTGGTCTGAGGACAAAGCGTCCCAGCCTCAGTTCCTCCATTCCAGACAGAACCATCTCTGAGTGGTGCTGGGCGCTGAGGGCTGGGTCTCTACTGCCTACTCGCTCTGCCTCAGCCTTTCTTCAGGGAGCAGACTCCAGGGGTGCTGATTGAGGGGTCACCTTGGGCACGTTAGGCCTGAGATGCAGGAAGAAGGCCAAGAGGGTTCAGGGTTCAGAGGCAGCAGCAGCACACAGACATGGGGCCCCAGCAGAGAGGGGGTTACACTTGCAGGTGGATGGAATGTCCCAGGGGTGCAGGGAAGCAGCCAACAAGCATCCAAGGCCATTTGTGCCCACCCAACAGAGTGCTAAGCCAGTCTGGAGCATGTACCTCAACTCCTAATTCTGACCCAGCCTGCCAAGGGGCCACTGCCAAGTGCAGCCTGACCTCTCAACAGCACACACGCACAGCCAGGGTCCGCAGACTCAGGCTCTGAAGATCCAGCACCCACAAAAGTTCCTGCCTTCCTCTCCCTTAAAAAGATGACAACAAGATGCACGTGTCTCATGGTTTGCTCACAGTGCTGGGAGAGGTGGGATATGAGGAGCAACAGGGAGAAGGCAGGCTTGCCAGGTATGTCCCCCCAAGACTGCATCCAAGTGTCGCTATGACAGGGTGCTTGGGGATGCGGAAGCAGGGCAGGGGCCCACAGGTGTAAGCCCGCCCTCAGAAGACTGAGTTGCCTCTCTCTCTGCTCTCTCTTCCCTCTCTTTTCTCCTTCTTCATTCTTACAAATCTGCTGCACGAGACCTCTTTAAAGTGTTAAAAAGCAAAGATGTCACCCTGATGACTAAGGCGTGCCTGACCCAGCCATGGTCTTTTTAATCACTCCTGGTGGCATAGTGGTTAAGTGCTACAACTGCTAACCAAAGGGTCGGCAGTTCAAATCCACCAGGCGCTCCTTGGAAACTCTATGGGGCTGTTCTACTCTGTCCTACGGGGTCGCTGTGAGTTGGAATCGACTAGACAGCACTGGGTTTGGTTTTGTTTTTTTTATGCATGCAAGAGCTGGAGAATGAAAATGGGAAGTGAGAAGGAGAACTGATGTGTTTGATCTGTGGTACTGGTTAAGAATATGGACTACACCGTGGAGTGCCAGAAGAACAAACTAGTCTTAGAAGAAATACAACCAGAATACTCCTTAGAAGCCAGATGGTGAGACTTCAGCTTACTTACTTTAGATGCATCATCAGGAGGGACCAATCACTACAAAAAGACATCATGGTTGGTAAAGTAGAGGATCAGGAAAGGAAGGAAACCCTCCATGGGATGGATTAACACGATAACCTAAACAATTGGCTCAAACATGCCAATGACTGTGAAGATAGTGCAAGACCAAGCAGCATTACACTCCGTCATACATGAGGTTGGCATGGGCCGCAGCTGACTCAACGGCAACAACAACGTTCTTGCTGTCCCTCTCCATGAAACATCAACCCAAGAAATGAATGCATGTGATTTTTAAAGGCCTGAACCAATCCTTTCTAGTATAAGTGTTTGCATTTTGGGGCTGCACTGCTGCAATGAGTCAGCCTGTGTACACTGCTGCACAGCCCCCGGCACCCCATAGAATAGTTTTCTCTTTGTAGGAAAACGGGATGGCTCATTCAGGTCACGGAGCAACTGACCGCACCACAACCATTCCTGGGTCGCCTGTGGTAGACACCTGCTAAGAGGTGGGGAGTGCTGGCCACTGACGTGACAAAGGTTGTATCTCCGAACCCTTGAACAGGGGTGCCAAGTCAGGCACGTCTAGGGAGACCACACAGAATACCTGAAATGAGGGACATGCGTTAGCCACATCTAAGAGAACTGAGAGCGACAGGCTGGGCAGTGAAGGAGGCACGGAGCTGAGGCCCAGTGTGGTGGCCAGGGACACCAAGGGGCCTGGGATGTCCAGGCACTGGGCCTCATCTGTAATGCAGAAAGAGCCATCAGGCGGACAAAAGCGCACCAGCTTACACTCAGGGCACTGGTGGCAGGGAGGGAAAGAGGAACTGCACAAAGGTAACACAAAAAGGACCCAGACAAGAGAAAGAAGCAAACCAGAGTCTCAGACAAGAAATTAGTCTACAGAGCTAATAGCCTACACGAGCCATGGCCTCATCTACCCAGGGACCAGAAGATCTAGATGGTGCCCAGATACCACTACCGACCATTCTGATCAGGGCCACGTTAGATGGACCCTGATAGAACGGGAGAAAAACACGGAACAGAACTCAAATTCTTAGAAAGTCCAGAAATACAGGGCCAGTTAATACTAGAGGGCTCCCTGGAACTATCACTCTGAGATACTCCTAAAACCTTAAACCAAAGCAACCCCAGGTCACCTTTTAGAAAACACCAGATTGGCACACAAAACAAAAGATATTATCCATGAATACAGTGCTCCATTAAAAAAACATCTATATGTTGGAAAAACACTAAATAGACAACAGGTAAGTGGTAACTTTGGTGAAGGGTAAGCCAGTATAGAACACTGGGGAAACCAGCACAACTCGCCCGAAGCAAGGTCATGGAACCTCCACAGACACATCTAAACTCTCTCAGGGGCTGAACTGCTGTGCTGAGGGCTGTGGAGACCATGGTCTTGGGCAACATCTAGCTCAAGTGGCGTAACATAGTTTATAAAGAAAATGTTCTACATTCTACTTTGGTGAGTAGTGTCTGGGATCTTAAAAGCCTGTGAGGGGCCATCTAAGATACTCCACTGGTCTCACCCCTTCGGAGCAAGGGAGAATGGAAAAACTGAAGATACAAGGGAAAGATTAGTCCAAAGGACTAGTGGACCACATCTACCACGGCCTCCACCAGACTGAGTCTGGTACAACTAGATTGTGCCCAGCTACCACCACTGACTGCTCTGACAGGGGTCACAATAGAGGGTCCCGAATAGAGCTGGAGAAAATGTAGAACAAAATTCTAACTCACAAAAAAAGACCAGACTTACTGGCATGAGAGACTGGAGAAACCCTGAGAGTATGGTCCCCGGACACCCTTTTAGCTCAGTATTGAAGTCACTCCTGAGGTTCACCCTTCAGCCAAAGATTAAACAGACCCATAAAACAAAACAAGACTAAAGGGGCACACCAGGCCAGGCGCAAGGACTAGAAGGTAGGAGGGGACAGGAAAGCTGGTAATAGGGAACCCAAGGTAGAGAGGGGAGAGTGTTGACATGTCGTGGGGTTGGTAACCAATGTCATAAAACAATATGTATACTAACTGCTTAATGAGAAGCTAGTTTATTCTGTAAACCTTCAGCTAAAGTACAATTAAAAAAAAAAAAAGACCAAAAAGGTCAACAATTACTCTAAAGCAAAGACAAGAAGGTAAGTGAACAGGGAAACTAGAGTACCAGAAATGGAACAACCAGAACACAATTAAAGAGAATGTTGACACGCTGTGAAAAATGTAATTAATGTCACTGAATAATTTGTACAGAAATTGTCAAATGGGAACCTAGTCTGCTATGTAAACTTTCATCTAAAACACAATAAAATATTATTTAAAAATAATAATAAAGGGTAAGTGCTTTTACTGTAAAAAAAAAAAAAAAAAACACGAAACAAAACACGATTTCAGGCAATCCACAGAGTCTACACAATCTTATCAGAAACCCAGCTGGCCTCTTTCCAGAAACTGACAAACTGATCCAAAAATTCATGCGAAAATGCAAGGAACCCAGAAAAGCAAAAACGATTTTGAAAAAGACTGGATGACTCAAGCTTCCCAATTTCAAAACTTACTATGTTGTTATTGTTGGGTGTCCTCGAGTTGGTTCCCGCTTACAGAGACCCTGTGTGTGACAGAAAACACAATGCTCTCAGTCCTGCACCATCCTCACAACGTTAGGTAGGCTTCAGTCCATTGTTGCACAGCCTTATTCACTGTCCAGGTTTCACATGCATATGAGGTGATTAAAAATATCGTAACTTGGGTCAGTACACCTTAGTCCCCAGAGTAACATCTCTGCTTTTTAACACTTTAAAGAGGTCTCCTGCAGTAGATTTGCCCAATGTAACACATCATATGATTTCCTAACTGCTGCTTCCATGGGTGCTGATTGTGGATCCAAGAAAAAGGAAATCCTTGACAACTTCAAACTGTTCCTTGTTTATCATGATGTTGGCCTACTGGTCCAGTTGTGAGGGTTTTTGTTTTCTTTATGTTGAGGTGTAATCCATACTGAAGGCTGTGGTCTCTGATCTTCATCAGTAAGTGCTTCAAGTCCTCTTCACTTTCAGCAAGCAAAGTTGTGTCATCTGCATATCGCAGGTGGTTAATGAGTCTTCCTCCAATCCTGATGCCCCATTCTTCTTCATATAGTCCAGCTTCTCAAATTATCTGCTCAGCATACAGAATGAATACATATGGGGAAAGGATACAACCCTGATACACACCTTTCCTGATCTTAAACCATGCAATATGTTCTTGTTCTGTTCAAAAAACTGCCCCTTGATCTATGTACAAGTTCTGTATGAACACAATTAAGTGTTCTAGAATTCTTGTTCTTCACAACATTACCCATAATTCGTTATGATCCACACAGTCCAATGCCTTTCTTTAGACAGTCAATAAAAGGTAAACATCTCTCCGGTATTCTCTACTTTCAGCCGAGATCCACATCCTCTTCTGAATCAAGCTTGAACTTCGGGCAGTTCCTTGTCGTGATGTATAGCTGCAGTCACTTTTGAATTATCTTCAGCAAAATTTTTACTTGCATGTGGTATTAATGGTCTTGTTGGATAAGTTCCACGTTCTGTTGGATCACCTTTCTTTGGGATGGGGTCAAATATGGATCTCTTCCTGTCAGTTGGCCAGTAACTACCTTCCACATTTCTTGGCATAGGCGAGTGTTGAAACATCTCAATTGGTATTCTGTCAATTCCTTGAGCCTTGTTTTTCACCTGTTTTCAGTGCAGCTTGGACTTCTTTCAGTACCATCGGTTCCTGATCGTATGCTACCTCCTAAAATGGTTGAACATCGACCAATTCTTTTTAGTACAGAGACTCTTTATTCCTTCCATCTTCTTTTGACGCTTCCTGTGTCATTCAATATTTTGCCCACGTTGTTAGGTGCCGTTGAGATAGGTTCCGACTAATAGCGACCCCCTGTACAACAGCATGAAACACTGCCCGGTCCTCCACTATCCTCACAATCATTATGCTTGAGCCCACTGTTGTAGCCACTGTGTCAACCCATCTTGCTGACCCTCTACTTCACCAAGCATGATGTCCTTCTCCAGGGACTGATCCCTCCTGATAACATGCCCAAAATATATGCTTCTAAGAAGCATTCTGGCTGTATTTCCTCCAAGACAGATTTGTTCATTCTTTTGGCAGTCCATGGTATATATTCAGTATTCCTCGTCAACATCATAATTCAAAGGCGTCAATTCTTGGGTCTTCCTTATTCACTGTCCAGCTTTCTCATGCATAGGAGGCAATTGAAAACACCGTGGCTTGACCGAGGCTTGGGTTAGGCACACCTTAGTCTTCAAGGTGACACCTTTGCTTTTTAAGACCTTAAAGAGGTCCTTTGTAGCAGATTTCCCCAATGCAATGTGTTGCTTGATTTCTTGACTGCTGCTTCCATGGGTGTTGATTGTGAATCCAAGTAAAATGAGATCCTTGACAACTTCAACCTCTTCTCCATTTATCACGATGTTGCCTATTGGTCCAGTTGTGAGGATTTTTGTTTTTTTTAATGTTGAGGTGTAATCCATACTGAAGGCTGTGGTCTTTAACCTTCATCAGTTAAGTGCTCGAAGTCCTTTTCACTTTCAGCAAGCAAGGTTGTGTCACCTGCATAACACAGGTTGTTAATGAGTCTTCCTCCAATCCTGATGCCCCATTTTACCCATAGAATACTTCAGCACTGCGATTTGAGACTTGAATTTTTTCTTCAGTTCGTTCAGATTAAGAAATGCCGAGCATGCTCTTCCCTTTTGGTTTCCTAACTCCAGGTCTTTGCACATTTCATTATAATACTTTAGTCTGTCTTCTCAAGACACCACTTTAAATCTTCTGTTCAGCTCTTTTGTTTCATCATTTCTTCTATTCGCTTTAGCCACTCTATATTCAAGGGCAAGTTTCAGAGTCTCTTCTGACATCCATTTTGGTCTTTTCTCTCTTTCCTCTCTTTTGAATGATCTTTTTACTTTCTTCAGGTATGATACCCTTGATGTCATCCCACAACTCTTCTGGTCTTCAGTCATTAGTGTTCAATGCATCAAATCTGTTCTTGAGATGGTCTCTAAATTCAGGTGGGATGTACTCAAGTCTGTACTTTGGCTCTCGTAGACGTGTTTTAATTTTCTTCAGCTTCAACTTGAGCTTGAATATGAGCAATTGATGGCCTATTTTACAGTCAGCCCCCTGGCCTTGTTCTGACTAATACTAAGCTCTTCCATCATCTCTTTCCATAGATGTAGTCGAGTTGATTTTTATGCATTCCATCCAGTAAAGTCCACATTTACAGTCATCATTTATGTTGTGAAAAAAGGTATTTCTAATGAATAGGTCACCAGTCTTGCAGAATACTATTATTCAATCCCCAGCATCATTTCTCTCACGAAGGCCATATTTTCCAAATACTGGTTCTTCTTCTTTGCTTCCAACTTTTGCATTCGAATCACCAGTAATTAATCAAAGCATCTTGACTGCTTGTCTGGTCAATTTCAGACTGCAGAAAGTCATAAAAATTTTCAATTTCTTCATCTTTGGCCTTAGTGGTTGGTGCCTAAATTTGAGTAATAGTCATATTAACTGGTCTTCTTGTAGGCGTATGGATATTATCCTATCACTGACGGTGTTGTACTTCAGGATAGATCTTGAAATGTTCTTTTTGACCATGAACGCAACACAGTTCCTCTTCAGTTTGCCATACCCAGCATAATGACCACATGATTATCTGATTCAAAATGGCCAATACCAGTCCATTTCAGCTCACTAATGCCTAGAATATTGATCTTAAAGGGTTCCATTTCATTTTTCACAACTTCCAATTTTCCTTGATTCATACTTTCTACATTCTCCTTTCCAATTATTAATGGATGTTTGCAGCTGTTTCTTCTCATTTCTCATTTAACTTACTACAAAGCTACAGTAATCAAGATAGTGTGGTACTAGCATAAGGACAGACATATAGACCCACGGAGTAGAAATGAGTTCAGAAATAAATCCGCACATCTATGGTCAACTGATTTTCAGCAAGGGTGCCAAGGCCATTCACTGGGGAATGAATGGTCTCTTCAAAAAAATGATGGCGGACAACTGGATCTCAACGCGCAAAAGAATGAAGTTAGACCCCTTCCTCATACCACAGATGAAAAATACCTATAATGTATTAAAGACCTAAATGTAAAAACTAAACTAAACTATTAGAAGAAAACATAGTGGCAAATCTTCACAAGCTTGGATTTGCCCAGGCTTTCTTAATACGACATCAAAAGTACAAACAAGAAAAGAAAAACAGATAAACTGGACTTCATCAAAATTTAAAACTTTTGTGCTTCAAAGGACATCATCCAAAAAACCAAAACCAAACCTGACTCATAGCAACCCTATATGACAGAATAGAACTGCCCCATAGAGTTTCCAAGAAGCGCCTGGCAGATTTGAACTGCCAATCTTTTGGTTAGCAGCCGTAGCATTTAACCAGTACACCACCAGGGTTTCCAAGGACATCATAAAAAGTGAAAAAACAATTCTCAGAATTGGAGAAAATATTTGCAGATCATTTATCTGAAAGGAATCATATAAAGAATTCTCATATCTATATATACACATGAACTATACAAAAAACTTACAACTCAATTATGAAAAGACAAATAATCTAATTAAAAAATGAGCAAAGGATCTGAATAAACATTTCTCCAAGAAGATATACAAATGGCCAAAAAGCACATAAAAAAAGGCTCGCAATCATTAAAAAAAATCATTAGCTATCACAAAAATGCAAATCAAAACCACAATGAGATATTACTTCATATTTACCAGGATGGCCAGAATCGAAAAGAAAGAGGACAACAACCATTAGCGAGGATGTGGAGAAATGCAAAATGGTGCAGTCGATTTGGAAAACATTCTGGTGGTTCTTCAAAACGTAGTTACCATTTGATCCAGCAATTACACTCCTACCCATATAACCAAAGAAATGAAAATATAGGTCCACACACAACTTGTACACGGACGTTCACAGCATTATTCACGATAGCCAAAAGGTGGAAACAATCCAAGTGTCCACCAACAAATGAATAAACATGATGGGATCCATTCATATAATGGAATATTACTCAGTCATCAAGAGAAACAGAGGTTTGACACATGCTAGGACATGGATAAGCCTCAAATACATTATGTTGAGTGAAAGAAGCCAGTCATTAAAGGACACATATTGTATGATTCCACTTAGATGAAATGCCTAGAGCAGGCAAATGCAGAGAGAAAGCAGGTAGGTTAGTGGTTGCCAGGGGCTGGGGTCCTCCCACGTCTGTGAGTTTGTCCTGCTGTGGTGGCATGCATGTTGCTATGATGCTGGAAGCTATGCTACCAGTATTTTAAATATCATCAGGATTACCCACGGTGGACAGGTTTTTGTGGAGTTTCCAGACTAAGACAGACTAGGAAGAAAGGCCTGGTAATCTACATCTGGAAAATCAACCAATGACAACCCTATGGGATCAGAGTGGTCATTTGTGCAACCATTGTGGAGATAGCACAGGACCGGGCAATGCTTTGTTCCGTTTGTGCATGGGGTTGCCATGAGTCAGAGCTGACTAAACAGCAACTAACAACCATAACAAGGGCTGGGAGGGATGGAAAGATGAAAAGGTCATAGTAAAGGGTATGGTGTTTGTTTTTGGGGTGATGGAATGGTCTAAAATTGTGTGACGGCTAAACAACTTTGTGAGTACACTACAAACCACTGAGCTGTACACTTGAAGTGGGTGAATTGTACGGAGGTGCATTGTATCTCAATAAAGCTGTTATAAAAACAACAACAAAAAAACAGCAAACAACCTAGGCAGAGCAGCTGCAGCCTTCATTGGGACAGTGGCCATAGAAATAGAGACTATCCCCAGGGTGGGGACGGCTGGGTAGGTGAGGGAAGGACAGGACAGTGGGGATAAGAAACAGGCAAAGCTTCCATGGCTTAAAACCAACTTGACCTGACGACAAAAGACCTCCTGTGCTGCAAAGGACCATGATGGATGGCCATCCTAGTGGGTGCATCTTGATTTTCGCCAGACCAGGCCCAGCTGGGAAAGGCAGCAGGAACCAAAGTCACAGCACAGCGTCCTCTGGGCTCTGATGGCAAGAACAGCAGAGCCGGCCCAGAACGTGGTAGACCTCATGTCCCAGCCCCACAACCACCTGGGGAAAGTAGAACACTCATTGCCAATGTCGAGGTATTAAGTCACTTGCTTGAGGTCATACCGCTGATAAGAAGGGCCAGGTTTGAGCCCTGGTGGTCTGACTCCAGTCTCTGCTGGCCGCCACCATGCTTTAAGAGATACTACAAGCAGGACTGTCCCAAAAACCATTTAGAAGCCACTGAACCTTGAAAACATGATGCTGAGTGAAAGAAGCCAGACACAAAGGACCCCAGAGTGTAAGATCCCACTTATATGAAATGTCCAGAATAGCCAAATCCAGAGACAGAAAGTAGATTAATGATCCCCATGGCATAGTGACTGCTGATGGGTTTCTCTGGGGGGGATGAGAATGTTCTGGAATTAGACAGAAGTGGTAGTTGTACAACATGGTGAGTATACTAAATGCCAATGAACTGTATGCTATGTTATGTGAATAATACCTCAATTAAAAAGCTGACTGTCTACAGTTAAAGGAAAAGCAGAAAAATTCCTTTCAGTCCCCTGCATTGGTGTTGTTCACGCAAAAGGACATTTTCCTCTACTACATCTAACATAAACAGGTCTGGCCGAGGGGAGCAGGTTCTTACCTGAACTTCGTTAGTTTTCTGTCTGATTGCCTCTTCCTTCTCTCTAATGTCTTGTTCCAGTGAATACTTCTCCCTGAAAGTTTAGAAACATTTTATGAGAGCGCTAGTGAGTTGATGAATGAAGAGAACTGTCCATCCCCACTTTCAGGACCCCTCAGCCCACCCCACAATAACTGGCACCGATCCCTCTCTGGGGTGGTAGGAACCCTGAGCCCAGCCCAATGACTCTGCCTGGCCTTGTGCCCCACTCTGAGCGTGGGTGGAACCTGTGGCGAGGGAGCCCCTTTCCCAATCCGACCGCAGGGGCCTTAAAAAGCAGGGACTTGTCTCTGCCTGAGTGGGGAGCCCTGGTGGCACGGTAGTTAAGTGTTCGACCGCTAACTAAAAGGTCAGCAGTTTGAACACACCAACTGCTCTGTGGAAGAAAGACATGACAGTCTGCTTCGATAAAGATTTACAGACTTGGAAACCCTATGGGGCAGTTCTACTCTGCCCTACAGGGTTCCTGAGAGTTGGAATCAATTCAACAGCAAGGCACTTGGTTTTTTTTTTTTTTTTTTTATCTCCACTGAGTAAAAGAGGAGGAAGCCAGAGAGACTCTGAGAGGGATGAGGACTTGACACACCATGGAGGGGTCCCTGAGAAGGAACACAGGTGGCTTTAAAGCAGAGTAGCCCTGGCCAAGAGCCAAGAAAGCCAGGACCTCAGAGCTACAGCTGGGAGGAGCATGGCTCTGCCAGCACCTGAAGGGGCTGGGGGAGGCTCTCCCCCGAGCCTCAGAGAACAACTCTACTGACGACTCCCAGTAGGGCCCTCTGGGCTGACGCCTTGACCTTGGCCTGAGACCCCTTACAGTGGCTCAAGCGGTTGGCAGGCCCCAGGGCCTCCTGCCTTGACCCCGCGGTCTTGTGACCACTAGCGGACCCAGAACTTGCCTCGGAGGCAACGCTGCTTTTGATTTTGGCCAAGTACCAAGCCCCACCCCATGGCAGACAGAGAGCCTCTCGGCCCTCTGTGTCAGCCTGCCACCCCAAAATAACAAGAGTCCGTGTGCACCTACAATTAACCAGAAAGGAGATGCTGCTCTTAAAGAAATCAGAGAGGCTACCGGAAGCAAATTTAATTATTTACGCCCGGAACTTAAAGCGTACTTCTGGACGGAAGCCCCATGCTCACACCTGAGGGAGCCAGGGAGGCGGTGGGGCGAGCAGAGGTGGAGATGTGGGTACAAAGCCTCTTCGCCATGGCTTGGCCCTTGTGTGCTAAGAAACAAACACACCCACCACGAGAGACCCAGGGGGTTATCTGTGCACAGATGACACTGCCATCTCCATGGCCCACACTGTGGCATGCGCGCTGGGCTGGGCTGGTACTAACGCATACTGTGGAGTCGGCCTCCAGCTCTCGGTGACCCCAGGCTGAAAATGCTGCCCAGTGCTGCGCCATCCCGGTAACAGTTCCTGAGTCAGACCGCTGTGAGCCATAGTGCTCTCACTGGCTGATTTTTGGAAGCTGATTGCCAGGCCTTTCTTTCTAGTTCATCACTAGTCTGAAAGCTCCGCTAAATCTGCACCATAGCAACACACAAGCCTCCCCGACAGATGGGGGGTGGCTGCACCTGAGGGGACTGAAGCAGGGTCTCCTGCACAGAAGGTAAGAATTCTACCATTGAGCCACCGCTGTCCCTTGATGCTCACTGAGGGGACAAGGGAGTTATCTGAGCTCATTAGAGCAATTTAGATGCTCAAAAGCATCTGTGCCACTCCTGTTTTCAATAAGCTTACAATAACCAATTTCCACGTCCTTCGGGTTCTGATGTGCCAGCGATGACCTGTGGTGGGGTTTGTGTTCGGTTCAGACCTGAGGGGATGGAGCCGATGCCCACGTACCTCTGTAACTGCGCTATCTCCTGACTGATATCATCCAGCTCCTTCACACCAGTGAACTCCCCTGAGCCGAGGGAGCCTGAACTGTCCTGGGACCAAATGTAAACAGGACATCAAGATTAGCAACCTGACAAGACCTTAGAGCAGGGGCAGGAGAGCTTAGGACAGGGACAAAGCTGTCTTGTCTCGGGTTCACAGAAGGAGGCGGTAGAACTGCCAGCCACCAGCCCAGTACAAGTCTGGGTGGCCATGCTACCCTCCCAGGGTCCTGTGTGGGGGCGCCTATCCATTAGAGAGCCACCCCCTCAGGGTACCCTCCCACAGGGAGCCCTCCAATCAGGAGCCCTCCCACAAGATGCTCATCCATGGGACCCCTTCCTTTAGGGCACCCTCCCACAGGGAGGCCCCTGCAGCCAGCTGCCTCACAGGCTGCCAGTGCCCCCTGGTTGTAGGCGTGGGAACTGCATGTACACAGAAGAGGGCTACTCACCGGGACTGGGGTGCCTCTCTCTGAGGGCGGGACCATGTCTGGCGACAGGACTTGAGGGGGGTCGAGGCCTTTACTGACCTTCTGCTGAATGAAATACATAGCTAACGCGAATTGGTCTTTGCTTAACTTCCCCATTTGCCTTGTGTCGGCCAGGGCCCTGGGAGAGACATGGGGACGCTCATTAAACATCACAAACGGATAACCCATCGCCCATTGCAAACATGCCGCCGAGCCTACACACGTGGCTTGGCAAAGGTTGCTGCTTCCCCGCTCAACATCTGTGGACTGCGGGCCTCAGGCACCCCACCCCTGCAGGCACCACGGTGCATGGCCCCCACTGACCCCACCAGAGTGCCCAAGAAGCCATCGCCCAGCAGGAGCGGGAGGCAGCGGCCACCACATCCCCCAGCCCCAGGCGTGGACCCTGTTCAGGATCTCTTGAGGTTGGGGGATATGCGGCTGGCTTGGCTTTCTTCCCTGTGTTGACCGTGTGTAGTGGTTCCAGCACTTTCCATGTCCACTGGGGACAGGCTCCTCCAAGGGAGCCAGCGCCAGAGTGACAAGCCCACAGACAAGGTGCTTGGCCAAGTCTGTAGCTAGAGCTGTGGAGTTTCAGTTGGGGCCATGTGGGGGAGATGGGGAGGTTTATGGAGGGCAGCTGGGGGATGGGACAGGGCGAGGGTGATGGGGGATGTGGAAGAATAGGGGTGATGTGGGGACAATGGGAGGTTGATGGGGGAATGACCAAATGGGGACCACATGGGGTGATGTGGGGACAAGGTGGGTGAAATGCAGGGATGATGAGATGGTGTGAGGATGCAGGGACAGGTCGGGTAATAGGGGGCAATGTAGGGGTAAAGCAGCATCGATGGCTGTGAGCATGATGGTGGAGGTGCTGCCCTGGACCCAGAACACAGACCTGGCCACAGAGCACAGGACTGAACCCCAGCTCTGTGTCCTGGCCCGCCTGGTCTTCTGACATCCAGCCTGACCAGGTGCCGCAGGACACAGGGCCTGAGTGCCCACAGGAGGCCCTCGAGCAGGCCTGTTGGGAGGGTGCAGCAAGGATGGGCTCAGCACCTGCAACAGCACCTTCTTCCACAGGCAGCTGCACCACACAGCTCACGACCCATGGCACGGTCACTGTGGAGGTGGCGTGGCTGATGCCTAGTCTGAGCAGGGGAGCTGCAGCCCAAGTACCACCTGTGCATAGACACTGGGCTCCTCAGACAGGGCTACCTGAGAACGTGTGTGCTGCCTGTGCGCTTTGTATAAGGGTCTGGCACAGGCAGTGGTTTCAGTGTGATGGCTTCGACCCGTTTGCAGTTTGCCGCTGATGGCCAGCCCCACTGCACACAGAGGCCCAAGGCTGGCAAGCACCCTAGCCACATCCCTCCTGTCCATGGTGTCGTCCCTTCTCTGCTGCTTGTGACAACCCTGAGCCCCACGGTGTGGGGGTGTCGAGAAAGGCCTGGGCTCCTAGGGTGCCTCTGTCCACGGTTATCCTGCTACCATCCCTGCTGGCCAGGTTCCAGTCCTCATGGGGAGCTGCTCCTCGATGTCACTCGTCCCCGGCCTATAGTGCTACCTCTAATCCTCCCCCCACTACCCCACATGCTGTCCCTGCTTTGCCCCGGCCCCCACCCTCTCCATCAATTTCCCAGTCACCGTCACAGTATCCATCCAGCCCTTCCTTTCCCTTCGCTCCCAGTGTGGACGCCTTCTGCTTTTCCTCTTCTGAGTCCAAGCATACCCGTGACTTCACTGAGTCTTCACCACCACCATGTCACAGACGTGTAAAATACATGCTATAAGTTACTTTCTTTGGCTGTCCCCTTACGTGACAATCAGGTATTTGTCACCACCTTGGCATTTCAGGTCGGTACAGGGGCCCAAGGTTCAACGAGCCCCTGGGTGGTGCAAATAGTGAACATTCTCAGCTGCTAACCAAAAGGTTGGAGGTTCAAGTCCACCCAGGGGTGCCTCCCAAGAAAGGCCTAGTGATCTGATTCCAAAAACCAGCCATTCAAAACCGTATGGAGCACAGCTCCACTCTGACACACGTGGAGTGACCATGAATCAGGGACAACTGAACGACAGGTGGTTTTTTTTTTTTTTTTTTTCGTTTGGCTCTGATGGTGTTGGCACCAAGTGCCCACTCCACAGAAGTGGCTGGGCCCCCAGTTAGGGTGAGCACTGTCCTGGAGCCTGGCTCACCACGTGCTAAGAACCCCTTTAGGGGCTGGCCAGCCTTCTGGGGCGGAGCCCTCACCGCCCCATGTGAACCAGCCACCCAGCAGCACGCGGGATTTCATTGCTCATAGGGATTCAGACGGAAACTCTCTCCTCCTTACAACTCCCCTGGGGAGCCCTTTCAGGCCCTAGAACTCTGACAAAAAAGCTATAAGGTGACTTTCTATGTTGTTGTTGTTAGCTGCCATTAAGTCGGCCCCCAACTGATGACAAGCCATGCACAATGGAACAAAATGTCACCCAGTCCTGTGCCATCCCCATGATCGGTTGCAGATCAGACCACTGAGTTCCATAGGGTTTTCGCTGGCTGATTTTTGGAAGTCAATTGCCAGGCCTTTCTTCCTAGTCCATCTTAGTCTGGAAGCTCCACCGAAACCTGTTCAGCATCACAGTAACACTAAAGCCTCCACTGACAGACAGGCAGTGGCTGCACATGAGCCGCACTGGCTGGGAATCGAACCCAGCTCTCACGCATGGAAAGTGAGGATTCTACCCCTAAACCACCAATGCTCCCAGAAGCTGACTTTACCACTACTCAATTACCCTGGGAAGTCAGCCCTGGAAGAGGGGACGGTGAGTCCGGCTCCTCGGGGTGCCCCAGCTGCAGCCTAGAGTCCCGCAGACAGCTCATCCTCCCTGGGAGCCGAGACACTGACCTCCAGGAAGCAGCCTCTGTGGAGAGGTGGCCACAGTCCTGAATTCTCGGTGCGGGAATGTAAGAGCCTTTGGCTACTGTCCCCCCAGCCAGCGAGGCTGAGCCCCTGAACCCCCACCACCTGAGGTGTGGCCCCTGGTATAATCAGCCAGCAGCCAGTATGGCCCTAGCTCTCCACACTGATCACCAGAGAGCTCTTTGGAGGTGATCTAAGGGCCCTGCTGCAGGGAACACAGCCACCCGCCTTTACCACAGCACTGGCCCAGCCCTCCTCAACCAGCTCCCACCCTCCAGAGCAGAACATTCACGTCTTCATTCACACAGTGCCCCTCTGAGCCCCTACAGCCACACCCGCCCCACACCCCTCTCCCAGCACCATCCGCCTGCACGCCTGCCCACACTCACCAGATGTGCGCCAGCAGGCTCTGAGTGAGGCCCGAGTGCATAAAGATGTCCTTCACCTCCTGGCCACTCACGTAACCATCCAGGTCCAGGTCCGTCTTCAGGAAGATCTCGTCAAAGCGCATCTTGTCAGCCACAGGCACCACCCAGCTCACTGCAGGCTGCAGGGGATGTGTACCATGGTCAGTCCCGAGTGTGTTATGCCCACAACACACACCTGTGCCAGCAGAGCAGCAGCACCTTGCAGAGTTGAAGACCTTACAACACCATCACCAAGGAAGCAGCCAGGACCCCTGCTGTGTCAGCGCGGACACTGAGGCCGAGACAGACAGAATGGACATGGCTGGGCCTGCCGTAGCCTCTGCACCACTGTACAGCCCCCTCCCCACTGCTCTCCTGCACATCAGAGTGGGGCAGACGCCCAGCAGCCCACCTACCACAGCCCTTCCATCCCTGCTTCTGGGGCACAAAGGGTAGCCCGGACCCCTCCTGGGAGGCTGAGGTACTCAAGGAGACCCTAGCTGCCTCCTGGGAGCTTGGTTCACTGACACCAGGCCTGGTCGGTGTGCACGCCGCCTATGGCTTCTTCCTCAGCCCCCAGGGTGCTGTCTGCCATGCCTCTGTGTCCCTGAGTCTGCTCCTTTGAGAGTGAGCCCACCTGGAAGGTGTCAGCTCACATGTCACTGAGAAGCAAAGTGAGACAGAACGGCACCTGCAGGACAGAAGGGCAGGGCCCCCAGTACCAGGGTGGAAGAGTCCTGAGCCTCTAAAATGCTTGACAACCACTCGGGAGGGGTCTCCAGCAGCAAGGGATCCACACCAGCAAGGGGCCACCTCGAGTGACGGGTCTGCTCCAGAGCACAGAGCTGAGAGCCTAGGCGCAGGGCGAACTCAGCCACATGTGGCTGGGCCCTCAAGGCACATGTGCCCTCCACACTCAATCTTCACTAGCACTGTGACAAAGGCTCCCGTGCGCCTGCTGGTGCCCTGTCTGCTGACCAACTCAAGCATGGCAGCAGGTGGGACCCTAGCCCAGGACAGGCCCTTCCACTGACCCACCTGCATGCATCCCCTTGGACCCCGCTCTCCCCTCACGCCACACTCCATGATGTCTGTCCTCAGGTCAGGTTCTCATGAAGTAGTCTCTCTCACCGTCCAGGAGAACGTACTGGGATGCTGGGAACCCAGGATGTGTATCTAGGGGGCACCACATCACCCAGCCCACCTCGGCCCTGGCGCACAGTGAGTCGGATGACTTAGGAGAGCAGGGAATTTATGCAAAAATGTCTCCCAATCTACTGATGTAATTTCAACAGTGAGAGGTCAGAGAGCAAGCAATGCCTGCCTCTACCTGTCACGTCCTACGAGGTGGGTTTTCTGAGCCACCTGGACCTGCTATGTGCATGAGGCCAGGGTAGATATGGCCTCAGAGGCTAGGCCATGCGGACGGTCGCCAGGGCAGAGCAGTGAGCTGAGGCGGACCCGGCCTCATGCCCACAGTCCCATGAGACCACATTCTGGGTGACCAGACAGGCCACCTGCTCTGGCCTATGTCAACATACAAACAGACTGGTGAGAGGCTCTCCCAAGAGGGGTGGGTTTTCAAGTGCCAGCACCCAGGAAGTAGAGACACACCCAGGGTGGGAGCGGCCACCACCACACGCCAGGCCCACAGGGGCCCAGGCAGAGCAGTGATGGTCTAAGGGTAGGGGGTGTGGCAACTGCAGCCCCAGAAACTCCAGTTCTCATGCCCATGACTCCAGCAGCCAACCCTTCTGTGCGTAAGGAGATATACTTCCCACCCCACCCCTAGCCACCAACAAAATCAGTCTAGTCAAAGTGATCCAAAGTAGTGCCCCTGGGACGGGGGGGGGGGGGGGGTGCGGCTAGAGGTCACCAGGGAGGGATGAGGAGCACTGGTCTGTTAACCTTCAGGGGTTGGCGCCGCTTGCTTCCTCAGCTACACTGAGCTCACCTGGGATACTTAATGTAAACCTGGGCGAGGTGCTGTTGGTGTGAAAATCGACAGCTCCTATAGGTACTCACCAGCCCTGCCTCCGCCCCCTGGGACGCCCTGGCCCCCCTCCTGCTCCTACAATGCACCAAGCCCTCCTGCCCCAGAGCCCCAGAATGGCTGCCCTCCCATCTCCTTGCTCATCACCTAGGTGTCAGCCCAGACATCACCTCACTGATCTATAGGAACACACCCCCCACTGGCTCCTCCCCTGTGGCCCCTGCCCTGTCACTGTGTCCCTGGCCCCCTGGTAGTGCCAAACGCAATGGGTGGCTGGTGGACACGCCACCTGGGCCATCTGAACACTGGGCTTGGGACTGGATGTGAACCCTGCCAGCCTCACCCCTGGACCCAGCCAGGGCAGCAACAGGAGCCAGCCACATCCCCCACCCAGTCCCGTGGCCAAGCTGCCCTGATCCTCTCCGACCACCTCCCGTCCCACAGGGCCCTCAAGGAGCATCTGCCGAGTTGACAATCCACTCCGCTTTACAAACAGGTTATTTGCTCTCAAGAAACAACTGTCTGTCCGTGTGCAGCTCATCCTTCATCGCCACAGGATGGTGCTAGCTGCCAGCTGGCCTCTCTTGTCACAACCGAGCACTGTTGCTTTGCCTTTAAAGCCACAGATAAAGCAGAAACCAAAACACGATCCCAGAGGATCTCACTTTCCCGCACACTTGACCAGCTGCCGCGGGGTCCAACTCCGGGCAACCCCAAGTGTGTCAGAGTAGAACTGTGCTCCATAGGGTTTCCAACGGCCGATGTTTCAGAAGCAGATCACGAGGCGTTTATTCCAACACCCTCTGGATGGACTCGAACCTCCAACCTTTTAGTTAGCTACCAAAAATGTCCACCATCTTTACCACCCAGGGACTCCTTACAAAACACAACTACCCTGTATAATGAGAAGCAGCTATACGTACATGAGTGAGCAAGACATGAATCCCGATGATAAATATTTTCACAAACTCCATCATCGACGTCCCGTTTTAGGTCCCCAGTCATGCCATGCCACACTCAGGGACTGCCGCCCTGGGGAGCTGCTGGGCAGGGGCTGTACCTGGGCCTGCTTGACGCCGTGCTTGGGGGACAGGCTGCCGGTGCTGTTGAGGCTGCTGACGCTGCCGTGGGAAGGCGTGGAGCGCAGGCTGTCCCGCGGTGGGGGGCTGGCAGGCAGCACGGGCACAGCTCCTGGGAACACCGTCTTCTTTCTCTTGGCAGGTGGCACGAGGGACGGGGGCAGGACGGCAGGCACTGGCTCCTTCTCCAGGGCGCGGTACACCAGATGCATGGCCTAGGGTTGACGAGGCACGGTCAGGGGAGTGGCGGATGCAGTGTCTCCCTTCCACCCACCCTACTCCTACTCTTTCCCCACAGAAGCACCACCCTGGACGCACATCCACACCACGGTCATGCCACAGAACAGCTACAGCATGCTTCAACGTGTCAAGACCACAAGATCTGAACACACAAAGCGGTAGCTCAGGGTTAAAGGGTACTGAGGGGCAGGTGATGGAAGGTCACACACGAGGCTGGTTTTCTTTCACCACCATGAAATTTTTGGGACAGTTGGCTAAATCTGAACAGTATCCTTGGCTGGATATTAGTATGTGTCTATTCTAATTTCCTATTTTGAGTGGTATAGTTAATTCTTGACCTTGTGTTCTGTACAACTGTATATAACTGTGCAATTCTCTCACGTCAGAGACTCCTTTGTTTTAGGAGATACACTCTGAAGTATTGCTGGAGAAAGTGGCATCGTGTCGCATCTACAACTTACTCTAAATGGCTTGAAGGGAAAACTTGCACGCACACACATGTGTACACAGACATCCACAAAGACATATGGGGGGGGCGGGGAGGAAAGGAGGGAGGGATAGGGGAAGGAAAGGATAAAGCAAACAGTAAAAGAACAACACTGGGGAATGTGAGTGAATGGTATTGAAAAGAATTCTTTGCACTACTGCAACTTCTCTTCTCTTCAAAATTATGTCAAAACAAATAGTTTGAAAATTAGAGAAATAAGAGGCCAACATCCAGAAGTGCCCCCGCCCCCGTGACTGCACACGTCCTGTGAATGCACGTGCCCTCAGTAGTGCGGGTCCCACCAGGAGCCTACCACAGCGAACTCGTCTCTGTCCAGGTGCCCATCCTTGTCGATGTCACTGAGGTCCCAGACCTGCAAGGGAGAGACCAGTGGGCTTACAGGAGGAAAAGCCACTGTCCCCAGGGTCCGCAGAGTCCACCGGGGGTGGGAATGGCCACCACTCGTATCTGAAAACGCAGCTGTGGGTGTCCCCAGAGACCCTCGTCTGACGATGCCCTGTCACCCCAGGCCCATTCGTGGTATGATGCTCCTTTTCTCCAATAAATGATCGTGATGGTGACCACGTCCCAGGCTGCCCTTTATACCTCCCTGATTTTGTCTTTGCGTTCTTACAAAAAACCAAACCCGTTGCCATCAAGTGGATCCCAACTCATGGCGAGCCCACGTGTTATAGAGTAGAACTGTGTCCCACATGATTTTCTTGGCTGTCATCTTTACAAAAGCCAGGGCTTTTTCTGCCATGGTGCCACAGGATAGGTCCAAACCACCAAACTTTAGGTTAGGAGCCAATCACAAACCACTTGTGCTACCTGGGGACCTCGCTGTCTTACCCAAAAAACCAAACCAAACCCATTGCTGTGGGGTCAAATCTGACTCACAGCGACCCTACAGGACAGAACGGAACTGCCCCATAGAGCTTCCAGGGAATGGCTGGCAGACTTGAACTGCCCATATTTTGGGTAGCAGCCATACCTCTCAACCACTGCACCACCAGGATGCCTACTGTCTTACAAATAGGTCTTAAATAGGAGAGATGGGTTTGATTTTGGCACAACTGTTGCTCTGAACAGAGGCTCAACACAAACACACAAAATCTGCCTGCTCTCTCAGGTACAGTGGGCAGGGCTGCAGGCATGCCTGTAGCAGGCCTCTCCCATGACAGCGAACGAGGCAGCCATGTCCCCAACAAGGCAGGGGCTGCCAAAGGCGGCGGGCACAGTCGGCACCCTGAGGCAAGGTGGGTGGCTACTGGCCTGTGTCAGTGGTTACGTGCTGGCTCCCTAATCTGCGTACAGCCATCTTGAGACACACATCTGCCTGCTGCAGATAATGTTGGGCGTGTCTGTTGGGGACACTCTACAGCCCAACCAATCACCAGCAACTACAGCCCACAGATGCTGCTCTGCTAGGTACTCCTCCTCTCCAGCTCTGCCACCCCGCAGGGACCAGTGCCTCCCAGCTGACCGCTAGGCCTGTCCCTTTGGTTTTCTGGGGGACCATCTAGGTCCCATGGCCAACCTGTGCCCCCTGCTGACGGCACCCAGGGCAGCCCAGCCGCCAGCCTGCAAGTGCTCCGGGGTCAGAGAACAGCAGTGGGGCAGAGTGTGACAGGGCCAGACCCAAACACTCACTCGGCCCAGGACGTCCAGTGGCAGCTTGGAGTTCATGAGGACGGGCTTGACCTTATCCCCGGACAGCAGACCATTTATAGGCAAAAGGCTTTCAAAGATGCCGTCAAACTTTGCTTTTTCTTCTACCTGGTTGGGAAGAAGCAGCCGGTGAGTAAACTGCCTGTGTGGGTGTCACAGTGAGCTGCCACGAGGCTGTGTGACATGGCCCTGGGGCACCCGCTTCCCTCCCTGAAGGCACAGGACCACCACAGCAGGCTTGGACACTGAGCTGCAGAGGTGAACTTACACACTGTGTGGTTCCCACTTTGGGATGTTCTGGAAAAGATAAAACTACAGAGACGGTGAAAAGACCAGTGGTTGTCAGGGGCATGAGGGAGGAGGGATGAATGGGGAGTACCAGCGCATTTTTAGGGCAGGGAAACTATCCTGTATGGTACTGTAATGGTGGACACATAAGACCAAAACCAAACTCACTGCCATCAAGTCAACTCCAACTCATGATGACCCCACGTGGCAGAATAGAATCACTCCATAGGGTTTTCTTGGCTTTAATTTTTATGGGAGCAGATCACCAGGCTTTTCCTCCACAGTGCCTCTGGGTGGGTCCAAACTGCCAACTTTTAGGTTAGCAGCCCAGTGCTTAAGCACTTATGCCACCCAGGGACCAGTGGACACATGGCGTTATACATTCGTCAAAACCCATAGACCCATACAACACGACGAGTGAACCCTAAGATAAACTATGGACTTTAGTCAATAATAATAATCTGTCAAGACTGGTTCATCAATTATAACAAACGTACCACACTAATGCAAGGTGTTAGTAATACGGGGAGTCCCTGAGTGGTTCAAGCAGTCCTTGTGGCACAATGGCTACGTGCTCGGCTGCTAACTTAATGACTGGTGGTTCAGGATAAGTAAAGCATTACTGAAAAAGAAGAACAAAGTGGGAGGCCTCACTCTACCTGATTTTAGACCCCATTATACCATCACAGTAGCCAAAACACCCTGGTACTGGTACAACAATAGATACATAGACCAATGGAACCGAATTGAAAATCCAGACATAAATCCATCCACATATGAGCAGCTGGTATTTCACAAAGGCCCAAAGTCAGTTAAATGGGGAAAAGGCAGTCTCTTTAACAAACGGTACTTGCATAACCGGATATTCAGCTGCAAAAAAATGAAACAAGACCCATACGTCACACCATGCACAAAAACTAACTCAAACGGATCAAAGACCTAAATATAAAATCTAAAACGATAAAGATCATGGAAGAAAAAATAAGGACAATGCTAGGAGCCCTAATACATGGCATAAACAGTATACAAAACATTACTAACAATGCAGAAGAGAAACCAGGTAACTGGGAGCTCCTACAAATCAAACACCTATGCTCATCCAAAGACTTCACCAAAAGAGTAAAAAGATTACCTACAGACTGGGAAAAACTTTTTAGCTATGACATTTCTGATCAGCATCTGATCTCTAAAATCTACATGATACTGCAAAAACTCAACTACAAAAAGACAAATAACCCAATTAAAAAATGGGCAGAGGATATGAACAGGCACTTCACTAAAGAAGACATTCAAGTAGCTAACAGATACATGAGGAAATGCTCACGATCATTAGCCATTAAAAAAAAAAAAAAAAAACCCAATGCTGTCGAGTAGATTCCGACTCACAGCGACCCTATAGGACAGAGTAGAACTGCCCCACAGAGTTTCCAAGGAGCGCCTGGCAGATCTGAACTGCCAACCCTTTGATTAGCAGCCGTAGCACTTAACTACTATGCCACCAGGGTTTCCCATTAGCCATTAGAGAAATGCAAATCAAAACTACGATGAGATTCCATCTCACTCCAACAAGGCTGGCATTAATCCAAAAAACACAAAATAATAAATGTTGGAGAGGCTGTGGAGAAATTGGAACACTTAAACATTGCTGGTGGGAATGTAAAATGGTACAACCACTTTGGAAATTGATTTGGCGCTTCCTTAAAAAGTTAGAAATAGAACTACCATGCGATCCAGCAATCCCACTTCTTGGAATATATCCTAGAGAAATAAGAGCCTTTACAGGAACAGATACATGCACACCCATGTTCATTACAGCACTGTTTACAACAGCAAAAAGATGGAAGCAACCAAGGCACCCATCAATGGATGAATGGATAAATTATGGTATATTCACACAATGGAATACTATGCATCAATAAAGAACAATGATGAATCTGTGAAACATTTCATAACATGGAGGAATCTGGAAGGCATTATGCTGAGTGAAATCAGTTGTAAAAGGACAAACATTGTATAAGACCACTATTATAAGAACTCGAAAAATAGTTTAAACAGAGAAGAAAATATCCTTTGATGGTTATGAGAGTAGGGAGGGAGGGAGGGAGAGGGGTTTTCACTAATTAGATGGTAGACAAGAACTATTTTAGGTGAAGGGAAAGACAACACACAATACAGGAAAGGTCAGCACAACTGGACTAAACCAAAGGAAGTTTCCTGAATAAACTGAATGCTTCGAAGGCCAGCATAGCCGAGGCGGGGGTTTGGGGACCATGGCTTCAGGGGACATCTAAGTCAAGTGGCATAATAAAATCTATTAAGAAAACATTCTGCATCCCACTTTGGGGAGTGGTGTCTGGGGTCTTAAACACTAGCAAGCGGCCATCTAAGATGCACCAATTGGTCTCAACCCACCTGGAGCAAAGGAAAATGAAGAACACCAAAGACACGAGGTAATTATGAGCCCAAGTGACAAAAAGGCCCACATAAATCAGAGACTACATCATCCTGAGACCAGAAGAACTAGATGGTGTCCGGCTACAACCGATGACTGCCCTGATAGGGAACACAACAGAGAACACCTGAAGGAGCAGGAGAGCAGTGGGATGCAGACCTCAAATTCTCATAAAAAGACCAGACTTAATGGTCCAACTGAGACTAGAAGGACCCTGGAGGTCATGGTCCCCAGACCTTCTGTTAGCCCAAGACAGGAACCATTCCCAAAGCCAACTCTTCAGACAGGTGATACTGGTCAACAGTGGGCTTCTTGGATGAAGTAGACACATGGGACTACGTGGGCAGTTCCTGTCCGGAGAAGAGATGACAGGGCAAAGGGGGTCAGAAGCTGGCCGAATGGACATGAAAATAGAGAGTGGAGGGAAGGAGTATGCTGTCTCATTGAAGGGAGAGCAACTAGCAGTAGATAGCAAGGTGCATATAAGTTTTTGTATGAGATACTAACTTGGTTTGTAAACTTTCACTTAAAGCACAATAAAAATTAAAAAAAAAAAAAAAAGACTGGCGGTTTAAAAACACCTTCTGCTCCTTGGGAGAAAAGAACTGGTGATCTGCTTCCATAAAGATAACACCCTAAGAAACCCTATGGGGCAGGTCTACTCTGACTTACACGGTTGCTATGAGTTGGAATTGACTCGATGGAACACAGTAAAAACAACTGGGTGGTGCAATATCAATTAACATGCTCAACACTAGTGGAAAGGATGGAATTCAAGTTCAGCCAGAGATGCCTTAGAAGGAAAAACCCTATGGAGCACAGTTCTACTTAGACACGCTTGTGGTCGCCAGGAGTCGGACTCGACAGCAACTGGTGTTTGGTTATTAATAACAGGAGAAACTGTGTGTAAAGGAAGAGGGGCTATATGGGAGCTCTTTACTTTCTGTGCAAATTTTCCCTAAACCTAAAACTGCTCTAAAAATAAAGTCTATTAAAAAAAAAGTGAACTTATGCTGTGATCAAAACAACTCCCCAGTGAGGACCCAGAGGTCAAAGTTAATGGGGGAGGCTGGTCCTGGAGCCTTGCTCTTCACCTCAACTACTGCCCAGTGGAGCAGGGGCCAGCAGTGTCTCTGCAGTGGAGGCAAAGACTACTCTTATCCACCTCCCAGGAGGTAGCAAACTAGGGTAAGACAGGTAAAGGTTTGAACGGATGACAGCTCTTTAGGACAAAGAGCTAAATCTCAACATGAATATGAAAAATTGAAGCAAAGATGTGCAGAACTATATATAATATAAGCCAACTAGTTTAGCAATTAACTGTCAAGGTCAGCTTTAAAAATCTATTAAGAAAACATTCTACGTCCCACTTTGGAGAGCGGCATCTGGGGTCTTAAACACTAGCAAGTGGCCATCTAAGATGCATCAATTGGTCTCAACCCACCCGGAGCAAAGGAGAATGAAGGACACCAAAGACACAAGGTAATTATGAGCTCAAGAGACAAAAAGGGCCACATAAATCAGAGGCTACATCAGCCTGAGACCAGAAGAGCTAGATGGTGCCCGGCTACTACAGATGACTGCCCTGACAGAGAACACGAGAGAGAATCTCCGATGGAGGAGAAAAGCAGTGGGATACAGACCTCAAATTCTCGTAAAAAGACCAGACTTAATAGTCTGGCTGAGACCAGAAGGACCCCAGAGGTCATGGTCCCCAGACCTTCTGTTATCCTAAGACAGGAACCATTAACAAAGCCAACTTTTCAGACAGAGATTGGACTGGACTATGGGATAGAAAATGATACTGGTGAGGAGTGAGCTTCTTGGCTCAAGCAGACACATGAGACTTACGTGGGCAGCTCCTGTCTGGTGGTGAGATGAGAAGGCAGAGGTGGATAGAAGCTGGCTGAATGGACACGGGGAATACAGGGTGGAGAGAAGGAGTGCGCTATCTCATTAGGGGAAGAGCAACTAGGAGTACACAGCAAGATGTATATAAATTTTTGTATGAGAGACTGAATTGATTTGTAAACTTCTGAACTTTTATTTAAAGCACAATAAAAAATAAAAAAGATCAGCTTTAAAACCCATGGAGTCCTCTGGACCTAACAATACCAAAAAACCAAAAACCAAACCTGTTGCCATTGTGTAGATTCTGACTCATAGAGACCCCATGTGTTACAGAATAGAACTGCACTCCATAGGGTTTTCTTGGCAGTAATCTTAACGAAAGCAGTTCACCTGCCTTTCTTCTGTTAGTGCTGCTGGGTGTGGGTTCAAATGGCCAAACTTTAGGTCAGTAGTTGCGTCCAAATCGTTTGTGCCACCCAGGGACCCAACAATACAAAAACCAGTAATACAAGTTCTGCATGAACGGAGGGAAGGCCCAGCAGCACTTAAACACAGGGTAAGCAGCTACTGCCATCCTGAAATCAAGAAGGCAACAGAACACCAAGGAGATATCGAAAAGGACCAGCCCTGGCCCCATGTTCGCTCACCACGGGGCAGAGCATGCCCTCCTGTGGAAACAACGCTCTCAGCCAGTGGACTGAGAGAAAGCACGCCTTTCCACGGAGGGACAGGTCACCCAGTAAGCAAGGTAAGCACAGACTTACTTGTGCTTACTTACTAATCTGTAGTGAAACTGGTCATCCACTCTGTCAGGGATTGTAAATTTGAAAAGAGGCTTTGATTTTGTAGGAAGGTGCTGTGGGGCTGGAAGAGAGATAGATGCCAGCCATTCTTAAAGCAGAATCTTTGATGTAGTGAAAAAAACGTGAAATTGTTCACTATAGATGATCTGGTAAGCAAAGTAAGCACTAAGTTTACCTTGCCTATTGGGTAATCCGCCCCTGGACTCAGCGCACTGAGACTGCACACTGGCCTGTGAGGGCATGGAGAACAACACCCTCGGGGCCACAGACTGACGACGAACAGAGGCCCTGAGCAGTGACTGAAAGCCAGAAGTGTCAAAATGCTGCATCTCTCCTGAGGCTCTAGGGTTCCTTGCCCTAAGTTGTGAGTCTTGCTGACTCAGGGCTTCCAGAAGCCCAGGAATATACATGGGTGAAAACAGCACTTGGTTTTTTTTTCATTCTGTATCCATGAATGGTATGTAAAACCGCTCTTTAAAACTGTCTACCCCAATTACACGCTTACCCTGCACTCCCCAGCTCCTCCTGCGATCCCTCACAAGCTCCTCTGCCACCACGTCCTTTTAGATGCTTTAGTTGCTGTCGAGTCAACCCCCCGTGCACAGTGGAATGAATGCTGCCCAGTCCTACGCGAACAAACCGTTGTGATTCATAGGGTTTTCATGGGCTGATTTTCGGAAGTAGATTGCCAGGTCTTTCTTCCTAGTCCGTCTTAGTCCAGGAAATTCTGCTGAAAACTCTTTAGCATCATAGCAACACACAAGCCTCCACTAACAGACAGGTGGTAGCTGTGTGTGAGGTGCATTAACTGGAATCAAACCCAGGTCTCCTGGCATGGAAGGTGAGAACTCTACCACCAAACCACGACTGCCACTGCTATTTCACAGCAAGATCATTATTAACACTTAAGCCAAATAAAAAGGAGACAATGTGAAAATCTCTTTCTACTTCATCTTAAGATGAGTCTCACATTATCTGGGGACACGTTTCCATGCCCCCTACCTGTTTCCACTGGGGCAGTTATGCACTGACTGGGAGACACCACTTATTCTTCTCATTCTAGGAACAGTGGCACATCTGTCCAACCACGTCCTCTGCCTTAGGCTTTTCAAAGAGCAATGAGCACATCAGAAAAGAAAGAATAATAACGTGTAAATTGGCTGGAAATAAGAAAGAAGATGAGATATTGTGGAATCTTCACACCTGGGAGTTCTCACATTTTTCTCTCCTGTTCTGATTAACAGAAGGCAATGGTGGTTCAGGGGCAGGATTCTTGCCTTCAAAGTGGAAGACCCAGGTTCGATTTCTGGCCAGTGTGCCTAATACTCAGCTACTACCTGTCTGTCTGTGGAGGCCTGGGTGTTACTATGAAGGTTTCAGCGAAGCTTCCAAACTAAGATAGACTATGAAGAAAGGCCTGGCAATCTACTTCCAAAAATCAGCCAATCGAAACCCTATGGATCACAACAGTCGGATCCACAAGCGATCACAGGGATGGTGCAGGAGTTGACATTTTGTTCTGTTGTGCATGGGGTCGCCATGAGTCAGGGGCTGACTCAATGCAGGTATCAACAACAACAATCCCGATGAACAGGAAAACCACAGAAAATGACCTAAAAACATGAGACTTAAACTACAGGTTCTTAAGAATCCAACTCCTGAAATGCAGCTCACTGCCCTAGCAGGGGACATGCTATCACAGTAAAGGGCCATGGCTTTTCAAAGAGTTTCGGTTTGAAAGGCACTTTGTCAGAATCCGGCAGCCACTCACACTCACGCAGAACGGGTGACACAACCATCCTACAGAACGTTTCTGAGTGACACCACCCACAGTCTGCACAATCCTGTGATAAGAACGGTGGGGGCTGTCCCATCATCTACTTACCCTCACGGCCCAGTGGGCCTCAGCAGGGGGCGCGGCAGCCGTCAGCGGGCTGCTGGTATCGTGCTAAAAAGAAAAGGGACAGGCGTGTTGCTGGTGTAGAACTAAATCACAGGAACATGCATTTACTGAAAGAATAAAAGTTTCAAACTGCTTTCTAAATGGGGGAAGCAGACAAGGGGAGCAGACAGACAGGCAGACACGTGGTGCTAGAAGGATGCGAAGAGGAAGGACTGGGGCACTTACAAACTTGGGTGGCGGCATGCTCAGGTTCAGGTTGCTCAAGGCGATGTCGTGGCCACTCTGTGCGCAGGCCACCAGCCTTAGTGCCACGTAGAAACCCTGCAGACCAAACAGAGGGATGAAGGATAAACACTGTGCAAATGGCAACAGCCCTGGAGGGTGGTCTGTGCCAGACGGCATTTGGGGATGGGGGACCTCGCTCCCACTTCCAAGACGGTATGTGCAAACGTTACTACAGGTTCGGACTTGACGGGGCTTGCCCTGGGAATGCCACTTAAAGGAATGTGCTAGAACTGACTTACCCTAGGTCATCTTGAGCACTGCAAAATTTCACTAAATGTATTTTCAACAATAAGGGTCTCCTAACATTTAGCAACCCTGGGGGCATAGTGGTTAAGAGCTACGGCTGCTAGCCAAAAGGTCTGCAGTTCAAATCTACAAGGCAATTCTTGGAAACACTATGGGGCAGTTCTGCCATGTCCTTTAGGGTCGCTATGAGTTGGAATTGACTCAACAGCAATGGGTTTGCTTTTTTTGTAACATTTAGGAAATGACAGACTGCAGAAGTAGTGGAGTTAACATGGGTCAGACCACGAATTATGGAGTGGAGATGTGTTGTTTTTAAAAGTGGTTTGAAACTGACACAGCTGTTCTGGAATTTATATGAAATATTCGCTGAGATCCCCACCTGCCCCCGAGGAGAGCACCCTCTCAGGGTTTGTGTTCGCTGTGGATCAATGTGGACTGTACCCTCCATGTGGGGACACAGGGTCAGAGCCAGACAGTCAGGTGCTTCTACTCCCCACCCGCCCAGCCTCCTCTCACCCAGAGCTGGCCACGCCACAGGCTTAGCGAGCACATGTGGCATCATCTAATTTTTTTCAAATGAAGACAATTAACCAGCCTAAGAATTCAGACCGTTTTAAAGCTATAAATGCAATTCTAGTCTTAAAAACGTCTTCAAATGGATGAGCGCCAGGTCAGCATTTCCCAGGCGGATGCCTGCTGCATGCCTAAGTCGAGGGAAACAAAGGGACCTGCACCCAGGGGCCCAGGGAGCTTGGGGGAACTGCACCAGGCAGAGAATTGTCCTATGAGGATCCTGAGGACCTTGAGGAAGGGAGGAAGAGCTGGTGGGGCTTTCCTGGCACATCTGGTCGCAGGCCGTGCCCCCAGAAGCCATGTCCTGTGGATTACAATTTTGGCAAAAGCTGGACTGGGTTAAATGCAAAACCAAAAAAACCAAACTTCTTGTCATCAAGTTGATTCCAACTCATAGTGACTCTACAGGACAGAGTAGAACTGTCCCATAGGATGTCCAAGGAGTGGCTGGTGGATTCAAAGTGCCAACCTTTTGGTAACAGCCAAGCTCTAAACCACTGCACCACCAGGGCTCCATATTAAATCCAGAACCATTTAAAATCACTTGTAAAAGAATTACAAAAAAAATGTTAACATTACTGGCCTTCTGGTAGTGGGATTATGAATGATTATATAGGGGCTTCTTTTTAATTTTTCTCCACCTTCCAAAATTATACTAAATTTATATTTTCTAATCAATACTACGTTACCACTATTGTTAATTGCTGTTGAGTGGATTCCGACTCATGGCGACCCACGGGTGCAGAGAATTGATCCATAGGCTTTTCAAGGCTGTGACCTTTTGGCAGCAGATCGCCAGGCCTGTCTCTGAGCTGCCTCTGGGTTAGGTCTGAACCTCCAACCTTTTGGTTAGTAATTGAATGCTTAACCACCTGCGCCACCCAGGGACTCCTTTATCACTATTGCTAATACAATAAAGACATCATCAAATAAATTGAAAAAATAAAGTCACCTGCAAATACTGGAGAATTCCACATATAGAACATTCTCACAGTGACAAAGTGATCGTGGTGGGGATCAGAGAGGTGGTTGCCAGGGGTAGCACGAGTGAGTTTCCAGAGGGTGATGTACAGTTCCGTGTCCTGACTGTAGTGATGGTGACATGAATCTGAACAAGTGGTAATACTACACAGAAATATACACGCGGGGGGTGGCGGGGAGGCAGGTGTTTACACATAAAACCTGGTAGAGTCTGGATATGGTCTTGACCTCTGCATGGCACCACCATCCACCGCTGCTGGTTTTGGTAACTGCACCACAGCTATGTAAGATGCTACCACTAGGGGGAGCTGGTGGGGCACACAGGAATGCACTGTTTTTGCAACTTCTATTTTTTGGTTTTTTTATAAGAATCAAGGGAGCCCTGGTGGTGCAGTGGTTAAGAGCTCGGCTGCTAACCTAAAGGTTGGCAGTTCAAATCCACCAGCCTCTCACTGGAAACCCTATGGATCAGTTCTACTCTGTCCTATAGGGTCACGGTGAGTTGGAACTGACTTGACAACAATGGCTTTTTTGGTTTTATGAGAATCAAGGATAACCTCCAAAATAAAAAGCTATAAAAAACTTGTAATCACTTGCAACTAAGTACAACAAAATATTAAGAGACACACGAGCCAAGAAGAACGGCTCTGAGTGTTAAAAGGCCCTTATTTGGACACTGAAGCACCCCGTACTAGTACTAACAGTGTGCTCCCTGCATCTGTATTTAGTGCGGGGCTTCAAACCAGTTCAAAATGGTTCAATAACTGCTGCCGTCAACAAGGGCCGTGTATGCACTGCATAGCAACCATACCTTTTGCTCGTCATATTTTGACCGAAGCAAACAGCTGTGTCCTGCTCAAAGATGGCGGCCAACTGTGCCCCTTTGGATGTGTGTTGCTCTCCACAGTCCTGCCAATAATCTCATCTCCCATATCGTGCTCCTGAAACTTTCAGGAGGAAGGACTGTGGCAGGACTTTTGAAGAGCAACATTATTGGGAGGACTGTGGAGAGGAGCATATACTCAAAGCAGCATAGACGGCCACCATCTTTGAGTGGGGCACCACTGTTTGTTTCCAACTAGGGTCAAAATACCATGGGCAACAGATTTGGTTGCTATGCAATGCATATGTGGCCCTTGTTCACAAAGACAATTACTGAACCATTCTGAACTGGTTTGGAATCCTGGTCTAGTGACACTGGGGCAGTGGAGACGGCGGGGAGATCATGGGGTCAGACAGCCAGTGGGGCTCAGGACGAGCTGCCCCATTTACTCTGTGGCTGTGTATGTACCTGTTTGTCCAAGAACCCTTTACCTTCTGGGTCGGCCAAGTCCCATATCTGTGGAAACACAAAAATGATCGTGAGCATGACCACTAACCACTTCTTGTCTGTTGATGAGGGCGGGAGCCACTGCTGACTGCCCATCTGCCAGGGCCAAGGGTCTCAAACCAACAGGCTTCCAAGGCCAGGAGCAGGTGGACAGTCTGCCCAGGGCACATGGCCTGCCCAGGGCACACAGCTCCCCAGTGGCAGAGCCATGCCCCTCATCCCACAGGCAGTGGTGGTCACTCCAACCTGAGGTCCAGCTGTGAACCAATAAGCTGTCGGGACACAGGACAGCTCGGCCACGTCAGGGCGTGGCTGCCATCCCCGAGTTTGGATCTACCTGCTCCAGCCCAAGAGACACACGATGCCCTGACCACTCCCTATATGAAGGGCTCTGTTCACAGCTGGCCTCCATCCACTGGGGTAGCTGAGGTGTGACTGACAGGAAGTTGCTGCTGCTCTGCACGTACCTTCCCAAGGGTAATGTCTGAGAGTCCAGATTTCTTCAGGAAAAGTGCAGCTTCACTTGCCCCAACCCGCCCTGTGTACGCTGGGTCTACCTGCAATGGGAGAACAACCCCTGAGCAAACCTTCCGACCAGGGAAGTGGCAGGTGATGCACCTGAGGAAAGGAGACAGAGGCCACATGCTGCTTTAAGGCAGACCTTTCTCTCCAGTTGCATTACATGCCTGTAGTTAGCTGTGGTTGAGTCAGCCTCCAGCTCATGGTGGCCCCAAGCACAATGGAACAAAATGCTGCCGGTCCTGAGCAATCCCCATGATTGGCTGTGGATTGGATCGTAGGGTTTCCACCAGCTGATTTTCAGAAGTAAATCGCGAGGCCTTTTTTCCTAGTCTGTCTTAGTCCAGAAGCTCGGCTGAAACTTGTTCGGCATCGTAGCAACACTCAAGCCTCCACTAACGGACGACTGATGGCTACACGTGAGATTTATTGGCTGGAATCAAACTCAGGTCTCCCACATGGAAGGTGAGAACTCTACCACTGAACCACCACTGCCCCTTGATCACACGCTAGTTCAATCTAAAAACGTGCTGAGCTTACCTGTTTGTAATAAGATTCATATAATGGGTTTCCAGAGGGGATCTGTAAACAAAATAGATACTGGTCAAAAGTGGACAAACTCCCTCTAAAGAAGTGTCGCCCCTCAATTTTGTCATTACCAAAATGCACAGGAGTGAAAATCAAAATCCACATACTTTATTAAACATCCTTTATACGGAGTTGGTTTATCTGCAGACACAGATAAAGTAAACGCTAATATTCTTTGTTGCTGTTGTTAGTGGCTGTCGAGCTGATTCTGACTCAGGGCAACCCCAAGTGTTAAGAGCAGAAATGCACTCCATAGGGTTTTCTTGGGTGTAATCTTTCTGGACGCAGATCTTGCTTCTCATGGAAAGCCAGGCCTTTCTTCTATGGTGCTGCCGGGTAGGTGTGAACTGCCAAACTCTCAGTTAGCAGTCAATCACTTAACTGTTTGCGCCGCCCAGGGACTCCAAAACCCAGTTACCTACAAGTCAACTCCGACACATAGTGACTTTAGGTGTATCAGAGTAGGACTGTGCTCCACAGGGTTTTTAGTGGCTGATTTTTTGGAAGCAGATCACCAAGCCTTTCTTCCAAGGTGCCTCTGGTCAACTTCAACCTCCAACCTTTTGGTTAGCAGTTGAGCAAGTTAACCGTTTGCACCACGAAATCTTAATTCCAGCAGAAATGACACAGTCACTTGGGAACGGCAGCAACCGAAGGCTGAAGTCCACTCACTTGCCAATGGCTACAGCTCACCCTTGGACACAAGGGAAGAGGCACGCGGCCCTTTGAGGCTGTTCTCTGGCTCCAAAGTCAGAGTTGGGGGTTCTGCGCACCAGAAACACGAGTCATAGGACCCTGCGGGCTTCCGACCAGACCCTAGACACTGCCCAGGTCCTGTTCCCACATCCTTCACAGCCATCAGAGTGGCTGCTCCAAAGGCAACCAGGCCAGGGCCAACCCCTAGGCGTGAGACAGACACAGATCACTCCCTGCCACAGGAAGGGGGTCCAAGGACTCGGTGCAGCCCCATGGAACCCCAAGACTTCACCCTTTGGAGAAGGTCACTGTCCTGTGTGAGGCCCTTTAGGGCCATGCCTGGATCCTGCCTGGTCTGCGGCCAATGCTGACCACTCCCCACTACATCCCCCACAGCCTCACTCCCTGACCTCAGGAGACGCTCCCTGTGAGAAAAGAGGCGGGGTGACACTGAGCAACCACTCAACCGTTGGCCATACAAAGTCTGATGTGGAGAACTGCAGGAGTTTTATGAAGGGAGGAGGAAACTCAAGCAGTGTGCAACCCTGCTGCTAACTGAATGAACGAGGAGAATGAACAAGTATGCTAATTGTACAAAAGGTCTGGTATATAGGCAGCTAAAGAGAAGGCACGACGGAGAAAGAATTCCAAACCACAGGCAGCGATGACGGCTTCTTTGGTCTCTTAAAAGATGCCTCGAATGCCATCCGACTGCTATTGTCTTATCGTGATAAAAATATATAAAACAGGACATTTGCCATTTCAACCCTTTTTACATGTACAATTCAATGACATTGGTAGCTGCGTTCACCATGTTCTGTAACCATCACCACTATCCTTTTCCAGATTATTCCACCACCATTAGCAGAAACTCTGTGCCCCATAAGCAATGACTCCCCCGCCCCCTCCATGGTGGTGGTTGTTGTGCGCCATTGAGCCTATTCCGACTCAGAGCGACCCTACAGGACACAGTAAAACTGCCCCATAGGGCTCCCTTGGCTGTAATCTTTAACGGAACAGATCACTGTAATCTTTAAGGGAGCCACTGGTGGGTTCAAGCTGACCTTTTGGTTAGCAGCTGAGCACTTAACTGTTGCACCACCAGGGCTCCTCCCTTCCACCCCTGGTAACCACTAATAAACTCTGGTCTCTATGCATTTGTCTACTGTCATATTATTTTCAAAAACAAACAAAACTTGGGGGAGGTGGCGCCCCTCTGGTTAAGATCACCAGATTTGACCATGGTGCCCCCATGCTGGCTGCATGAAGAGACCCGTCAGGTGAGAAGTGAAGCAGGAACACAGCCAGCCTCCAGGGGACGCCAGCACCTGCAAACATATGAAGACTCGAAGGGACAGAGCAAAACGTCGAGACGTGATGGAAAACAGAAAAGAAAGGAGCGAGGAGGAAAGTCAAACAGAAAAAAGAAAGAGGGGCAAAGAGAGGGGAAATCCTGGAAAAGCAGAAAAAACAAAACAGAGTGGTGTGAAAAACAGAAGCAAAAAAAAAAAAAATCTTGAGAAGGAAAAGACAAAGACACCGAGAGAAAATTTAGAAGGACACAGGTATATAGCCAGAGTTGCTAGGTGGTGCAGACGGTGAATGTGCTCAGCTGCTAGTCAGAAGGCTGGAGGTTTGACTTCACCCAGAGGCACCCTGGAAGACAGGCTTGGCAATCTACTTCCGAAAAACCTGCCACTGAAAACCCTATGGAGCACTGTTCTACTCTGACACACATGAGGGTGCCGTTGAGTCAAACTGACCCAACGGCAACCAGCTAGAGTCCCTGGGTGGTGCAATGGTGGATGCACACGGCTGATAACCAAAAGGTTGGAGGTTCTGATTCACCCAGAGGCACCTTGGAAGAAAGGTCTGGCAATCTACTTCTGAAAACTCAGCCGCTGACAACCCTGTGGAGCACAATTCTACTCCGACACACACGGGGTCGTCACGAGTCACCGTCAAATCCGCAGCAGCGGGTTTTAGGTGTAGAGCCACAACGGCGCCCTGGCCATCTGCTGCACGTACTCCCAGGGACCAGTGCAGAAGGACCACCAGCGCCTCAGCGGCTCAGGTAGCTGTCACCCTTAGTTTGTCACACCTCAGCCTGCGTGGCCCTTGGGGTCAATGCTCCAACACAGGCCATGTATTCAGGACATATCTCCACAGAAGAGTGAAAACCAACAAGAGGACGTGAGTGCAGCATACTGTTTCTAGTTGGTTGGCTGCTCTCTGTTGAACAAGTCCCCATCACTGGCTCCCTGGAATGGCACACAGGGACCCAGAGGCCTCACCTTCAACTGAGAGGTCTTGCTGCTGTCCACAAGCCAAGAGGTGCATGAAGTCCATTTTCAGTGGTTGTTTTCAGATCAGAGGGTGGGCAAGAAAGAGGTTTCCCAATGATCAGAATTCTAGAGACAGAGTTACGGCATTTGGGGCACACGGGGTTATCAGCTGTCTCGTAATGTCCCAAAGTCTGTGAGTGCCATGGTCTTCAATCCAGAAAGCAAGACCCCGACTCTTTTGGAAAAGCTACCAAGCATCCACCCAAACCTGTGCCAGGCTTATCCATGAGGGCCACTTCAGACCCTACGTTAGTTGTCACCGATGGAAAACCTGAGGTGTGGTCCAGCACTCCTCTTGAACTGCTGTTTTTGTTAGCTGCTGTCGAGCTCGCCCTGGCTCACAGAGACCCCATGCACAACAGAACAAACCGCTACCTGGTCCTGCGCCATCCCTGTGATCTCTGTGATCAGTTGCAGATCAGACCATTGTGATCCACAGGGATCATGGGCTGACTTTTAGAAGTCGATCGCCAGGCCTTTCTTAGACATCTTAGTCTGGAAGCTCCGCTGAAGCCTGTTCAGCATCACAGCAACACACAAGCCTCCAGGGACAAACATGCGGTGGCTGTGCATGAGGTACACTGGCTGAGAATCAAGCCAGGGTCTCCAGCATGAAAGATGAGAATTCTACCACTGAACCACCACTGCCTCCCTCTAGAACTAAGGTATTACAGACGGACTTATGTCCCCAAAAAATATGTACTGTAAATTCTAACCTCTACGCCTGTAGTTAGGATCAAGAGGTAGTCGTTCAAACAGAACGAGGTGATACTGTGTGGTTTAAAGTCAGGAAAGGTGTGCGTCAGGGTTGTATCCTTTCACCATACTTATTCAACCTGTATGCTGAGTAGATAATCCAAGAACCTGGACTATATGTAGAAGAACATGGCAACAGGATTGGAGGAAGACTCATTAACAACCTGTGTTATGTAGATGATACAACCTTACTGGCTGAACGTGAAGAGGACTTGAAGCACTTACTGATGAAGATCAAAGACCACAGCCTTCAGTGTGGATTGCACCTCAACATAAAGAAACAAAAATCCTCACACCTGGACCAATGAGCAACATCATGATAAATGGAGAAAAGATTGAAGTTGTCATGGATTTCATTTTACTTGGATCCACAATCAACACCCACGGAAGCAGCAGTCAGGAAATCAAGACACATTGCATTGGTAAATCTGCTGCAAAGGACCTCTTTGAAGAACTGAAGAGCAAAGATGCCACTTGAAGACTAAGGTATGCCCCACCTAAGCCACAGTATTTTCAATCACCTCATATGCACTCGAAAGCTGGACAATAAATAAAGAAGACCTAAGAAGAATTGACGCCTTTGAATTATGGTGTTGGCGAATACTGAATATACCATGAACCGCCAAAAGAACAAACAAATATGTCTTGGAAGAAGTACAGCCAGAATATTCATTAGAAACAAGGATGGCGAGACCCTGTCTCACGTATCTTGGACACGTTAGGAGGGATCAGTCCCTGGAGAAACACACCATGCTTGGTAAAGTACAGGGTCAGCAAAAAAGAGAAAGACCCTCAATGAGACGGACCGACACAGCAGCTGCAAGAATGGGCTCAAGCATATCAACGACTGTGAAGATGGTACAGGACCGGGCAGTGTTTCCTTGTGTCGTACCTAGGGTCGCTATGAGTTGGAACCCAATCCACGGCACCCAATAGCAACAACAACATGCCGTGGTTATGATCCCATTTAGGAAGGAGTTGTTTGTTATGTTAACGCACAGGATAAGTGTAGGGTGTATCCTGAATCAATCTCTTTTGAGATATAAAAGAAATTAAGCAAGTGAGAGAAGCAGCGATGGGGAAGACAGATGCCAAGCCACATGAAGACTGCCCAGGAGCAGAAGCTCAAAGAGACAAGGACCTTCCTCCAAGCTGACAGAGAGAGAAAGCCTTCCCCTAAAGCCAGTACCCTAATTCGAACTTCTAGCCTCCTAAACTGTAAGAAAATAAATTTGTTTGTTAAAGCCACCCACTTGTGGTATTTCTGTCGTAGCAGCACTAGATAACTAAGACAAAAAAAAAATTTTTTTTTTTTTTTTTACAGAGGGGACCAATTTGGGTGTGCTTGGACAGTGACAACAGCAGAAGTTCCTATTTCACTGCACGCATTTCCGGTCCTGCAAAACCAGAGCGGGCAGAAGGGGGAACCTGACTAGGCGTGCCTCCTCTTACCACACTGCTTCCTCATGGGAGCAGGAATCACACCTAACATCCGCCTCCCTAGCAGGTCCTTGTGACAGAGATGAAGACATGTGCTGAGAAGGCGCCAAGTTTCCTGTGACAGCTGGCCACGACTCAGCCCCTGTGTCTAGGCCGTGAGCACACCCGGGGCTCCTGCAGGGTGGCAGCAGCTCAGGAGAGGCCTCACAGCTGTAAGGAAGGAGCCCCCTCGAGCTGGGGGTGGGCACAGCACTGCCCCCACCCACATATAACTGCAAGTGAGCCCAGGGCCAGGCCGAGCTAAAGGCAGAGGGAACAAGTGGGCCAGAGGCAGCCCTCAGGGAGAAGAGGCTGCAGCGACATTTGCCAGAATGAATGGGGGGGGGCGGGGGGAGGTGCTCTAAGAGCCACTTCTGCCTCTGCAGGGTCTGAGCTCTTGATGAGCCCAGTATAGCTCTCAATTCTGCCCTTCAGTGCTCAGCATTTCATAAAACACCACGAGGTCTAACATGAAAAATTCTCGTGGCCTTGTGTTTTATCCTCCAGACTAGGAGTAATTTGAAAGTGGGGTGCCACTGAAGGGGATAATTTCACAAGCTTCAGTTGCGGAAGGCCTTGAGTACCACAACTGACGCAGGCACACGGCTTTAGTTTCGGAGCAAGCCGGCTGGGACGATACTGCTCTGGAAGGCCCTCTGAGAACCAGTGTGCCATGGACACCCTGTCCTGCCCACCCTGGCAGGGTCTGCTCCCCCCGTCCTCTGCACCGGGATGTCTTCTCCTCCTCCTCCTCCTCGAAGGCTGACTTTCTTAGCCACCGTCGAGTCGGCTCCAACTCATGGCGACCCCACGCACAACAGAACCAAACGCTGCCTGGTCCTGCGTCATCTTCATGATCGCTGGCAAGTTTGAGCCCACTGCTGTGGCTGCCGTGTCAATCCATCTCATGGAGGGTTTCTCTCGTTTTCGCTAACCCTCTACTAAACATGATGTCCTTTTCTAATGATTGGTCCCTCCCGAAGACATGTCCATGGTAAACAAGTCGAAGTCTCTCCATCTTTGCTTCTAAGGAGACTTCTGGTTGAATTTCATCTAAAACTCATGTGTTTGTTCTCCTGGCAGTCCACGGTATACTCTATATCCTTTGCCTACACCACGGTTCTAATGCGTCAATTCTTCTTAGGTCTTCCTTTTTCGCTGTCCGGTTTTCTCATGCATAGGAGGCGACTGAAAAGACCCTGGTTAGGGCAGGCAAGAACCAGGATATTCCCCTCTCCATCCTCCCAGCAGGAAGCGTGAACTCTCATGCGAAACTAGCCTTGCCTTGTTTCGAAATGGCATGTTTGCAAAGCAAACCTATTTTTCTCTTAAAACTTGTAAAAGAATATCTAGAGTTCCTAGACTGAATAAAGGGTAGGTCACATCTTCTGGGTGCTTAGTCCCTGGGTAGTGCAACCAGTTCACACTTGTTTACACTGAAGGTTGCCAGTTTGAACCCCACCAGCAATGCTGTGAAAAAAAGGCCTGGCGATCTGCTTCTGTGAAGATTACAGCCAAGAAAAGCCTATGGGGCAGTTCTACTCTGTAACACGTGGCGTTGCCATGAGTCGAAATTGACTTGACAGCCATGGGTTTGGTTTTTTTCTTAATGTTATATATCCGGAAACTTATTTAATCTTCACAACAATGCTACAGGCAGGGACGACTGTTACCCCCAACTTGCAAGTGGAGAAACTGAGGCCACTGTGCCCAAGGTCACACAGCCAAGAAGTCACAGGGCCTGAGGAGTACGTAGGCTGGCCCCATGTGTGACAGAGTAGAATGGCCCCATAGGGATTCCTAGGCTGTAATCTTTATGGAAGCAGATTGCCAGGCCTTTCTCCTATGGCACTGCTGGTGGGTTCGAATCACAGACCTTTAGGTTAGTAAAAAAATAGTAGTCGAGTGCAAATCAATACAGCCACAAAGCCACATTCCCCTGACCAGCCCCACGGGGATGGCACCCCACAGAGGTGGCCACACAGGCATGAGACTGGGAAGAGGTGCGGCAGTGGTCACATGAGGGTGCATCTTATTAAACAGAAAAGGCCAGAGTCCAGGAGTTGGCTAGAGCACATGAATCTCCTGGGAAATCAGCACGCCTGCGACTTCCCAGGAAAACTGATGCTCCATAGTGGCTGCGTTTGTACGTGCTGTTGCCAAGTTCTGCAGGAAGTTCATTATATAACACCGAGAGACATCCCAGTCTGAGCTCCCACTTGCGAACACAGATGGGGACATGGAAACGCAGCCCAGGGAACATTCCCCTAATCATTTTGGCATCATGACCTTCCATGGGGCATTTCCCCCGGTGCCTGCACAGCCCACGACTGTGCAGGGGTCTGGCTTTCTGGGCAGGTGGTTTGCCGTCAAAGGTGAAGACACGAGGCTCAGTCACATGGGAGCTTGAGGCAGAACCAGGTTGTGACCTGCCGTGCTCAGCAGTGTCAGGGGAACACTGGGGTGTTTGGAATCTCCCAAAAAGGACAGCTTCTCACATTGCCCAACTTCTCAAATTGTCCCTGGGTGACCTGAATGGTTAAGCGTTCAATACTAGCCGAAAGGCTGGTGGTTCAAATCCACCCAGAGGCACCTTGGAAGACAGACTGGTGATCTGCTTCCAAAAGGTCGCAGCCTTGAAAACCTTACAGAGTAGTTTCACTCTGCACACATGGGGTCACATGAGTCAGAATCCACTCAACAGCAACCGACAACAACGTATCTAAACCACAGGTCAGGTAAGGCACTGGGAAGGGAGAAAGAGCTGCCATGAATCAATCACCAGTGAGAAGACACACGGCACAGCCCAACCGGGAAACAAGAGCACAGGATATGAGAAAGGCAGTGCGGGAAGAAATGCAACACAATTATGCATGTATGCACGCACAGTAGCACCAAAATGTGTGACCTCACCACAGAGGCAAGTATTGCAAAGAAGAAGGAGATGCCAGTTTTTCTCAGATTGGCAACATTAAAGAGAGGTGCTGAGCAGGGCTAGCAAAGGGTCTGCCATCTGTAGGGACTTACGGTCACGGGCCTCTCTGGAGGGCAAGTCGGCAGCATGTGCTAAAATACACACCCCCCAAAACAGGCTGAAGGTGAGTCCCACCAAAATCCCAGAGAGAGATTTTGTAGATACACGCAACCAAAAGAAGACCAAATCCACCACCGTCGAGTCCATTTTGACTCATGGCAATCCCACATGACCGAGTAAAACTGCTCCATAGGGTTTTTTCTTGGCTGTAATCTTTATAGAAGCAGATCACCAAGTCTTTCTCCCATGGCCACTGGGTGGGTTTGAACTCCCAACCTTGGGGTCAGCAGCCAATTGCAAACCACTTGTACCACCCAGGCTTCTAAATACAGACAAGATTACTCTAAAATGTATATGGAAAGGCAAAGGAACTAGAATAGCTAAAGCAATTTCAAAAAAGAATAGGGAAGGAGAAATCAGTCTACTCAATTTCAAGACTTAGGCTATCACTACAGTAATCAAGGAGAGTACAGTGGTGGTTTAGTGGTAGAATTCTTGTCTTTCATGCGGGAGTCCCAGGTACATTTCCCGGCCAATACATCTCAAGTGAGCCACCACCCATCCGTCAGTGGAGGCTTGTACAATGCTAGGACGCTGAACACGTTCCAGCAGAACTTTCAGACTAAGGTGGACTAAGAAGAAAGGCCTAGTGATCAACTTCTGAATATCGGCCAGTGAAAACCCTACAGATCATCACAGTAGTTCAATCTGCAACCAGTCATGGGGATGGCATGGGATGGGGCAGCGTTTCACTCTGCTGTGCATAAGCTGGAGGCTGGCTGGATGACAGCTAACAGCAAAAGTAATCGAGACTGCATGGTACTGGGGAGGGAGAGACACAGAGATTAAGGGAACAGTACAGAGAACCAGAAATAGACCCATCCAAGCATGCCCGACCGATTTTTGACAAGGTACAGAAGCAATTCAATGGGGGAAGGAACATCTTGCAAACAAATGAGGCTGGAGCAACTGGACATCCTCAGACAGAAAAGGAATCTCGAATCTAGAGACCACAGCTGACACAAAAATCAACTCAGCATGGACTTAAATGCAAATGTAAAACTATGAAACTCTGAGGAAAAAACTTAAGAGAAAATCTTCAGGATCCCAGGGTAGGCAAAGAGTTCTTTAACGGGACTCCAAAAGCACGATCCATTAAGGGAAAAACTGATGACTTGGATTTCATCAAAGCTGCTCTGAGAGGAAAGTAGAAAGACAAGCTACAGGCTGGGAGAAAGTATTTGCAAACCACCTATCTGGCAAAGGAGTAGTATCTGGAATATACAGAACTCTCAAAACTCAACAATAAAAAAGCAAACAATCTAATTAGAATATTGGCAACAGACACAAATAGACATTTCACTGAATAAGATATACAGGTGGCAAATGAGCACAGGAAAAGATGTTCAATATCATTAGCCATTAGAGGATTGCAAATTAAAACCACAATGAGACACTGAAGCGGCCCCCAAGACTTTCCCTGCTCTGTGCAGGCCACCCCCGCCCCCCCAGCCCACAGCCCACCAAGCCCTGGCTTCTAACTGCGGTTTGGCCCGACAGCGCCGCAGGCCCTAACCTTGGTTTGAATTTGGCACAAAAATCCTGTGCATCTGCAAACTAAGATCTCAGCGCATGCGCAGGACCTGAAGAGCCATAGCCCCAGCTTGACCCCGAACCTGAACTTAGCTGGGGAGGAAGAGTCTCTGGCGCACAGCTGCATGCGAGCTTATTTGCATATCGAAAGTTCCCTTCCTTCGAAAAAGACTCAGCACCTGGATCTCCAAATATGGACATAGGAGGGACCAGGGTATCAGATTTTGGGCGCCAATCCCACCCCCTGGAGACTGGAGGGCATTAAAAGCTCCAAGCTCCCCTGGGACTGGGGGAGTGTGGTCTTTGAGCTGCTAAGCCACTATGTTGCTCCTTGTTTGCACAAACAATAAATTTCCACTTTGTTTCCTCTGCAACCGGTGGTATGGCGTCCGTCTTACTTCTATTGACTAATAAGACAGGACAAGAACACTCGTTGGGTTACAACATCACTGCACACCTATCAAAATGGCAAAATTAAAAAGTATTTAATACTAAATGTTGGTGAGGATGTGGCAAAACTGGATCACTCACGCACTGCCGGTGGGAATGTAAAATGACGCAGCCACTTTGGAAAACGGTTCGTCAATTTCTTAAAAAAAAAGTGCACACAACTACCAGACAACCCAGCAACTGCACTCCTGGGCATCAACCCCAGAGATATGACGACGCTTATGTTCACAAAAAAGCCTGTACATGAAATGTTCACAGCCATTTTATTCATAATGGCCCAAAACAGGAAATAGCCAGATGTTCTTCGAAAGGTAAAAGGTTAAAACAAACCATTGCCCGTCCACACCACGGAATACTGCTCAGCAATAAAAAGGAATGAGCTGTCATACATACAACAACCCGGATGACTCTCCAGAGAATTATGCTGAGTAAAAACAGCAAACCCCAAAACATACATACTGTATCAATTCCATGTATGTAACATTCTTGAAATGACCAAAGTAGAGAAACGGAGATTAGTGGCTGCCAGGGTGCTACAAGCAGTTAAGCCCTTGACCACTAGCCAAAGGTGGGTGTTTCACACTCCGCAAGCAGCACTGCAGAAGAAAAGACCTAGAGATCTGCTTCAGTAAAGGTTACAGCCGAGAAAACCCTACAGGGTTCTCTGTAGCATGTGGGGTAGCCATGAGTCAAATGGAATCAGCCCGACAGCAACTAACAACAACAACAAGGGAGGGAGGGAAGGTGGCTGTTAAGAGGGCAACAGGAGGGATCCCTGCAAGGACGGAACGCCCTGTATCTTGACTATATCAATGTCAGTATGCTGGCTGTGATATTAACTATGTTGTTGTGGCTGGCTGCAGTCAATTCTGACTCACAGTGTCCCCATGTGTTACACACTAGTATTTTAACATGGCCAGGCCTTTATTCTGGGGTTTCACCAGGTGGGTTCAAATCACCGATCTTTAGGTTAGCAGTTGAGTGCAAACAGCTTGTCCTACCCAGGAACCCCGATAGTGACTGTTGTTGTCAGGTGCTGTCTAGTCAGTTCTGACTCATAGGGACCCTGTGTACAACAGAACGAGACACTGACGCGTCCTGTGCCATTCTCACGATCATTATGTTTGAACCCAATGTTGCACCAATGTCGCAGCCACCGTGTCAATGCACCTCGTTGAGGGTCTTCCTCTTTTACACTGACCCTCTACTTTACCAAGCATGATGTCCTTCTCCAGGGACTCATCCCTTCTGATAACATGTCAAAAGTACATGAGACAAAGTCTTGCCATCCTTGCTTGTAAGAAGCATTCTGGCTATACTTCTTCCAAGACATATTTGTTCGTTTTTCTGGCAGTCGCTGGTATATTCAATATTCTTCACCAACACCATAATTCAAAGGCATCAATTCTTCTTCGGTCTTCCTTACTCACTGTTCAGCTTTCACGTGCATATGAGGTGACTGGAAATATCATGGGTTGGGTCAGGTGCACTTTAGTTCTCAAACTGACATCTTTGCTTTTTAACACTTTAAAGAGGTCTTTTGCAGCAGATCTGACCAATGCAATACATTGTATTGACTACAGTGATGCAAGATGTTACCATTGGAGCAAACAGGATGAAGGGTACAGGATATCTGTTTTTTACAACTTCATGTGAATCTACAATTACCTCAAAATAAAAAGTGTAAAGAAAGAAAAGAGAAAGACTTAAGAGACCTAACAGCCAAATGCAAGGTGATCATTTTAGACAAACTAGGAAATCTGAATATGGACAGGGTATAGGTAATACCCTTAACCGTCAAGTCGATTCTGACTCATAGCAACCCTAGAAGACAGAGTAGGGTTTTCCCAAGGCTGTAATCTTTACAGAAGCAGACTGCCCCATCCTTCTCCGGAGGAGCAGCTGGTGAGTTCCAACCACCGACCTCTGGGTTAGTGGCTGAGAACTTAACCACTGTAACACCACGGCTCCTTAGATAATACTAAGTAATTTTAATTAATTTTGTAAGGTGCTATAATGATTTTGAGGTAATATATAAAAAAAATGGTCTTTACTGTTAGAGGTGAATATTGAAATAATTTTCTAGGATTTTTTAAAACTTCCAGGACCATCTGGATCAAAGGAGAATGAAGAACACCGAGGACACAGGGTGATTACCAGCGCAAGAGACAGAAAGGGCCACATGAACCAGAGGCTACATCATCCTGAGACCAGAAGAACTAGACGGTACCCGGCTATAACCAATGACTGCCCTGACAGGGAACACAACAGAGAACCCCTGAAGGAGCAGGAGAGCAATGGGATGCAGACCCCAAATTCTCATAAGACCAGACTTAATGGTCTGACTGAGACTAGCAAGACCCTGGTGGTCACGGCCCCCAGACCTTCTGTTGGCCGAGGACAGGAACCATTCCCAAAGCCAACTCTTTAGACACGGATTGGACTGGACAATGGGTTGGAGAGGCATGCTGGTGAGGAGTGAGCTTCTTGGGTCAGGTAGACACTTGAGACTATGTTGGCATCTCCTGCCAGGAGGGGAGATAAGAGGGTAGAGGGGGTTAGAAGCTGGCGAAACAGACATGAAAAGAGAGAGTGGAGGGAGAAAACGGGCTGTCTCATTAGGGGGAGAGTAATTGGGAGTGTGTAGCAAGGTGTATATGGGTTTTTGTGTGAGAGTCTGACTTGATTTGTAAACTTTCACTTAAAGCACAATAAAAATTATAAAAAAAAAAACTTCCAGGAAATGAGAACATCTATTGGGTGGGGGAGCCAAGGGGAGGTAGAAAGGTGAAAAGACGCTTTAGCAAAATGTTGCTATCTTTTGACAATGGGGCACGTTATATTTATTTTTACCACAACTTAAATAAGAGAGAGTAAAGACAGACATTTTCAGATAAACAAACACAAAGCTGATGGCTAAATGTGTAACTTCTCTTACAAGGATCAGCACAAAGCTGCATCCTATGAGGCAGAGGTTAAAGATGTCTCAAAGGTCCAGCTTCTCCAGGCTGCTCTTCATCATCTCTCACACCAACTACTCCCCCTCCCCTCAGCACTCTCCCTCTCGTCTTGGGTTCCCTAAGTCCTTGCAATGTCTCACAGAATTCACAAACCATACTCACAGTTAAGCGGTTTATTAGGGAACTAACAGGGTACAATTCAGTATCAGGATCAGAAACAACTCAGGATATAGTTCTTCCATCAGGAGAGCTTCTTCTTGCCCTCTGCTGCTGTGCCCCGCTTGGGACCTTCTCGGGCTAGTGTTACAATTCTTAGCTCCGTGCGTCAGCAAGCCCCACCACAGCCTCTCAGGTCGGTCTCCTGGTTCCTGCCATCTCATGCTGCTATAGCTCTTGCTACTGCTGCGCCGCCATCTCTCACTGACTTCCATGTCGCAGCTCCTTCGCTCTCTCCATGTCTTCCTTAAAGCCTAGCAGGATGGCAAAACTGACCAATCCCCTTGTCAGGGTTCCATACACCTTATTTGCATGGGCCCACCATCAAAGGGTTCCAAGCACCTCGTGTGCGTTATTAGCAATGCTGTCCAATCCCCTTGGTGGGCTACAAACACCTTATTTATATAGTCTCACCCAATCATTTTGTAGGACTCACAAGACCACGCACGGCTAGAAGGGCCATATTAAGTAATTCACCGCACCACAAATGCTTTAGACTCAAGAACGAGTCTCTAAAAACAAAATAACTGTAAGAGATTCAAGGATTGGGCATGCAGATTACTTCACCCATGTCTTTGAGTTCTTGCTCTACTTTGAAGAAATTAAAGCTGCAAATTAAAATAAAAAGCAGCCCAGCCTCCCATGGCACACTGCCCTGGGCAGCTTCTCCTCCCCTTGCATTCTGCCTGTACACACACACGTGCACACACGTGACAGCAAGTGCAGTGACAGGCCTCTGGGCAAGGATGAGAAAAGGGGATATCCCTACTGGAAGACAGCTGCAAGGAGTCAGTCTTCCTTCCTGCCCTACTCTCTGCCCTCCACGCCCCACTGCCTGGTGTCCTCCTCTCCTGTTCAGGGGGCACAATGTCACTCCCCGGCTTGCAAGAGCCCCTGCAGTTCCTGAAGAAATATAAAGTCCAAACCGCAGGCCCTGGGAGCCCCCCAAGCCTCACTCCTCTGTGCCAGGCTGGTCCCACTCCCTGTTCGCACAGCCCTCAATCCCGCTGCCCTGCCCACCCTTGGTGCTCTCCTCCGGGGACTCTGCCTTTTCCTGCCCCGTCTGCCACAAGGATTCCCCCTGCTCTGGCCTGACCTCCCTCCTCTAGGAAGCCCCTGAATCTCTCCTTTCCCACATACCCACAGCTCTGTCTTGCCACAGGGACGTTGTGTCTGACAATCTAACAGAAGTGTCGTCGTTAGCTGCTGTCAAGTCGGCCCCCGACTCCTAGCAACCCCACTCACAGTGAAAGAAAATGCTGCCTAGTCCTGGGCCATTCCCACGGTCAGATGCAGACAGGACTGTTATGATCTACAGGGTTGTCACTGGCTGACTTTTGGAAGCTGATCACCAGGCCTTTCTTCCTAGCCTTAGTCCGGAAACTCTGCTGAAATCTGCTCAGCACACGCAAACCTCCACGGGCACACAGGTGGTGGCTGTGCACGAGGTGCATCGGCCAGAAATCGAACCCGAGTCTCCTGCATGGAACCACCACTGCCCCTGAGAAGAAGGTACAGGCTTTATTCTTACAGAATCGCGGACAGGGGTGGGGGGCTCAGGCCAGGCTGTTGATGGAGACATGTGGTATAGGCCTAAAACCACAGCCCTTACAGCCCGCCTTGGCAAATGATCTTCGCCAAGTAGTAAAATATTTCACCAAAGGCCAGATTCATTACAGCACGTACAGAGCTCATTTTCTCCCTCACTAAAACTGGTTAAGCTGTCCCCAGCATCTAAAACAGAACACCAACACTGCACCAGTTTGCTTAGTCTCTGTTTGTGTTGGATTGTGTCCCCCTCAAAATATGTTGAAGTTCTAACCCCAGTACCTGTGAGCATGACCTTGTGTGGAAATAGGGTCTTTGCAGATGCTACCAGTTAGGTTAACATGAGGTCATACTGCAGTAGGGTGGGTCCTAATCCCATCTGAGTAGGGTCCTTATAAGAGGAGAAGAGACACAGAGACACACAGAAAGAAAATGACCAAGACTGGAACACCAAAGATCACTGTTTGTCACCAGAAGCTGGGAGGGAGGCATGGGATGGAGTCTCCCTCAGAGCCCTCAGAAGGAATCCACATGGCTCACACCCTGATTTGGGGCTTCTGGCGTCCAGAACTGTGAGACAACAAATGCCTGTTCTTACAAGCCAACCAATTTGTGGTATTTTGTTACAGCAGCCCCAGAAAACTCATACAGTCTCAGCTGTCACTTGTTAAAACTCCAATTTTATAGGTTAATAAAACCAAACCCAAACCCATTGCCATCGAGTTGATTCTGACTCATAGCGATGCTATAGGACAGAAAAAAACTGCCTCATAGGGTTTCCAAGGCTATAAATGTTTATGGCAGCAGACTGCCACATCTCTGTCCCATGGAGCTGCTGGTAGGTTCAAACCACCAACCTTTTGGTTAGTAGCTGAGTGACCAACCACTATGTCACCAGGGCTCCTATACATGACTACATACCTACAAAAACCTACTTATTGGGCTATGAATTAAAGGAGCTTTTTTAGTGGCTAAAAATCAACAAGCACTCCATTTACAAGGTAGCTTCGAGGGGCACACAAAGAGCTTACTTAGCCTGAGAGAAAATGCCATGTTGGGGGCTGGTGAGATGCCAACACCAGCCCTGATTTGCACACAGGGGACACAGACTAACCTGCCCGCTCAGCCCTGCAGGGTCTGTGTTTCCACTCTGGAATCCTCTTCTCGAAGGAGAAAGTCTCCAGAATGACTCAGGGCTGTATCCTAAGTCCATTCTGACTCTTGTCAAAGAAAACCAGGCAAAGGGAGAGGCGCCCATGAGAATGTATACCCAGGTGGACCACGTGTGGGACTTTCATCCATGAACAGTGTCATTTCTCAGGGTGTGAGGGAACTTAAGGGCTAGTCAGTCCCTAAACTTTACAAAAAAAAAAAAAAAAAAAACCAAACCCACTCCCTTCGAATCGATTCCAACTCATAGTGACCCTATAGAACAGAGTAGAACTACCCAATAGAGTTTCCAAGGAGTGCCTGGCGGATTTGAACTGCCGGCCTCTTGGTTAGCAGCCGTAGCACTTAACCATTACGCCACCAGAGTTTCCCCAAACTTTACAGTCCTGGTTAAATAGTTCTCCACGTGAGCACCTAATCGTCACCATTTTTCCCCCCTGTTTCACCTTTCCCCTTTAAAAATAGCCTGAAATAAGACAGCATTCTTTGCCAGGGAAATGTCAATGAGGAGCAAATCCTATTCAGAATAAGAAACACCACTTTCCTATGGATTATATAATGACACAGAAGCACACTTGGTGGTGGCATGAGCAAAACAGAGAAAGACACCAATGACCGATCTGGGGGGGCCCAGGTTCAGGGTGCAGATGTGAGACAAAGGGGGAGGGACCAGGTACAGGGTGCAAGTATGAGACCAAGGGGGGCAGGTACAGGGTGGAGATGTGAGACCAAGGGTGTGGGGGTGAGCTCAGGTGCGGGTGCATGTGTGAGACAAAGTGGGGTCTCACGTGCAGGGTGCAGGTAAGAGACCAAGGAAGCAGGGGGGAACCCAGGTGTGGGTGCAGGTGAGAGATCAAGGAGGGGGCCCAGGTATTAGGTACAGATGAGAGACCAAAGGGGTGTCTCGGGTGCGAGGTGCATGTGAGAGACCAAGGAGGGAGTAGGAGCCCAAATGCAGGGTACAGGTGAGTGATTGAGGGGGCAGAGGGAGTTCAGGTGAGGGGTGCAGATGTGAGACCAAGGGGGCGGTGGGAGCCCAGGTCTGGGATGCAGGTGAGTGGCTGAGAGGGCAGTGGGAGCCCAGGTGCGGGGTGCAGGTAGGTGGCTGAGGGGATGGAAGCCCAGGTGTGGGGTGCAGGTGTGAGACAAGGGAACTGTGAGAGCCCAGCTGAGGGGTACAGATGAGTGACTGAGGGCACAGGAGCCCAAGTACATGGTGCAGGTGTAAGACCAAGGGGGCAGTGAGAGGCCAGGTGCAGCGTACAGGTGAATGAGTGACTGAGGAGGCAGGAGCCAAGGTTCAGGTTACTGGCGAGTGAGTGACTGAGGGGGCAGGAGCCCAGGTGCAGAACATAAGTGAGTGAGGGGACAGAGGAAGTGTAGGTGCAGGACTCACCAGGGACTCCCGTCCCTGGGCTCCCACCACCCCTCACTGGCACCCTGTACCTCGGCTAAGGGAACCTGTGATCTCTCCCTGGAGTCAGGCTTCTCCCAGGTGGCCTGTGGCAAGCTGGTGGCGTCGTGAAGGTCTGACGACCTCTTGTCTCAACTTGCACACCATCTGCCTGCCCCGCACCTGCCCCGTCCCTATCCCTGATGCTTGTGCAGGTTTACCTCGTGGCTGTGGGGGATCCTGCCTTCTCCCTCCACTTCCAGGACCCCAGCCCCAATGGCCAACCCATAAGTCCCCTTGATCACCAATGCCTCCAGCCCTTCCTGAAATAACCTCAGGCCAGTCACAACCTATCACCTCATGCCCGCCTTGTAGCCAGCATCTCTGAGCAGGATCCAGCCCAGCACTCCCTCTGTTAAGCTGTCAGAGGCATCTAAACATGGCACCTCCCTGCTCATAAACTTGCCGTACCTGGTGCCTGTCGTACCTGGTGCGTGCCATACCTGGCCCACCCAACTCATACCTTCACTCCTGCCTTGGTCTCTTAAAGCTACTATAACAGAAGTACCACAAGTGGGGGCTTTAATGAACAGAAATTTATGTTCTCACAGTTCAGGAGGCTAGAAGTCAGAATTCAGGGCCGCGGCTTAGGGGAAGGTTCTCTCTCCGTCAGCTCTGGGGGAAGATCTCTCTCAGTTTCTATAGCTCCGGCACTCCTTGGTTCATTGGTGACCCCCACGTGGCATGTGTCTTCCCCTGTGTGCTTACCTCTCTGTACCTCATCTGTTCTTTCTGTATCTCAAAGGTGAGTAGGTTCAGGACCCACCCTACACCAATAGGGCCTCATTGACATAAAAAGAAAAACCCTATTCCCAAATGTGATCACCTCCACAGGTACTGGGATTAGGATTCCAAAGCATATTTTTTGGGGGACACAATTCAATTCGTAACAACTCCACAGGTAATGACCACCCGCCTCACTCTGAAGGGTACATGGGTGAGCAGGACAGGCCCACCCCAGCCCTGTGAGCCTCAGGCTAGGCAGGGGGAGACAGACCACCAGCCAAATACCTATACAGACTGGCCTGTGGAAAAGCACAGGTGTCATTACAAGCAACCCCAGAGCAGCCGAGCCAGTCTGTCGGGAGGGCAGTGACTGAGCTGGTCTGTCGGGAGGGCTGAGAGACAAAGGGGAGTGACCAGCTGTGGACTGCCAGAAGAATCAACATATCAGTCTCAGGAGAACTACAATCAGAACGCTCCTCAGAAGTGAGAATGGTGAGACTTCAGCTGGCTTACTTTGGTCATCAGGAAAAACTAGCGAAAAGGACATCATGTTTGGTAAACTAAGAGGGTCAGCAAAAATGAGGGAAACCCTTGAGAAACCGTTTTAATTCTCCCGGAATCCCGATTTCTAGAGTCCATGGAGTTGGGGTGACTACCCAGGCCATTTGCCCTTAGATGTCCTTCTGAACTTTGAACTTTAAAGAAACTGATTTCTAAGAAGTCACCTTTGAATCAAACAATGGTCTAAACAAAAAACCAAACCCATTACCTAGGATGGGATTCCATCTCAAAGCAATCCTACAGGACAGGGTAGAACTGCCCCACAGGATTTCCAAAGAATGGCTGGTGGATTGGTTAGCAGCCAGTTCTTCACAGATAAGACCATTTTGCCTCAGGCATTGTGCTTTTTTGAAGAATTCGGTCAGACTGGGAGCTCTGTTTTAGGGTAAACCAGTAATTATTTTAATTGCTCTTCAAGACAATGCTGTATGAAATTCCTCCTGAGCACAAATTGTTTATCCAGTTCTGTTCCAGCCCTTTTTCCATGGAAATGCTGATAAAATGTGGTACAAGAATTTTGGAAATTCTTCTCTTGGAAACATCTTTTGACTCTCTAGTCAAAAGTTACCCTGATTTGCAAATCACACATTAAATAAACTTCAATTTCTATTATTGGCTTAATATGATTTTTGTTTTAACATCCTCCATGAGATGAACTGACACATGACACAAGAACCCTACAACTGGCTCAAACATACCAACAATCATGAAGACTCATGAAGATGGTGCAGGACCTTACTTACAACAGAGCAAAAGCTACATAAGGTCCTTATGAGTGGGAATCAACTTGATGGCAAATAACAAGGAATGAGTCTGGAGATAAGGAGGGAAGAACATTCCAGAAGAATGCAAAGACCCTGAGGCAAGAGGGCACATCACCTGTGTAGGCCTGAGACAAATGAGCCTAGAGCAGGGAAGGTGCAGGGCTGGGTCTGGTCCGCAGGGATGAAATGGCCCTGCCTCCTGATGCCAGCTCTTGGCTGGGGGACAAGAAGTAGAGAGCTCCCTTGAATACTGAGCTGACTGAAACTTTGCCAGTAAATCGATTCCGCTATCAAGGCTGAAATCATGCACTCAGGCAGTAGAGCCATCAGGCCTGGCGAGGAGATGGCTGTGGGGTAGCTATCATGGCCACCACATGCCTCCTATAGCTTGTAAAGTGAGGGCTGAGCCTGAAGAGGCTGGAGCTCATGGGGTACATTCCAGGCAGGGGCAACCTTAAGGGCCCCGCTCTGTGCGCTAAGTTGGGGGAGCCTGGCCTGGTCTCATCTCTCCCTGCCACCTGCCATGATCCAGGCAGGCAGTCACCCCGCCAGGTCCTTTTGTCTCACGCCAATTTGTAGGCACAGCCTCCAGCGTCCCATTTACCAAACCACCTTCCTCCCTTTGTCCCTAAGTCACCCTAATTAAAAGAGGGATGTGGACCCATTTACTCAAGGCCTCCCAGGTCTCAGCCCCAGCCTCATGTTTCAGCCTTCTGAATGAGAATTCCGGCCTTTTGCTTCTGCTCATTTGGTCTTGATTTCTGTTAGTTGCCCCTGAGTCGGCCCCAACCACGGTTACCCATGCAGTGGAACAAAACCTCGCCCGGTCCTGTGCCATCCCCACAATCAATTGCGGATCAGACCGTTGTGATCCACAAGGTGTCCAATGGCGGATTTTCAGATCTCCAGGCCTTTCTTCCTAGTCCATCTTAGTGTGGAAACTCCACTGAAACCTATTCAGCACCACAGCAACATGCAAACCTCTACGGACAGGAAGGTGAGGGCTGCGCATGAGGAGCACTGACCGGAAATCCAGCCTGGGTCTCCACACGGAAGGCAAGGGTTCTCCCACAGAACCACCACGGCCCTCACAACTCTTGCTTGATCAGGACCTATTCAGTCATCAAAGCCAGGCTGATGCAGATCAATAAAAAACAAAAGGATGACACAGGAATTCTAGATCTTATGGGGTGGGTCCATTTTACTCTAAAGTCTTTCCTCTCTGCCACCAGCTTCCACAGCATCACAATTAGCTTTCTAGCAGACAGAGACAAGCAAGTATTCCAGAGAAAAAAAAACAAGGCACTAAAGGACAGTGTCCCGAGCACTCAGCATTCATTCCAGGAGCATGTACCGAGTTGTGCTCTGGGCTGGGTGCCCTGCAGGCTATCTGAACAGTGGGAAGAGCAAGGCTCTGCCATAAGACAACGTGGATTCACTCTCACCCCCAGCTGCAGGACTTCAGCAAATGACTTCGCCTCTGTGGATCTCATTTTCCTTGTTTGTAAAATGTGAATAAAAGCCTCCTAGAACAGCTGAGGCCCTGGGTGGTGCGAATGGTGCAGGCTCTTGACTGCTAACCAAAAGGCTGGCGGTTTGAGACCACCCAGAGCTGCCTCAGAAGAAAGGCCTGGCAATCTACTTCTGAAAAATCAGCCACTGAAAATCCTGTGGAGCACAGTTCTAGTCTGACACACACGGACTCACGATGAGTCAGAGTCAGCTCGAAGGCAACTGGTCGGTGTGTAGGATGAACTGGGAGTAGGAAGTGGCTGGATAACCCAGTTCTCATCCCCAGTGAACTTGTGGGTGTGGTGAGGAGGCAGCTGAGGAGAAGGGAGGAGCAGGAGGCCGCCAGACATCAGGACAGCTGGGGGAGGCAGGCTTAAGAGTGATCTGCACAGAAGGCCCAAAGGTGGGACAAGAGAGGAGGGGTGTGGTGGGGGCAGACATGAGGGTGTGAATGGACAGAGCGCCAAGTACGAGGGCTGACAGGGGCTCTGGGACCGAGTGCTGCAGCAGTCATGGGGACACAGTCTAAGGACAGGCCACCAGGGTTAGAATGGCAGGGTTACTGGTAACCTTGTTGTTGTTAGCTGCCATGAAGTCAGCTCCCAACTCATGTCGACCCCAAGCAAAAGAGAACGAAACATTGCCTGGTCCTGCGCCATCTTCATGATCGATGGTATGCTCAAGTCCATGTTGTGGCCACTGTGTAATCTGACTGCCTTTCAACTTAGGGGGCCCACCTTCCAGCACTGTATCAATGTTCTATGTGACCCATAGTGTTTTCATTGGCTTTTTGGAAGCAGATCACCAAGCCTTTCTTCCTAGTCTCTCTTAGTCTGGAAGTTCTGTTGGATCCTATCCACCATGGCTGACCCCTACTGGTATGTGAGATATCAGTGGCACACCTTCTAGCATTAGAGCAACACACAAGCCACCTCAGTATGACACAATGACAAACAGGCAGCAGACTGGTGACCTATTAGGGCAGTTGTAACATCAACGGGCGTTCCCAGAGAGAGAACTAGGGTAGGCTGCAATCAAAGATGGCTCTTTGACGACATGACAGGAGGCTTTCCAGTGAGGCGGGGGAAACACAAACCAACGACAGACTACTCCAAGGTATAACACTTATACTCAGGCTCACAAAAAGCTATGAAGAAGGAGGCATCAGCGACAATGTCAGGGAGTAGAGCGCAGACCAGAGAAGTTGCTGACGGGAAAAGCTGTGGGGGAAAAAAAGCTCAAACAGCGTGGGGCAGAGGGGGCAACACCCCCTTACCGTGCCATGAGCTGGCCAATGGCTTCACTCCTCTTCAACTGGCCCTCCACCTTCCACCTGGGCCTACATCTCTGCCCAAGAAGACCACCACCTCGAGTTCCAAGGGGCTCCCCAACAGCCCCAACAGAAATGATCCTGTCATCACCACATGCTTCCCTGTAATGATCTGTGAATGTGTGATCACCACAGCTAGACTGTAAGCACCTGGCAGGGTCGAGCTGCACACCTGGGTCAATAGGAATACCTGGTGCAGAGGCTCACTCAAGAACAGGCCTAAGAAGAGCTGACATAATTACTGGAAGGAAGAAAACCTGACCAGGCCTTTGTTGGCTAAATGCATCAGGAGAGGAAAGGAACCAGCCCAGCCATCAGTGACTGTGAATGTGCCTGCTACCAGAGGTATCTTTTTACTGCCCCTCCTTCAATCCTGCTCCTACTATTGCCCCCATCCCACATAGAGCAGAAAAGCCACATGTGACTGTGCTAAGGGGTGCAGGCCACTGGGCCCCACTTCACACATTTAATTGGCATTTCCCAGGAGCTAGGCATGAGGCCGACCTTGCTCTCCCAAAGCCCAAGCAGCCAGACGTCTGTGGCCCATCGTCGGTGGAGTAAGGGAGACAGGTCATTGGGGACTACCTGTGGCACGTCATCAGCAAAGGCCTCTGGGAACAATGGCAGTGAGCTGTCCCCTGAAGGAAGAAAGGGACCGGGCCCTGGCAGCACCATGGAAGAAACAGAGGAGCAGTTCAGGGAGAAGGAAGGCCATCAGGAAAAGTCAGGGGACAGGGCGAATTTGGACTATCGGAACTGAAAATTGGCAAGTGGGGCCACAATGTGGGTGCCAGAGAGAACGCAGTAGACGAGGCAGAAGAGGCCATGGCTCCTGGGAAAGAATCTGGATTTTATTACAAAAGCAAAGAGGAACCTCTGGAAGGTTTTAGCAGGTGAGTCACATGATTCAAGGTTTCATTCATTACCTCACTAGCTGTGACACTGACAAATCACCCCCCTTCTCTGACACAAATCCTCCATCAGTAAAATTAGTAAAATCATTGCCAGCCTGTTGTGTGGATGAGAGACTACATGTTAGCACTCTATAAACTTGAAAATACTCAATAAACATCAGCTTTTGTAATCAACAAAGTTCAAATCAGAGCAAGTGTTAAATTCGACGTTATCAGCTGCTGCCCAGTCCCCCCGACTCATGGTGAGCCCGTGCACAATGGAACAAAACGCTGCCCATGATCTGCTGTGCATCGGAGAGTGTTTTCACTGGTTGATTTTCAGAAGTCAATCCCCAGGCCTTTCTTCCTAGTCCATCTTAGTCTGGAAGGTCCCCTGAAATCTGTTCAGCACCATAGCAACACACAAGCCTCCAGTGACAGATGGGGGGTGTCTGTGCATGAGGTTCACTGGCTGGGAACTGGATCCAGCTCTCCCTCCTGAAAGGCTGAGAACTCCACCGCTGAACTACTACTGCCACCACCCCCCAAATTAGGTAGGAAGTTTTAAAAAGATCCCCCTACTGGCTCCATGAACAACTGCCTCCTTTGCCATGAGACCAGAAGAAATGGATGGTGCCTGGCTACCATTACGGAACAGAATCCTGATCAAAAGGGGGAAAATGCAGGACAGAGTTTCAAATTCTCATGGACTTCAGACTTCATGGAGCTGTGAAGGTTGGATGAACTAAAACTATTGCCCTAAGATAATCTTTAAACTTTTTTTTCCCATCTTTTTCCAGGGCATTTTGTTTTCACTTTTCACCGCAGTAATAATGCTTGGTCAGTACTCCCCCAAACATGGCTCATTAAGGATGGGAGAAGGAGCAACCCCACAGTCACTGTCCTGACCCATTGCCTGGCGCTGTGCAAAGGACAGGACGAGGAACACGGAAAAATACATAATTGTTGCCATAGGCTTTTTCTTGACCTTTCTGACAAACACCATGGGAAAAAGTTCCCTCTGTGACTTTGTTGTTGTCTCAGTCAAAGTAGCTGTACTTGGACACTGTCGGGACTGTAAATGCAATCACGAAGCACTGACGTGACGACCTACCATGTGTGGGACACTGCAAAGGGTTCTGTGTTGGTGGCAAGGAAGAATTCAATAATAACAGTAAGCATCAGCCTAGTGACCCTTCAGTGGAAGGAGGAGCACAAACGTCTCATACCTTTTTCTTCTGTCTGATTCGGTACTTTTAGGAGGCTTTCCCCCAGGGGAAGATGACTAGGCTCTCCAATAGCAGCACTGCTCTCTATTTCCCCAAGGACTTGGTGAAGTTATTCATCAATATTAAGATAATCTTTAAACTTTTAACCAAAGATATCCCCCCCTCAAAAGAAGGTCTTCCCCCGCCACCCAAAAAAAACCGTCAGTGCTGTACCTCTTGACTCCCACTAATAATATCTGACTCCCTAGGGCACTTAACAGTTTGCACAGCACCTTCATATCTATTACAAGAACTTGTTAATTAATAACCGCTGGTCTTTAATGCTGTTAATTTACTGACAGTGTTGCAAATTGGCTAGTTCTTGCAAGACTGAACAGGCCTGCTCAGTCTCTCTCCCTGGATCAGCTGATGAACCCATCAGCTAGCACCTGATTTGGTGTTCTCTCTTCCCAAATGTCTAAGTGTGGCAAAGATTAAATAATGATAATAGAGTATCACTGGGTGCATACAATGTGTCAGGCATTATTCAAAGCGTTTTACATGCTTAATCTTCCTTTTATTCCAAAGAGATGTTTATATTCCCATTTTTAAAATGAGGAGACTGAGGCCAGAGAAGCTAAGAGCTTCCTCCAAGGACACACAGAGAAGTAAATGCTGAAGCCAGGATTTGCACACAAGATAATCTGACACCTCCCTCCACCCTCACTCTTAATCATTAGGTTATGCTAGAAAATTCTGGCAAAGCGCTTATAACATGGTGCTTGGTCCAAAGCAGGTATCTGGCAAATATGATTTTAAAACCGCTGCTCAGATTCCATGGTGGAATGCATGTACGCTCTCACCTGGCCTTTCTTCTGAGGTGCCTCTGGGTGGGTGCAAACCTTTCAGTTCGTACTGCAGTGCTTAACCATTTTTGCCACCCAGGGACTCGGTACCCAGAAAATAAAAGCCAGCTATTAGCAGACTCATGGCAATCCCACGTGTGTCGGGGTAAAACTAAGCTCCATGAGGTTTTCAAGACTGTGACCTTTCACGGAAGCAGATTGCCAGGCCTTTCTTCTGAGGCGCCTCTGGGTAGGTTAGAACTGCCAACCTAAAAGTCATTGCTTAATGCTTAACCGTTAGCGCCACCCAGAAGCTCTGCATGGGGTCGCCGTAAGTCGGAACGGACTGATAGCAACAACATTAACAGACACAAGAGAGGGTGACTGACGTAGTTACTGGTTTCCACAAGTGTCACCTCCACCAGACCAGCGACCTTGCTGCCTGTCTGGTGACTGCTGCATTCCTAGCACACATTTAAGGATGAATGAACGAATGGACGTCTGTCCCAGAAGGCGGGGCGGCCAGTGTACGGCCCCTGATTGCACATCTCGGTCGTGCCACCGATGCTGCCCTTTAGGAAGAGCTTCGGGAGAAAGTGAGAACGCAAAGGGGCGCCAGGGGTGCGCGACACCCTCTCGCACTGTCCGGGGCGGCGGAAGCAGCTCCCAGGGGAGGAAGGGCTGGGTCGGGGCAGAGGGTCCTGCCTTCAGGGACCCAGTCCTGCACCTGCGCTCCCCAGGGACGCCGTCCGCCCGGTGCCGGGTCGGCGGGAGACAAAGGCTAGAGGAGCCGTGGCCGGTCCGAGATGCTCGCTCCCTGGCACCTCCCTGAGAAGTCCCGGAGCTCCGGGACCGCCGGCCCGGGAAGACTCGCACCCGCCCGCCTCGTCGCCGCCCCAAGGGTCGCCCGGGCCGGGCACGCAAGCCTGTCACCTTCAGGGCCGTCCGCCCTCCAGAGCCCTCCTGCGAGAGCCGCCGCCGCCTGGGCAGGCCCCTCGCTGCCCTGCTCGGCTGACCTCCCCACGGCCTCCCCGGCCTCGGCCCGGCCCGCCCAGCCCCTACCTGCTGGGCGAGGGGGATGAGCGGAGCCGCCATCTTCCCGCGGACTCGGGCTCTGAGCGCCGCCGACCGGGGGCGGGGCCGAGCACGCGCACTGGGGAAAGGGGCGGTGCGCGCGCAACGGAGCCCTCGAGGAGGCGGGCTAAGCACGCGCGGACTGGCCCGAGGATATGGGCAGGGTCGGGGGCGGGGCGGAGCAGGCGCAGACCGGCATGGGCGGGGCGAGCGGGGCTGGGACAGCGCGTGGGTCGGGGTATCTGCGGATGGTCGGCAAAGCTTCACGACGCCGGTCCTGCCTCCCCGGCCATATGCCAACTTTTCACTTCTGTGGAGAAGGTGTCATCTCTATGGATGTCACTTCTCTGCGGAGGGTGTCACCTCTGTGGGGAGGATGTGACCTCTATCGGAGGACCTCACCTCTGTGGGGAGGTTGTGACCTATATGGGGAGGGTGTGACCTCTATGTGGGGGGCTGTCACTTCTGTGGGGAAGCCATCACCTCTACTGGGAGAGTGTCACCTCTGGGGAGGCCGTCACCTCTATGGGAATGACCTCATCGCTGAGGGAAGGCCGTCACCTCTATGGGGAGGGTGTGATCTCTGTGTGGGGGGCTGTCACCTCTATGGGAAGGACCTCATCTCTGGGGGAAGACCGTCACCTCTATGGGGAGGGTGTCACCTCTGTGGGAGGGCTGTCACCTCTGTGGGGAGGGTATGACCTCTATGGGGGGACCTCACCTCTGTGGGGAGGGTCTGACTTCTATGGGGAGGCCCTCACCTCTGTGGAGAGGATCTCACCTCTGTGGGGAGGGTATGTGCTCTATGGGGAGGCTCTCACCTCTCTGGGGAGGGTATAGCCTCTGTAGGGAGGCCCTCACCTCTGTTGGAAGGCCATCACCCCTATCTGGGAGGTTGTGACCTCTATGGGAGAACCTCACCTCTGTGGAAAGGCTGTCACCCACCCAGCCCAGCAAGGTATGCTGTTCCCAGCACGACAGTGTGTGTTAGTATGAGCGTAAGTCCCACTTCTGGGTCTGCCCCCAGGGCTTTGGTGAGCTCAGAAATGTCACCTCTCTGTGCTACAGCAGTAGCCGCCATGCCCTGGGTGACATCCCAGCCACCACCTTCTAACACTGTGACCTGGGAGGTCACTTTACCAGCCTCTCTGACTCCCAGTTCGCACTTCTGAAAAGAGGGAAGGGTGAGTGATATGCATTTGCGGGGTTCACATCGACGAGCCCTGCTGGAGGACTGTCATGGGGACAGGCCCACCAGGAGAAGTGTCTATGTGTGGACACACTGATGTTCCTTTCTGTCACACACTTGGGGTGCCCACGTGTCCAGAGCTATTTCCACATCCAGGTGAGCAAGGCAGGCCAGGCAGGTTTCGCCAGAGCGGGCCAGCCTTGCCTTACCTGTCTCAGATGGTGGCACCAGTCAGTCAGGGTCACCTTGGGTCTTCAGGCAGGCAGGGAAGGGTCTATGGTGTGGACACTGCCTCCTGCCCCCTTCCCAGCCACTCACAGGCCTTGTGTCCTTCAGACAGGGACTGGGTGTTGTGTGGGTCACTCGTCACATGCTGTTGGGTGCCATACCTTGTCACAGGTGCTCCAGCCTAGGCCACCTGGACACTCTCCACCCCCAGTCAGAGGTCTCAAACAGGGTCTCCAGTCCACTCTGCATCAGATCAGCTGGAGGGTTCATTCGACACAGCCCAGGGCTTTCATTCTGGCTCAGCAGGTCTGGGTAAGGTCCTAGATTCCGAGTTTCTAGCAAATTCCCAAGTGGTACTAATGCTGCTGGTCCCAGGGCCCCAGCTTGGAACCACTGGGAAGGAATGCGCAACGGTGGTTCTATGGTAGAATTTTCATCTTCCATGTGGGAGAGCCAGGTTCAAGTCCCGGCCAGTGCACCCCATGCACAGCCACCTCCTGTCTGTTAGCGGAGGCCTGCATGTTGCTATGATGCTAAACAGGTTGCAGCAGAGCTTCCAGATTAAGATGGACTAGGAAGAAAGGCCTGGCGATTGACTTCTGAAAATCAGCCAATGAAAACCCTATGGATCACAATAGAACATTGTCCAGTAGAGTGCTGGACACTGAGCCCCCTACATTGGAAGGCACTCCAAATATCTAGTGGCTGCAACAATGGACTGGAGCAGACCAATGATTGTGAAGATGGTGTAGGACCAGGCAGCATTTTGTTCCATTACGCATGGGGTCACCACGCATCAGGGCTGACTCGACAACAGCTGACAACACATTACAGAGAACTGATGGCCACAGAAGTGGGTCCCGAAGTGCAAAAGCACCAGCTGCTTTCTTGCGCCTCACATGCTTCTGCTCCAGTGCCCGTGTTTCCTGAAAGAGCTGACGAGTAAACAACGCAACAAACCTCTGATGTCAGAGACGGACACCAGCACCTTTCACCTGAGGAAATGTCTGTGTCTATGAGTCATTCACAACTCAAAAAAATCAAGCACCATTCTCCTTTCTCACGGTAAGTTTTACCAACTTTCATAAAAACGTTTGGAAGGTTAAGAAAGGAGCATGCATTTGGGGCCGAAACCCCACAGAACGTGGGCTCTGCTGTGCGTGTTGCTTGAGAAGACACTGTTGGGTGCACCGAGGTCGCTGGGGAACACGTCACCAACCCCACTGAGACCTGCACGCAGGAACAGAATGTGTTTGAAAGAAAACCAGAGAAGTGACTGTGTAGACATTGGAGCTTTTAAATTAGATTAAAATAGAAACAAGGTGTCACCAAGTACCTTTACTGATCATTGCACAATTACAGTTCATCTCGCCTGTGAAATCGATTGAAGAAATTTTGCCTTGCATCAAAGTTCCCGGCCAGCAGCTCCTCCTCCTCCTCCTCTTGGGCCTTTCTGAGCTCCTCTTTGGCCTGGATGGCATCCATCTCCCGTTCTGGGCCCTGGAGGGTGACACGAGAGCCCCACCACCCGGGGATCACCAGCCTGCAGCTTCCCCACCCTCCCCCTGCTGAATCACGGTCCCCAGGGATTCGGGGTCCTAATCCCCAGAGCCTGTGGGTGTGGCTTATATGGAAAAAGAGTCTTTGCAGATGGAATAAAATGAAGAATGTTGGCATGGGAAGCTGATCCTGGATTATGTGGCTGGGTCTTCAATGTTATTTAAACAAAACAAACCAAAAAAGCCATTTGCTGTCAAGTCGACTCCAATTCACAGAGCTCCCATGTGTGTCAGAGTAGAACTGGGCTTCACAGGGTTTTCAATAGCTGATTTTTCAGAAGCAGATTGCCAGACCTTTCTTCTGAGGCACCTGCAGTATTCAATGATAAAAAGCCACCAAGCCCTCTCCTAAATGTTGCTGTTTTGTTAGTTGCTGTCAAGTTGATTCCAATTCATGGTGCCCCATGTATCAGAGTAGAACATGCTCGGTAGAGTTTTCAAGGCTATCTTTTGGAAACAGATCGCCAGGGCTTTCTTCCAAGGCATCTCTAGGTATTCATTGGTAAAAATTCATCAAACCCTTTCCTAAATGTTGCTTTTGTTGTTAGTTGCTATGAGTTGACTCTGACTCAGGAGGACCCTATGTGTGCAGAGTAGAACTGCTCCATAGGGTTTTCAAGGCTATGGCCTTTTGGAAGCAGATTGCCAGGCCTGTCTTCCGAGGTGCACTGGGTGGCTTTGAACCTCCAACGTTCTGGTTAGTAGTCAAGTGCTTAACTATTTGCACCACCCAGAGACTGCTTTTCCTAAATGTTAGATTCCAATAAAAAAAAAAAAGATAGAAATCAACAATGAAAGAAAAAGTGAATTGCGTGCATGGGTTGAACACCATACCTTCGTTTCACCCCAGGTGGCCTTCCCAAAATTCTCAGCATACTCTTCATCGTCTGTGATCAGGAAGTTATCAAAGATGGTTCCGGATCGCACCTGTGGATAAAATCAGGGGCTTCATTAGTGACTTGAGATACATAACCACTGTCCACAGAGAAGCAGCTATGTGCTCAGTACTGTGACGGTGATTAGTTCTCAGTCCTATGTGCTTATACACACTTTTAGGCCACCAGTTCCTCCAGGGTACTAGTTCTCAAACTTGCCTGCAAACTGGGGTCGCCCAGAGCGTTTACAGACTCTCTGGATGCCTGTCCCACCCATGAAATGCTGAGTGATCAGTCCAGGGCACAGCCTGGGCATCGAGGCCATGGTGGAAGGCCACTGCTCTGGAATCTTCCTGCACAGGGCTTGGGATGTAGACCAGCAGGAGCAGCATCGCTGGGAGCCTGCTGGGAGTGCAGAACCCAGATCCTGCCACCTTATTCTGGAGTTGACGGGCACCCCAGATCAGCTCTGAGATGAGGGCTGACATTGCCAGTAGTAGCCTGGGAGGTGCATTCCCAGGGGGCACGATTGCAGGGCAAGAAGCCCCAAGAAGGCAGGACCCGTGTCGGTTGTGCCTACAACTGTGTCTTAGGGTCTGGGCACCAGGGCCTGACACATAGTAGATGCTCACTGAATAGCAGTGTTTTGAATTAAAGGAATCTATAAGGTCCCTGAGAGGAGCCCTGGTGGCACAACATTTAAAGTGCTTAGCTGCTAACTGAAAGGTCGGTGGTTCAAATTCACCAGCCCCTCCCCAGGAGAAAGATGTGGCAGTCTGCTTCTGTAAAGATTACACCCTTGGAAACCCTATGCGCAGTTTACCCTGTCCTACAGGGGTCACTATGAGTCCAAAGCAACTTGACAGCAAGGGTTTGGTTTTTTTGGTTATAAGGTCCCAGGGTAGCGCAAACAGATTGCACTTGACTGCAAACCTAAAGGTCGGTGGTTCGAACCCACCCAGTGGCACCGTGGGAGAAAAGGCCTGGCAATCTGCTTCTGTAAAGATTACAGCCAAGAAAACCCTATGAGCAGTCCTACTCTGTAACATGTGGAGTTGCCACGAGTCTGAATCGACTCAATGGCAGCTAAACAACAACCTGCTGAAATTCACACTTTTTAATGAAAGCAAACTTAAAACCCAGTGACCTGCCAAAGCTCCAGTCCAATAGCACCGATATTCTCAAATTCTGAGAGGTCGTACTCTGTCAGATAGTTGGTGCTTCTCATATTCTGGTGGAGCCACACGTCTTTATCAATCCCCTCAAGTTTCAGGCTGTCCTGCAACAAACCACACACACAGGTAGTTGGCATGATATGGGGGGGAGGAGGGGCAGCCCAAGGGTATCCAAGATGCCAGGGCATGGGGGAGACTGTACCTGGTATGGAGGCTTCTGCAGCATCGGCCCTGGCCAGTCACCATCCAGCTCACTGTTCCAGTCACTGGGCTTGCTGGCGCTTGCATCCAGAAAATGTTTCTCCCAGTCCTGAACACAAACCCAAAACTCAGTTGGGTGATCAGGCGTGAGAAAGGGAATTCTTAGAACCCAGGAGACAGGGTGAGGCAGGACTTGGCCCCCTTGCAATTTCCTCCTCTCCTTTCCAATTTGGTGGCCAAGTGCTCAGGGTTTCTAATCCCACTGAGTGCTTCAAGAAACACATGGCTGGGTTTTTCTTTGTAACCCCCTGCGTGATTTCAGCATTATTTCTTCCATGCTGTTGAAAGGAACAGCAGTGTGAACAGTCCAAATAATGGCTGACTTAAAACGAAGTGGAATATAAGTGATGGTCGGGGAGGGATCTAGCACAGCTCAGGTCCTATTAAGTGTGTCCTCTATGGTATGGTCACAGATGGAGTGTTCCAGAAAGAGAAGTGGGATAACTAAGAAATGTTCTGAGATTTATGGGGATTGCACGGTAGCAGGAAAAAAGCAGTTACATTATTGAGTAATATGTATATATATATACGTGTGTGTGCACGTGTATGTGGTTATGTCTGTGTACATATGCATGTATATATCTGTATGTATACATGTATATAAACATACATGTACATGTTAACCTGTTGCTGTTGAGTCAACTTTGACGCATAACAATCCCACGCGTGTCAGAGTAGAACTATGCTCCCTAGGGTTTTCGATGGCTGATTTTTTAGAAGTGGATCGCCAGCCCTTTCTTCCAAGGCACCTCTAGGTAGACTTGAACTGCCAACTTTTCCTTACCAGCTGAGCACATTAACCATTTACACTACACAGGGAGTCCTACATATACATATACACATGTGTATACTTCTATGTGTATACCAAAACCAAACCCATTGCCGTCGAGTCAATTCCAACTCATACCAACCCTGTAAGACAGGGCAGAACTGCCCCACAGGGTTTCCAGGAAGTGCCTGGTGGATTCGAACTGCCCACCTTTTTGTTAGCAGCCAAGCTCTTAACCACTGCACCACCAGGGCTCCATTTATATGTGCACATGTATATTCTTCGCCAACACCATAATTCAAATGTACCAATGGTGTTGACAAAAAATACTGAGTACACCACAGACTGCCAGAAGAACAAACAAATCTGTCTTGGAAGAAGTATAGCCAGAACGCTCCTTAGAAGAGAGGATGACAAAACTTCATCTCATGTACTTTGGATATGTTGTCAAGAGGGACCAGGCCCTGGAGAAAGATATGGTGGGTACAATGTCAGCAAAAAAGAGGAAGACCCTCAACAAGACAGACTGGCACAGTGGCTGCAACAATGGGCTCAAACATAGCAACGATTATGAGGATGGCACAGGACCCAGGCAATGTTTCAATCTGTTGTACACAGGGGTCGCTATGAGTCAGAACCAACTCAATGGCACCTAACAGCAACAACGTATATGTATATATATATATATATATATATATATATATATATATATATATATATATATATATATATATATGTGGTTTAAAAAGCCAAAACCAAACCCGTTGCCGTTGAGTTGATTTCAACTCATAGTGACCCTATAGGACAGAGGAGAATTGCCCCACAGGGTTTCCAAGGAGCTGCTAGCGGATTCAAACTACGGACATTTTGGTAGCAGCCGAGTTCTTAACCACTGTGCCACCAGGGCTCCATATGTGGCTTAGTAGTTGTTTAATAAATATTTGTTGAGTAAGTGAATGCATGAGAAAAGTAGCTGAGATTAACTAATATTCAGATAAACACCTCAGGAAGAGTATTGATGTCCTGTATGCTCGGGTTTTCTCTCTGAGAGTGACTGCCAATGGCACAGGTTCTGCCCTTGGGCTGTGGCTTTTCCATGGTGACTCTAACTTCTCACTGGCCAAGGCATGGATTTCATTGCCTCCCCTCCTGTTCCCTTCCCTCTACCCCAACTGGTAGCAGGTGAGACCCTCCTGAGTTGTGATCCAGGAAATAAGTTACCATCCAAGTAGCCGACTCCTTATAATTGTGGGTTCTCACGGTATAATTCCAGAATTCATTTCTGTTTAAGAGCTCACCCAAAACTAGATATATGGACAAGAATTACCCAGTTTAGGGTAAACTTCCAAATGGATTGCTCAATGACGCTTGGGAACTGGATCTCATGCCCCACCCCACACTGCTCACCAGGCCTGGGGAGGCTTCCGTGGAGCTCTGAGCCAGCGAGATTTCAGGACAGTTCCAGGGTAAGTTTCTCTGCCTTCTTAGCCTCGGTTCCCCATTTGGGGAGCATCATATAGTCTCGGGGGGGCTACTGGAGGGACTTGTGTCAGTGCTGGGCCTGGCACACACTAGACACCAAGTATTATGGCAGCTTGTGGTGGGTAGAACTGTGCTCCCCAAAAGATATTTCCCCATCTTGGAACCTGTGGAAGGGCCCTTATTTGGAAAAAGGGTCTTCGCAGGTGTGATTAAGCGAAGGATCTTGTTATGGATTGAATGGTGTCCCCCCAAAATATGTGCTGTAAACTCTGAATCCTATACCTGCGGATGTGATCCCATTTGGGAATAGGATTTTCTTTGTTAATGAAGCCACCTCCATGTACAATGTCTTAAGCCAATCACTTTTGAGATACAACAAGAGGCAGATTAGGCACAGAGATAAGCAAGCACAAACAGGGGAAGGCGGATGCCACATAACGATCGCCAAGGAGCTGCGGAACATCGGGCTAGAGAAGCTGAGACAAGGATCCTCCTCCCCCCAGAGCCGACAGAGAGAGAGCCTTCCCCCCAGAGCTGGTACCCTGAATTCAGGCTTCTGGCCTCCTGCACTGTCAGACAATAAATTTCTGTTCGTTAAAGCCGCCCACTTGTGGTATTTCTGTTACAGCAGCACTAGATGACTAAGACAGGACTCAAGGTGAGATCATCCTGGATTATTCAGGCGGGCTTTAAATTCAATGACAAGTTCCTTACAAGAGACAGAAGAGAAGACACAGGGAAGACGACCATGTGACGATGGAGGTAGGGATTAGAGAGATGTAGCCACAAGCCCAGGACCACTTGGAGGCACCAGAAGCTGGAAGAAACAAGGAAGGAAGTTCCCCTGGAGCCTCGAGAGAGAGCGCTGCCCTGCCGACACCTTGATTTCGGACTTCTGGCTTCCAGAATTGTGAGAATAAATTTCTATTTATTCTGTCAGATTGTGATAATTTGTTATGACAGCCCTTGAAAATTAACATATAGCTGTTATGTTAACCAATTCCTGGTTGTCAGCCACGACAAGTATGATGCTTAGAAAATACTTCACTTTCAAATGCAAAATAACAAAAAAAAAATCATTTTTAAAAAGGTTGCTGATGCCATATCCTTTATTTTTACATTGGTAAAAATAAAACAAGCCCACTTGCTTTCATCTCACCTATTATAAAATTCTTCCACAATACCTTGCAATGTGCAACCTGTGTGGCTGGTAAAAGCGGTATATGCTTGGGGGGAGGACATTTGATTATTATGGTATTATTGTCACAATTACCACTCATGTAGCAGTTGTAGCTGGGTAGTCACAAAGTATACTTTCATACTTTCTATAGTTATTTTGGAATCCCTGGGTGGTGCAAATGGTTAACACACTAGGCTGCAAACCAAAAGGACAGAGGTTCAAGTCCACCCAGAGGTGCCTCGGAAGAAAGGCCTGGTGGTCTATTTCCCAAAAGATCAGTCATTAAAAACCCTATGGATCACAGTTGTATTCTGACACATAGGGGATCGCCCTGAGTCGAGTCAGAGTTGCCTCGACGGCAACTGGTTTGGTTTACAGATGTTCGGGAAGATTCCAAACCTGAGTTTTGCTGTCTGTAACCTGATCCCAGTCCTTAGACTCTGCTGAAGATTTTTCCATTTTCTTCAGGGATGTTAGTTGCCAGTCATACTCGATGCTGCCTGACTCGATTGACTGGCCATCAACTTTCACGTCGTAAGTCAGATCTGGTCTTAAAATCAGAGTGTAAAGGTGTGTAAAGGCATCGACCTGCAAATTCCAGAGGAGAAAGGGTAACGATAAATCCCTGGATGCTTTGGCCCCACTCAGTTTACTTGTTCATTAGCCGTAGCCTTGTTAGAATCAGCAAGGAGACAGACTCTGGGTGGATAGGGTGATATGATTACAAGATAAAGGGTGTCCTACAGAGACTTCGACTCACTTACTCTGGACACATCATCAGGAAAGATTAATTGCTAGAAAAGGACAGCATGGATGGTAAAGTAGAAGGTCAGTGAAATGAGGGAAACCCTCCACGAGATGGACTGAAACAATAGCTGCAACAACGGGCTCAAACATACCAATGATCATGAATGTCGCACAGGACCAGGCAACGTTTCCTTCTGTTGTACGTGGGGTTCATGTGAGTCGGAGCTGACTCTATGGGAACTAACAACAACCGAGTAACCGCCGTCTTGCAGAATACTTCCTCACTTTATTAACAGCCTTCTCTTGGGTAGCTGGTTGCCCTGGCAGAAAGATGGTGGCTCCCATCTATAAAACTCACAGAAAATCACAAAGGGGCAGCCGGTATGAACTAAGGGGCTGCTGGGCTGTTTGACTTATGAGGAGCCATATGAAAAAACTGTTCTCTATTCCGGAAGATGCCAGGCAATGGCTGCTCTCGAATACATCTGTTTGTCAATACAGGGAGGGAACTTTCTAATGCTCTGAGCTGTCCAACTGTTCAAGCCCTGTGAGGGGAAACTAGGTGCCAAAAAACCAAACATTTTGCCATCAAGTCCGACTCACAGTAACCCTTTAGGACAGAGTAGAACTGCTCCACAGGGTTTCCAAGGCTGCAATCTTTACAGGAGCTGACTACCACATCTTTCTGTCAAACCAGGGCTCCTTGAACAAGGGAAAAATTCAGTACATATGAAGTAAATGTGGGAAGGAAGGTGGAAGGGTGGGTCCTGGCCTGCCTGCCTGTCCCACCAGCCGGGACTCCTGCATCCTACTCCGCTGTGGCTCTCCATGGTGCCGGCCCAGCAGCACCAGCAATACCAGGGACGCTGCAAAAATGTCCATCCCCAGGCTGCCCACCTGGTTCCACTGGGACCTCTGAGGGGCCACAGCTTGTGCCCCCACGTCCTGGAGTCCTGATGCTGCTCAGGCGGGAGAACCACTGCCCTGTCATCTTAAACGCTCTATGATCCCATGAGCCCCTCTACTGACAGCCAAGCCCACAGGCCTCCCTACCCTGTGCCACCATCTGCTTTGCCAAGGGATCGGCCACTACAGCCTACACCAGATGTTCAGGATCAAGACTTCGGCCAGCTCTGCGTTCTCAGCCTCCCTCAGCAGGGTAAGGTGACAGGAGCACCTACTTCACCAAATGCTCTCCTTGGGCTCACCGCCAGCCCCAATGCTGGCCCACCATGATTCTGTCATTGGGACAAACCCTCCTGACTGACTGCTGCTACTCTCCGTTTTCCATGTCCACACAGATGCAAACGGCCCAACACTTGCACCTTTGGTCTCAACCCTCAGCCTAGAGCTTGGCCTGAGTTTCCAACACTTCTGCAGGCCAACTGCCCCGGAGGCCCTTCGGGACCAAGCAGCCCACCACTCAGACACAGCCTGGCCATGTGGATCATCACAGCACCACAGAGGGTTACCTTCAGCTCCAGTCTTCCCTTGTTACAGAGCACTGATAAGCCTATCTCCAGGTCACAGGTAAATGGACCCCAGGCCCTGCCCCAGGCCACCTCTGGGTCATAGGTCAGGCCTCCCCAGGCCCCGCAGCCCATCTCTGGGTCATAGGTCAGGCCTCCCCCAGGCTGTGGGCCCCAGACTACCTCCAAGTCACAGGTTGGGCTCCTCCAGCACTCCGCCCAAGGCCTTAGCCCAACAGTCCCACCATCCCCCACTAGGTACATCAGAGATAATTCTCTAACATTTTTCAGGCCCCTTCTGGGACGCCCTAGTGGCTGACCTTGGCTTGCCACCGGCAAGGTTCCCCCGCCCCTCCAATACCCAGGGTGTGTCGGAGCCCATAAAGATGGCCATGCTCTAAGAGCGCTACGGTGCCAAGAAGCTTCGAGGGGCTCCATGCCACTCTCAAACAGGCACTACACGATCCTCCCTGGGGCCAGTGGGCTGAAATGGCACTCAGGGCAGCACAGACATGCCGACCCTCAGCTGTGGTTTCCTGGCCTCTGCAGTCTTGGCCCTACACGGCACCATAGACCCACAGAGGAAGCCCCTGGCACCTTCCTGGCTGGGCCCAGTGGCCTTTACGGTGTCACCTCCTGCCTCTGCCCTGAAAAATGGAGATGATGCTATTTTCAGGTCACCTCAGTAAGAGGGCAAGATGGTATGCATTCACTTTAAAAACACTCCCCTTTGAAAATGCTTGAGTATTCTGAAGATGCTTAATTTCTCCAGAAGGTGTTTTTCATCCTGAATGTTGCATCGTTGGTGATAATGGATATGGATGAAACATGAGGGTCCTGCCATAACCCTTCAGGGGCCAGATAGGCTTATGACATGGTTGTGACAGTAATGTCATGTGTCACTTGGCTAGGCCATGCTTCCCAGTATGTGTGGCTGTCCTCCATTTTGTGATACTACATAATTATCCTCTATTTTATGTGTTGTCAATTCTAACCTGTATGTGTTAATGAGGCAGGATTAGTGTGGATTTATCTTGAAGCACAAGCTTTTAAGAGGGTGTGATTCAAGTCACAGCATTATGCAAGTCACACCCTTACTCTGATGTAGGTGGAATTTCCTTGGTGGTGTGACCTGAAGCATATACACACATATGTACACACACACACACATACACACATATACACGGATGCTGTGGCAAGGCTCCCCCTTGCTCTGGATCCTGCACCTGGCTCATCATCACCTGACTTCCAGTTCTGGGGACTTGAGCCTGTTGTCTGAACTGCCAATTCTGGGATTTGCCAGCTTCCGCAAACCTGTAAGCCAACAGCCTGCCGCCTAACCTGCCAAGTGTGAGTTCCTCAGCCCCTGCAACACGTGAGTCAGGAGAAGCCTCCAGCATGATGCCTAACCCACGGATTTGGGACTTGCCAGCCTCCACAACTGTGTGAGCCATTTCCTTGAGATAAATCTCTCTCTACTTACGTATAAATGCTTCACTGGTTTTGGTTCTCTAGAAAACTCAGCATGAGACAATGGTTCACAGTAAAAGGGACTTGTGCCTTACTGGTAAGGTCAGAACATCCGGGGGAACAAACCAGGCAGAGTCGACAAGTCTCTCTAGTGGACCCGCTAGCCTGGAGACCAGGGGCGGGAGTTATGTTCGCTCGGACCTGGCTTTGGCTTGGCAAAATACTTTAAAACCAAAACTATCTTCTCTAAATGTGGTTACGGTCAGGCAACAGAGTTAACACAATCACTGATTTGGGTTCAAGAGCATTTACCTTACACCTGATTGACTTCTTGTTTGAATGATACTGATTCTTGAAATATAAAATGACATGAATTTTCTTGATATCAAATCCACAAATATCGGGTCCTACAAAAAAAGATATGAGCTGCTCTCAATTTTCTTCCATAATTTATGCATCACCATTCAGTATCCCCTCCTGACCACTCTCCTTAAATGTACAAGGCCCAGAATTTTATGGTGACACCCCCCACTGGCAGGCCCTTCTCTGGAAATCGCAGCTGCCTGGGTCTCAAGCACAAGTCAGTCTGTGAGTAAGAGATGACAGGCCTAGTCATCTAACAGGTGTCCCTGTGCTGCCTGCCCCGCCCCGACTCTGACACAAGCACCTGTGGTCAGGTAGGGTTCAGGTGTCAGAGCTGCCCAGGCTGGCTCCAACCCCAAAGTAGCAGTTCAGGGGCTGAGACATGTGGCAGCTACTCAGCTTCCCCATGCCTTGATTTCCTCATCTATAAAATGGGGATGTTAATCCTGACTTTATAATGTATTATGCCAGTGAAATGGGCTGATGTATGTAAAGCACTTAGTGTGGCAAAGCTCAGGGTTTGTGCTGTTATTATTGCCACTATTATATTCCAAGAAGATTTATACCTACATAAACCAATGTGGCAAAGCTCAGGACTTGTGCCATTACGTATTATCATCATCATACTCTAAAACAATACATATTTACACTTATATATCTACACACGCACACTTAATGATAACTCCAAATGATAAATGAGAGGTTATACTCAGTTCATAGGTTCCAATGAAGTTGCTAAGAACATGGAATGTTGTGGAACACGCCATTCCCCGAAGATCTGTCGTTCTGAACACTCTGTCATTCCGAACATGCTGACCAAGGCTTACAGGGTGTAACTGGAATTACATCCAGCCTTTTGATGATGTTTGGAGTTGTCCTGCGAGTCATTAGCCTCAAGCACACACTTGTTCTTCCCATCTCAGATAGAACATTCCAAAACACCCCTGGACTGGGCGCCCACTTTGGGGTATTCTGTCTGGCCAAACGAGTATAAACACAAGCACATCAGCTTCCTATTGGACGCTGAGTGATGAACCCCAGAGTAAAGGGAGATTCAGGCTGCACATAAGCACTTACAGAATGTTAGCAATTGGCTACAAGGAGATGCTACACTGAACCTGGAAATGAAATTGTGAAGCATTCACAAAGAACACTGAGTGTTCTCAAAGGATGTGTGCTTCATTTCCTTTGTTTCCATCGCTGGAAAACATCCCAGTCTGCTTTTTAAAACAAAAGCTATGGCACGCATGCTATTTTTGTGAAATTCGACTTTCTCAGAATTGAGATGTGTGATTTATTTTTCCCTCACAACTGGCCAGAATTTTCCTCCTCTCTATTCCTCAGCACCTATACACTGTCCATATTGAATTAAGCTTCAGGACACAATCAGAAATGACAAGGAAATCTGGGGTTTTCTTTTAATGGCAATAATAAAATCAGCACAAAATGGATTTTTGTCAGGAAGGGATGTAGGGCCTGAACTTGGGCTGATCTGACTTTGGGCATGTAGTTTCATCTAAGCCTCAGTTTCCTTATTTGCAAAATGGGGGTGGTAAGGCCTATTTTCTGGGGTTTTACATACATCACCTAAGACTGCATATGAAGGCCCCGGCAAGGGCTCAATACAATGGGCTTCTCTCCTCTTCCCCTTCAGCACCCTGCCAATCATCAGATTCTCCTCATACCAAAAGCTAGAGCTGAGACATCTGGGCTTTAATAGTGACAAGTCTCTAATTCAACAGGTCATTTTTTTGCCGGATTATCTTTGCCATCCTGTTTAAAGAGAGTAACAACCACCAACAAAACCAAGACCTTTAAATTTCTTTTTGAATCAAAATAGACACCTTCTTCACTGCTGATAGTGAATTCAAGAGTACACAGTAGAGCTGAAGGAACTCAGGCCAGGGAGTTGGGGTCTATGCTGTCTGTGGAGACTTTGCTTCCAATTCTGTCACTTTGGAGAAATCCCGTACTCCATAAATGTGATCCCATAGAGTGGGATCACACCATCTCTAACACTCTACTTCTAAAGCTCAGATTCTAAATAACACGATGACCAGCAGAGCAGATAAACATAACAACAGTACAACCAGGTGTCCAAAACCTGCTGCTGATTGCAATAAATCCAGAGATAAGCACCAGGAAAACACACTAGGGAGGAAAATCTCCGCAAGCCATTCATGTTGGGAGATGGGAGAAAAGGATTTTACAGAATGATTCCCCAAATTTGGACCATGGGTGGACATTTTAAAAGTACATCTATTCCTAAAGATTTTCTTTTGAGAGGGAGCGCCTAGCGTCTGGAACCCACCACCTTCAGTTATATCCATTTCATCTTTTCCCCATTTTAGGACATACTTTCATCAATTACCCTCGGTGTAAGGAGAAACTGCATATATATCAGGGGTTGGCAAACTTTTCCTGTAAGAGGCCGGACAGGAAATATTTCCAGCTTTGTGGGTGAATGGCCTTTGTGGCAACAACTCAACTCTGCTATCTGTTATAGCAGGAAAGGGGCCTTAGACAAATCTCAACAAACAAGCATGGCTATGGGCCAATAAAACTTTATCTATAGAAACTGGAAATAAACTTAATTTTTTTCAAGTCTGAATTTCATATAGGTTGACGTTTTTGATATTTGAAATTCATGTAAATTTCATGTCATGAAATATTATCCTTCCTTTGATTTCTTTCAAATAGTGCAACACGTAAAAACTACCCTTAGCTCACAAGTGGCAAAAAACAGGCCATAGTTTGCCAACTCCTGATACATTCCATGCACTCTGGGTTCTATTAATGTTGAATAAATAGCTTCCTCAAAAGCATGACAGGATGGTACATTGGTCTTTTTTTCTTTTACATTTTATTGTATTTTTAGTGAAAATATAGACAGCAAAACGAACTCCCATTCAACAGCTTCTACCCAGTATTCTGCTCCACAGGGTTTTCAGTGACATTGGTTACATTCTTCACACTGTGTCAACATTCCCATTATTTCCTTTCTAGTTGTTTTCTCCCATTACCTTAGTCTCATGGCCCACAACCCTCTCATCTATGCTTTAACTGTTGTTCACTCGACCTCATATAAATACCCAAGGGTGACATTCTTTACTATTTGAGCTAACTTACTATTTAGTTAAAAGGTGATCTCAGGGAATAGTTTCCCTTCAACATTTAAGGAGTATCTCAGGGCAAGAGTCTTGGGGATTCCTCACTATACAAAACTCACTGCCATTGAGTCAATTCAGACTTATAGTAACCCTATAGGACAGGGTAGAACTGCCCCATAGGGTTTCCAAGGCTGTAAATCTTTACGGAAGCAGACTACCATATTTTTCTCCTGCCGGAGCAGCTGGTGAGTTCAAACAGCCAACCTTTTAGCTAGCAGCCAAGCACTTTAACCACTGTACCACCAGGGCTCCTTTAATAATACTAATGAGATTTAACAGGGCTTAAAAACCTTTGGTCAGTTACACTCAATACTGCCCTTATGCTGACCTCACGGTGTTTAGGCAGTCTTAGTCTACAGCTCAACCCAGCTGGAAGGGTTTTCCAGGGCTCTAGGAATGGCTGCACTGCACACATGTGAACTCACCGAACATAACGTAGTACTGTGATTTCCCATTCAGGTTCTTCTGGTCCACATCTGCGGGAAAGACCTTGATGTAGCCCCCTCCGCAGTCCATCTTCTGCTCATGTTTCACCGTGTACTGAATCACCAGGGTCTTCCCTTTATTGCTAAATGGTTTGAACCGTGCAGAGATGGCATAGAATCGCCCATTTTGGGTGGTCTGCAGACCTTTCAATGAAAAGTACTAATGTAGGATTAGGATGACACTGGACTCAGGAAAGTGAAACGATGTTGTCCCCCCAACCCCAATAATAAACGTCATGGAAAACAACCTGTTGCTGCCCAGTCCATTCTGATTCATGGCAACCTTATGTGTTACAGAGCAAACAGCTCCACAGGGTTTTCTTGGCTGTAATCTTTATGGGGGCAGATTGCCAGGCCTTTCTTCCACTGTACCACCCCTATTTCAGTAGCAAATAATACCAAACAGGCATACTGCTCACTGGCTCTCTGCTTCCACAGACCTTACAGTTCACACACCTGGACATTTTTGTACTTAACACAGTGCTGTTATAAGTGTAGAGGGTTTTGGTTCAGTAGCACAATTCTTGGCTTCCATGCAGGAAGCCCAGGTTCCACTCCCAGCAGAGTTACCTCACGTGCGGCCACCACCCATCTGTTTGCGGAGGCTTACACGTTGCTAGGATGCTGAACAGGTTTCAGCAGAATGTCCAGACTAAGAAAGACCAGGAAGAAAGGTCTGGTGAATGACTTTAGAAATCAGCCCATGAAAACCCTATGGGTTACAATGGTCCAATCCGCAACTAATCACGGACAGAGCTCAGGACTCCGCAGCATTTCATTCCGTTGTGCGTGGGGTCGCCATGAGTTGGAGGTGACTGAACGACTGCTGGGCAAGTTTGAACTGCCAACCTTTTGGGTTAGTAGCTGAGCACAGACTGTTTGTGCCACCCAGGGATCAATATGTCCAAACCTGAACTAATAACTGCCTCTTACTACCACACCCCCTCTCTCTGGTCCATTCCTCCCCTCCCGCTCCCCCCCTTCCCCAGGGATTCGTGACCCCTCTCTTTCTCTTACCACCCACCATCTAGACAATCCCCCAAGACCAACTGAGTCTCTGCCTCCCACTGTGTCTGGTCCCACTCTGGTGCCCCTTCACCCTTTCAGCACCGCCCCCATCTCATTGTGGCTAAATTCTACTCATCTTCCAATTCATGGCTTCAATGTCATGGTCCTAGGAGACCAGGAGGGACAGGGCCTTTTTACTGGGTGTCCCCATGTCTGCTCTCAGTAGTCATGTGCCCAGGGAATGAATGGAACATGCACTCTCAGAATTCCAAATGAGAGAAAGGAAAAAATTGTGAAAAGAACCCAAATGATTCAGAGGAGTAGCCCAAGTGGAAATTCCTGTCTTTTGACAAGTTCCATGGAAGTAAAAAAAAAAAAAAAAAATTGCTGTTGAGTCAGCTCCGACTCGTGGTGACCCCATGTGTGTCAAGAGTGGACCTCTGCTCCACAGGGTTTTCAGTGGCTAATTTTTTTGGCAGTAGATTGACAGGCTTTTCTTCCGAGGTACCACTGGGTGGGTTCAAACAGCTAAACTTTGTTAGCATCCTAGTGCTTAACCATCTGCACCAGGCAAAAAACCAAACCAGTTGCTGTCAAGTTGATTCTGACTCATGGCGACCCCATGTGTGTCAGAACAGAACGGTGCACCACAGAGTTTTCAACGGCTATGACCTTTTGAAGCAGCTCATCAGGCCTTTCTTCCAAGGCAACTCTGGGTAGGCTCTAACTACCAATTCCTTAGTTAGTAGTCACGTGTTTAGCCATTTGCACCACCCAAGGACTCATTCCGATGGTTGTTAGTTGCCACTGAGTTGATTCAGACTCCTTGTCCTTCCAAAAGGGGCCCTGGTGGCACAAATTGTTAAGCGTTCCTTTGCTAACTTTAAGGTCGGTGGTTTGAACACACGCAGAGGCTCTGCGGAAGACCTGGCACTCTTCTTCAGTAAAGATTAACCCAGCGGCGGCAAAGTTGGTTCTGACTCACAGCTACCCTATAGGACAAAGTAGAACTCCCCTAACAGGGTTTCCAAGGAGCAGCTGATGCATTTCAACTGCCAACCTTTTGCTTAGCAGCGAGCTCTTAACTGTTGCGCTACCAAGGCTCCTCCGTAAAGATTACAATCTAGGAAACCCTAGGAGACAGTTCTCTCTGTCATTTTGTAGAGTCACTACGAGTGGAAATTGACTGGGAGGCAACTAACAAGTGCTCATAAAACAACTCCCTAAAGTCCTTGTCTTCCTTTCCTCACCTGTAAAATAGATGTAACAGGTGTTGGAGGGGTCACCACACCTACCTTGCAAAGTTGCTAGGGGCGTTAAGCATTTAGCTTCATTTTCCCAGGATCCCTACACTAACCTTTATCTTTCTCCTTATGACCATAAAACTTCCCCGACGAGAGTCTAAAATGCCCGAATTGTGAGTCATTGGTGGACTGCACCCATCGGTTCCTCCAGCGCTCTGTGGGGGGAAACAACACCGGTGAGGGCTGAAAACTATTAGTTTGTGTCATTGGGAGGGTGAGGGGGCGCTCGAGGCCTCGAAACATCGAGGCTCCGCCACCCTCAACCCCGCAGCAAGGGGCCTGGGGCCAACGGCGACACGGCCGTCCGTTGGGCAGCGAAGTGGGGGGTCCTCACGCCCTCGCCAGCGGACGTGGCCCCTTTCACCTCCGTCTAGAAACTCCTCCTGGAAGTAAACGGTGGCCAGCGCCACCCGCAGCAAGCAAACCACCCACAGCTGGACCTCAGCCGCCGCCATGGAGGCCAGGTGGCGCCTCTACGACTGCTCCTCGCTCCCAGCAGCCTCCGCGCAGCTTGCCGCCCCGTCCCAAAACTACAACTCCCGGCAGGCCCCGTGATTATGACCCGGCGTCCTATTGGTCCCCTGCGCGCGGTGCACGCCGGGCCTACCCCAGACCTACTACTCCCATGACGCCCCGCGATTGTGACTGGCTATGCTATTAGTCTCCGCAGCGCAGTGCATGCCGAGAGTTGTAGTCTAGTCTCTTCCTCCCCAGTGCTGTTGCCCGGGCAACGGTCCCCTCCGGCCTGGGTGCCAGGCCTGAGCGCGGCGGCGGCCACCGCGGATGGACAGCGTGGGAGGAGGTCGGAGGGGCCGGTGGGCGGCAGCTGGGCGAGGGGCGCTCCAGCTCGGGAGATGACTGGGAGGAAATGGGGGCACTCTTCAAAGCTGGGATTGGGGGCGACGGAGAGAGCGAACCTCAGTTTCTCTGCCTGGGCCCCACTCAGGAGCGTGGTCCGGTGCAGGTGGCACCCAGGGTCTGGGGGAAGAGCCGGGATGGTGTGAGCAGCGGCAGTGTTTTCAAAGTTTGGTTTATTTATTTTGACAACTCTGGTGGCGTAGTGGTTAAGAGCTATCGCTACAAAGCAAAAGGTTGGCGGTTCAAATCCACCAGGCGCTCCTTGGAAACTCTGTGGGGCAATTCTACTCTGTCCTGTAGGGTTGCTATGAGTTGGAATTGACTCGACGGCAACGGGTTTGGTTTTTTGGTTTCATTGAGGTTAGTGGTGTCACTAGGAGGGCACTGTTAGAGAGGGTGACTCTAAAATGACCCCAGGGTCCGAGGCGGTGGGCACACGGATGCAGCTGGGGCAGGGGCCGTCAACGCGGTGGCGTCACTAGGGCTGGATTCACCTGTCACCCAGTGCGGTAACTCGTCACTCCCCCCTTCACCCGCCAGTTAAGGTATCAGCAGCTGGGTCTTGGTACCTGCCATAGGGCGAAAAGGAGAGTTTGGCCCACGGGAAAGGGGAGGAGCTGTGGGGACAGGCCGAGCCTGGCTGCTCCTCCAACCAGGGGGGGTTTCGCGGCCAGCCCCGCCCACTCCGGCCGGGGGTGGGGTGGGGGTGTGACACCGTGAGGTACCACACTGGGCAGTTCCAACACAAGTGATGCCGCAGATTGAGGTATCATTTACATAAGAATTACTCATTTTAAATGTACCTGTATCAGTTGCATAGAATCACTTCCTACTCCTGTGGACCCCATGCTGTATCAGTGTTGAACCGTGCTCCATAGGGTTCCCCCCCCATAGGGTTTTAAGTGGCTGAGGTTTCAAAAGTAGATCGCCAGACCTTTCCTCCAAGGTGCCTCTGGGTGGACCTCCAGCCTTTCAGTTAGCGGGCGAGCGTGTTCACTGTTTGCACCACCCAGGGACTCCTTTTAAATGTACAATTCCATTATTTTTAGTAAATTTACCAAGTTTAGCAGCCACCACCCCTCTCCAGCTTTAGAACATTTCCATCACCCAAAGAACATCCTTCCCACCCCTAGTCCCAGGCAACTACCAATTTACTTTCCGTCTCTATGAATTGGCCTGTTGTGGACATTTCAAACAAGTGGAATCATAACCTATGTGGCATTTTGCATCTGGTTTCATTCCCTGTACCATGATGTGTTTGAGATTTATCCATGTTGTTATATCTGTATTTGTTCTTCTTTATGGCTGTATAGTATTCCATTGTATGGCTAGACCACAATTTGTTTATCCATGTGTCAGTTCGTGAACATTTGGGTTATTTCCACTTTTTGTATATTACAAATGATAGCTGTCATGAATATTTGCATATGAGTCTTTGTGTGGATATATTTTCAGTTTTCTTGGGTATATGCCTAGGACTGGAATTGCTGGGTCATATGGTAGTTCTGTGTTCAGCTTTTTGAAGAACTGCCAGATGGTTTTCCCTCGTTCCTTTTTAAAAAATATTTTATTGTGTTTCTGGTGAAAGTTTACACAGCAAATTAGGTCCCCGTTTAACAATTTCTATACACACTGTTAAGTGACGGTTACGTTTTTCACCATGTGTCAACATTCTCATTATTTCCATTCTGGTTGTTCTGTTTCCATTAATCTAGCTTCCCTGTTCCCTGCCCCCTCCCACCACCACCCTTACCTTCTCATCTTTGCCTTAGGGTAAATGTTGACTGTTTAGTCTAATATAGATGATTCCCTTGTTCCTTTTTAATGGATGTATAGTCGTCCACTGTCTGGATGGGTCTCCTGGACCTCACCAGTTCTCTAGGGATGGATTTAGGCTTTCGGTGAACACAAACAATGCTGCCATGAGTTTCCTTGAACATACGTCTTCATTCTCCCCCACGCTTTTTTAATTGTGGTGAAAATATTTACACTAAAACATATACCATCTCAACAACTTCGACATGTGCAAGTCAGTGATATTAATTATATTCTTCAAATTGTGTACCCATTCTTGCTATCCTTTTCCAAATTGTTCCACCACCGTTAACATAAACTCACTGCCCCCTAAGCAGAAACACTGCTTTCCCTGCTCTCCCGCCCCCTGACAACCACTGATAGTCTTTGGTTTCTATATATTTGCTTGTTTCACGTAAGTGAGATCATACGGCATTCCTCCTTTTGTGACTGATTTATTTCACTCAGCATGATGTTTTCAAGGTTTGTCCATGTTGTAGCGCACATCAGGATTTCGTTTCTCTATATGGCTGAGGACTATTCCATTGTGTGCATATACCATATTGTGTTTATCCATTTATCTGTCAATGGACACATTTTGGTTGTTTCCACCTTTTGGCTGTTGTGAAAATGCTGCAGTGAATGTTGGTGGAGAGGTTTCTGTTTGCGTTCTTGCTTTCACTTCTAGGTAGATACCTGGGTTTGGGATTGCTGGGTCATATGATAGTTCTATGTTCAGTTTTTTGAGGAACTGCCAAACCATTTCCCACAGCAGGTGCACCATTTTACATTCCCACCAGCAATGGATGAGGGCTCTAGTTTCTCTACCACCTCACCAACACCAGCTGTTTTCCTTTTTTTTTTTAAATCACTGCCATTCTAATGGGGGTGAGGTTGTATCTCACTGAAGTTGTGATTTACATCTCCCTACCAGCTAACGGGAGCCCTGGTGGTGCACTGGTTAAGACCTTGGCTCCTAACCAAAAGGTGGGCAGTTCAAATCCACCAGCCGCTTCTTGGTAACCCTATGGGGCAGTTCTACTCTGTCCTACAGGGTCGCTATGAGTCAGAATCGACTCATCGGCAACGGGTTTTGAGTTTAAATAGCTAATGTTGAGCATCTTTTCATGTACTTGTTGGGTCTGTTCAAGTCCTTTGCCCATTTTTTGGTTGGGTTGTTTGTCTTTTCGTTGTAAAGTTGTAGAAGTTTTAAAAATATATTTTGAATGTTAGACCCTTACCGGTTATGGGTCTCTCTGTGCACTTTTGAAAGAGAAATCTCAGGTAAATTCCTTGGGGTGGAATTCCTGGATGCCAGCACGTAAGGAGCCGGAGCCCATACCCACTCATGCTGTGGTCTAAATCTTTAAAATCTTTGTAGATCTTGCAGTGGCTGGTATGTATTACAGAGGCTCAATGGAACCCTGAGAATCTGATGTAAGTGCTCACCCTTCTCCCCGGAAAAGTACACCCGGTATCCCCATGCAGCACATTGCAGACATTTTAGGGGGCAGGATGCTGCATCTGCCCATCGGCCCTACCCAGGGCAGTGGTCCTACTTTAAGTGTAAGAAGAGTTTCTGGGGACCTTGTGAAACATACATTGCATTTCAGTTGCTGTCGTGAGTGAGCTGAGGTTGCTTTGATGCACGGCTGCGGCCGGGAGCAGGGCTCTGTTGGGGTGTTGTGGGGATCAGGTGAGGCCAGAAGTGCAGTGGTTGGCAGTGTGGTCTTTGAAATTGGGCCCGAGCTTTGAATTTGGCTCTGCTACCCCCCAAGCCAAGGAGCCCTGGTGGTGCAATGGTTAAGCACTTGGTTGCTAACCAAAAGGTCGGCGCTTAAAAGAACCCAGTGGCTCCATGGGAGAAAGACCTAGTTGTCTGCTCTTGTAAGATTACAGCCTAGAAAACCCTATGGGACAGTTCTACTCTGTCAAATGGGTGGCCATGAGTCGGAATCGCCTGGGTAGCACAACACCAACATTCCCCAGCCAGTGACCTTGGCTGGTCACCTACCTGTGTGAGCTTCCATCTCCTCCACTTCCTTGTAAAACAGGGAGGACGGTAACCAACTTACAGAAGTGCTATGAGGATGAGAGGAGATGATATACCATAGTGCTAAGCGGATGGCCAACTCGCTACCTAGTCCCAGAGGCGCCAACGGTTATGTTGAATGAGTTTCGTTTAATACCTGGAGCTGAATGGTAGTTGACTTAGTGGGGTTGTTAGCTGTCATTGAATCATGACGACCCTGTGCACAGTGGAACGAAACACTGCCCGATCCTGTGCCATCCCCTTGATCAACTTCAGACTGGACCATTGTGCTCCATAGGGTTTTCATTGGCTGATTTTCAGAAGTCGGATGCCAAGCCTTTCTTCCTAGCCCATCTTAGTCTGGAAGCTCTGCTGAAATCTGTTCAGCATTGTAGCAGCACACAAGCCTCCACTGACAGATGGGTGGTGGCAGTGACTGGAACCGAGTAGCTAGTCATTCTCATCATCTTCATTGGGCCGGAAGGGAAGGTGGCTAGGGCCAGACTGCAAAGGGGGGGCCGTGACCCCCACCCAGCAGTGGGCACCTTTGAGAGAACTGAATGCACAATATGAACAGAGCTGTTCCTACCATAAGTTGTCTCTCTTTTCTCCCTAGAATGGCTTTAGCAAGAAAAGCCAGCTACTCCGTGCAGGACATGTTTGGTGACTTCAGCGATATTTCCTTAGAAGATTCAAAAATGGAAGCAATCAGAAACTTACATATTGGCAGCAGTCTTACCAAAATTACAGGCAATCAGAGCAGGTTCCTGAAAAGAAACCAGACAGTGAGTGAGAGACACCTATTCCCGAAAGAGAGCCCCGTCCTGGGGGTTGGGCCCAGGCCCTCCTCAGGCCGGATCCTGACCACCGCCTCCCAGATCCGGGCAAGCGCTGCACTGCTGAAGCTGGCCCAGATAGAGACCAAGATCAGGAGCCGCAAGGCACAGAGGAGTTTGTCCGATGTGGAGTCTGACCTGAAGACCTCTGACACCAGCCTTCCAAAGGGGGGCGATGAGGTCCCCACCAGGAGTGTAGCTGAACTTCCTTCACAGAACACGGACAAAACTTCCCAGAAATATGCCGGCAAAATCCCCGCTGCTGAGAGCCAGGCACGAAGTGGGAAGGGCACGAGGTTCCTCAAGAAGAAAGAGCCGCCCACTGAAAATATCTGTCCTGAAGCACATTTTGGGAAAAAATTCAGTTTTTCGACACCCAAGGAGAAAGAACCTGCTAGAACATTTGACTCTCCAGACAGCGACAAAGAGGAAATGAAAAAGTTACTGGGAAGCCTGATGGAGCCTTCGAGAGAAAAAGAAACACGTATGAATCAGGGTTTCACCAGCACTAAAGTCAGTGAGAAAAAGCAAATGGAACTCTTCTCTGTAAGTTTTTATTTTTGTTTCTAACAAAGCCTTTGCATCTGCCCTCTTCGTGTTGTAGCCAGTGAACCCACTGCCGCTGAGTCAGCTCTGACTCGTGGAAACCCCACATGTGTCAGAGAACTGCTCCAGAGGACTTTCAATGGCTGCTCTTTCAGAATTAGATTGCCAGGCTTTTCTTCCGAGGCACCTCTGGTTAGACTTGAATCGCCAGCCTTTTGGTTCACAGCTGAATGTATTAATCCTTTGCACACCGGCCCTCTAATTTAGAAAATGTGTAACTAATACCATGTATCTGAAGGTAAAGTGATACTACTGATTGTGGATTTATTCCCAGTGTGGGAAATAAGGATTTCTTTCCAATCCCAACATTTTATTATCTAAGTCGTGTACCTTGATTCCCAGAAATGAGTGGAGAGGAGAGAAAGGGGGTGAGGAGAGCTAACAGCTCAGTTGGTGAGGCATTGGTCACACACCCCACTAGCCCCAGCTCTGCGTGTGGCATGATAAGGACTTGATTATCCTGCATTTGTAATTTCATCTCTTTTATTTCCGTCAAAGTCGGATCAGATCCCAGCTCGGCCACGAGGTCTGTCTGTACCCAGCGAGGAGCTTCCCAGCCCAAAGCCATTCTGGAAGCCACATCCACCAACGTCACGGTCAGGCAGCAGGACCCCTCCCCACATCGGTTCAAGAATGTCCTCCCCACAGACTCCCGATTCTGGTGGCCCAGCCTCCCGCACGTCAGTGCTCTCGGTCACAGGCACCTCATCCAGGCACCCCAAACTCTCGTCTTCCCTCGGAAGGAGTAAGGCCAGGCCCTTGGAGGAGGAGTCGCTTTCCGAAACTACCGGTGACAGCCTCGGTAAGCAGCATTTTTGTGCACAGAGTCAGGGGGGTGTGGAGGTTGCAGGTGCTGCTGAGAGAGGGGGTGGCCGCCTTGTCACACCCCAGTTCTTCAGCTTCCTTTTGTGGCTGAGGGGGCAGGTCAGATTTTTGTTCTGCCTGTAAAATCTTCGTCCACTAACTCTGACCAATTATGGGCCGATAACTCGAAAAAGGGAGTGATCCAAACAGTTAAGTGCTAAACTACTTGCCAGAATATTAAGGGTTCAAACCCTCCTAGAAGCTCCTCAGAAGACAGGCCAGGCCCTTGGAGGCGATCTGCTTCCAAAAGGTCATAGCCTTGAAAACCCTGTGGAGCAGTTCTACTCTGCACATGTGGGGTCACTATGAGTCACAATTGACTCAACGGCAATGGATTAGGTTTTAGAGTTATTTTTTGGCAACCTGAAAAAAAACCCTTCTCAGTTTTTCTTTTAGTAAAAGAGGAATTTGTCTCTTTTTTAAATTCAGAAGAGGAAACATAACTCTACCCAATCAAGATTAGAATATTTCTTATTATTTCAACATTGTTCAGCATTAGAATAAGGAGCCCTGGTCCTGTAAAGGGTTAAGTGCTCCGCTGCCAACCCAAAGACTGAGGTCCAGACCCACGCGGTGGCCCTGTGGGAGAAAGTCCTGGTGACCTGCTGCTGTGAAGATTGTTGCTGTCTGCCACTGAGTCAATTCCAGCTCACAGTGACCCTACAGGACAGGGCAGAACTGCCCTCTAGGGTTTCCAAGGCTGTGATCTTTACGGTAGCAGACTGCCACATCTTTCTCCCACGGAGTGGCTGGTGGGTTCGAACCGCCAATCCTCCCTTAGCAGCCAAAAGCTTAACCACTGTGCCAGCAGGGCTCCTTTTCTGTAAAGATTACAGCTTAGAAAACCCTATGGAACAGTTCTATTCTGCACACATGGATTCACCATGAGTCAAAATTGACTCAACAGCAACTAACAACAACAATTGGCTGGGCAACCTCAGGCTTTCTGTGCCCCTTGCTCCCCTGTACCATGGGGACAGGGGTAGAATGTGCCCCAGAGTGGGGCTCAGCACCAGCAAGGTAAGAGAGGCAAAGTCCTCACAGGCCCCAGCTCACAGTCAGCATAAGGGAGGGCTGGCCGCTATGGTGGTGATGTTCTCTTCCTCAGCCACCATTGCCCAGGGTGGAGAGTCTAGAACTTTCCCCACCACTTTGGCCCTGGCTGGGCTGGGTGACTTAACCCAGAGGCCTCATCTTTTCAACTCTGTGCTTCCTGCCCCATGAAATGTAGTTGACAGTCAGGGACAGAGCGGAAGGTCCATGGTGAGGAAGGGTTTGACCTGGGGTCTTATGGAGCCACAGGGAGTTTTGGGGAAGCGGGGAGCTGCAGTGCAGTGAATTGCTTTTATATGACCTTTCTCGCCATGCTTTTCTGTCTCCAACAAAATGACTGAGTGGGACTATGCAAACAAGGTGCTTGTGGCCCACCAAGAGGACTGGACAGCATTGCTAATAATGCAGATAAGGTGCATGGAACCTTGAGAGGTGGGACCATGCAAATAAGGTGTATGGAACCCTAACAAGGGGATTGGTTCATTTTTCTACCCTGCTAGACTTAAAATGAGCCATCCCAGAGGCGGGAAGGGGGGACCTCACTGCCATCAAGAAAGAAGAGCTGGGAGCAGAGCAAATCTTTTAGACCTGGGGTCTCTGTGCTGAGAACCTCCTAGACCCTAGAAACAGCAGCAACAGAACCAGGAGACCAATACAAGAATGCCTGTGATGGGCTCCCTGGCCCACTGAGCAAGGCGGCTACTGTGGGCGTGCCAACCCACAGAGTGAGAGAACTGAGCGCCTTCAGGCAGGAGGCTAGCTGGTGGAGTGAGATGCCTCTGGGCGCTTACTGGCAGAGCTAAAAGAGCTATGTAACACTTGCCTGAACAGGGCAGAGGTCAGGCCGAGAGCCAAGACAGGAGGCCTACCCTGAGCGGACCAAGAGGATCCTGTCCTCAGGGGGGTAAGAGGAGCCTATCCTCAGGAGGGTGAGAGAGCTGAGAAAGCTGTCCTGAACTGAAGAAGGGAGACGCTGCCTACACGCATCCTGATCCTCATCCCGAGTTGTAGCCTGTTACTTCCCTAATAAACCCCATAACTGTGAGTATGGTCTGTGAGTTCTGTGTGACCATTGCAACGATTTATTGAACGCAGCAGAGAAATAGAGAGTGCTGTGGGAGGGATGGCTGGTGTCAGAACTGGTGAAAAGATGGAGGGTGTAGGCATGTTTGACCTCCGCCTCATAGGAATCAGTCTTGGGCTGAGGCAGATGGTGATTCCCTCTCCCTGAAGTTAGCGGAGGCCTGACAATGCCCTGCAGCCATTTTTATACAGGCAGACAGGCTGCAGACCCGCAGCCGCATCACTCAGCTGACCTTTCCCGAGCTGGCAGATCGCTGTCTGCAGACAGGCCCCTCCCTTCTGCCTCCCACCTCCTCTAGAAGATCCTTCCCTCCCTCCCCCCAGGGCTACGGAATACCTTGGGCCTCCTTCCAGGCATCAGCTGTACTCAGTGCATCCTTTCTTGTGTAGCTAACTGTGGGAGGAGGGAGAGGAAACCTCTGAGGGCTATGAGGTCCCCCGGCCCTGGAGGTCACCCCATCCTACAGCTCCTACTCCTGGGGGTACTGAGCGGCCTCAGGCAGTGGAGTCCCCAGAGAGGGCCTTGCCTCACCCTCACCCGGTCTCAGTGCTCCTAACTCGAGTGCACGCAATTCAGGCTCTATTGCCCTGGCCAGTGGGCACGCCAGCACGGCACTCACCTTAGGTCTCAGCGCCATAGAACTGGCTTTGAGTGAGTGCTCAGGCGGCTCTGAGCCCATGTCCCATTCACACCACAGTCCCCAGGACCCCCGGATACCCCCCACTGCCCTGCCCATCCCTCTCAGGCCAACCTTGAAACCCTGGGCATGCAGGCACACTTATCACCACACTTCTTACAGCCTCTCTGACCATCTGCCTGGACCAGGGCCTGCAGGCCCACTGCCTATTTGTATAAATAAAGTTTTATCAGCACACAGCCACGCCTGTTCATGAGGTGTTATCTGTGGCAGGGTTGAGGGGTCACAGCAGAGACTGCTTGGAAATCTTGATCCTCTGGTCCTTTGCAGAGAAAGTCTGCTGGCCCCTGACTCCAACCCAGGCCAGCTTACTGACCACAGGGCCTGTCCTTACCCATCCCCTGTGCCTGCAGCTCAAGGGTTGACATTCTGGAAGTAAGTGCACAAACAACGTTGTCACACTCCTTTTTTTCATTGCAGATTTTAGAATCAATATTCTATCCCTTGATGACTTGGCTCCAGCCATCAGTGAGAAGCTAGACCTGGAACAGGAAGTGAGTACAATGAATTCTCAATTGTAGGTGGTCGTGTGTCATCTAAGGCAGAAGCTATTTAAGTCAGTCTCAACCAAGGTGATTCTGCCCCCCAGGGGACACTAGGTGATGATGTCTGGTTACATTTTTGGTTGTCACAACTGGGAGAGTACTGGCATCTGTTGGTTGAAGGCCAGGAACGCTACAAAGTAACCTACGGTGGACAGGCTGGCCCCACCACAGAGAATTATCTGGAACCAACCGTGAATACTGTCAAGGCTGAGAACCTCCCTTAGCAGGAGAGACCCCATCTGTCCGTCTGTCTGACTATTATCTATCTTATCTATCCATCATGGGAGCCCTGGTGGCACAGTGGTTAAGAGTTCGGCTGCTAACCAAAAGGTCGGCAGTTCAAATCCTCCAGCTGCTCCTTAGAAACCCCATGGGGCAGCTCTACTCTGTCCTATAGGGTCACTATGAGTCAAGATCGACTTGATGGCAGTGGGTTTTTTTTTTTTTTTTTTTTTATCCATTGATCTATCTATTCACTCTAGTGGTTTTCAGATGGGGGTGATTTTGCCCCCAGGACACTTGGGGATGTCTGGAGACACACTTGGTTGTCACCACAAAGGGGCACTGCTGGCATCGAGTGGGTGGAGGCCAGGGGTGCTGCCCAACACCCTACAGTGCCCAGGACAGCCCCCTTGCAGAGAATGGTTCAGCTCTGAATGTCAGCAGTGTCAAGGTGAAGCCCTGTCTTAGGTGACGCAGGATCGGCTGAGCGATTAGCTCATGGTCACAGCTCGCCCCACTTACAGCGCTCCCTAGCACATGTCTGTGCGCAGCTGTGCCCACACATGCTCCTCCAAGGGTGCTGTCAGGATTCTTATGTGTTGGTAACCCACGCACTGTTGAGCACGCGCTTCCACAGCACACCGTGATTAAACTTTAATAAGCCTTGTCCGTGCACTGCCTGACTGCTCTTGGCATCCTTGTGGTTGTGTGTGGCGCACGCCAGGAGGGTTCTGAAGGTCTGTCCGTGGGTCACACCTGCTGCCCACGCCTCAAGGAGGCCCACCCCCAATTCCTGCTGGAACTACCAGGTGTCCTGTTCATATGGACGCTGTGGTACTTTGAGCAGCCGCTCATGTAGAGCACCTCTGTTACCTCTGCCATTCTCTGTTTCAGGGAGAAGGTGCTTGGCGGGAAAAGCCATCTAGCCCAGGCTCACGGGCAGAAGGGCCTGCTAGGCAGGGGTTGCCAAGACACGTCCAGGCCTGGAGCACGGCGTTCTCAGACAGTGAGGAGGGCCCCGCCATCGAAAGCGAGGTCTCCGAGCGTCTGAGCGCCGGGCAGGGGGGTGCGTCCAGCCAGCCACCATTGTCCCGAGACCCCTCGGCAAGCAGTGTGAGCTCGGCATCTTTGGATGGCCAGGAGGACCTCCCCACCGTGAGCTCAGCCTACTCAGATGACTTTGAGGCATCGCCAGGCCTGACTACCTCCGAGCCCACAGGCTGTTCTGAGGCGTCTCTTGACAGGACATCAGAGGCTCTGTCAGAATCCTCTTCAAGCCAGGAAAGGGACCGTCCCCCACAAGCCCCCAAGACCAGCAGAAAGCGGGGCCAGGATGTGACAAGAGTGATTGTGAAGGAGATGGCTGTGCAGACCCCTGATCCTGCCTTCACCTACTGGTGGGCCGAGGGTGAGTAGGGAGCCAGCCTGAGGGCGAGACTGTGGGGGCACAGCTGGGAGGTCCTCCATTGTCGTCCACAGCCCCCTCTGAGCACTGGCAGGGGCCCAGGTTCTGGAGCTCTGGGCTTTCTTCATTAAGCAGCTTGAGGCCCTGCACCCCATTTTCTCTTGCATGGAGAGGCCTCTGCACTGGGTGTTTCTCAGCCTTTCTAGCTCTAAAGCTTCCAGAAAAGTTTGAGAATCAAAGACTAGGGCAGAGGTGCTCACCCAGGGGTGACTCTGTTCCCAGGGGACATTTGTGGTTATCACAGTCGGGGTGGGGGTGCTACTGGCATCAAGTGGGTAGAGGCCAGGGATGCTGCTCAACACCTTACAGTGCACAGGACAGCTCCCACCACAGAGAATGTTCCGGAGCCAAACGTCAGCAGTGCTTTGGTCAGGGAGACCTACATGAAGGAAAACGAGCAACGTTGTGTGTCTAATGACCTGCCCAGCTGGGGACCGGTGCACACAGGGACCTTCAAGATGTCCCAAGGCGGGCTGGACCCGCAGTCCTCTACCCTCCATGGCAGCCACCTGGGGTCCCGGCATGTGGGGCCTATGCAAGGGGCCCCTTGGGCTTGGTTGACGGTTTGACCCCTCATACCTCCTTGGGGAGTACTTGCCCTGCGCTTTAGGCCAGCAGTCCCTCACTCGCTTCTCTGCAGGGTGGCCACCAGCTCTGACATTCCCAGTGCTGCTGGTCTGGCTCCAGTTCTGTTAGGACATGGTGGACAAGGGTCTTCTCCCCTCACCTTCACAGGGCCCTTCAAGCATCCTCTCAGCCCAGCTGTACCTGGTCGTTCCAGAGGGAAGGGCCTGTGTTTTCATCACCTTCTCTGTCTTCTCAGCTGACGGACAACTGCAAAGTAGACAGGGGATGCTCACAGACTCTGGAAGGCCCCTTAGTCTCCTACAGCTGCTGGAACAAATACCACAGTGGGCAGCTTTAATGAACAGGAATTTATCGTCTCACAGTTAGGAGGCCGGAAGTCTGAATTCAGGGCGGCGGCTCTAAGGCAAAGGTCTCTGTCAGCTCTGGGGCAAGATCTTTGTCTCTTTCAGCTTCTTCCTGTTCCTCCGTTCCTTAGTGATCTCCACGTGGCATCTGTCTTCCCTTGTTTGTGCTGGCTTGTCTGTCACTCAGGAGTCAGTAGGTTTAGGACCCGCCCTACACTGGTGTGGCCTCATTAACATGACAGACAAAAACCCTGTTCCCAAACTGGATTACATCCACAGGTGCAGAGGTTAGGATTCCAACACATATTTTGGGGGACACAATTCAGTCCATGGAAACCCTGGTGGCATAGTGGTTAAGAGTTACGGCTGCTAACCAAAAGGTTAGTTCAAGTCCACCAGGCACTCCTTGGAAACCATATGGGGCAGTTCTTCTCTGTCCTACAGGGTCGCTATGAGTCGGAATTGACTCGACCGGCAATGGGTTTGGTTTTTGGGTTTTAATTGAGTCCATAACAGAAGGAGACGTGGCGTTCACTTGACCCGCATTACAGCTGCTGGGGTTGTTCCATTCTTGGCAGTTCCATCGTCAGTTTCCCAGGAGGAAAACCAATCAGATTTGCCGGGTCAGATCACTGGAAGGATTACACAGGCATTTTAAACCTGGGCTGTGACTCAGCCCCTTCTGTTTCCCCTCTGCGCCATCGCACTGCCTTCCTGATACATTGGTCAGCAGCTGTCCACTGTTTTGCAACTTCCTACGACATAAAACTCGGCTGGTGCCGTTTTCCTAGATAAGGCCTCGCAGTGAGGCGAGAGGAAAAGGCCGTGTAAACACTGGCCTAGCCGGCTCCAAGGAAAGTCCCTGGGTGGAGCAAATGGTGTGCACTTTACTACTGACCTACAGGGCGATGGCTCAAACCCACCCAGCAGCACTGGGGAAGAAAGGCCTGGCAATCTGCTTCCCAAGAAAACCCTATGGAGCAGTTATCCTCCGTAACAAATGGGGCCACCATGTGGACATAACCACGGTGACTGCTTCACCTGGGAAAATTGACTGATCCATCAAGCCAAGGAATCCTATGAGGAAGAGGGAGGCCACTTTTGAGAAGCAACAAAAGAGGAAGAAAAGCAAGCAAGCAGTGCAGTCGTGCTCAGAGAGAGGACAGAAGGGACTCGCTCAGTCTGTTTCCATGTCATGTCCTTTGATGAGAAACTCCTCTGCCCTGTGTCCTGCTCACTGACCCTTCCTTTTCTGTCCTTGAACAGCGGCCAGTGTGGCAGCCATCAGCCCTGCCCTTGGAAGCGCCTATGTGGACCCCACGCCCATCGCCAGTCACGTGGTCAGCGCAGACGCGATAGAAGGTGAGGACCTGCCAGTGGCCCTTCTCCCCCACCATAGGTGATGCATGGGACTCAGAAATTGATGCTCGCCCTTGGGGGTTCTGTGCTCCTTTAGTGCTGGGCTCAAGGAAACCATTGGCAGGGATCACTCCAGCCAAGGCAGTTCCACAGTTCACACGAACCCCAGTGACAGCCTGGCATGTCCCTGAGCTCCGCCTTTCTCTGGTCAAACGATACCACTGGGTAGATGAGGGGTCCGCCTGTAAGCCCACCATCCCACAAGGCCACTTGCATTTTGTATGGTCCCTTCTGAGTCCTTGTTTCGAGTCCTTGTTTCGGTCGTTCATAGCCTCTCCCCTGTCGACACTTATGTAACCAATATTGTTCCCCAGCCAAGGGCCAGGTGGACACAGCACTTGCCTCCTGGGTCCTAGCCTAGCCTGAGTTGTAAGGAGGGTACCCCAGAAGCCACCTCAGAGAGTCTGGACTTTGCCAAATCCCCCATGGGGCCCCTGGAGGCGGGTGTGCCACAAGTCATGGCATATCTGGTATCCTCTTTTTACCCTTTCAAGTTTTTTTATAAGTTTTTTTTTTTTAGTTGTGGGTTTTTTTGTAAATATATATGTAATAAGAGTCCTTGAGCGGCGCAAATGGCTTGTGCTCAACTATTAACCTTAACGTTGGCATTTTGAACCCACTGAGCAGCACTGCAGAAGAAAGACCTGGCGGTCCGCTTCCATAAAGATTGCAGCCAAGAAAACACTTTGGAGCAGTTCTAATCTGTAACATACGGGTTTGCCATGAGTCAGGGACTTACTCAATGGCAACAGGTTAGGCTTTGGTTTTTGTATACGTAGCAGAACATTTGCCGTTTCTGTACCTCTACACGTACAGCTCAGTGACATTATGTTCATCATGGTGTTCAACCATCACCATTATCTGCCCCCCAATTTTTTTTTTTATCGAACTTTAGATGAAAGCTTACAGAACAAACTAGTTTCTCATTAAATGGTCAGTATGCACATCGTTCTATGACATTGGTTGACAACCCCGTGACATGTCAACACTCCCTTTTCAACCTTGGGTTTCCTATTACCAGCTTTCCTGTTTCCTCCTGCCTCCTAGTCCTTGCCCCTGGGCTGGTGCGCCCCGTTAGTCTCATTTTGTTTTATGGGTCTGTTTAATCTTTGGCTGAAGGGTGAACCTCAGGAGTGACTTCAATACTGAGCTAAAAGGGTGTCCGGGGACCATACTCTCAGGGTTTCTCCAGTTTGTCAGGCCAGCAAGTCTGGTCTTTCTTTTTGAGTTAGAATTTTGTTCTACATTTTTCACCAGCTCTGTCTGGGACCCTCTATCGTGATCCCTGTCAGAGCAGTCAGTGGTGGTAGCTGGGCACCATCTAGTTGTTCTGGACTCAGTCTGGTGGAGGCTGTGGTAGATATGGTCCATTTGTCCTTTGTACTAATCATTCCCTTGTATATTTAGTTTTCTTCATTTTTCCTTGCTCCTGAAGGGGTGAGACCAGTGGAGTATCCTAGATGGCTGCTCACAGGCTTTTAAGACCCCAGACACTACTCACCATAGTAGAACGTAGAACATTTTCTTTATAAACTCTGTTACGCCAATTGAGCTGGATGTTCCCTGAGACCATGGTCCCCACAGCCCTCAGCCCAGCAATTTGGTTCCTCAGGGAGTTTGCATGTGTCTGTGGAGCTACCATGGCCCTGCCTTATACAGGTTGTGTTTCTGCCCCCAAATTTTTCCTTCACTTCATGAGTTTTTTTTTTTTTAATATTGTACTTTAGATGGTTTACAGAACAAACTAGCCTCTCATTAAACAATTAGTACACATTGTGTTGTGACATTGGCTACCAACCCCACAACATGTCAACATTTTCCCCTTCTCTACATTGGGTTCCCTATTACCAGCTGTCTTGTCCTCTTCTTGTCCTTGTCCTTGTCCTCTTGTCCTTCTAGTCCTTGTCCCTGGGCTGATGTGCCCCTTTAGTATTATTTTGTTTTATGGACCTGTCTAATCTTTAGCTGATGGGTGAATCTCAGGAGTGACTTCAGTACTGAGCTAAAAGGGTGTCCAGGGGCCATACTCTCAGGGTTTCTCTAGTTTCTGTCAGACCAGTAAGTCTGATCTTTTTTTAAGTTAAAATTTTTCTCCAGCTCTGTCCAGGACCCTCTATTGTGATCCCTGTCAGAGCAGTCGGTGGTGGTAGCTGAACACCATCTAGTTGTGCTGGACTCAGCCTGGTGGAGACTGTATTGCTTGTGATCCATCAGTCATTTGGAGTAATCTTTCCCTAGTATCTTTGGTTTTCTTCATTCTCCCTTGCTCCAGATGGGGCAAGACCAGTGGAGTACCTTAGATGGCCACTCAGTCATGAGATTTTTTTTTAAATTGTGCTTTTGGTGAAAGTTTGTAGCTCAGGTTAGTTTCTCATACAAAAATGTATACACATTGTTATGTGACCCTAGTTGCAATCCCTATAATGTGACAGCATTTCCCGTGTCCATTCAACCAGCTCCTGTCCCCTTCTGCCTTCTCATCCTGGCTCTGAACAGGAGCTGCCAATTTGGTCTCGTGTATCTATGAGAACTAAGGAACACACTCTTCACGAGTGTTATTTTATGTTTTATAGTCCAGCCTAATCTTTGTCTGAAGAGTGGTCTTCGGAAATGGTTTTAGTTCTGGATTAACAGAGAGTCCACAGGCCATGTTGGAGTCTCTGGTTTATGTGGCCCGTCTGTCCTTTGGGCTAATATTTTCCTTGTGTCTTTGGTGTTCTTCATTCTCGTTTGCTCCAGGTGGGTTGGGACCCATTGATACATCTTAGATGGCCGCTTGCTAGCGTTTAAGACCCCAGATGCCTCTCACCAAGGTGGGATCCAGAATGTTTTCTTAATATACTTTGTTATGCCAGTTGACCTAGACGTCCCCTGAAACCGTGGTCCCCAGGCCCCCGCCCCTGCTACTCTGTCCCTCAAAGTGTTTGGTTGTGTTCAGGAAACTTCTTAGCTTTTGGTTTAGTCCAGTCGTGCTGACTTCCCCTGTATAGTGTGTTGTCCTTCCCTTTACCTTGTCTGTTAGTGAATACCAAGTTACCAAAATATTAAATGCCAGTGCAGTGTTTACATTCTGGTTTTTGTAAACTTTGTACCTTCTCAGAGACTCTCCAGCTACTCTGTGGTTCTAGTAATGGCCATCTTTAACAGTGGCAGACTTCCTGTGTCAGTTTATAGACCCCTTTCTCTATAAAGGAGTCCCTGGGTGCTTTAAAGGAGCCCTGGTGGCACAGTAGTTAAGTGCTAGACTCCTAACTGAAAGGTCATCAGTTCAAACTCACCAGCTTCACGGGAGTAAGATGTGGCAGTCCGCTTCCATAAAGAGGTGGAAACCCTGTGGGGCAGTTCTACTCTGTCCTATAGGGTCACTATGAGTTGGAATCGATTCAACAGTAATAGGTTTGGTTTTGTTGGTTTGGGTGGTTTAAAGGGTGAATACAGTCAGTTGCAACTGAAATGTTGGAAGTTTGAGTCCTCCTAGAGACACTTCAGAAGAAAGGTCTGGCAATCAACTTCTGAAAATCAGTCATTGAAAACCCTGTGGAGCACAGTTCTGCTCTGACATGCACGGGGTCGCCATAGCTTAGTCAACTTAATAACTGGTTGGTCGGTTCTCTTTAAGAGGCCAGACGTTCAGGTCAAGCCTTCGGTCTCTGACCAGCAGCAGCTGGGCGCCGCACGTAGGCAGCTCCTGAAGTCCCTGTACAGCCCAGTGGGAAGCAACCCCTTCCTCCCGGGTAGAAACAGAGGTGAGACTAGATGAGGCCGTGACCTCTCCAGAGAGTAGCGGTGGGTCCAGAGCACATCCCGGCATTGCAGGAGTGGTGGGTGGCCACCCCTGTCCTCCCTGCACACAAGTGGGGACAGACAGTGGGTGTGTGGGTGCAGGGCTGCTGAGTGACACGGCGATGGCGGTGTAGCCCTGACAGCCCACAGCCCAGCCGTGTTTGCGCTGAATGACCTGCTGAGGCAGCAGCTGGCCCTGACGCAGCAGTTCCTGGAGGCCAACCGGCACCTGCACACCTCGCTCCTGGCGTCGCTGGACCAGGACACGTTCCACTACCACACCTTGGAGGAGGCCAAAGAGGTGACAAGCTGGGGGATGTGCGTCCAGTCAGTGGGTGGCGCTTGGGCATCAGGGCTGGCACCTTCAGCCTCTGTTGGTGGGCCTGCTGAGGCTGGTACCAGGTGGGCCAGGGTTGAAGCCTACCTCAGCTCTGCGTGACCTCGGGCCAGCTGTGGCCCAGCCTGGGTGACACAGTCTTCTCCTCTGTGCGGGGCACAGTGCCCCCACTCTCCCAGGGGGGCACAGCCGAGGGGTGTCATGCTCTCCTGCCTTTCCTTTCTCCAAAATCTTAAATTTGTGTGCAATTACATAAGCGTGTACTTAATTTATGGAGTCCCTGGGTGGCACAAATGGTGAACGTGCTCAACTGCTCACTGCAAGGTTGGAGGTTCAAGTCTACCCAGGGTTGCCTCAGAAAAAGGCCCGGTGATCCACTTCTGAAAAATCAGCCAACAAAAACCCTAATGGAGCACAGTTCTACTCTGACACACACGGGGTTGATGGCAACTGGTTTATCCATGGGCCACTTGTCTCGGCTGTTGTACGTTTTCTTACAAGATAAAGTCTGCAAGTTCAGACTATTTGGTGTCTTTTATCTCTTATTCTGGGTCAGTGATTCTCCAGCCTGAGCGGCGTCAGGGCCTTCGGGGCCTATGGGGTGTAGACCACAGGGCCCCCCCAGAGGTCACAACAGAGTGGTACAGGCACCTGGGAGAACCACTGCCAGGCTAGCCCCTCCTTGCACTTCGTCTCTGTGTAACAGGTTGCTTCTCTGGCAGTGCCCCACTCCTGGACCACAATGGTGCACCTGCTGTGACCCTGCCCATCCCACTGGACACGTGGCAGCCAGGGTGATCTGGCCGTGCCACCCACTGGTAGCACCCAGGCTCCCACTGTCCCCCAGGTCTGACCAAGAGCAGTGCCAGCCCCTCTCACAGCCGAGGCCATCCTCCTGTCAAACTCCAGGGCTGTTCTGTCACCCTAGCACTCACGTCCCTGCTCTGCATGCCAAGGGCAGCCTCGCTGTCACTGTGCCTGTTAGCTGGCCCAGGAGCCCTATGTCAACACTGGCTTGGCATCTCCCTAGCCCTCAGTAACACACCAGGTTGGAGATGGTGCCTTTGTCCCCATCTGCATGTGCTAATGGCCATCCATCTGTCCTCCACCCACAGTACATCCGGCGCCACAAGCCGGCTCCACTGTCCCTGAAGGATGCCCTGGAGAAGGTACAGAAGGAGCCATGAGCACAAGGTAAGGCCGGCCCGGTGTGCTTGACTGTGACGCTCACATGTCTGTCATCGTCTCCACATGATGTGTACAGGGGGTGGCAGGGAGGGCAGGCTGAGCTTGCCCACACTTCCTACGTGACTGCCGGGTAAGTGAACTGTGCCTGATGCCTGTAGGACCCCAAACAGGTCTGTGGGGACAGCCCAGGTGGACCTCAGCCACCATGCCCAGAGACCTGGGGAAGACACCGGGCTAGGGTGTTTACATGCAGGGACACCTGTGCAAAGATGCCAGGGCAGAGCCTTCAACCTCAAACTCCACCGCACAGAACCCGCCTGCTCATCTGCCTGAACACACTTCAGAAAAACACGCAGGGTTTAAAAAGTAAGTTCTTTAAAAAAATTCTTTATTTGAAGGCAAAACAGTAAAATTCACAAATTGTTAACAGCACGTGTTTATGTATTATCCTGAATCAGACACTTTCAAACTATTCACAGCTACAGGAAATCTAAAACAAAATCAAATGTTTTATCCCATCAGGGTCAAAAGTTGGAAAGGTTTTGCATCTTATTGAAAAGAATTTTTCAAAAACGGTTCTGTACAAACAGTGCTGCACCGAGCTGCCGGCAGGCGCTCAGTGCAGAGGCCCGGCCTTGCATGGGCGGGCAGAGGGGGTAGAGGACACAGGGAGGCTGGGGGCGTGGGGCCGGCCCTCCAGGTGAACCACTGTGGGTACTGGGGACCCCAAAAGACGCTCAGATGTGCTCCTCAGAACCTGCTTCCCAGATAACAGCCAATGGCCAGTGTTTGAGGAAAAAATGCCAACTTCTGCAACTGAAAGAACTGAAGTTTGGGCTAGTGTGTCTCTTAAGGGGAAGATTCCGAATTGTCTCACAGGATGATCTCAGGTCAACACACCTGCTTCTAAAACTAAACCATTTGGAGCAAAAAAGAAAACCCAGTTCAACTTTGGCTTCCATTTTTAAATGGGAACGGTGAGCGTGCCTGGCCTTGGTTCTTGTCACTGCACCTGGGGGTTGAAAGCAGGTGGCGGGCCCCCTGGTAGCTGGGCCCTCCTCTCGGGTGCCTGCTGGTCCATGAGGCTCATAGCTGACCGGGGGAGATGTGCAGCCTTGTGTGTCCGTGTTCAGGGGATGGCCTGGTGTTTCTCGGTTCGCTGTAAGGAAAACCAGAGGCTGGCGTCACACCGGCAGCGCGTCCTTGTGTAAAGGCGGCTGCAGGCGAGGCCTGGGCACCTCCTCCCAGGGACGAAGCTGGGTCAGAGCCAACTGTCATGACCATCTCGGAAGCTTCCACTGCCCCTCAGTGGACGGTTCCGGCGGTCGAGTGCTGCAGCGGCCGCTACTTGCACTCATCCCTGGCCTTCATGCGGGCGATGAAGGAGTAGCTCTTATTGCGGCGGTAATTCTCGTAGGGGTCGTCCAGCGCCACACCCACGCCCTTGTACTGGTCCCACTTGTCCCGCACGTCGCCGCCCTTGATGGGGTCCTGGATGCCCTGCTCCTTCACGCCGAGGCCACCGGATCCGCTCCAGCCTGGAAGGAAGGCAGGTGCAAGGTTACAACCCAGCTGTTAAGTGCGTGTGTACCCCGACCCATTAACCACTCGTAAATATGCCCCTCACGAATATGCAACTGATGCCGCAGAGACGGACTGCCCGGCAAAGCCACCGCCACTCCTCTCAGAGCTCCCCTACTCTACAGATACCCCACTACAGAGTGTGCTGCCCACAGGGATCCAGGGCCTTACCCATCTTCACCAGCATCTGGTGCCCCTTGTTCTCCTCTCCGAGCCTGGGGTCGGGGACAGGCGGTGCAGAGTTAGAACCCAGACCAGCCGAGGAACTAAAACCAAGACAGGTTACGGTGTTCAAAAAGTCACAGCCACATTTATTGGAATGGTTAGGATGTTACAGCGTGTGGCATACACGGACGTTCACCGTTACAGGATGGACACACATATCCTGGGTTTCTACTGTTCTTCTTTCTCCTTTTCTTCAGCCAGATAAGGGGCTTCCCTCAGAGGACAACCCCCGCCCCAAGCTTAGCATCGAGGGCAGGTCACAGGCACCCCTAGAATGGTTAGAGAGCAGGCAGCCCAGCCACTGCCTGGGCTCTATACAGGTGACCGAGGAGGTGCGACTATCACATGGCAGTGGGGAGGCAGCCACCCGAGGGTCTGCCTCACCCAGAGCCATGTGTGTCTTCTAATGCCCACTGTTTAAATGTTCACAGTTGGGCACCGGAGGATCCAGCTCCACCCGCTGGCCACACGACAGTTAAGACAGAAATCTTACGGCGGAGTTGGGCTCCGTGACCGGGACCGACGCCTCCTGCCAGGGGAGTATGACTTGGACCGCGACCGGGACCTGGACCGCGACCGGCTTCGTGAGGACCGTGACCGGCTCCGGCTCCTACGGTGGGAAAGAGCCCCGTGAGTGGCTCCACCGGGCACGACATGAGCAACAACATCGGCACTATGAGCTGCCACCAGCTGGAGCCCCGCCTACCTGGACCGGGACCGGGAGTAGGAGCGGGAGCAGGAGCGCGAGCGGGAACGCGAGTAGGAGCCAGATGACTTGGAGGACCTCGAGTTGGATCGGGAGGAAGAGCGCCCTCGGCTCTTGGATCTGCTCCGCGACCTGGAGGGCCCACTGTGGGAGAGGCAGTGTCAGGAAACCAGGGATGCTGGCGGCTGAGGCCCATGCAGCATCTGGTCACAGCACCTCGGCCGTGGTGCCACATCACATCCCTAACGTCTTGCCGAACAGCCCACACCACCTCTCTCCCCAGGGGCAGTCCCTTCATCCTGGGTTTCAGGCCGAGGCCTGCTGGCACGACAGGGTGGGGTGTGCCCAGAGCTGACTCCCACAGGACACACCCTCGTCCAACTGCAGGGGCCCGATGCCCTCACCTGTTCCTCTTTTCCTGGCCTTTCCTCCGCCGGGCCCGCATCTTTGCACGGAAGAACTCATACAGGCCGTTCTGCTCCCAGCCTTCGCTGCAAGACAGGGCGTTTCCCATGACTGGCCCCCCATAGGGGGTGCCAGGGACTGACAGCACCTGGCAGACCTCCTGTGGCCCAGGACCCCTCCCTCTGCCACTCGGTGCACAGCGGAGACGACCCACTCTAATGCTGAGGGCGAGCCCAGCCTTCCCCGTAACAGGCTGCTCTGCCGAGGAGACTCAAAGACCCATCGCCAGCCTATGTGGCAGGCAGCTCCAACTCACAAACACAGGCCTGCGCCCAGCGTAAAGCAGGGGCTCTCAGCTTTGCTAGGCAGTGAGACCCTGTGGGAGGTCGGCTGTGGCACACGCCAAGTCTGTGCTAATGTCTTCTGTGTGTCTCAGTTAAACCCCCTCAACCAAGGGCCTGCTGTCTGTGTCTGTGCAGGGCCCTACCTGACATGGGACCTGGCACAGCTCCCCAAGCTGTATACACCCTGGGTGGAGGCCTGGATGCTGCATGGGTCACTAAGATGGCAACTGCTCCACCCTCCACAGGGATCCTCCCGTGCCAAGACCCTGGCCTGTACCTGTTCCTGGGCCTGTCATGGGATGGGGGGCTATAAAAAGCCTCCACGGCAGCCAGCAGCCGCTCACTGGGCGGCATTGGAGGTGGGAGGCGGATGTCTTTAGGGTCCAATGGCTTGTATTCATGGTCCTCCAGCTGCATGAGAAAACCTGTATCACCACAACTGGGGGTGGAGGAAGTAGGCCCCTGGGCCCCTGATGTTTCTTTCCTGGTGAGCCCTACCCCTCCCCGGCTTCAGATGTACCACAGTGCAGTGGTCAAGGCCCTAGGGTAGGGGAGCTACAAGGCTCTCCCCAGACGCCACCCAGGAGGCACGATCCCCCCAGCTCAGGCAGTGAAGAGCACTCCACTCTGTCCCAGACACACGCTGGGTCTGAGGCACTTTGCAGGCCACTGCCCTGTAGACAACGAAACCTAAGTCACCAATTTCAGCCCCCTGCCCAGAACCAGCAGGCCCCCCCTGCAGTAGGCCCTATCCTGGCTCCCCACTGCTGTCCCACCCCCACCATCCACCTTGCCAGGACCGACAAGCTGTTCACACAGCATGGGGACATGGGCTCAGGCACTCTCCACCAACCCTCCAGCAGGCTCAGGTTCCCACAGGGGCGGGGACCCACACAGGGAAGGGCCCCACCCACCAGCATTTTGGAAGGAGGCCCAGAGGCTGACCACATACCTTCACGAGGGGGGCCATCAGCCCTGCAGGCAGGTCGAAGTAGGGTACATTGGGCACCAGGCTGGGGTCATCATGGTTGATGTGGGGGGGGCCCTGCCGCCGCATGTGGGGGGGCTGCCCGTTGAAGCCATGGGGGGGAGGCCCGAAGTCGGGGTGCTGGGGCCCACCCCAGGGTGGGTGCTCGTTGATCCCGGGGTGCGGCATGCGGTGGCCAGGGTGGTGATGCGGGGGCCCCATCTCTGCAAGACAGAAATGTGTGCTGAGGGGTAGCTGGGATGCCACCGCCTGTACCAGGGCCTTCTCTGTGGGCCTTGTCTTTCCACCCCCCAAAACCCTGCGAACTCACCAGCTGGGAAATCGCCCTGTGGGTAGTCAAAGCGGTGCGGGTAGGGGGGCCGCTCGAAGGGGTGCCGTGGGGGGAAGTCATCCTGCATGAAGCGCGGCGGGAAGCGGTTGAAGTTGTGGGGGTGTGGTGGCTGGCTGAACTGAGGATGCTGCTGATGTGGTGGGAACGGCCCGCGGAAGGGCGGTGGGCGCTGCAGGCGGAAGGGTGGCTCACGCTGGCCTCCCCCCCACGGCGGCTGCTCGTGCTGACTGTTCCAGGGCCCTTCGAACTGGCCGCTCCAGCCAGGTTCAGGCTGCCCACTCCAGGGTGCCTCACGCTGCCCACTCCAGCCGGGGTCACCACCACGCTGCTCGCTCCACATGCCCTCGTGGCTGTTGTTCCAGGGTGGGCAGTGGGGTGGCCCACCCTGGTGGTGTGGGTACGGGGGCTGCTCAGGGGGCTGCAAGGCACAGAGAGCAAGCAGCACTGCGTGAGGCAGAGCCAGTTCTGGGGTGCGGGGGATCGGCGGATACTACAGCACCAACAAGGCAACCAACACCGGTGCAAGTCCCTCTGCATGGCTGCAGTGCCAGGCTTCCGACCAGGCGGAATGTGCTGGGACCATGGAGTCCTTGGGACTGACAGGTCTGGTGGGTTGTATCCAGCTCCCTGGCCCACCTGTGCTGTCTCCCCAAGGACCTGATTGGTAGAGCCTGACACCCACATAAGAGCTTCCCACGACCCCCAGGCTGGCCCCTACCCTGCCTCACTTGACCCCCAACACTGTCTCCTGGGGCACTTCACAGCCATATTTGTCCTGAATCCTTATTTAGGACCACTGCTAAGGAAAGCCAAACACAGACGACTGCTTTCTGCAGATGGCTGCCCCCTGCAGTCTGAGGCCAGGAGTGCAGGGCCAGCGCAGGACAGACGCCACATGGCAAGGATGAGGCCCCCACTCTGGAAGACTGATTACCGCCACGCGCTCCTCCCCTAGTCTGGACTCCTGCCCACTGCCCTATCTGCTGCCTCATCCACCCTGTGTGGCTCCAGTGTTTCCTACCCGCCCCCACCACAAGTTCCCACAGCTACCTGCTGCTGGCCCCAGGGAGCCACGGGGTGCGGCTGTTCAAACCAGGGGGTCTTGTTTGGTGGGATCTGGTCGTGGGGCCCGGGGCCCCGGGCGCCAGCAGCTGTAGGATCCTGGACCCCTCCCGAGCCATCGTACTCAGAAGAGCCAGGCATCTGGATGGGGGGCTTGTTGTCATCTGGAACCGGACAGAGGTGGTTAGAGGCCCTGCTGGCAGGGGGCGCCACCTGACCATGACATCCACCACCACCTTGGGGCCACCAGACCAGGCCGGCTACCTGGGGCTTCACTCCAAATAAACTCTTTCCTGATGACCCCATTGAAAACTGCCACCACCACTCACCCTGCACAAGTACGTGCTGGACTTCTCTGAAAGTGGAAACCATCTCTACTATCTTAATGTTTGCTTCCAAAATAATTTCTATCATCAGGAAACTTCACCTTCCTTGCATCTAATTAAAAGAGCAAGTTCCCCTATCGTTTCATCACGGGGTTTTCTATTAAGCCATTCTTCTGTTCCTGGAGAAAACCCTATTTGGTCACCAGATACTTTCTAAATACCCCACTTTAGGGGGTCACCATGAGCTGGAGCTGACTCAGTATCAACAAGTTTGGTCATTTTGATTTTTAAATTCCACCTGTTACTGTTCATGTAGCGTTCTTGTGTCTTTGTTCAGAAGCGACCCTAGATGAGTTTCAACATTGTGCCATCCTCCAGTTTGGTATGAAAGCCTTCCTCGTCTTGGGCTCTCTCTTCAATCTGTCTGGCTTCTAAGACTCTGGGGACACATCTGGACCCAGTGCTTGTGAAGAGACTAAAGCTGTCTCTAGGACGGGCCCCCCCCCACTTCAAAGAAGCGTGCCACCCAAGAGTCATCAGTGTGACGACGACGGAGTGGGGGTACATACCTGGCTGGGTGGTGGGTGGGATGGCTGGGGTGGGCGTGGGGGCTGGGGGCGGGGCAGCAGGCGGTGGCGTGGCCTTGACCTCCGTGTCCATCTGGGCCATCGGGATCTGCTGCTGTTGCTGGGCCAGGCTGCTGACGAAGTCCTCGTGCTGGGTCTTCAGTGTCTGGATCTGCTGCTGGAAGGCCAGCTGCACCGGCTGCACCACTGATGAGTACTCGCTGATGAGTGTTGCCTGGCAGAGGGGGTGGCTGGCACTCAGGGCGTATGGCTCAGCTTCCCACCCAGACTCCCAACACCCCTGCCTCTGGGAATGCCCCGAGAAGCATGCTCATGGGTATCAAGACCCAGGATATGTGGTGGTTATCACTTAGACAGTAAACACGGCCACAACAAGCATAAAGGGCGATGGATCTGGCAGTTTATGATACCCGGGTGACAGGGACAAGTCCTGGTCAGGCGGACATATGCTGTCAGCCTGCTCACAGGCTGCGTGACTTCATGCAGTCGCCCTGAGTTTCAACGTCATCTGTAAAGCAGGGCTCATGGCAGGACAGGCCTCAGAGAGTCTTGGGAGGACTCAGAGACACAGGAACGGGCCATGTGAGGGAGCTAGGTACACGTGAATGGGGGCATCAGGACAGGGACTGTATGCCTGGTGCGTGAGAGCAACCCTACCCTACCACAGAAGGGGACGCTGTGTGCTCCCCATGGCCTTTCTGAGCGCTGGGCCTCCCCCTGTGGGCGGGGGGAGTCACTGTTTAGCCTCTGGTACGCACACCAGACGAGGGAGTGGTAGGCCACAGGGCTGTGGAGTGGACGCTGCCTCAGAGGACATGGAGAGAGGCAGGAGGGATAGTGAACAGCTCCCCCAGTCTGGCCTGATGACACAGAGGGTATGCTGGGGTCACCACAGCAGCTGTCCTCATGTCCTGTACACAGAAGCTGTTGGGAGGCCCAAGCAGAGGCAGGACAGACCACGCCTCCTCCACACCTGAGAGCGATAGCCAGGACAGCAAGGACAGCCAGGTAAACAGGTGGGGGGAGGGACGAAAGCAGCCAAGAGGCCGATGCTCAACACCCCCCACTTATAGCCCTGGGGCTCTGAGGCCACCAGCTTGACTGGCTGTCCCTGGGCTCCCTGGCGCAGACAAGAGGCACGTGTCTCTTGGCTCCTGGAACATGCTAGGCAGCAGGGCCCCTCATGCTTGCCTGGGTGCCCACCTGGTACTGGCCAAGCCCCAGAGCTGGGCTCTGCAGCTGTTGAATGATGGAATCGTCGAAGTAGCCATTCTTCTCCCAGAGCTGCAGGAGCTGGTATGTGGAGAGGAGCCACATTAGCAGGAGAGTGAGGGCGTCCCTGCCCAGCTCCACCCCCACGCTGTGCCATGCCAGCACGCACCCGGGCAATCTTCTGCTGCTTGTCCTCCTCCACGGCCAGGAAGCTGGTGCAGTAGATGGGCACCACCACCTTCTGCAGGGCAGCCAGCAGCTCCCGCGCCTGCTTACGCTGGCTGTGAGGGAGAGACCTTCCGCGCGTCAGGGCCCTAGCGAGACCCGGCCACGCGCCCATCAACACCGCGGCTCCAGCCACCACGCCCTCTGCTGGCTAGGGACTCAGGGCAAGATTGGGCTGGTGTCAGGGCCCACGGGTTGTGGGGCAGCAATAGGAGCGGGAAGGCAGGCCAGACCCGTGGGAGCCAGCGACTCATGCTGGGCTCTTCATGGGGAACCATGCTGGCTGCTGGGGAGAGGTCGAAGGGTGCCACGGGCCTGCAGATGACTGCCGAGCCAGCCCTGGTCACCACTACGTGCACAGGCTTCTGCACGGGCCCATCTCCCAGGCCTCCAGGTCTCAACCCTGCCTTATAGAGACGGGCCTGAGTCCAGGAGTGACTGTGCAAGGGGAGCCCCTGCAGCCGGGCCACAGGGGGCACATGATGCCAAACCATGGGCTCCCACTCCCCCGCCAGGTGCTCTGGGGGGGTGCAGGGCCCAGGTGAGCATCTCAGACCCCACCCAAGGCTGAGCTCGCCCAAGGGAACCCAGCAGAGAGCAGGGCCCTGTGCCAAGAGGGACAAAACAAAAGTAGCACACGGCCTCAGACAAAGCAGAGAGCCGCCATTAACCACTGGCCAGAGCTAAAGAGGAGCATCACTGGGGAAACTCAGAAGGCAGGTCTGCAGCACTGAAAATATGGCAAGAACAGAGAAAGTTCTGGATGGTTGCTTCTCTCAAAGGAGAGAAATAAGGGAAGGATGTAGCTGTGGCAGACAGTGAAGCTGAGAGGCCGGGCTGTGCAGGAGAGGGGGTGTGGGCCCGAGCTGTAGATGAGGCAGGAGGTGGGCAAGACATGGATCCTGCACAGACAGGCTAGAAACCCTGCTCCTCTGAGGCCTGGCTCAGTCTCCTCCGCTCTCACAGGAGCTGTGCCCATAACCAAGGAGTCCCTGCTTGTCCAGCTGACCCTGCAGCCACCTTACCAACCTTTTGGCAGCATAGTTGCGCCATCCCCACCCTTGGCCTTCCTCTGGTCCAGATTCCTGGTCTCCCTATTAGCCTATCTCCCAAGTTGCCAAAGTCCTGGCCAACTGGCCAAGCAGACACAGCTCTGTCTGGACTCAGGAGGTGGGAAGGCTCTTGTGTGAGGACGCTGGTGGGCAGCAGCTTCAAACTGAGGGTGAGCACAGGCCCCAGCGGGTCCCAGCAGCAGAGCACAACACAGGCTGAGAGTGTAAAGGTGAGCGAGCGAGTGGCCAGCGTTGAGCCAGAGTGGCTGAGAGGAGTGAGGAGGTAAGAGCATGAGGTTCACTGAGCCAGGCCTAGTGCTGGGGTTGGGGACAGAGCCTGAGGCCTGACTCACTGAGATGCCCGGAGGCTACCCCAAGGAAAGCAAGGGGCAGAGGGGACGGGGTTTGGGGTCTGGGGAAGGGGCTGAGGCAGGAGAGGAACACCCCTGTAGGACAAGGTGGTGGATGGGTAGGTGAGGACGGCCAGCTTCAGACCTCCAAGGGGAGGGAGGGTCTCAGACAGACTCCCCAAAGGGCATGGACAAAAGGCTGTGGCAGGCGGGCAGGTGGAAGGTGCGGTCCCACTCACCAGTGGTGCAGTACGTCATTGATGAGGTAGATAAGGTGCAGCCGCAGCTCAAAGTGTGCCCCGTCAGCTGTAATACGGTTACGCAGGTGGCCGGCCATCAACTCACAGTGCGGCGGTGACTTGGCATTGCTGAACATCCAGTTCTTCCCAGCCTGTGATGGCCAGGTGGTATGAGGACAAGTCCCCACGGAGAAGGCCACACCAGTGGGCCCACCTGCCTATGTGTGTGTTGCCCTCGGCCCAGGCCAGCACCACGTGGATGGATGGGTGATTCGGAACCTGAGGCTGGCCAACCACAAGGAAGGGAAAGGCCCACAGCTCTGGACAGGATGTGCTGGGCTCCCGGATACGAGATGGGATGGTCAGGGGTCCAAGCTCTGGGGGCCCCCCTCCGCTGCCTGGGGCAGCCCTCACCGAGATGGCATCCTTGGTGCACGTGTCAATGATGGGCTGCAGCAGGTTGTCGAACTCATTCATGTCCAGCTGGGTCTCCTCCAGCAGCTTCTGCATCTGCTGCTCCACCGCGTGGGCCACAGCCGCTGTCACTTGCTCCTGGGAGGTCAGGTGGGCCAGATGGTGAGGAGGGGCCCTTGGCCTGCCTGATGACGCACTCTTGAGTGCCCAGCAGTGCACCACCCCTGCCATAGGAGACCCTGTCCTACATGCCTGCCTGGGTGGCAGACAGGACACAGCCAGGCAGGACACAGAGCTGTGCTCCCATGTAACAGGCGAAGACCGAGACCCAGAAGAGCACAGTGCCCCTGCACATCCACTTAAGAGAGGAGGGAAGGAAGACACTGAGCGACAGCCATGAGCAGACAGCTGAGAGGAAACGCAGGTCAGGAAAGCAGTGAGGAGAGCAACCTCAGGAGAATGAGGGAGACAAAGACTACAGCAGGCTGCATGTTTGCCTGTCAGTCTGGCAAAATGCAAGGTGAGGCCACTCTCCAGGCTGCCATGGGGACCAGAGGTGCAAGACCACCCGTGAGACTGTAGACAGGGTCTGGCTGAGGCACGCTCTCCAGGCTAATGAAACCTCATGCTGTCAATTCCAACTTGCAGGTGGGAAATGGAGACCCAGAGGGCTGGGCCCTGGGCAAGGTTCTGTGAGCTCCTGATACTACCTCAGGACCCAGAGAAGAGGGGAAAGAGGGTCCTGAGTCCACCTAAGGCGCTTGTCAGAGGGCCAGGGCGGGGGCCCCATACCTGTCGCAGGGCCAGCAGGTGCTGCTCCTGCTGCTGCAGGTTCCATTGGCTCTGCTGGATAAGTTCGTCCATGGATGGGGTGCCCTGGGCTGGCGGGATGGGTGCCGCAGGGGCCAGCGGGGGCTGTGGCAGGGGCGGCAGGGTTGCGGTCGGCTCTAGCTCAGGGGCCTGCTGCTTGCAGATGACTGGGGGAGAGGACAGGTGACCCATGAGAAGGGGGCTCTCCGCCAGACCTGATCCACCGAGGGCCTCTGCTGCCAGATGCAGTCGCCAGCTCCTCAGAACCGCACCACCACCTGCCTCATCTCGCAGGCCCTGGCCCAGGGACCCTCTGTGCTCCATTGCTGCCTCTGAGCCCTTCCACTCCCTGGAGCGCCTCAGGGCTGTCTCCTGGCCACTTCTGCTCCAACACTGCCCCACCTGGCCCCACTGTCGACCCGAGCCCCCCCAGTATGCCCCCCAGCACACACTGCTGCCCCCTGCCCTTCTCCCTACCCTGGACTCTGGTTGTTTCCATCTCTACCCTCAAGAAAGGGGCCCCACTACTCAGGGCTCGGTCGATCCCTGCTGGCTTTGGACACCCATCCTGATTTAGCCATGGAGGCGAATGGGGAAAGGGACCCTAGACAAGGTGCTCTCCCCCCCGGCCTTTGGGCCTCGTGAATCTGAATGTGACCCAGCCCTGCTGCAGCCTGCAAGGGCACTAGCGCCAGATGAGGCCAAGCTGAGGCCGGCAGAGCACACAGGTGAACATATCACACCTGGCCAACACAGGAGCCTGAGCTGCTCAGCCCTTCTGGAACATGCACCCAAGGCTCCCTGTGGGCCAAGCCCGACTAGTATTGCCCCCCTCCCCCATCCTCCCAGGGACAACGCCTCATGAAGTCCGGTGTGTATGTGTCTGTCTGTCTCTCTGCTGGCTCCTCCCCAGCAGCAGCTAAATAACCTGAGTCTTTCATCTTTAAAATCTAACCCATGCCCCTCTCAGCAACTTATAGCCAAGACACCTTCAACTCCTCTCACTGCACCCACCCAAGGTAGCCTGGCTCTGCAGCTCCCACCCCCATGACAGGCGGCTCAGGACATCCTTACCCAGCCCAGTGTGGCCCATCTCAGGTCCTTGTCCCCCTCGCCTTGGCTGCACAGACACGCTCTCCTGTCTGTTCGTCCCCCTCTGGCTGTTCCTCAGTCCCCTCTGCTGGTTCCTGTCTGTCTGACCCGAAATGCTGGAATGCCCGGCCTGTATCCCGAGCTCCAAAGCTCTGTCTACAAAGCTCCCCAGGGGCATTTAACATACCCTGGGGTGCAGTTATTAGGTCCCTGGATGGCACAAGCGGTTTACGATCGGCTGCTAACCTAAAGGTTGTTGGTTTGACCCACCCAGCAGAGCCACAGAAAAAAGACTTGAAGATCGGCTTCCATAAAGGTTACACCCAACAAAACCCTAACGGGCAAGTCTACTCCGTGACAATGGGGTCACCATGAGTCGGAATCAACAGTGACCGGTTTGGTTTTTGGGTGTGGAGCAGCAGTTGTAGTTGCAAGCCATGATTCCCAAGCCCGTTATCTCCATCCTGGGCTCCTCCAGCCTTGGGTCTAATCACTGAGCAGATAGGTCCACAGGTTTCCCATGGCACCTCACACCCAGCACGCATCCTTCATGCTCCACACCCCAAACCCCTCCTCCTCCTGAGCTCCTGAGTGCCGCAGCAATCCCGACACCTGAGCCAGAACCCGCAGACACATGCGACTCCCCTCACCCTTGCACCTTGTCCCTCGCAAGTCACCTGGCTTGTCTTGCCTGGATGACACTCCTATACCTGTCAGCACCCCTGCCATCCGCGCCTGACCCTACCTGCATCACCTCTACAACTGGTCTCCTTAGCCCAGGCTGCCCCTCTGTCCCCTCTACATCGCCACCGTTCCGCAGCTCAGCATGTGGGTCGTGCCCCACCCCAGGCTGATACCAAAACCAGACCTGTGCAGATCTGGAAAGGGAGCGTTTTGAGACTTTCATAGCAATTTACTATCTCATACATTTATTATATATTTCATACATCTATTATACTAGGTGGCACAAATAGTTAAGCACTGGGCTATTTATCAGGTTCAAATCCACCTAGAGATGCCTTGGAAGAATGGCCTGGCAATACGATTCTGAAAGGCACAACCTTAAAAACCTTATGGAGCAGTTCTACCCTGCACACGTGAGATCATCATGAACCCAAATCAACTGAACTGCAACTAATGACAACGTATTTATAAAAGGATGGGCCCACGCCGCATTGGAAATGTGAAAAAAAAAAAACAAAACACAGCTTAGCCCTTTCCCATGGGGATTTGCTAGCGCCATTTGATTGGTCTGGGTCTCAGACTCTGACTACAGGGTGACGGGCAGCTCTGTTCTGAAACACAGCCCTGGGTCTGCAGTCCATCTGAAACCCCTGCAGTGCTCCCCAAAGCTCTCAGGACAAATGCCTAACTCCTCAGCAGCTGGCACTTCCTGGCACTCTCCCCTCTGACCCTCCCAGGGGTCCCTCCTCCTCTGGGCTCCAGCTGGAGTGAGCTGTAGGGTCCTCCCCTGGCTCACCCCACTCTTAGGCCAGTCAAAGGCTTGTCCCTCTGCCTGGGACACTCTTCCATCTTTGTTTTGCACCTGGCTAACTCTAACACAGTCCTGAGGTCCCAGAGGACACAGCATCTGCAGCAAGCTCGTCCCAACCTCGATCTCCCTGGCGGTGAGCACCCCCCATCCTTCCCGTTACAGCACCAAGCCCTGGAGCAGCTCCTGATTCTTGGCCTTCCAGAGGAAGGGCAAACATGGGCCCCCTTGCAAAAGTCATTCTTACCACCCGATTGCTTTAGCCAGACACCGTCCCAGGGATCTTCCTCTCGCTCCTTGTATGCCTCCCTCATCAGCACCCAACTGATTCGACCTCTTAAGCCCCACCTGCCCCTGTGCCCTCTGACTTAACCCAGACCTTATCATCTCTTGCCAGTTAGTTCATTGCCAGCCTTGTTCCACACTGGGCCCCAGCCTTTATTCACACTCTCTCCAGCCTGCCCTCCACACTGGCCACCAAGACGCGCCACACAGACCCGACCCATCTCTCCCTTGCCTAAAACTCCCAAGACTTCCCACTGCCGGTAGCAGCAGCTGTAAATCTGGCGTGCTGGGGCTGCACAGTAACCACTCCAGAAACACACAAGCATACGTTAACATTTTACCATCGATTTTAGGCAGCTGCCTCACTTTCCCACCTCAAACCTCACCAGAGACCAGAAGAATCCCTGGACCAGAGAGAAAACCCAACCTTCCCCCTGACATGTAACTTCCTGAATCAAACTCTTCCCACGTACACACACTCTAGTTGGTACCTTAGTAGTACAAATAGTATATGTGCTTGACTGCTAACCAAAAGGTAGGAGATTCGAGTCCAATTAGAGGCACCTTGGAAGAAAGGCCTGGTGACCTACTTTCGAAAAACCAGCCACTGAAAACCCTATGGAGTGTAGTTCTACTCTGACACACAAGAGGTCACCTCAAAGACAACCGGTTTTGTTTTTTTCTGTGCTCCAGCTATGGTGGGCCTCTCCTGACTCTGTGCTCATTGGGGCTGTCATGTCTCTACACACGCTGTGCCCGAGTCCATCTGCCATACAAACACCTACTCGCTTGTACTACATGCTCTTGTTGTCAGATGCCATCGAGTAGCTTCCAACTCATAAGGACCCTATGTACAACAGCACAAAACATTGCCTGGTCTTGCACTATCTTCGTGATCGTTGTTATGCGTAAATCTATCACAGCAGCCACTGCGTCAATTCATCTCATTGAAGGTCTCTTTTTTGCTGACCCTCTCCTTACCAAGCATGATGTCCTTCTCCAGGAACTGGGCCCTCCTGATGACATGTCCAAAGCATGCTACATGCACAACAAGGACTCCAGCCAGGTCTGTCTGGCCTTTAGAGAACACACCCCTTTCAATGCCCCAAGACATGGCAACCCCCTCTTCATTTGGTAGGGGGCAGTGGTGGCTCAGAGTAGAACTCTTGCCTTCCATTAAGGAGAGCAGGGTTCAATTCACGGCCAATGCATGTCACACACAGCCACCACCTGTTTGCCCATGGAGGCTTGTGATGCTGAACTGGTTTGAGCTGAGCTTCCAGACTAACGCTAACTAAGAAGAAAGGCCTGGCAATCTACTCCTGAAAATCCTATGGATTATAATGATCTGATTCCTTACACATGGGAATCACCATGAGTCATGGATCAACTTGTCAGCAAATAGCTAGCAACAACTTATTCTAACAATGTATCTAGGGTCTAGGGATCTGCTACTGAACCAGACAGGTAAGAAAACTGCCCTCAGGAAACTCACCACCTGGTGACTATTCATTATTCAAAGGCCAGCTGTGTCTCCCCAGGCCCATCTCAAACTCTTCGAGGGCAGGGCCAGAATCTCTGATGCCCAGCTGAGCAAACACTGATAAATGTTTGCCAAAAACTAAAACCAGAATAGAGTTCTTGGGTGGCACAAAGTTACATGCTCGACCACGAGCCAGAAGGTTGGTGGTTCGAAACCACCAAGAAATGCCACGGAAGAAAAGCCTGGTGATCTGCTTCTGAAAGGCCACAACCTAGAAAAACCTATGAAGTATTTCTACTCTGCACTCATGGAGACTCCAGGATTTAGGATCAACTCTACAGCAACTAAAAACAAAAAACCAGAAAAGATAACCAATTCTTTTTGGTCCGAAAGGCTGCAGGCATTTGAAATGCACAAAAACCCTGCTGGACCTCTAGAACACACAAAAAAAGCCCGGGCGCCTGAGGGTTTCAGTCCAGGCGCTATCATTTCCTCCCTGGGAAACACAAAACAAGTTGCTCTACATCAGCGGACCTCAGTCCTCACGCCTGCAAAACAGCTGAATGCCCGACCCAGAGCCCAGGCGCGGATCGATAACCGCATTCTCCATCACACTACCCGTGCAGCCGCTCCGTGAAGGGCTTTGGGGACAGCAGATGAGATCGTGCAGACTGAGCTGCCCCAATGCACGGGGAAAGCGCGAGAGACTCATAAGACGGCGGTTTGTGGAATCTGAGCGGGGAATCACACAAGGAGGTAGCCGGAGGGCAGAGGGGACTCACGCTGCTGCTGCTCCAGCGCCAGCTTGCACTTGTAGTAACTGTAGAACTCTCCTCCGAAAAGAAATGAGAATTTCGGGTTATCCTTTTGCTTCTCCATCGTCATCTTCTCAAACTCGGGCCCGTTGCGAGCCACGAACTGGGCCAGCTTGTCGATGACATTTCGAAGCTCCTGGTCTGCAGGGAGGAGGAAAGGCCACGCGGTGCGTCAGTGCCGACCGCCCAAACCCGGGGGTCTGGCGCTCCAGGCCCGGTCCACCAGGCTCGGGTCGCTCGGGGCGGGCCGCGGAGAGGCAGCCCTCGTACGGATCCCGACAGGGGCCAGCCACGCGCGGGGAACGCGGGGACCCTCGGAGAGGCCGCAGGCCAACCCGGGAGGCCGGGCCCCGCCCCCTCGCAGGCGCAGGGACCCAAGGAGGCGGAGCGGACTCCGGGGGAACAGAGAAACGGTCCCCAAGTCGGGCTGGGCCTCACCGTCGGGCGGCAGCGGCATCTCCATGGCTCCGGCCGCGGGGAACGTCCTGCGGCGCCTCTCGATCTCCCACCAACGCTGTCTGAGGAAACCGGCCGGAAGTGGCGCGAGTGGGGCCGTTTACGGCGGGCCTCGCGGGCCGCTTCCGCCCGCAACTTACGGCCGTCGCCAGGAAACGACGGAAGTGAGGGAAGGAGGCGGGCGGGAAGAAGGAGCGCCAGGGGCGGCTGCAGGGGGGCCACAGGCGCATGCGCAGAGCTTTCCCCATGCCGGCGCGGAGGAGCCCCGTTGGGGCGTGACGTACCGGACTGGTGGAACGGCCCCGATGGCCGTTAGCTACAGCGGGGGCGTCCTCATAGGGCCGCGTCCTCACAGAGCCACGACCTGACAGACATCCTCGCAGCCCAAGATGCTCCCGGGAGTTCCTGCCCTTATCGGTGCCTCCGTTTCCTCCGCGCGTCGCTGTGGCTTAGAGTCCGAGGTGCGTCCGGAAGGTGCCCCGGCCGCGATCCCATCACGACTGCTAGGCCAGCTAGGCCCAGCGGTGGACGCAGAGCTAGGAGGCAACGGTCCTGGAAACGCGGGCTGATTTGGGCCCAAAAGGTTCTCCTCAGTTTCTTCTGCTCTGCCCAACGTTCTGGACAAAAAGACTTGGGGGCAGGGAACCCTTCCCCACCTGCGCCGGCCTCGGAAGTGCCTCAGTGGAATGGGAGCCCACGACCGCCCTTCTAGAAGGACCACGTGCGACAGGTTCCCGTGCCATACCGAGGGATATAATTACCTTGCTTCTAAAACGGTGAAGCTAACCCACACTAACTGTGGGGAAAAAATAACAAGCTGCAAACGCTCCAGCAATGGAGACAGCTGAAGTCCCATCATCAGAGTTCTGGAGACCACTGTTGTGAACGCTTTGTTGGCTGTGTCTCCCAATTTTTGTATGTAAATAGGTGCGCAGGTATTGCTCTGGGCCAGAAGTCAGCAAACTTTTTCTATAAAGGGCCCAGTAGCAAATATTTCAGGCTCTGAGGGCGGAGAGACAAAATCCAGGATATTATGTAGGTGTTTACATAACAAAGGAGTTCCTGGGTGGCACAAACCATTAATAACATTCTCTGCTAACCCAAAGGTTGAAGTCCATCCAGAGGCACCTTGGAAGAAAGGCCTGGCAACCTTTCAAAACATCGGCCATTGAAAACTCCGTGGAGTACAGTTTACTCTGATACACATGGGGTTGCCGTGAATCAAAGTCGACTCCACAACAACTCCTTTACTGGTTTGCATAACAGAACAGAAGAATGTGTCCACAAAATCTTTACTGGGGAGATTCAAGATAATTAATTTTTTTTTTGAAATACAGGTTTAATGAGAAGAATGGAATTCTTTTGGGGGGATAACATTTTGCTTAATTGGAGTGCAAAACTAGTCTTTCCAGTCATCAAGTTAGTTGCCAAAGTTCATGTTCATTTGTAAAAACCATTCTTGGATCTCAGGCCTTACAAAACCATGTGGCAGGCTGGATGTGGTTGCAGATGGAGCTAGGCACAAGTCAGACCTAAACTCGGCCAGCCCCACTGCCTGTCAGAGAAGAGAGCTACAGATCAGTAAACAAACAACAGCTTCACAAGGAGTCATTAAGAAAAAGAACAGGGTGCTGAGACAATAGTAAGGGCCGACCCTGATAAAGTTGTTCAGCACGCACTGAGACCTGAGCAAGAAGTCAGCTATGTGAGAGTCGGGGGAGAACACTGGACAGAAGGAACAGCATGTACTGCGTATAGTGATCAGTAATCTGGATAGTGAGGGCATTTTTCCATGCCAGTAAAGATCTATATCAAGAGGTTTTAAACTTGGAATCCAGCATGGATGGACTTCAAAAGCCAAATTGCCTCAAGTTGATTCCAATTCTTAATGACCCCATGTGTGTCAGGGTAAAACTGCTCCATGGGGTTTTCAGTGGCTAATTTTTTGGAAGATTGCCAGGCCTATCTTCCAAGGCAGCTCAGTGGACTTGAACCCAGTCTTTCAGATAGCAGCGAAACTCACTGTTTGCACCACCTAGAGACTCTGGATGGACTTCATGGATCCAAGTATTGGGGTCAAAATATTGTGTATATATGCATTTTCATGGGTTGAAGATACACAGCATCCATCAGGTTCTTAATAGGACTTATGAACCAGAACAGGTTAATGAGTCTGTCATTATTCTTAACGATGACATAGGATTCTGTGGTGTGGATTTACTGTTCCTTATTTAAGCAAGAATCTATACTGCTGACCACTTGGGTTGTTTCCAGCTTTGTCGTTTGGTGCCATCAAGTTGGTTTTGACTCACAGTGATCCTATGTGTAAGAGAATGAAATATTCTATAGTCCTGTGCCCTCAAAATAGTAGTTGTAGGGTCTTTCTATTTTTCGCTGACGCTCTACCAAGCATGACGTCCTTCCCCAGGGACTGGTCCCTCCTGATAACCTGTCTAAAGTAAGCAAGACAAAGTCTTGCCATCCTTACTTCTGAGGAGCATTCTGGCTGTACCTCCTCCAAGACAGATTTGTTTCTTCTTCTGGCAGTCCATTGTGCCTTGACTATTTGTTTCCAGCACCACAGTTCAAATGCATCAATTCTTCTGTCTTCTTTCCTCATTGTCTAGCTTTCACATGCGTATGAGACGATTGAAAAGACCATGGTTTGGGTCAGGCACGTCTTAGTCATCAAAGTGATGTCTTTTTAAGATTTTCAAGAGGTCTTCTGCAGCAGACCACTTCAGACTACTATTAAAAGTGTTGTAGCAAACACTGTTTTATATGCGTCTTGTGCTGAGTATGCACATTTAGTACTGATAGTGCTCACCTGCCTACTGGAAAGATGTCCATCCAGTGAGCCTCTCATACATTCTTTGCAGTTTTTTTTTTTTTCATTGATAATGTATATTTTCACTGCAGTTTCACGGGAGACAGAGTGATAAAACATTCCTGAAATACTCTTTTAGGCTCTTCTGCTTTTTCCAAGGTTCTCTCTTCTGTAATTGACACATTTCTTTTTGTCTCTTTCTGCCTGTCTCCAGACCTTTCCTCGCTACCGCCGAAGTCAGTATTCTACACGTACTGAGAAAACTCTGAGAAATGGAATGCTGCCTTAGGTTAAAATCATCCTACAATCCGTGGCATTTTCCAACCCTTACCCCGCCCTATGCCTCCCTATCCTGGTATTTAACATACAGCTAATCCAATAATGTTAACTTCCTAAAATGTCTAAAAACATAAGGAATTCATCTTCTGCATTTTCAAGTAGGAAACAATATGTGCCATTATTAACCAACTAACTATATGTATGTACTGAATTTTATACTTGGATGCAGCAAATATAACTTCCTTTGCTGTATTTAAAAGGGTGTTTGTCTGCGAGAGAATATTTAAGTACCACAGGGGCCACCTTCAAACTTATTTCATGGGCCAAATCAGAATCCCCTGGTCAGAAGAAAATAGAATTGATCCAAATACAGGCTGTTGCAGAGTTCTCCAAGAACCTAGAAACTGCAAGACTCTTAAGTAAAACAAGTGAAGTGTACACCCATCTAGTTGAGATGGCTGCTGAGGGAGCCCACCTACGAAGCAAAATGGGAAGAAGTTTAAAACCATGTGTACCACCACCGACTTTAATGCTGCAGGTGTGCTTTCAGGAATTTATCCAAATAATCCGAAATGGTCACGTTGATTCTGAGGCTATAGGACAGAGTTGAACTGCCCCATAGGGATTCCAAGGAGTGGCTGGTGGATATGAACCGCTGAGCTTCACCTAACAACAAAATCAGAAATGGGTGCTACGATGTTCACTGCAGTCTTATCACAAAACGTGGTAAAAACTGTTCAGACATCTAGCAGTAGAGGTTGGTTAAATAAATCCTAGCAAGTCCCTATAACAGGATACTACAGTGCCATATACACAAACAAAATCAGGATAAAGGAACCAAGCCCACTGCCGTCGAGTCTTTCCTTAGAGTGACCCTATAGAACAGAGTAGAACTGCCCTATTGGGTTTCCAAGGCTGTAATCTTTACAGAAGCAGACTGTCATATCTTTCTCCTGCCCAGCTGCTAGGGGGTTCGAACTGCTAACCTTTCAGTTAGCAGCTAAGCACCTAACCACTGTGTCACCAGGGCTCCTTAAAGTCAAGATAAGTGAGAGTATTTAATAACTCTGGGGCAATGTTTCTGGTGTATTCCTCTTTTAAAAAAAAAAAAGACTACAAAACGTATGTGCAATATGCCAATATTAATGAAGAAGAAAACTCTCGTCCCCAGAGAGTATCTGGGTATCTCCCAAGATGAGCTGTGCTTTGCAGGCAAATCATTTATATACCTCACTCTTCCCTTTTTTACTCAATGATATGTTTCGGAAAATGTTCAGTCTATACATAGGGATTTAGCTCCCTTTTTTTTTGGCATCCATATAGTTGTAAGGAACTCTGGTGGTGCGGTGGCTAAAGCACTCGGCTGCTAACTGAAAGGTTGGTGGTCCAAACCTACGAGCCATTCTGAGGGAGAAAGATGGGGCAGTCTGCTTCCGTAAAGATTACAGCCTCGGAAACCCTATGGGGCAGTTCTGCCCTGTCCTATAGGGTCGTTATGAGTCTGAATTGACTTGACAACAGGTTTCGGGTTATAGTATAGTTGGTTTTTATTTTGCTTTAATGATCTTCCCAAACTTTAAAGAGAACAGACATAAAAGTTATTAAGAAAAGTGGTGGATGACAGAGGAAATCCAGACGCATCCAAACCCAGGGTCTCAGTAAAGCCAAAGCTTTGTGATCATCACCTCATCTCCTCAGTAACTGAACCCTACAGTGGTTAGCTAGCTGATGCCACGACAGCTTCCAAACCCAAAAAGTAAATCCGTTGCCATTGAGTCAGTTCTGACTCATGATGATGTCATGTCTTAGAGCTGAAATGCTCCATAGGGTTTTCTTGGCTGTCATCTGCAGAAGCAGGTTGTCAGGCCTTTCTTTCATGGTGCTGCTGGGTGGGTTCGAACCACCAGTCTTTTGGTTAGCAGCTGATCACAAGCCATTTGTGCCAGTCAGCTTCTACTTGACTCCAAGGAGGAAGAATGTGGGAGCAGGTCCTGTCCCATCCCAGGGAGAGAGACTGGACCTGGGGATGCTGGAGGGTCCCGGTTTTGGAGCAAGGCATGTTCCTCAGGGTTGTTTGTGTCCACATGTCACCAAGCAAACTTCTGATCACAAAGGTGCCCTGGAGGGACAAACAGAAGTATTCATCTCTGAGAACATCCCTGAGTATGAGTTGGACTCTACTATCTGGCTGGGCTGTCAGTCTCTGGGGAATGAACAAAGAAGCCATCCCTAAACCAGGCAGTGACCCAAAAGGCGGGGGCTGCACCTCCCGAGGCCTTGTCCTAATCACAGTGGCAGACTGTGGAACTACCGAGGTTGCCAGAACATGGTCTCCTCCTGGGTCTAACTGGCAGTGAGGTCCAGGCCAGTGACACGCAGGGATACGTGTTCGCTCACACCAAATCCTAGCAGTCAGTCTACAGGAAAGGTGAGAACGCTTTATCACAGTTGCTATGCAGGGCACAGAGCCAGGGGCTTGGAGTCCACACCTGGGTTCCAGGCCTGCTCCAGAGGCCCACAACTGACCTCCTCTGCCTCCATTTCCCTCTCTGTAAAATGGGCCAATTCCATCTCCCTTGTGGGTTCTGGAAACCCTGGTGGCGTAGTGGTTAAGAGCTACGTCTGTTAACCAAAAGGTCAGCAGTTTGAATCCACCAGGTGCTCCTTGGAAACTCTACTAGGCACTTCTACTCTGTCCTATAGGGTTGCTATGAGTTGGCAACTCGACAGCAACGAGTTTGGTTTTTGGTCTTGGGTTCTGATGACTAAAGGAGGCATTGTATAGAATACAAAATGCGCAAATACCCTGTGAATTGTAAATGCAAGTCAAATAAAGCATTCCCAGATGCCCCTCAGATAACTGCCCCATACGTTCCTTAGTATTTTGTACATACCTCCAGCGCGGTACCATGTATGCAGCTTGAAAGTGGCACATTGATAAATAAAGCTGAGGGCTTTGAGGGCGGGAGGCTGCCGTATCTGTTTCCTGTTACTTGGCATGAATCGAGTGCTCAGTAAATCACTGAACAAAAGGACTATGAATTAAAAGGATGTGGTGGGCAGGTTTTTCAGCAGAAACTTACACTCCTCAGTCCCAACTATGTTTGAAGGAAATTTTCTGTTGGGAATGGTTTCTGAGGAGCGTGATATGGGAGAAAGGGGCTTGGGAGTCAGGCCTAGTAGCTTGTAATCCCAGACAGATGACTTAACCCTCTTGGGCCTCATTTTCTTCATCTGTAAAACAAGCTTCATAAAACTTAACGCAAAGGCATCGTAAGGATTGTGTGCGAAAAGGCCACCACTTTGGCACGTGGTGGTTAGCTGCCATTGAGCCGGTCCCTGACTCACTGTGACGCCATGCAAGACGGAACAAAATGCTGTCCCGTCTGTTGTGATCTACAGGGTTTCACTGGCCGGTTTTGGAAGTCCATTGGCAAGCCTTTCTTCCCAGTCCCTCTTGGGCTGGGAGGTCCATAGAAAGCTGTTCAGCATCACAGCAACACACAAGCCTCCAGTGACAGACAGGTAGTGGCTATGCGTGAGGTGCGCTAGCTGGGAACTGAACCCCGGTCTCTCGCATGGAGTGCGAGAATTCTACCACTTAACTACTAATGCTTTAGTATCAGTTCTTATTACTCAAAAATATGCTTCACTACTGAAGTATGTGCTCCATCAAAACAAAGGCATAAACTAAGAGAAAAACGCATGATTTAAGAAACAAGGATTCCAAGATAAATTTTAAAAAAGGCAAAAGAAATTCTGGGGTGATATAGAAGGATAGGTGGCATCAGGTCTAGAAATTAATGCATCAGGAGCATTGAATTTTCCAGGAGAGATGCGTGCAAAGTAAAAGAAAACACACCGCCAATAATCATCAAACACATCAGAAAATTAGGTTGAGTTCATTTTGTAATAACAATGGCTTAGTCACAAGTAATATTTGCATATTCATAATAATGAAAACCCCAAATATTGGATTTAATTAAAAAAGTATTTGGGGAACTTTGAAGGGGCCAATTAAACAGCATTTTTCTTCCCTAAGTTCTGCAACTTAGAAATAAGGCATAGTAGTTGGAGTATGGGAGCTAAAATATCATCTTTGTTACTATTAGAAGCTACGTTAGCAGATATGGCTTTTATCTTCAGTAAATGTGTGTACTAATACTGAACTACTGGGAATTACACAAATTTACCACCTAGTCACAGGCAGCACAGGGCTGGAGCAGACCCTTGCCTTGTCCCCTACACCCACCCCAGGGCAAAGGCTGCCCCTGGAGGAACAAAACGGAGCCAAGCTCCCTGGGGGATGCCAGGTCTCAAGGGACTAGGTATCATTCTCCTTCCAAAGCAGCCAATCAGTTAAGGCCCAGAGGGCTACAGAAAGGACAAGATTGGTATAGCTACTGAAGTTTCCTCCGCAAGCATGCCCACCTATCACTGCTTTAAAAATGTATGGAGATGATGAGTGCCTCAAGGGTGATGTAAGACAACTAAATATTTTCCAAGAGGAAGCTGTTGTGCAAACGACCCAGAGACTTACACCTTAGCGCTACATGTCAGATATAAAAAAGGGTTTATGGGGGAAAAACTTATAAGCAGAGAAGCAGTAGAGCACAGGCAATCCTCTGAATTGCATTATTCATGTAGACAGTGTGCAGGCACCATGGCTAGTATTCCCGTAGAAAGGGGTTCCACCCTGTTGATGCTCTACTTTATAGGTCCAAAGGGCCAGGGAACATCTCTGAAATAATGGATGCAAGCTGGTTGAAGACATGGCCTTGTTAGAAAGGAGAAGCTGCCTGAACCTACGGCCGGGTCATCCTGTTCTATCAAGCTAACTCAGATGTATAAGCCACCTCTGTTAAGGTGCCATCCAGATTTAACCCCCATCAGAAGTCAACAGATGAGATTGAAAAAAAAAAACAAAAAACAATATAAGCCTACCGCATAGAAATACAAAAGCGAATACCAAAAGAAACACCTAGAAAAGTTAAAAGTAGGTACCCCTGAGAAGTGGGGCTCAAGGGTAAGGAAAGGGACAGTTGTTACTACACCCTCTCCTCACTTACCTACATGGTTCGTTTCCAAAGACCAGGTCATTATACAAAATCAGTGTTGCATGAAAATGGAGGCTGACCACATCAGATCACAAAATGGAGGATGGCTACATCATTACATAATGGCCAAATTATATTATTATAACTTGCCAAATTACATAACTGCCAAATTACATTATTACATAAATGCCAAATTATTACATAACTGCCAAACCACTAAGAATCATGGCCCAGCCAAGTTGATACATAACTTCAACCATCAAAGCCAATGTTACTCTTGCCTCGCACCTCAGCACTTGTTACTGCCCAGACGTACGTCATTAATGTTCAAAATAGTCAGATAGTAGATTTTTTTACTATTGTTGTCAATGTGAAATGTCGGATAACGAGATAGTTGATAAGGAGAAGGTGTGTATTTTGTTATAGGCCTTGTAACACTGTAATATGTGCATGCATTTTCTTTACTAAATAAATAAATAGAGGGAAATTACACACACACACAAAAAAAAATGCTTCAGAGTCACAGCCACCAGAACATTCCAGGATTTTCCAGGTTATTCAATAAAGGCATATTATTAACTGGTGAGCTGTCAATTGTTTTTATTCTACTGTCTCATAAATACTCAAATAACATGTCCTAATTTTTGGCTTAAAAAAAAAAGCCATACATCCACTGCAGTACATGAAAAAGCGAAGTACCAGTCACATTGCTCCTTCTACCTCACTTTGTACTTTTTGTAGCTGAAGACAGGGTCACTCCGAAATCTCAAGAGGCCCTAGCTGACAAATCGGAACCAACCTCCAGTCCCTCAGGACTGTTTATTTTTGGTAAATGGCATCAGTAATATACACAATATTATTCCCAAAGAACAGTCTATAGCATTTGAGTCTTGGAAACAGATGACAATTGGGGGGAAAAAATTAAGTTTTCAGTCCTTTAATAATTAACGTTCTATGCCTTTAAGGCTGTTAGACCCTAAAGTATCTGGTGGGTTCCCTCCCAGGAATAATAAAAGGCTTGTTGCGTGACATATGTCAAGTACTCAGGAAGTTTAAGTGCTTCCTCACTTGAACGTGTGGCTTGTCTCATTTATAATAGGGATTTGTTTTCCTTAACTATAAACCAAAAAATCCATTGCTGACCAGTTGATTCTGACTCATGGTGACCTCAAGTGTGCAGAGTAGAAATGCTCCATAGGGTTTTCAAGGCTGTGACCTTTCGGAAGCAGATCACCAGGCCTGTCTTCCGAGGTACCACTGGGTATGTTTGAACAGCCAACCTTTTGGTGAGTAGTAGAGCATTTAACCATTTACACCACCCAGGTACTCCTTTCCTGATGATAGCTGACTTAAAATAAGGTACTTAAAAATACCACACTGAGTCTCACAATAGTGAGTCAACACTATTCAGAAATCCCCTCAGCCTCAGTTTCCTCTTTTGTAAAATGAAGGAGTTGAGTTATAGTCAGTGTCCGAGGCCAGATCAGACCATGGATGAGTAATCGACATTCTCCACCACAAACCCCAGCAGTGATAAGGGCGCAAGATGCGACTGTGGGTGTGGGGTGAGGGCTGCGGGGCGGGGGGCTGGGGGAGGTGGCGGGCAGCGGTAGTGAACGGCTGGGAACACTGGCCTTCAGGAGGTCAATGGCAGTTCTGAACCTGCAAGTCTCAAAAACATGTCTTTGTCTTTTGATCCGCTGATTTGGTCAAATACGATTGTCTCAATCGTTCCAGCGTATGTACTCGCTATAAATTTATGTACAGAATTAAATATACCATTTATTAATTTACAAATCATAAAAGCAGACAGTGATTTCCCCTCATCAGCAGATTTTCTGTTGGAAAAAGAAAACAGAGTAGTGTACAAATTTCAAAAACATCAGAAATTTCATTCAACCTGAATAGAGGCATAACTCATTTTGGAGTTCAATTATACACTCAGAGAAGCAGTTACTATAATCATAAAGACAACCTGACGATGGTAATATCTTCGTGGTGCAAAATTATCCCCATTTGGTATTCGCCATGAGACAAATCCCACCAGACTGCTGCCTCTGGTGAAAGGGCTCAGAAAGATCTTGTCACAAATTATGCCCTTCAGGACTGGTGCATCTCATTTTGCACGGTAATTATCTTAAAATGTGGGACGGAAGTGTTTAAAGCAAGCGAAGGACAGATAAACAAACGGAGGGACTCTAGGGCAAATGGTGTGTAAACTCATGGGTGAGCAGCGGAACCCCTGCCGGGGCGGTCCACTCACACCAAACCCAAAACCAAACCCAAACCCAAACGTGTGGCTGTTAAGTCGACTCCAACTCACGGCGACCCCGTGTGTTACAGAACTGTGCTCCCTAGGGTTTTCTTGGTTGTAATCTTTATGGAAGCAGATCACCAGGCCTGTCTTTCAAGGTACCACTGGATGGGTTTGAACCGCCAACCTTTCAATTAGTAGCTGAGCACAAACTGTGGCAACCCAGGGACCACTCAGAGTTCACGCATAAGCTGACAAAATTTAACCTTGTAAGTGTAAAATGCCAGGAGTCCCTGGGTAGCACAAAGGGTTAAGCGCTCGAACACTAGCCAAAAGTTTGGGGGTTTGAACCCACCCAGAGGTACCTTAGAAGACAGGCCTGGTGACGTGCTTCCAAAAGGTCACAGCCTAGAAAACATACGGAGCACAGTTCTACTCTGACACGTGGGGTTGCCAGGAGTTGGAATCGAGGGCAACTGACAACAGGGAGACAGACACATACATGTAAAATGCCAATTATAAAAAACCAGAGTCGAGCAGGAGCTACAGGACTTCCAGTCTGAACAGGGAAACTTACCAGCACCTGTCTGTGAGGCTGGTGACAAGGCTTAGCAAAGAACGCCGCCATCACTGAGGACCCCACAAGCGGGTGGTCCTCTCAGTGAGCCCACCCGTCCCTCAGCACACAGGAGTGATCTACCATCTTCCTCATGACATGATTCTGTTCAAAGTCAGACTTATTCTCAGCCAAAGAATCTGATTTGGCAAATCAAATCCTAGTTTGGTACAGCCCCCTTTCCCCTAATCCAGGACATGATTCAGATCCAAACGTGAAAAACACAAAACCAGATCGCGTGGTCCAAACATTGTGATCTTGTCAAGCACACAAAATATTGCAGACATATCCTTGATTCATTTCCTTTTTCGATGCCTGGGGTCATCCGAGAGGAGCTTCACATTTCATTGCTTCCTACTAAACACCAGGATGTGGTAGGTAGGCCTCCCCTGTAGGAACGTTTCTTCTTTTGAACCATGTAAAAACAAAATGCTTTTTCCATCCACAAGCCAGTCCTCATGGGTCCCCTAGTGGGGACCAAGGCATAAAAATACACAACTACAAAATATCCCCTAGAAAAATGCAAGCTCCTCCCCATGAACCGTCCTACCGAGTCATCCCAGGAGTGATAAAAACACATCAGAAGACAGAACAAGGATGACAGGAACAGCTGGAGACACTGAGCAAGACTTTCCCAGACTCTTCCTCCTCCTTAACCGTGGGTGCTCCCCCACTTTCACTTCCTCCTTGCCACCCTGGAGGAGAGACCCGTCCTGCTTCCGGCAAGGGCAGAATGGGGCAGAGAGAAGAAAACAATTTCCTTTCCTCTACAAATCTGGGCCAATGCCAACTCTGACTTGCACAGCAAAGAATTAGGCGACAGGAACTTAATACTAACTGCTTTTCACTGCAGACCATTTGCCAGTAATTGCAAATGGCCCCCGGGGTGCCGGGGGGAACTGGGTCCCTCTCTGTTGCTGGAGTTATTTTAATAATGGTCACAGGCACCTGCTCCACTCCTTGCCTGGGTTAGTCCTTTAAGTTCTCACTTCTGCTGGTCCTCCCGCTGCCCATGGAAGCACAGGAGCCCAGGGGCTGGGGACACCCCATGGTTCTGCACCGTTCCTTTCTCTTTACATTCTGGTTGTCAGAAGTTTTCGGTACTGCTGGGGGTGGGGGAAGGAACCTTGTGCTCCCGACTCTACACGTCATATCGGTTCAAACTGTACGTGTTTGGATAGCTCTGCCGGCCATACTGGAAGTGATCTGTTAGGATGTTGTTGCGGCCGTACTGATAGTCTGTGTGCTGGGGGAAGAGGAGGCCATTCTGGGGTTTCTCCAGCATGGCACGGGGGTGCTCCTTGCCACTCAGGTCCCCCGTCGTGATGGGGAGGAGGTGCTTCCTGGCTTGCTGGTTGGCATCATACTTGGTCTGCAAGGGAAAGAGCAATTAAAAACTATCCAGCTGAAAACTTCTACAAGTTAACAACAAAAAGATAAACAACCCAATTGAAAAATGGGCAACGGACTTGAACAGACATTTCACCAAGAAGACATCCAATGGCCAACAAGTACGTGAAAAGATGCTCAACGTCATTAGCCATTAGGGAGATACGAATTAAAACCTCAGTGAGATACCACCTCACCCCTATTAAAATGGAAATAATATTAAAAAAAAAAAAAACGTGTTGGTGAGGTGGTAGACAAACTGGAGCCTCATCCACGGCTGGTGGGAATGTAAAATGGTGCAGCTGCTAAGGAAGACGGTTTGGCAGTTCCTCAAAAAGTTGAACACAGAACTACCACATGACTCAGCAATTCCACTCTTAGGTACCTACCGAGAAGCAGCAAAAGCAGGAATACAAACAGAAGCCTGTACACTTGTGTTGACTGCAACACTTCTCACAATAGCTGAGAGGTGGAAAAAAACTGAAACGTCCATCAACAGATGGATGGACAAACAGAATGTGATCCATCCACGCAACGGAATATTACTCAGCTGTAAAGAGGAATAAAGTCCTGACGCACGCCGAAGCACGGACGAACCTTGAACACATCATACTGAGTGAAGTCACAAAAGAACAAGACTTGTACTATCTCACTTATATGAGAGAAACAAATATACAGAAACCAAAGATTATTAGTGGTCACCAGGGGTCAGAAGGATAGGGGACAATGAGTTTATGTTAAAGGTGGTGGAATATTTTGGGAAAGGACAACATGATGGTGGTGGCACAACATGAAAAATGCAGTCAGTGTCGCTAGACTGTCAACGTGGACGCTACTGCATTGGCTCAGTCCACAGGACAGGCCCAGTTGACAGAGGGAGCTCCTGAGTCCATCCAACCAATCAGCTCTTCAAGGAGACTCAAGTCTCAGCCAGAGCAGCTTGGGCGTGGCTGGCGAACAGTTAATGAAGCCATGAAGGACAGAAAGACTTGAAAGCAAGTCCTATTGGCCATCATCATGCACCTTAAAAAAAAAAACCCAAAACCACTGCCGTCCGGTCGGCCCTTGACTCATGGTGACCCCATATGTTAGAGTACAACTGTCCTTCATAGGATTTTCTTGGCTGTAATCCTTAGAGAAGCAGTTCACTGGGCCTTTTTTCCATGGAATGGCTGAGTGGGTTTGAACGGCCAACCTTTGGATTAGCAGCCCATTGCAAACCATGTGCACCATCTGGGCTCCTTACGCACCTTACACCAGACTAAACAGAGCCTTTGTAAGGAGAGAAATCCTCGCCTCCTTAGCTGCCAAAGCCCCCTTACACTAGAGTCACAGCACGGCAGGCCCGGGGCTTCAGGTCCCTGTGTGAGGGGAAGGAGGCCCGGTGAGGGACGGGGCCGTGCCAGAGATCATACACCCATCAGCGGCAAAGCTGGCACCTGGCCCCTTCCTTCCCCTCTACCCCTTCAACGTGCAGCCCCCGGGCTTGGCGGGCAGCCTGTCCCCCAGCTCACCTTGTTGTACAAGAAGACACCCAGGATGGCTGTCATCATGCCCAGGACGTTGGTGCTGGTGACCGGGTTGCGCAGCATGATGAGAGACACGGTGATGACCATGATCCTCTTGGTGGCGTTGGCAACCGAGTAGCTCAGGGGGCTGATGAGGTTGAGGATGCTGAAGGCGATAACGTTCTGGGCAAAGTTGCAGAAGCCGCTGACGGCCAGAAGCAGGAGCGTCCAGGGCCACTGGGAGACGTAGGTCTGCAGGTGGGGAACGAGATAGCACATTGGGGATGGAGGCAGCACCACAGCCACCTTGCCTCACAGCATAGGAACAGGCTGGGAGACGGGGTGTGGGAACTAAGTATCTTATCCAAGGTCCCACAGTTGGAAGGTAGCATACCCAGGTGTGTCACAATAAACCAGTTTCCGCTGAATTAACCGCGACTCCTGGCATCTCCACGTGTGTCAGAGTAGAGCTGTACTCCATAGGGTTTTGAATGGCTGATGGTAGCCAGGCCTTTTTTTCCAGGTGCTTCTGGGTAGACTTGAACTGCCAACCTTTTGGTTAGCACCCAAGCACTTAACCACTCGCGCCACCTCTGACCCACGTGACACTTCACAATAGCCACATTGTTGTGTGCCACTGAGTCAATTCTAACTCATAGCGACCACCCCACCAAGGAGGCAGAGGCTTGGCGAGATAAAGGGCTCCAAAGGGCCCCCCCTCATCCCTGGAAGTGAAGTGCCAGGAGCTCTGGGTTCGGAAGAACATGAGTCAGCTGACTGGACAGTCTGCACTGAACAGGAAGGAGCGCCCAGGAGGGAGCTCCTGAGTGTGTGAAGAACCCATGGACATGAATGTGCCCTGGGCTGGGAGCCCCCGGGAAAGCTGCTCGACCCTCTCAGTCTGTTTCCTTGTTCATTATGGATTGAATTTTGTCCCCAAAACTGTGTGTTGGAATCCTAACCCCTTCATCTGTGGATGTGATCCCATTTGGGAATAGGGTTTTCTTTGTCATGTTCATGAGGCTGTATCAGTGCGGAGATGGATCTCGAACCTAAGCATTTTTGAGATATGAAAAAAACAGATTAAGCACAGAGGCATGCATGAATTGGGGAAAGACAGATGTCATGTGGGGACTGCCAAGAACTGAGAAAACGAAGCTGAAGTGAGGACCTTTTCCCAGAGCCAACAGAGAGAGAGAGAGCCTTTCCCTAGAGCCAGGGCAGGGACTTCTAGCCTCCTGCACTGTGAGAACATAGATTTCTGTTCATTAAAGCCACCCACTTGTGGTATTTGTTATAGCAACACTAGAGACTAAGACATTATCCATGCAACAGGGGCAGACTGATCCCTGTTCAGCTCGCCCAGTCCTTGCTGTGAAAATGCCCTGCCAAATCTCAAGCAAAACACAAAAAAGAGGGTATGCGCACACACAGACGTGTACATAGGCCAAAAACTCCCAAAGTCAACACAGAGCTGTGACACCACAACAAAGCATCGACTCTGAAATCAGTCAGGAGAAGGGCGAGTGCTTGGGGCCAGCCAACTCACCAGGTCACTGCTGACCAGGAACGCCGAGAGGTCCACCAGAACCCATGTGGGGATCATGAAGAAGACAGCGTGGCAGCCCAGGATATTCAGCAGCCGGAGGTGGTGGATTCGGGAATCTCTCAACACCTGATAAGAGAAAGTCTCCTTAAAGGCTGATTGCAACTATGAACGGAAAGAGGGTGCCAGATCCCAAATACGATGAACGCACATTGACCCTGACATTCAACTCGACAACCAAACCTACAAGTGCGCTTATTCACAGCATGGACCTGAAACAAGCACTGTTTTATGAAGGACCGCCCCCCACCGCCCCCCCCCCCCAAAAAGGTAATACTCAATGCTGACAAAGCTGCAGTGAATGAGGCACTCTTAAATATTGCTGGTTTAAGGATAAAATGGTGTAACCTTTCTGAAGTAAAACCAGGCAAAGGATTTCAAGAGCCATAAAACTCTCATATCCTCTGACCCAAGAACTGGAAACGCATCCTAAGAAAATAACCTGAGAGGCAGGAAAATGTTACGTACAATGACGTCTGTGGCTGTGTTATTTATAAGGAACAGCTGAAAACAAGCTGTGTTTCCAGTAGGGAACACGACTGCATTCACTGTGGTCCCTGAGAAGAGTGTAATTATTGCAGCAGTAAAGAGAAGCAATTTTTACTGATATGGGGAAACGCTTACGTTGTAATAGTAGTCAAACAAAGCAGAATTTTAAAATACAGCTATAAAAAAAAACAAACAAACAGATCCACTCCTGTCAAGTCAATTCCGACTCATAGCAATCCTGTAGGACAGAGTAGAACTGCCCCATAGGGTTTCCAAGGAGCGGCTGGTGGATTTGAACTGCCAACCTTTTGGTTAGCAGCTGGGCTCTTCACCACTTTGCCACCAGGGCTCCATAGCTATAATAGTGTAACTCCAATACATGCGCAGGAAGAAAAACCATTAGCAGTGCCCTTAAGGGACGGTACTGGAAACCCCTTGGGCAGGGGACAGGTTTCATTTGATTCTTCGTCTCCAGCAGCCTCCATGTTACCTGCCACACGGTAGGTCCTTAATCTTCGATTTTTCATTGGGTTTTTCTTTTTTTGCTTCACATTCAGCAAATGCCAATTTTACAACAGAAAAACATACACCCTTTAAAAAATAAAATGACAAACAGAGAGCCTGCAGAGGGCAATGAGCATTTCCCTGCACTAACAGAGAAATCTCTACTTGGCCTCGTCCTCACGTTTGGTCAGCGGCCACCCGCATGCCCTCACCCACCATGCACACCCTGACGGTGACCCAGTACCTTTTTGGAGAAGATATTCTGAAGTGAGAAGCACAGGGTGGCTGCCAGGGCGCTGAGGAGCCCCCACATGTCAAAAGACAACTCCGTGACAGTGGCCAGCAGCACGCCACTGATGATGGGGATGAGGGACAGGTACACCTGGGAAGGAAGGCAGGGGCTGACACCTGGTTCCTGGGACCTGTTATAGGGGCCCTGAGCAAAGCCTCAGCTACTGTCTCCTCCTTCTCCAGCATGACACCCCAGAGGGATACCACACCCCACTCTGGGAAACTGACAGGGATGCTGGGGGTAGGGGAGGAAGCAGATGGCTACACATCTGGGGCAGGGCTGTGTTGCCATGGGCAGCCCCATCCCCTATTCCACACCCCACTCAGGTCCTCTGCCAAAGAAGCAGCTGAAACCCCTAACGTCCCAGAGACTTCCATGGGCACCACCAGTTGCTGTCAAGTTTACTCCTGCTCCTGGTACCCCCATGTGTGGCAGAGTAGAACTGCACTTTCGATGGCTGACCTTTTGGAAGCAAATTGCCAGCCTTTCTCCCGAGGCGCCTCTGGGTGGACTCAAACCTCAAACCTTTCAGTTAGCAGCTAAGCACGTTCACAGTCTGCACCAGGAGCCCCCCCATTTGCACAAACGTTAGTAGGGTCCCTACTCCCTCTTATTTTGGGCCCTTCAAACACACCATCTCACCTGCCTGGGACACCCCCAACCCCCATGCCATCCCACCCGCTCCTCCTGTCACCCCTCAGGTCTCAATTCCCCCATTACTCCAAGCAGAACATCCCCCGTTCCACCCCTGCCCCGAGTGGCCCTCTGCTATGGGTTCCCACTGCTGCCTGTGCCTCCCCTGTGGCATTGTGCTCTATCCAACGTCGTCGTTGGTAGCTGCTGTCGACTTGGCCCTGACTCATGGTGACCCCACGTACAACAGAACAAAATGCTGCCTGGTCCTACGCCATCCCCGTGATCAACTGCAGATGGGATCCTTGTGATCTTAGGGTTTTCATTGGCTAATTTTTGGAAGTTGATTGCCAGGCCTTTCTTCCTTTGTCTGGAAGCACTGCTGAAACTTGTCCAACATCCTAGCAACATGCAAGCCTCCACTGACAGTGGCAGCTGTTCATGAAGAGTGCTGGCCTGAAATCAAATACAGGTCTTCTGCGTGGAAGGCGAGCATTCTACCACCGAGTCACAACTGCCCCCAAAATCATAACTGCCCATTTAATCCTGTGTTCTAATGTTTACTCCATCAGGGCAGGCCCTTGTTCATTGTTCTATCCCGGTGCCAGCACACAGTAGGCGCTCAGTCCTGCTGACTGAATGAACGTGTGGTAGATGCAGTGCTAGGAGGTGACCAGAGGTCCTGCAGTCCAGGGTGAGTGCATGGGATGGCTCCTGAGCTCTGGTGCAAAAAGGCTCAACTTCCAGGAAAATGGGCTCCACTCCCAATTCTTAGCAAGAAAACGCTCAAGCCTGCAATGCCCTGGGGGCACTGTCACCACCAAGCCCTGACCCCAGCTCCCCACTGAAGTGCCAGCCCACAGGCATGTGACTGTCCCCTTTGAAGTCCCCTTATCTGATTACCTGCTTTATTTGTCTTGGAGAACGGTAGTGGTGGGGAGTCTAGTCAAAGTTACTTATCATTCCTCACCCTGCCTAGGAGGGCCCTTTCTGGCTGTGCAGTTTCCGGCTCTGGCCCAAGCCATGCCCAGGCTGGCTACAATGTCCCCTGCAACGTGCAACCAGGAAACCTGATAAACTTGATGTGATATTGACTGACGCAGCCACACACCGCCCAGGCGAGACAGTCACCCACCCACCTGACATCACCCAGGGGCGGGCAGCAGAACACATACCGCTCTGCTAGGATCAAGAAACAGGTTAAAATTAAAATGAAAACCCACCAGAGGTGGCCCAATTTTACAAACTGATCCAGGACACGGCCACCATTCTGAGTTACCAAAAAACCACCATGCCAGGCAAAAACTGACCACCTGTGGAAGAGGGCTCTGTCCAGCATGGAAATGGGTTCCAGCTAGGGCAGCAAGGCGCCAGGGAAGGCGGATGTCTCTGGCTGAGGCCCCAGCTTCTCCCACCTGCCCCAACTAGGAAACACCCTGGCTTGGCGTCTTGAACAGACCCTGGGCTGTGTCAGGACTGCCTTCCTAAGGCAGTCCTAGGTCTGCATGATGTTTGCATTTCCATCCCCAGAACGATCAAAATTCTCAAAACTGGGCTGGATCTTGTCAAAAGCAGACTCCTTGGACTAGCACCTCCTTTCTTATTACAGAAGGTCCCTAACTGTCCCAACTCTCTTGCAAGGAAAAAAACTACAGCACAAAGAGTGCTGGGCAGGGACCAGGAGTTCCAAATGTGGTCCTGCTGGAGAGCAAGGGTGTTGGGCAAAGATGCAACCATGCCATCACCTAGAAGCTACTTGTAGCCTACCTGCTAACCTGGAGGACACATGGGCTTCAGCATCCCCCAGACCACACAGTAGAGGCACCACAAAGCCACCCTAGAGACACACACACACACACACACACACACACACACACACACACACACACACACCCTCCACCACTGACCAAAGGGATTCTAGAACAGTAGTAAAAGAGCTCCAAGAAGCCATGCACTGACTTTGACAGGAACCAGGCAGCCTGGGAGCCTGGACCACGTCACCTGGTGAGGTCCAGCAGGCAGCCCTGGATCCACCAGCAGCCACAACCTCCCTTACCTTGGTGCTCTGTTTCTCCTTCATGATGATTCGGGACAGGAGGACCACCCAGATGGGCATGGTGGCCTTGACTGCAAAGAGAGGCAAGGGGCGCTCAGGAGCCCGCCCTAGGAGCCTGTCCCATCTACCCGGAAGGGGAAGGGCGGGATTGGCAGCTTGGCTGCTCCTTAAACCTCTTCGGCCTTCTATTTCTGCAGGGCTACCCCCCACCCTACCCTAAATGCTGTGGCCCGCCTTGCTCAGCTCCATCCTCTCCTGCTCAGGGGGCACGAGCTGGCCCCTGACGCACTCCCAGCCGAGCGTGGAGGCCCCAAGCAGGCGCCCCCGAGCCGACACCTACCGGTGTGCGCATAGGACACGGGCACCTTCCAGATGCTGACGTGCGCCGACACGGACGCGAAGTACTTGCCGAAGGCAAGTGGCAGCACGTAGCGCGGGTAGAAGCGCGGCGGCAGCAGCGGGCCGGGAGGCGCGTGCGGACCGGTCAGGGGCGGCGACACGGGTGGCGCGGGGGGGACGCGCCAGGCACGCAGTAGCGGCGGTAGCCCCGCGCACAGCGCCAGGATGTGGCACAGCGAAACGGTCACCGGGAACGGGAAGCCGCTCAGGATCACCTTGTTGACCACGTTGCCGCCCGCGCTCAGCGCGTACCACAGCAGGCACAGCGCCGCCACGCGCGCGCCTTCGCGCGCCCCGCCACCACCGCCCGGGCCCGCAGCCCCGGGAAGCCCGGGGCCCGCCGCCGTCGCCGCCGCCATCCTGCCCTCCCGGCCCCCGGAACGGCGACGCGGGGGCCGGGCAGTGGGCGGGGGACGCTGCCAACGCCGCTTCCCATTGGCCGCCGCCGCTTACGCCACCGCCCGCGCGCCGAGCGACGCGCCCACCACCACGTCGCGAGCGCAGACCCCGCCCTTCCCGGGGGGCTTCCGGGGAGAACGCGGCCGAGGCCGGAAGCGGAAGGCGGGCAGTGGGTCCTGAGAGGAGCGAGGAGGGCGAGCGGCGGGAGGGGCGGTTGGGGGAAGAAGCCGGGTTGTGAAAGCGCCCTTCTTTCTGCAGACCGGGACGGACGTCTCCGGAGCATGTCCGAGGGCCGCCGCCCGGGACATCAGGCCCCGTGTGGTAGTTGGCGGCGGCCCCATGCAGAGAGGGCAGGCGCCCCGGCAGCCCCCGTGGGCCCGTCGGGCTCCCGGCTCTGCAGGCCGAGACATGCCGGCTCTGACCGTGGCGTCCCGGTACCAGCTGGCCCAGCGGAGGAAGGCGAGAGGGTGTTTTCCAGCAAAAGTATGTTATTCTACTAAAAGGATTTTCATTTGTTCCAAAAATCACGTGTATCCAGCTATTTTTTGGGGGAGGGATGGTTAAAATTCTCTTTTACAATCTTGGCTAATTAGGAAGTGGCAACCTCAACTTGATTCTCCAGGCGTTGCGGGGAATCGTAGTTTATCCTTGCTTTCTTAAAGCCGGGAGATACCTGTGCCCTGGGGCTTACTGGGGACTCAGGACACCCTGTGGGTGGGGGCGGGGGAGCAGCGGCCTGTCCTAAAGCCCAGGACGAAGAGATGCTCCTGGAGCGCCAACCTCCGCAACCCGATATCCTCCGGCTACACCTGCGACCTCTGTTAGGGTAATGTTACTTTTCGCAGGGCAGCTCCTCTTCTCCATCTCTGGTGAGAAGGCAAGCACAGTGGGCTTAGGAACCTAATTACAGGCTTTCTGCAGCGCTGAGGTTCATATTGGTTCCGCAGCAGTTTTATGCGGTGTGTTCAGTTTTCATCGTTGAAGCGCTCACAACTCTGGGGTAGGCACTCTTGTTCCTCAAGTGGGGACATGTGCGTGAAGTGATTGGCCCAGAGCCATGCAGCTGGTAGGCTGCAGCTGTGCACCAAGCTGAGGTTAAAAGCCTTGATGGCTCTGAAACCCAGGTTCTGGGGTGGCTGCGGTCTTGCAGGCTGGAACGTTCCTGGGCCCTGGGTGTGCGCCGTGAGGCTGTCCCTCTTAAGGGGAGCCGTGTGCTCATGGGTGGAGAGTAAGTAGATGTGGGCAAGATGACCTATTCCAGAATGAAGAAATCTAGAAAGCCGAAGTCTTGGCTTACTTAGGGTTTCAGTAATGAGAGGGAGGAACGAAAAGCTGCTCACTTTCCAGTCAAAGGAGAACTGTTCCTAAACAATGGACACACCAGCCTGGTACTAAGGCAGACTGTGGCCTGGCCAAGGGTGGGTGGTCCAGCCTCGGCACACCTAGTACATCTGGGGAAAAAACACAAGGTGGGAAGGAGCCATGAAACCTTTACCCCTTCAGATTCTGACTTTTCCACATGACAGCCTCCTGCCCCCAGGGTCTCTGATCTGGGGGTGGGGGTGGGGGGCAGGGAAGGAGATGCCCACAGTGGGGCCTGTCTAGTTTCCTGCCCTGGTGTCCTCACCAAGACCTGGGCCTGAGCCTGCTTCCCGGTGTCTGTGGGCCAGGTGGGTATGGATGGAGACAGGGTAACATGTCTCCATGTGGCCCTATGTTTGCCACCCAAATCTAGCAGGTGACCTCAGAGGTGGGAGGGGCACCATGTGCCTTTGCAGAGGGGGAGACATCAGTTTCTACGTGGAAAGCAGATGGCCAGTTTTCTGCTGGCACCTGCCCTGCTTCCCATTCTGGCTGGGGGCGGGGCATAATCTCAGAGAGGGGGCCAGGCCTTCTGGCTCATCCGGGTTCCAAGAACAGACTTGTGTGAGGGGCCGGGTTGTAGCAAGGACCAAATCAGAAACGACTTGCAGGCTGGTTTGTGCAAATGGTTTCTTTTATTTCCACATTTATATCACAAGGTGTCCACTTACTGGACCAAATAGCAAAGTTGCCCCTTCTGCGTCCTGGGGACCCAGAAGTCTAGGTACTGTACATTCACTAAGGCTCCTTGTTTTTGCAAACCGCGTTTCTGACAGATGACCATAAGGCAAACAACTCTAAAGGAATGGTCACGAGTATTTCCAGCCCGGACAGGCTGCCTCTGCCTAGAACAGCACACACCCTGTAGCACCCGCGGTGACTTCTGTGGGGCTTTTTGGGTGGGGCACTCTAGAAAGATGACAGCTTCTAGAGATGTGCAGGAAGGGGACAGAATGAGAAAAGAGAAAGGAAGGAAAGTTGTTTGGCTGGTGGTCGGATGAAACGGGGGAGAAAATGAACTCTTGAAAAATTAAATTTTTGCAGCATTTCTTTAGAAACAAGATTGTAACTGAAACCAGATAAAAATGTGTGGCTGCCCGGGAAACGTGGGGTCAAACTAGTGGCCAGTGGGCTGGCCACCCCATGCCAAAACGAGGCTCAGCAGTGACTGGGCTGGACCGAGCACACACCGTACAAAGGCCATACTCCTGCCCACCCTCCCAGACATCTCGGGCCAAATGACAACACAAACAAATGCAAATAAATAAGACAGCGTGCTTTCGGTTCTCATTAAAGGTAACTTCTTCCACAAGTGTTCTGTGCCTGCCTGCAGCTGCGCCCAGCCCATGCGGCCAGGGTATCTGCACTGTCTCCAGGCGGGACCTGCACTCCGTCTAGCTGGATACTGGAGTGCTTGGAACTCGCTTTGCCGTCCTTCCCGCAGTCCTTCCTATGCAAGTTTGTTAGTAAACTGGTAGCAGCATTTCACAAAAGAAGGAGAATTGCGAGGGCAGAACACAGGAGTGCCTGCCCTGCCCCAGGTGCCTTTCCTGGGCCTCCACACCCACCCGCCGCCCCTCAGGCAGTCAGTCCAAGCAGACGTAAGGCAGAATGTTCAGGCGCCCGTCGTCACCATGCGGGTCGAGTGCTATGCACTGCGTCCAATCATACCAGGTACCCTGTGTGTCGTAACACCCGTTCACGCCCGGCCACTGGTGGGCCTGGATGCGCTCCAGGTCGTCCTGTGTGACCTCACGTGTGTGCCCTGGCAGGTCCGCAGGCGGGCTGTGTGGTGCGAGCACATGTGTCTCGCGGGCACTGTGCCTCTTGGCGCTCTCCTCCTGCCGCAGGTACTCCGACATGAAGTGGTGTGCGCCTGGCGTCTGTGCGCCTGACGACGACAGCAGGCTGCTCTGCCGGCTCAGGTAGGACTGGATCATCTCGTTGCGTGACAGCTCCTTCCAGTTTGTCTGCTCGAAGGGGCTCTGCAGGCCACCCTTGGGCTCCTGCGCGTCCAGCTCTGTCCGGGATGGCTCGGTGCGCACAGGGCTCTCGGCCTGCACAGGCTCCTTCTGCGTCAGGGGTTTGATCTGTCTTGTCATGGGGTCAAAGGTGAGCTTGCGCTCTTTTAACCGCACAGGCTTGACACCTGCCTCAGCCCCTTGCCCATCCAAGTTTACTGTGTAGTCACGCGGCCGGTACCGCTTCTTCTTCCTGCTGTCCGAGCCACCCGAGGAAGCGGCATCGCTGTCTGCCCTGGAGGAGTCTGGGGATAGGCCTGCCCGTGGTAGTAGCAGCAGAGGCTCGGCCGGGGGCAGCCCCGCCTTACAGCCAGGCCCCGCCAAACGCTGGTGGCCCTCGGGCTGGTCAGGCCAACGCCCCGGGCTCTCTGAATTGGGCAGCAGCTCCAGCCGCCGGACAGGGGGCGTGGGGGGCTGGGCCAGTGGGAGCGGTGAAGGCGCCTGTGTGGCCTCCACTGACGGAGGCCGTGGTGAGGGGCTGGGCACTGAGCCCTTGGGCACGTATGGGCTCCGCTGCCTGGCGAAGGGGCCCTCATGCCGTGAGTTCCGAGGGCTGAAGGAGCAGCGGGGGGGGCCCCTGTGGTGGGGGGCCCCTGGGGTCTCGTCTACCCTGTCCAGTGGCTGCAGTGAGGCAGCCTTAGCCCCCAGGCCTGGGCCTGGTGAGCTGGTGTGCGGCCTCACGGCATTGACCGGGATCCAGCCACTGTGCTTGTCGTTCTCGCCAGGCTCCAGGCGGCTGCCCTCAGGGCCTGTGTGGCCGCCGCTGTCCAGGGGACCAGTGAAGCTCTCAGGGCTCCCGCTGATCCCATTGGTGGGCAGGGGGGAAGAGCTGGGGGCCAGAGGCTCATGGCTGGTCTTGCTGGCCTTGGGTGGTGGCCCAGGGTGGCCAAGGTCACGCTGGTCTCCCCGGCGCTTGCGGCTGCCCGGCCTGTCCAGCCGCTGACCAGGCAGCCTCTGGATGTCATTGCGGCTCTTTAGGTCACGGATGCTCCGGGGCCCGACGGCTGCCCCCGCCTCTGGCCGGCAGTTGTGAGCGCCCCCGTTGGCAGAGCCGGCGGTGCCAGGCAGCCCCCGCAGCGCCGCCTCACCCTGGTGCACGGGTTCAATGAGCTTCTGCCAGCTCCGCAGCAGCTTCTTGGCCCGCTTGGCGAGCTCCTCGTTCTTGGTCTTCTTGCGGACGTCGTTGATAAGCTTCCCCAGCCGTGTCTCCTGCAACAGAGTGGGTGGTGAGGGGCGGGGTTCCTGGCCCGGGAGAGGCCTCCCAACATGAGAGCTCTGCGACAGCTCTACCTCCAACCCTGCTCCCTGGGGCCCACAGGCTATGGATGGCAAAGCCACGGCCACCCAAGGACCTAGTCCTCCAGGCAAGGGCCTCCAATGAGCAGAGGACCACCCCAGGTGTGCAGTTCACATGGGCCAGGATCTGCCCCACCTATCTCAGGTGAGAGCACCCAGTTCCTGCAGTGCTTTATGTGACAACTCGGTCTTGGAGCACACCGGCACCCTGAGGCTTCTGACGGGATGGCACCTCGCTCAGTCCTCTTAAGGCCAGTAAGGCACATTCTACAAACCTCCTAACTCATGGGTAGAGACCTAGGGGCTCGGGCACGCCAGGGAGGATACAGTGGGGAACCTGTGCCCTGCCACAGCGCCCCTGCTCCCGCATACCCAGGACAGCAGCAGCACCCACCTCCAGTGCCTCTTTGGTAATGGGGTATTTCTCCAGACTGGAGATGACTTCCAGCACCGCCACCATGTTCCGGATCTGTAAGACAAGAGCCGCTGTCAGTGCCTGCCCCTGTTCCCCTACCCCAGCTCAGGGCAAGCAGAGCTGGCAGCGCCCAAGCCCCTACCTGCCCCTAGGGGCTAACATGGCCCCCCCCGCACCCCCCCCCGAGCTTCTACCTGGTTGGCTTACTGGGACCCAGACACACCCCTGCCTGCATGCAGTTATCACGTACACAGCCTGCGTGTGCCATCTGATTTGGCACAAAGCCTAAAGGAAATGATCAATGTGCAATAAACCGATCACTGTGATCATACTGAAATCCAGACCTTCCAAAGAGACCAAGACAGTGTGAAAACACGAGCCGCAGGGACATGCGACCTCACGAAGAGGCGGACAGATTACATGAACTGCCCAGACTACAGAGGCAAATCCACAGAGATGGATGTGGAGTGGGGGCTGTGGGGCTGAGAGGGGAGGAGGAGGAGGGAGAGTGTTTCTCCTTGGAGTGTCTGACTGTTTGAGAACTAGATCGTGGTGATGGCTGCACAACACTATGAATGGACTAAAGCCCAGTGAATTGTACTTTTATAGGCCTAAAGTGGTGAATTTGATCTTAAAAAAAAAAAAATTTTTTTTTTTCATTTTAATTAATATTTTATTTTTGGTGAGAACAATATACATGCTCTCACTCCAGTTTCTAAACATAATGACCAATGACACTGTTATGTTCTTCACACTGTGCCAACATTCTTGTTATTTCTGTTCTAGTTGTTTCATTTCCATTAACTTGTCTCAAAACATTTCTTAAAACAGGATCAAAACATTTCAACACCAATAAGCTAAGGCTTACTCCCTATTAATCAGGAAAGTGCAAATTAAGACCACTACAGATACACAGGAACCTGGTAGAAGTGGTGTCTGGGATACCTGGTCGTAGGGGTGCAGCCAGCCTCAGGAACCAGCGTGGCTTTACCTGGTGAAGTTGAGCACGCACAGACCCCAGGCCCCAGTGAGTCTATCCCTGCCCCATGCTTGCTGTCTGCCGGCCCGCTCAAAGCCCTTGACCTGTGTTAACTCCTTCAGTCATAACCACCCTCCCATCTTGCAGACAGAAACAACGTGTCCAGAAAGGCCGCTGTCTCCTCCAAAGCCCTGATCGCGACCAGGACCTTGCCCCTGAGGAGAATGGCTACTCTGTGGGTTGAGAGACGTGAACGAGAAGACCCATGACACTGCAGCCACAATGACCACAAGGGGTCAGGATCACAACACAGGGTAACCGAGAGCTGAAGGACTCGACTACATTGACTTGAGAGGAAGTGTGCCCAGCAATGGGAATGAGCGAGCCACAGCTGCGTCAACAAGGATGAATCGTAAACAATGCTGAGTGAAAAGTCACAAAAATACACACTGTCTGATTCCATTTACATCAAACACCAAACAGTAATTAGGAATGAACACAAATTCAAATGTAAAAGTTAAAACTCTAAAAGCATTGTAGAAGCAGCATAGGAGAACATCTTTGCAGCCTGGGGGTACACAAAGACTTCTCAGGGGCCCCAAAGCACCGACTGTAGGAAGAAAATACTGACAAACTAGACTTTATCAAAATTAGAAAGCTCTGCTTGGTAAAAACTACTGTTAGTGAGCAGGCAAGCCACAGCCTGGGGGAAAAACGCTGACAAAACAAGTACCCGGTGAAAGACTTGGATCCACACTATATAAAAAGTTCCCACAGACTCAACAATAACCCCAGCAGCTATAGGCTTCTGGGGGCTTGTGGCAGGGCCAAGAGGGCTTGTTGGGGGCAGGGCGTGGTCGCAGGAGGCCCCTGCTGCACCCCTGTGAGTAGCAGTGAGCACAGCACTCCCCACCCCCAATCACTTGAATTTGTTTTCAGCTACAGTTGGGTCGTACAAATTAAAGTGGCATTAAAGGGCACACAGTGAAGTGTACTCTGCCCACAGCCACTTCAGCATCGCCTTGTGTGACTCCAGAAGCATTCCTTGCGTACATCAGCATGCGTAGACACCTGGCCCAGCCCTTCTTCATCCCAGGGACACCTGGGTGCACTTCCGCAGCCACTACAGATGAGGTCGCAGTGATGGCTTTCCCCAGCCGTGACCTGGGTTGACCAAGCGTAAGCAGAGAAACACATCCCGTCAGGTGGGGCTGGCCATCAGCCTGTCCCCCCTGCCAACCCTGTCCTCACAGGACCGTGTGCTGTGGGTTTCTTGTCACTGCCAAAACCATCACACATTAGTGGCTTAAACAACGTGCGTTTATTCTCTCTCGGTTGGGCAGACAGAAGTGGGTGAGGGTCTCACCTGCTGGAGGCAGGTGTGGCGGGCAGAGCCGGACCTGCAGGGTCGGAGGGAGGGTCTGAGTCCCTGCTCAGTCAGGTGGTGGAGGGATTCAGCGCCTGTGGCTGTTGGGCTGAGGTCCCCGTTTTCTCACTGGCTGTCCCTTGAAGGCCGTGTTCAGCTTCTGGATGTGGCCCCATTCCTCAGCCTGGCCCTTCCTGCATCTTCAATCTAGCAGTGTAGCCAAGTCCTTGCTTCGTCTCTCCGACCTGCTGGGATGATCTCAGCTCCTCTCTCCATCTCAGTACATCCCCATAGCCTCCTACCACGGGAGGAGCCGCATGCCTGGCTCCCAGGACCAGGACACAGGTGTCTTGGGGAGTTAGCCTGCCAACTGTATGTGTTTCTGCACCAGGGTGTTGGTGTCCCCTCCAGGTGTAAAGGTGCCCAGCGACCACAGCCAACTGAGAGGCCACTTGCCAAGCTGCCCTTCCACCCACGGTCCATGTGCTCCTAGGTGAGACTACCCTGCAACTTTCCTTGTGGGGCCATGTCTGTGAGCATATCTAAGGGGCATCAGCGGGAGGTGATCTGAGGTGAGATGCCTCAATGGGCAGCGAGCAGAGACTGGGTCTGGCACTGACGGGTCCCATCCTGGTGACCTCACACGGGTATATTTAGAGCCAGGTCCCGCAGGGCAAGCACTACTGCCCAGGCACAGCCAGCCGGCGGCACAGAGTGTCCTTGTCTTTGGGTGGATGTCTTCCTGCTGCCAGACGGGCAAGGAGGCAGAACACCTGGGCAAAGCAGGCGAGCACGTTGAAAATGGCTGGAACTGGTGCAGGACAGCTGGGAGCCGTGGGGGTGAAGGTCAGGTAATAGGCAGTGGAGCTAGGCAGCGACTACGTGCTCTTGTGCCCTTGTACTCGGGCAGAGCAGAGGCCTTCAGCTCTTATGATGTGTTTGGGGTGCTGGCACTGAGGAGTCGGGGGCTGTGGCTGCCTGGAAGTTCAGGATCAGCTGGCCTGATCCCCTGAGCTCTGCTCTCAGCATCCAGGCCAGCAGGGCCTGGGACAGGAGAGACGTCCTGCCTTGCTTGTCTGGATGGCCTTTTGCCTGCTTGATGGTGAAACACGGAGGAGCGTGGGAGCACCAGCCTGGCAGTCCCAATATATGCAGCTGCCCCCTTCCCCCGCCCCAGGACCAAAGCAGACCCCCCTGAGTACACTGGGAGGCTGCCCGGAGAAGGGTCTGGCTTGAGGCCCTCCCCCACCAGAGCCTCCCACAGCTTGCAGTCCGTGCATGGGGCCTGCTGGGGTGGGGGTTCCTGGCAATGCCACATAGTGGAGGAGCCTTCCCCAGAGGCATGGGCAGCACCAAGTGGGGCTGGGCCCCAGGGGACTGAGATGGGGACGGCCCTCTGCCCTTCCACCACCCTTACGGGGAGGCCCTGGGGGCGCTCAAGGCACTGCAGGGAGGGCCCCACCCAGACCACTCAGGGCAGGCCAACTGTCAGGCTGAGGGCAGGACAGGTAGGTCATGAAGAGGGCAGGGTAGGAAGCTTCAGCTGAAAGAAGGGGGACAGAATACAGGGTGTGTGTCCACAAGCGATGGGGTAGAGGGCAACTGACCTACCAAATGGGGAAGTGGGCAAGGCTGGGGAATGAAGGTGAGGAGCTGGCACCCTGCCTGCCCGGGTCCCCACAGACCACGGTCTCTGTACACTTCCGTCCCTCCGATCCGGCTCTTTATAACAGTGTGGCCCTTAGGGGGTTTCTAGTGGTTCTGCTGCCTTAGTCAGGCCCTGCCCCTCTGGACTTCTCCCCAGGACATGTCCCAGTCAAATAAACTTCTGGAAACCACATGCCAAACAGCTTTCCTAAAGAATAGGAAACACACCAGCCAGGTCTGAGCCTGCGGCCAGATGGGCATAATGACTGGAGCACAGTTCTGCCTGCCCCACTCACTTATGTCCATCCACCCTGCTCTGCTGGAAGACAGGACGCAGGGAAAGGGTGACTGCTGCTCCAGCCCTGCCCATCCCAGGAGGTCCTGGCCCCTGCCAACGACAACACTTGCATAAAAATCCAGGGTCCTGTTGGCCTCCGCCAAGCCCAGGATCCCGAACCCAAGGAGCTGCTCCCTCTGAAATCCCGGGACCAGGAGGCGGGCTGCACTGAGAAACCCTGCCCACAGCAACGCAAGTGATGTGCCACCAAAACAAACCCCGCCTGAGCAAGTCCGCAGCTAACCCTCACCACAGGTCTCACACCTCTGCTTCCCAAGTCAGATCATCCGCCCAGAGCCTGGCCCCAGGGGCTGGGACAGACCCCAACACTGAAAGCAGCCCCCACATAGGGGGATTTCTGGGTCGGTCTGAAACAGGAACCGAGAGATAGGGCTCTAATGTCTGCATAGACGTGCACTCTCACCGCCCCCTCCATACCCAAAAGGCCCCCTGCAGAAAGCCCCACCTCCGGGAACTGACAGCAGGTGTGCAGATGCACTGGGAAGGGGGACCCCGGCCCATGGGCAGGAGTGGGTGGGGTGGGGTGGGGGAGGAGCAGCAGCCATCATTGTGGGGCTCCAGGGGCTAAGCCCTTTCCTCATCACCCTCACACCCACTTGACAGACAAGGATATTGGCATTGGGGCAGGTGGCTTGTCTTGCTGGAGGCGGCAGGCCTCCCTCGCCACAAGCCATGTCTGAGGCTTCACCAGGTGGATGCGGGGATCTGGTGCCACTAGGCCACAGTGACGCCACATCACCCCAGGGAAAAGCAGTGGTCACAGAGCTCCCAGCCTCCCTGAGCTGGTGGCTTCCAGGCTCGGCAGCACCTGTGCTGGTCTTAGGCCTGTCTCCGAAGAGGGAGGCTGGGTGTTGCCATCTTGGCAGGGGCTGTAGGCACCCCAAGGCTCCAAGTTTAAAGATGGGGTCGGGGAGCACCCTAGCCCCGACCTCTACCCAGCCTATCCCCCTGTGGAGCCCCAGCACATCCCCAGCCCAGCTCATGTCCTCTAGCCCCCACCTGCTGGCCCTGTGGGCTCCAGGCGGTAGGGGCAGCAGACAAGCCAGGGCAGCCCAGCGTGTAAACCAGCTTCGTGGTTTCATGCAGCATGGTTTAGGCTAGAATTTACAAAGACCATTTAACTTGAAGTTCACCAGCAAACCAGCTCTCTGTCCAACCCAAACCCGCCACACGTGGCACCAGAGGTGGTGGTCCAGTAAAGGTGCCCCTCTGTGTCCCCACAGACCCTGCTTCTGACCAACCCCACTGCAGTGTGATGGATTACTTTTATGTAGCCTTTCTCGCCATGGTCTTGGTAACTCCCATCCAAGTGATTGGGTGGGACTGTGCAAAAAAGGTAACTGTGGCCCACCAAAGGGATTGGTCAGTTTTGCTAGCCTGGTAATATTAAAATGAGCCATCCCAGAGGCATGAAAGAGAGGATCCCACTGCCACCAGGGAAGAACAGTCAAGAGTGGAGCCTGTCTTTTGGACCCAGGATCCCTGCGCTGAAAAGATCCTGGAACCAGGAGAGAGAGAAAGCAAACTGTAACATGGAAGATGGTGAGAAGCAGCGGCAGAGAAACAGCGGCAGGGAAGACCAGCAGCAGGGGATTGTGTGGGGGGCTTCCTGGCCAACAGAGCTAGAAAGCTGAGTGCCTTCAGGCAGGAGGCTTCCTGGAGGAAGCCTTCGAGCACTTGGTGAAGCTAGGTTTGCTGATACACAAAGCTAGAGCTGAACCCTTTGGGTGGAGGCTTACTGGCAGAGTGGGGTGCCTCTGGGCGCTTACTGGCTGACCTAAAAGAGCTTGTAACACTTGCCTAAGCAGGGCAGAGGCAAAGGGTCAGAGACAGGCATGCCCGGGAGCACGTCTGGGAAGAAGCTGTCCTGATGGAAAAACTGTATCCTGGGCATTCCTGAATGTGAATTATAACCTGTTACTTCCCTGATAAACCCCATCATCATGAGCACTGTCTGAGTTGTGTGTGGCCACTGCAATGAATTATCGAACTCAGCCGAGCAGTAGCGTGTGCCATCAGAATTGGTAAAGAAGGCAGAGAGAGGCACATGTCTGATCTCCACCTCATAGGAATCAGCCTTGTGCTGTTGATCTCGATTCTCCCTCCCCCTTGTGAAGAGACAGGAGGTCAGATGCTACCCGACAATGTTTTTACATCCGCCCACAGGCCCTGAGGGAGCACAGGCCCATCCTCCTGATCCCCCCTTGGCCAGGCCCCACAGCAGTGCAGGGAGCAGGTCTTCCTCAAGCGGCTCCAACCCCCACTCCTCATCCAGGCGCCTTCCTCCCCAGAGGCCCCACCGAGCCTCACACCCTGTGGGGAGCCAGCTCTTCCATCCAGGGCTGCAAGAGGAAGAACGCCAGCCACTGAGCACTTACGAAGCGCTTCCTCTCCATGGGCCATCTGCTTCCCATGGGCATGTACAACCCCCAGGAGGGCACGCAACTGAGAATCAGACCTGGCCCGGGGACTTCCACCACCACCGTGGAGACTCTGCAAATGGCTCCTAGGCCAGGCCCAGAGGACAAGGGGACCAGGCAGGTTTGGCACTAGCTGTGCCCCACAGAGCAGATGGGTGTCGGGCTACAAAGCCTTGGGAGGGGACAGTGGTGGCTTGGCCCTGCCACCACTTAAGTCTGAGCAGCCCTTCCTGGCAGGACCTAACCCTGGCATCTCCTCTGCTGGGAGTCAGCCCCATGGAGAACATGGCTCGCTCCTTCACTGATCCAACTGCACCATTAGGAGGCCAGGCTCGGCTCTGTATTCCTAAGGATGCTCACGCAGGTCCTAGGTGACGGCACACTGGGATGCTGGGGTGAAGGGCTTCTCTGTCCCAGCCTCTCTCTCCTAAGAGCTTTACAGAATGGAAGGCAGAAGGAAGGAGCCAGTCCCACCAAGGGGGACAGATCAAACAGCACCACAGACGCCTCAGCCTCAGCTAAGCAGGGGAGCCCCGGGGGCCTGAGGGCAGCCAACAACCTCCCCCTGCTCTCCCCTCAGCCACTAGGTGGGATGGCCCCATAGACTTTGGGAGGTGACAAGAGATACGCACGTGGAGCTGCCACGCAACCATACAGCCATGCAGCTTTCGGGTGCCCCACTGCTGCTCCTGGCCTCCGTGGGGACTGGGTGAGCAGTAGGCAAGGGGATCTCTCAGTGGGCACTCCTGCAACAGCGCCATGGCAGAGAGGACCAAGGACACCAGCACAGCCCATGACAGTGCCGCCACCCCCGCAGATGCATCGCCTTGCACTGCAAAGCGATGAGCGCTCAGCCCCAGGCCAGACGTCTCTGTGGTAACAGAGTCAAGGAGGTGTACTGGGGCAGGGGTGGGGAGCTGGGGGTTCCTGAAGATGTGTCTCCTGCTGGGTGGGGGTCGTTTGGGAGAAGTCACTGAGATGTAAAATGTAGGACTTGCACATGACCTGCCTCTTATACTTCAACGAAAAGCTGTCAGAAATCATTCCGTTCGTTTCAGTTTCATGGTCCCTTAGTGGACACCCTGCCTGACAAACGGGGGGCAGAGGTGCTGGGGCTGGATGCCCAGGGCACCACAGTGTCAGGCCGAAGACCACTGCAACAGGGGCCCAGCCACCTGACAGGCTCAGGATTCACTCTTCCATCACAGCTCACAGGAGTGGGTGGGTGGGTGGGGGTACTGCTAAGCTTCTGTTAAGGGTGATGGGAAAGCACAACAAGGACCATAAACCTAAATGTAACAGCTAAGGCTATAAAATTTCTAAAGAAAACACAGGTGAAAACTTGGATTTGGCAAAGATTTTAAAAACATGACACAAAAAGTATAAAGAATAAGTTGGATTTCATCAAAATGAAACATCCTTTGCTCTTCAAAAGATACTGTTACAAAAATGAAAAAGTCAGCCACAGACTGGGAGAAAAGACACACAAATCATGTATCTAAGAAGATATACCTATAATACAATACACGATAAGCTATACAGTACAAACTAATTACAGAGCTCAAGGAGAAATAAATGAGCAAATGATTTGAACAGACACTACACCAAAGAGACTTGGATAGCAAAAAACACTTGAAAAGATGCTCAACATCATGACTAATTAGAAAAACACGAATTAAAACCACCATGAGATATATACCACTACACACCCGCTGCTGTAGTTGTCGGAGGCCACTGAGTCGCTTCTGACTCATGATGACCCCACGTGTTAGAGCAGAACTGCTCCATAGGGCTTTCTTGGCCGTCATCTTCCGCCAGGTCTCTTCTCCTGCAGAGCTGCCCTGTGGAGCCCCTGGGTGGGTTTAAACCACCAACTTTTCGGGTAGCAGACCAGGGCTTAACCATTGTCCCACCAGGGTCCCTTACACACCCACTAGAATGGCTGAAATTAAAAAGACTGACCACACCAAGTGTTGATGAGAATGTGGAGCACCTGGGACTCTCCTACGCTGCTGGGGTGAGTGTAAAAATGGTAGAATCACCTTGGCAACGCTTTGGCGGATTCATTAACAACCCAAAAGCCTAACAACGGGTGAATGGATAGAGAAATCGTCCATACAATGGAATATTGCTCAGCAATAAAAAGGGCTGAACTATTGAAACCACAACATGCGTCTGTCTCAAAATAAATGTGCTCAATGAAAGAAGCCAGATCAAAAAAATAAAATAAAAGAGAGGTCGTGTTTCATGATTCCAGAAAAGGCAAAATGATCTATTAGCGACAGAAAGCAGATCAACGGGGAGACAGGGCAGGAGGGAAGGACTACAAAGGGGCACAGGGAAGCTTCTGGAAATGGTGGATACATTTATTACCCTGACTGTGGTGATGGTTTCACATATATTATTCATAGGTCAAATTTATCCAATTGTACACTTTAAATGTGTGCAGTTTATCGTGTGTCAATTACATGCCAATAAGCTGTTTTTAAAAAACCATGGGACACGGAGAACAGATAATAACAAGGTCCTAGGAAAAACAGGAGTGGAGGTGGGGGTCCCAGGCCTGGACATCCCACTGCACTGTGATAATGCACAGAGTACTCACAGAAGAGCTTTCAATTCTCGGTTTGTGAAGGCTGACCCTGGGTTTGAGCTGGGCCCACCCTCAGGACACACTGTAGCTTAAGACGGGCAGCACAGTCTTGTACGTTGTGACATAAAATGCTCAGTAGCCCCCACAGGCTGAACTTACTGACTGGCGCCCGTGTCAGCCCCCTACAGGTCTGTGAGGACCACGAGGGAAGCGGGGGTGCCTGATGTCTCAGGTTCACATGGGGCAGTAGCCACAGACACACGCAGAATCCAGCCTACAACAACATGCCCCCCACCACAGCAGCTGGTACAGGGACAGCTGACATCTCCCCCCATGCCAAAATGCCCTTGGTGCGGCTCCACTCCTCCTTGCTCTGCATGGTTTAACTCCCTGGAAACTAATCTCTTGGGATAGAAATCTGGTTGAGACCCTGATCTCCTCACCACTCTCCTCCCCCTCCCCCCACAGCTGACCAAGACCCTCACTACTCTCCAAGGAGGCCAGAGGCCAGGCATGGACCTCCTCCCCATCTCAGCTCCACCATCACAGACCCCCAGGGGCCTAGTCTGCACCTGGATAAGACCTCAGGTGACAGGGATGCCACTCTGACAGAGGCAGTGGGGTCTGCTAGGCCCCGTGACCCCGTGGCAGAATGGTACCATCCTTTGTGGTGGCTAGTCTGCGCCCTTCCCAGAGAATGCTGCAGCACCACCTGCACAGAGCACCAGGTCACAGGGCCCTTCTCAGATGTGGCATCGTGTAGCCCTGGTGGTAACCCAAAATCCAGAGTGGGTGCAACATTAGCAAATCACACCACATGCATCCCTTCCAAACAGGCAGCCGGACAGACAGCAGCAGCCTGTTCCAGCATGGCACTCACCCCTCCTCCGGCCACCAGGGCCCTGCCTCACCCTACCAGGCTCTTCCCCCTTCTTCCAAACTCCCAAGCCAGGGTCTCTGAGACAATTCCACTTCTGCTCCAGTGGACATCAGGGATGTCTTTGTGGGCTGGCCTCACGACCAGGTCCAACGCTGGTATGTTGCTCTCTCAGTGCCAAGCAGCCACCTGCAAACCACTGGGCACAATACAACTGTCCAAATGGCAGCAGCTGCCAGGGTGTCACATACCCTAAGTCTTTAAACATACATCACCTAAAATACAGACTCACTCCCACATTTCCCACCTCAGGACTCGGCCAGGCACTGGCCTGTGCTTGGAGTCATTTACTGCAGGCAGGAATATGGTGGACTGACGCTCACCCAGCTACACCCCAGGTAATGGGCACCACGGGACCTCCACCCAGGGCAGCAGCAGACAAGTGCCTGTGTGGGAGGCCACCTCCTTTGGGAAACAGGACACCCTCCTTGCCTGGGTGTCAAGTTCCCAAATGAGCAATGACCTCAACAGCTCTGGTGACATCTCGCACAGATACAAGAACTGACCTGAAAGTTAGGAAAAAGTCATTGGGGCCCCTCCCAGGTTGAGCAGAGCAAGGCCACACCTCGCCTCAATACTGGCCAGGTTGCTCAGGGAGCAGGGCCTGTCCAGCGAGTACTGTGCACTTGCCCACTTACACACTGGCTCTGTCTTTCTGCACTCGACATGCTGCCTGTCCCCGCCTGACAGGTGTATCACACGCCAGGCATGTGTGTGTCTTGCAAATAGTTGTTGCAGTGAAGTGAGTTACTTAATATGGCCCTTCTAGCCATAGTCTTTGTAACTCATATCAAATAACTGGGTAGGACTATGCAAATGAGGTGTATGGAACACTAATGAGGGGATTGGTCAGTTTTTTCATCCTGCTAGGCTTAAAGGGAGACAAAGAGAGACAGACTGGAGCTGTAACACGGAAAACAGAGGGAGGCCTATAGTATCAGAGACAGCGAGAAACAGTAGCACTGAAACTGGCAGCAGAACCAGGATACTGCAGCAGACAGCATGGCAGGCTTCCCGGTCCACAGATTGAGAAGCTGAGCACCTTCAGGGAGGAGGCTTGCTGGTGGAGCAGGATGCCACCAAGCACTTGGTGAAGCTAGTTTGCTGACCCATGGAGCTAGAGCTTCGGGTCGAGGCTTACTGGTAGAGTGGGGTGCATCTTAGCAATTATTGGCAGAGCTAAAAGAGCTTCGTGCAGTGGCCAGGATGAAGGGCCGAGGGGTTGAGGGGCCGAGGGCCAGGGAGAGACCTGCCTAAGGGCATGGGTGAGAAGAGGCTTCCTGATTGGAGAACTGTATCCTGAACATTCTTGAACCTGAACTGTAACCTGTTACTTTCCTAATAAACTCCATAACTGAGTTCTTTGTGGCCAGTGCAAAGAATTATGAAACTCAGCAGAGATAGAGTACACTGTGGGAGGGACAGATGGTGTCAGAATTGGTAAAAAGAAAAAGGAAAAAAAAAGGACTGGCAAGACGAGGTATGTTTGACCCCTGCCTCATAGGACTCAACCTTGGGCTGTTAATCTTGTTTCTCCATCCTCCTTGTGAAGTTATATGAGGTCAGATGCCTCCACCATGCCATTTTTTGCAGTTGGTGTCAAAAGTGAGATGGCTGCAATGACTCCAGATTCATGGAGACATGGCACTTTGTAAGAAAAGAATGAAAGAGTGTGGGAAGTGAAACTTTTGATTCTTAGATGGTTAGTTTGGTTGCTATCTGTAATGGCTGAAAGGAAAGTGAGAGATGTTATGCTACAGCCAAGGGGAGAAAAGACACATCTGGAGAGGCTCTGGACAAGGGCCAGGTGGGTTAAAATGGGGTGCCAAGGTCTTCTGTTTCCACCTAGCCAGAGGCCTGAGGCCATATGCATATGGATGGGAAGATAGTCAAAGGGTGGAGAAGATAAAACTGGAATGTTTTAAAACGGTTATGCGCTTAGGATTATGTGTTTACTTGAATGTACTATGGATACTGAGAAGACCCGGGTGGCATAGTGGTTAAGTGCTATGGCTGCTAACCAAGAGGTCAGCAGTTTGATCCCGCCAGGTGCTCCCTGGAAACTCTATGGGGGCAGTTCCACTCTGTCCTATAGGGTCGCTATGAGCAGGAATCGACTCAACAGCAGTGGGTTTGGATATGGATTTTGAATGTTCCTTCTACCTAGTGTTGTAAAGCAGAACTAAATATATGATAGAAACGAATTTTGGATATTACAGATTACAGACAACATGTAACTCTGTCTTCAGCCAATACCTAATTGGATATGCTAAAAGGGGAACTAAGATTTGTCCAAAAGAAACAGTCTTGTTCATTTCAATGCAGCAGCCCTGTATATACCTGAGCCCCATCTTAACCCTGCAGAGTCAGGGAAGTTTGCATTTGTAAAGACATGCAGACCTATCCAGAACTGCTGAGAGAACATAAGATTTGCATTTAAAGGAAGGACTGGAAGAAAAAGAAAATGGCTATTTTGTTTTTTGGATTTCCAGTAAGCAAGTGGTTTGCATTTGAGTGCACTGAGACAGTGCCAATCAGAACCCCCTTCCAGGACTCGAAGTTAAAGGGAGCTGGAAAGTAGACAGCATGGTATGCTCACCTCAGGTGACCACCTGGGCCCACTCAATGAGTGGAAAAGTGGAAATGAAGCAATAAAGAGACAGGCTGAGTTTGGACAATGTTCCACTGGCATCCACTGACCTAGCTCACAGGGGCTAGGAATGAGAGAGAGAAAAGGGCTGGCTTGTCAGAAGTGCAGGAGTTGTGCAGACTCCTGAGCTTATGCGGTCACACTGACCTAGCCCATGGTAGCTAGGGATGAGAGAGAGAGAGAAAGGGCTGGCTGGTCTGAAGTGCAGGGAGGTATGTGTGAACTCCTGAGCCTATGGCCAGTACCCATTGTGAACTAGCTTAGATGGCTAGGGATGAGCTGACCAGAACCTGACCAAAGAAGAGAAAGATGTTTGACACTGTGGACTGGTGTAGATTGCTACAGTTGGATGGTCTGCTCCGAACTGGACTTTGGTTACAGATGCACATGCTCAGAGCTCCAACTGGAACAGAAGACTATTTAAAGGAACATGCTTGTCTCCTCAGAGTACTGGTTTGATAAAAAAAAAAAGACGGGGAATTTAGAAATTGGCTACCTAAAACGGGGAGATAAAGGCATGAAGTGGCTGGCTTACATACTTTCGTATACTTACGTTAAATGAGGAGGACAAGGGAGGATCCCCACTGAATAGACTCTTCTTTTCCTGATGAGTCTAGGGACGAAAAAGCTGGAGGAGATGCTGATAGGATTATATGATTCAGTTGTGAGTGTTGATTGTTAACAGGGTAATTGTGGTTATAAAAACTATAATTGTAGAAGCTGTGTGTGGACTAAGGGGGAGGCACTGCTGGACTGGAGTACAGTGGCCGGACGTGACGTCCCTTAAAGGTCTGGCTATGCTGATAACTCGTGAGGCTCACAGCAAGGGAATAATCTTCTCTCAGTCAAATTTCATCAGACGCCAGAAAAGGGTGAAGGCGAGACAAACTTTTAGAGAACATGACCAGATTGGATAGACACCTGCCGCAGACCTGAATGGCTGGTACCTGAGTAACCTCACCCTGAGGAGTCTTTGCCCTACTGAAGGACTAATTGTTAGTGGCTGTTTTGGACTGGTAAAATGATTGGGAAGGGGAAGTTAATCCTTCAAGTATGAAAGGGTCAATGGCTAGAAGAGCCAGGGTGTGGCCTGAGGTACAGAGAATTACTTAATATGGCCTCTCTAGCCATAGCCTTTTTTTTTTTTTTTTTTTAGCCATAGTCTTCGTAACTCACACCAAATGACTGGGTGGGACTATGCAAGTAAGGTATATGAAACCCTAACAATGGGCTTGGTCAGTTTTGCCATCCCCCTAGGCTTAAAAGGAGGCACATAGAGTGTTAAAGTGGGAGAGGTTTAACACCAAAGATGGCAAGAAGCAGTGGCAGAATACAGCTTCAGCAGAATCAGGACACAGCAGTGCGCTGGAAGAGACTAGCAGGAGATGGCACGGTGGGCTTCCCAGCCCACGGAGGGAGAAAACTGAGTGTCTGTGAGCAGAAGGCTTACTGGCGGAGTGGGATGACTCTGGACAGAGCTAAAAGAGCTTTGTAATGCTTGCCTCAGAGCAGGGCAGAGGCCAGGACGAGGGCTTGAGGGGCCAAGGGCCAGGGAGAGACCTGTCTGTCTGCATGGCTGAGAAGAGGCTGTCTTGATGGAAGAACTATACCCTTAAGTGTTCCTGAACCTGAATTGTAACCTGTTACTTCCCTAATAAATCCCATAATCCTGAGTACTGTCTGTGAGTTCTGCCTGGCCATTGCAACAAATTATCAAACTCTGCAGAGAAGTCCAGTGCACTGTGGGAGGGACCGCTGGTGTCAGAATTGGTCAAAAAAAAAGGGCTGGTGAGAGCAGGTATGTCTGACCTCTGCCTTACAGGAATCAGCCTCAGGCTACTGATCTTGGTTCTCCTTCCCCCTTGTGAAGCTGGAGGAGGAGGTCAGTTGCCCCTGCCACACCATTTTTACAGTCATGTCCTAAGTACCTAGAATGGTGCCCAGCACATAGAATTTGTTGTTGTTGTTGGCTCTGACTCATGGTGACCCCATGCACAACAAAAGGATATGCTGCCTGGTCCTGGGCCATCTTCACGATTGTTGGTATGCTCAAATCCATTGTTGCAGCCAGCCACTGTGTATTAGGAGTGCCTTTCAACCTAGGGGCTCATCTTCCAGCACTCTACATTGGACAGTATTCTGTTGTGATCTATAGGATTTTCACTGGCTGATTTCCAGTAGATCACAGGCCTTTCTTCCTAGTTTGTCTTAGTCTGGAAGCTCCACTGAAACCTGTTCACCATGGGTGACCCTGCTGGTATTTGAAGTCCCGGCATAGCTTCTAGCATCATAGCAACATGCAAGCCCCCACACCATGACAGCCTGGCAGACGGGACAGAGCACACAGGAAGGGACTGGTAATACTAACTGTTGGGGGCATAAGGGATGAGTGAATGGGGGATGGATGGGTAGGTGGTGGGTGGGTGATTAGATGAGTAGATGGTTGATGGGTGGGTAGATGGATGGACGGAAGGAGAGACATATGAACGAATGGATGAACGAGTGGCACCCCATGTGAAAGTCCTCGGCTGTGGGCCCCGTGCTATTCCAGTATCACAAACGTCTTCGAGTTTTCTGTCCGCGGTAAGCCTGGATTGTGGTCACGCATGTCAGTGTCTAGGAAGCAAACGTGCTGTGTCCCATTTCCAGCTGCTGCCTGCACTGGCCACTCCAGGAGCATCGTGAGCACACAGAAGTGACTCCTGGTGATGCTCACACAGCTCTGTGAAAGACAGGACAGGGGAGCCACCCTGGGGTGGGCCGCAGAGACACAGGTCAGGTAGGAGGGGTAGACCACTGAGAGACAGGCTGGGGGGGTGGTGTCACATACTGGGGACAACACAGGAAGGGCAGGCTTCTCACTGGCCACCTTTGAGTACACCTGCGCCTCTAAGCACTTGCCTCTCTTGTCTCCCCCGGCCTGTAGCCAGGGGGTAGCATGGGCTTTGATTCTTTCAGGCAAAGATATTCATTCAGGCAGACCCAACAGCTTCTCAGAACATCTTCCATTTTCATATTAGTGGTTCCTGGAAGTTACCACAACTACAAATGTTTTCTCAAACACACCTTCTTGGCAACCCTGAAATTATTCCAAAAGGGTTATGTAAAAAGCAAGAGGGGAGCCATGAGAGGTTTCTTTGTAGCCAGACATTAGGACACCATGGAGCCAGACACCACGATCCCTTGTGACGACCCTGGTGGCAGAGCCGCCCATCACGTGGTGGCACCACGGTTCCTGAGGTCCCTAGCCACCAAGATCCACATCAACTGCTTCCTCCCAGCCTTTCTGTGGGGGCCGAGCAGCCTTGGGGTGTCCCAGAGGTGACCTGAGCCACCAAACAGCAGCCGTCAGCCCCCCGCTAGTCTGCAGTGGGCCCCGCCGTACTTCCCACACACATAAAATCCCCTAAGCATTCCACAGGTGAGGAGGGCAGGCAAAGAACCCACTGCAGCCAGAAAGCTCACCCTGTGGCTTTCCATTCTCAGATGTTCAAGGAGGGGAAGAGGTATGGCTCTTGTCAGGGTGCCAAGAGACCCCTGAATCTGGTAAGACAGTCATTCTTTTTCTTCTTCTAAGTGCATGAGGGCAAAGAGCACTCAGGAGACCTGGGAGAGGGGAACTTTCTCTGTTTTTTTTTTTGAACATTTTATTGTGCTTTAGGCAAATGTTTACGCAGCAAGTTAGTTTTCCCATCAATAAATTCATACACAAATTGTTCTGCGACACTGGCTGCATAGTATGTCAGCACTCTCCCCATTTCCACCCTAGGTGCCCTGTTTCCATTTATCTAGCTTCCCTGCTCCTCCCTGCATTCCCATCTTTGCTTCTGGGCAGATGCTGTCCTTTTGGTCTCGTACAGTTGATTGTTCTAAGGAGCACATTCCTCTCAGGTGTTGTTTATTTTATAAGCCAGTCTATTATTTCACAGAAAGGTGGCCTCTAGGATTGTAGCTTCAGTTCCAAGTTAGAAGGGCGTCTTAGGGCAATAGTCTCAGGGGTTGCTCTAGTCTCTATCAGACCAGTAAATCTGGTCTTTTTTTATAAATCTGAATTTTGTTCTACATTTTTCACTCATTCTAACCAGGACGTTATATTGTGTTCCCAGTCAGAGCGGTCAGGAGTGGTAGTCGGGCACCATCTAGTTCTTCTGGTCTAAGGCTAGAGGAGGCTGTGGTTCATGTGGGCTATGAATCCTTCAGACTAATTGCTTCCTTGACTCTGGTTTTCTTCACTCTCCTCTGCTCTAGATGGGAAGAGACCAATAGTTGTATCTTAGATGGCCGCTTGCAAGCTTTTAAGACAGAGTTCCTTCCATACATCACCTTAGTTCCATACATCATTTGTGACATTGCTTCCTTAATACTGTTATATCTACCGTTCAACATGTTTGTCTGTTTTTTGCCCCTTTCCTCAAACTGTACTTTCATCCTCTCTACACACAGTGTGTAATCCTTTCCAAGTAAGCCAGACAACAGCAACATAAATGCAACAGTGCACCTAAGGGAGGGGATTGTGGTCTGTGTTTGCACAACAAACTAAAATAGCATTACAAATTTTTCAACGTATTGGCTCCCATCCCTACCTATCACTACACCAAAACAAACAGCTTTTCTGAGGCTACCTTTGCCACCAAAGGCAAAGGACCCATCAGTCCTTCTACCTAACCTCTGGACAGCAGCTCCTCCTTCTGGACCCCCTGCATCTCTGCAGCCCCCTGTGCACCCTCATCAACCTCCACTCAGAGCTCAAGCACCCACCCCAGACCTTTTCTCTCTCTCTCACTTTATTTCCCAGCTCTTCCTGGACAATCCCATCTTAGACAACTTCAGATCCACACTTTGCCCCAGGTCCTCCCCAGGGACCAACTGCCCAACACTGTCTCTATCTCAGCAAATGCCCCAACCACTCACCATCTCTCTGACTCATTTTCCTGTACCACCTGTGCCTTGGGGAACAGCATCTCCAGCCTCGGGGCAGGGTGAGCCTAAAGACCACACATCATCCCTTTCTCTCGCACCGTCCCCCGCCCCCGGCACCCACCTACACTAACCCCATCACATGAGGCTTCCTTTAACCACAACTTCAAACTCCTAATATGGCCTTTACAGTCCCTGGGTTTACAAACAGTGAACATGCTCGGCTGCTAACAGAGAGATTGGAGGTTCAAGTCCACCCAGATGAACCTTGGAAGTAAGGCCTGGTATTGACTTCTGAAAAATCATCCAATGAAAACCCTGTGAAGCACAGTTCTATTCGGATACACCCAGGGTTGCCATGACTTGGAGTGAACTCGACAGCAACTGGTTTTTACTGTGAACTTTTCAGGCACTATGAACCTACGCATCAGGGTGTACTTATGAACCAGGAGGGCTCTACTTTCTGATTATTGCCCTCACGCCCAGCTTTGGGCATTAATTTTCTCTGAGTCTGTCTGTACCATGGTCCTGTCTGCATGATGGTTCTGGCACGTTTTACAATCTGAGAACGCAGGACACTGAAGGAAGCAAGTCGAGGAGTCACTCCCATCGCCCTGAATGTCTGCCCTCCTCTGAGAACATCTACTGGGCCACCACTGCCATCAGACAGGGGCCCTCTGAACCCCAACAGCCCAGAGGCAGAGGCAGATACAAACACCACTTTACCATCGGAGACGCGGAGACTCAGGCAGGGCAGACACCTTGCCAGGGCCTCAGATAAAACCAAGCTCTGCATCCCATTTCTCGAGAGGAAAGTTGGGGTGTAGATGTGTACTCCTGCCAGCCTGGGCGCTGGCAACACTTTCTGGGTGGCTCTCATGCCCAGTCCAGAACCAGTCAAAATTGCATAGCTCTAACTGCATCATCGATGCTTGTTCCTTTTTTCATTGCTGCGTCATCTTCACAACGACCACGTTGTGTTAACACGCCATCATGAAATACCTCCTCTCAGCACTGGAGAGTTCATTTCTTTCCAGGTGCAAAGAACATCTTCAAACATACAACTTCCTTCCCTCATCTCTTCCTCAGGAAGAGATTCCCAGGTGTTAACGCTTTGCTGCAATGGTCCAGGTGTTTTTGTGTCAACTGGTACTGCTTCAGTTGTCTTTCCCTCTCAGATCCACAAGGCTGTGAGCCCCTCACAAAGGGGAACAGGAAAGCAGATCTGGCCTGCCTCCCCACAGAGGCCTGGCAAGGGGCCCCCCTCACCCTCCTAGGCCTGGTGAACCCTGCCCCAGCGCTGGGCCGTCATTTGATCCCTGTTACCGCTGGCTCTGGTCGGTGAATCCAAACATGCAGGCCAGCGGGGAGGGACAGTGAACCTGGCACAGGCACATGAAAACAGCCTCTGGAGCCTCGACCCACACCGCTGACACTACTGTCACTGCACCCCACCCTTGCATCAGAGCGCAGGCATGGCCGGCCCCCTTGCAGAGAAGACAGACTCCCTGCCCCCAGGACTAGCTCGGAGAGTGGTGAGGGGACAGGCAACTGTCAGTTATTGACTATCACTCCACCTGGGAAGGTCAAAGAATTCCTGTGGGACACATATAGATATCCTGGGACCCTGGGCAAGCTCAAAGTGGGAAGTGACAGGGGCAGACCCAGCCCCTCCCACATGGCATCTTACCCCCCTCCAAAAAAGAAACAAAGTGGCAGGACCTGGGGGATCCTCTCAGACTTCCCAGGGGAACTTGGGCTTGAGCCTAGACAGCCTCCGGGGCCACAGCTCCCAGCCCTGCCCACTTGGCCCGCCTCCTCACCCACACCCCAGAGGCACTCGGGATTCAGGCTGTATGAGGACAGCAGCAGGCAACAGCGGGGGCAGCATGGGGAGTCAGATCTTTACAACTTTGCAGAGAGGTCGGGCATGAAGATCCACGCAGCCATAAGCAGAGCACAGACTCTGGCCCTTTTGAGCCCATACAGCGGGGAGGACAACGAGGGCAACAAGCAATGCTGCAAGGCCCTCAGAACCACCACTGCAGTGCCCAAAGCTGTGCCCGCCAGGCCCAGAGACCTTGGCAGAGTCCACTCACAGCCCTGAAGCCACTGCTCACTTCTCATTGCCACCGGTGACAACCATGATCTCAGCTCAAAGCATCTATCCTCCAAAGCAGGCTTGGCAGCCCCACTTCAGAGAGGAGGGGGCAAGGCTGGGTCCAACATGGTGGTCAGACTCCGTATCTCACGGCTCATGCAGAGCCTGCACCGCAGCTGCTGATAGCCCACACTGCCCAGTTTTCCAGACTCCTCACAGTGGGTTCTGGCAGCACCTTGTGGAGTTGAGTAGTCAGTTCACCACTACTGTTTCCTGCTGTCCTGCCCAGATACACAGCACAAGAGATGAGAAACAGGTAACAGACAACTGAGACCCTCGTGGTGCATGTGCACTGGGGGAGTTCTTTTCACAAACTGACAATGAAAATGTTGAAGAGCCCACACTCACAAGGAAGAGGGGCTGGCCCTCTCCTGTCCTGGCCTTTGGGACCCCAGCCCTGTAGGCTGCATTCCACCCGGCTGCTCTCTGAAGTCTGATGAGAAACCACCTCCCTGAGCTTCCAGATGAAACTGCCCCTGTGGCCCCGGTCCCACAAAGGTTCTGGGCACACAATGACAGTGTGCCTGGTGTGCTTCTTGCTGATGCCCTCCTTGTCCTCATTAACCCAGTGGCCCCTTTGGTCGCACACCCCGCCTGGCAGGGTTCAGAACCCCGACCACCCTACCCCGCCCCCCGCAAAGCAGAAACAAACCCGCAGTACTGACAACCTCTGAGGAGTCCCTTCAGCAACCCACACCTCCTGCATGGCCACTGACAGTCAGAGTACCCCCTGTAGCCTGCACCCCCAGTGTCCCCAACCTGCCTCCCACCAACCCGTGGTCCCACAAAGGCCACTCAACTACAGCAGGAATCGAGAAGGCCCCATGCAAAGGGGGTGCAGCAGGCAGGCAGTGCTGAGCACATTGCCTGTCAGGGGGCCTTAGGACAAGGGTCAGGTGAAACTCACAATGACAAGCAAGTCAAGCTTCGCTGTGGCTGAGAACTGGTGATATTGCTGAATACGAACTTGAACTTCTACAGCAAAGAACACTGAAGTTGTAAATAAAAAATATAGTACATTGACTGGGAAAACAACTGATTCCGGGTTCCTGGTCCCCTCAAACTTCTCAGCCTCCCCATGGAGGCAAGCATATCCTAAAGACAGCTCCTGCAGACTTGTGCGGCCCTGGGCTGGGCAGGGGGAGGTGTTGGGGAGGAAGCCACCTGCTACCATACCCTGCTCTTTTAGTTGCTTTTTTTAATTTTTTTTTTTTTGACTCTTGTCCTAAGTAATGCAACCTGGGAAATCTCACCTCTGCCAAGCTGGTTCTAGTTTTTCTAGTACCCACTAAAAGGAGGCACAGCTACCAAAAAAGGAAACCATGTCTGCCTCCATGCCGACAATGGGACACAAGGACACCCTAGCCCTTTCCAATCAGAGGGACACCTGGGACTGTCCTCAGCAGTCCCTGCATTTATAGAAGAACATGTGGTAAAGGGGCACAGATCCCGGCACCTGCAAAAAGTGGGGCAGCAACATTGCCCGGAGCTGAGGACAGGCCCTGGCCACCCCAAGTCCATGTGGCGGAGGGGGACTTGAGAAGAATGCCCACCCAGCAGGCAGGCCCTGCAGAGAGGGGCCAGTTGGCAAAGGCTCCAAGGTGTGAGTCAGGTAGGCTCCTGGCTCCCAGGGAGGACTGGTCAGGAGTGCCTGTGGCGTACAAGGACTGGGATGATCTGAGGGGAGCAGGCTGGGCGCCCTGAGAGTTTGCTGCAGGAGTGCTGGAGGCTGAGCTGGGCTGTAGCCCCACCCCATCGCCCATCTCTGTTCGCTCCCAGCCATTCTGCACACAGGACTTGGGGCTCAGAGCCAGCAGCCTCAGACTGGAACTGGGGACTGAGGACTGGGAAGGGTCCCCTGCCTGTAGCTGAGTCGCAGCGTGTGTCCCGTAGGCTGGAGACAGTGGATGCACAGCACTCCCCAGAGGTCACTGACAACCAGACAAGATGGATGCGAATCTTACCCCACCTGCGCTGCTTGAGACAGGGGGCCCTACTGAGCCCTCTGGGTGCCCCAGCCCTTCCTGCTCACTCCGACTGGCTGCCTGGTACTGCACCACTGCCCCAACTCTGACACCCCTGGTTCCCACTCGGCCAAGTGAGGGACGGCAGACACCACCCTCCCTCAGCAATGTCACACACACCTTCACATCTGCAGGGAGGGACATCTGCAAGGCCACAAGGCCCTCATGCTGGAACGAGACATGCCAGGAGTGGACGAAGTGAATGAAACATGCGCATCACAAGGAGCAGATGTCAGAAAACACAGAGAGACCAGGAGCCTGCCCCCACTGGGGTAGGGATGGGAAACACCCACAGCCACCCAGATTCCTGGAGGGCAGGTAGGAGGGCCAGGCTGCCCCCAACACCCACACAGACATCCACACACAAATGGGTACACACTGCTGGAAGGTGCCTCCTGCTTCCAAGGCTGGGAGCGCAGTGTCCTCACTGACTCAGTCTGCACTAGAAGAGAGGGGAGGGGTCTGGATGGAGTGGGCAGAGAGCCTCTGCAGGATGGGGGCAAAGGTGCTGGAAAAAGGGGCCAACGGGAGATGCTGCAGGAGAAGGGAGCCAGGAGAGGGGGAAAGGTCCCAGGAAGAATCCTAGAACAGGAGGCCCCAGAAACACAGTGATGTTGTTCTCACAATGCCCTGCCGGTAACAAGCACTTCCACATGTGTCTTCTTAGCGATGGCCCAGTTACAAGGCTGGAGCTCTTGACTGCTTTGCACCGGTAATCCAACCAGCAAGTTCTCCTTCCTCCCCTGCCTGCCTCTGGGCACTCTCCATTTCTGTGTGAAGGCATTCCACACCTCCTCACATGCGCTCCACACCTGTGTGCACACACTCCCCTCTGCGTACACAAATCACACCTCTGCGCACTCACACTCCACTATGTGTGCGCTCCCATACCTTTGCGCGTGCACGCCACATGTCCGTGTGCACACGCTCCCCTATGCTCACACTCCATTCCCTCCCTCACACTTCATATCTCCCCTCACCGGAAACTGTGGCCTGTGAAGGAATAGGCTTGGGAGCACCAACATGCTGGTCAGCTCGGCAGTGATGATGCGGCTTCTCAGTTACCTCAGCAGGGAGAACCAGAGTCTGCACACTGAGGCCCACTTGCGAGCTGGTACATTCTGGAGACTGCACTGGCGCAGCCCCTCCTGGACTGTCATGCCTGGTCCCTACAGATCAGGAATGTGGTGCCTCCTCTGGTTCCCCAGGAATACAAGTCCCTCAGTCCACATGGGGATGAAGGGCGTGTGCTCAGTCCTTCTGGCCTCAGTGTTAACCCAGCAGGATGTGCCAGGCAAGCGCTCGGGACCACGACTCTTAGACAGCACTTGGTCCCTTATGGGAGGGGGTGGGCGGGCAGCACAAGGCAGCACAAAGGGCACTGGGCCTGCTTTTTCTCTCTTTTTCTGGGGGAAAGAAGCTAACATGCCACTAGCTAAGCTGAACCAAGAGCAGAGTTTATGGCCTGGTGAAGTTAGCAAGGGTAGCCCATGGGATCTGGGGAGAAAGCCAGAAGACAAGGCTGCTCAAGTTTGGGGGGTGGGGAAGGACCTGGGCACACACCCCAAAGGAGTACTGTCAGACACCAGGAAAAACCTCTGCAGGGGGAGCCCAAGCTACCCGCCCTGCACACTGGAGCTGCTGCAGCCAAGTGAGGAGGCGGCCCAGGGCTCATCCCAGTGACTTACGTACCAAGACATAGCAGTGTGCCACGCACCTGCTGCAGGGCAGATGGGGCCTGGCCCTCACAGGGCTTAGGTGAGGCTTACATGCTTACATGGGGCTTACAATCATGTCCTTGTTGGGGAATCAGGGAAGGCAGGCGAGAGACCAGCAGAAAAGATACTGTGACTGTACTAACAGCTACGACGAAGATAAACAGTGTGACATGCTAACAGCAAAGCTTCCCTTCCAACTGTCGGGCCAGGAGAGTGTTACCTCAGCCCCAAGGGGCCACAGTGAACCTGGGGCAGCTGGCTTACCATATACCGAGGGGCGTGGAGCATGGCTGATGAGCCACCCTACTACCAAGAGAGCCTTCCAACAGTCAGCCCTGGGCCCAGATCTCCATCCGCACACCCTGACACTCATTCCGTTAGCAGCATCCAAGTCAGCTAGGACAATGATTCTACCAGAGGGGCTGGAGTTGCCTCCCACCAAGAATCTCAGAAGCCAGCTGTTAACCACAGCCATTATTAACAATCAAATGACATATACTTAAATATGCTACATTATAACAAAGGTAATGAAATACTCAAAACTCATTACTTTTATTCTAATTATTCCACCACATTATACTATTATCTAGGCTCTGTGCGGTGGGAATGGTGTGCTACTCAGTATCTCTTCCCAACTCCACATTCAGTGATAGCACCTTACCAGCTTGAAATCAGCCATGTTGGGAGTATTTACACCATCGCAGTTGGCACACGCTAAAAACCAGGGCTTAATTTTGTTGTTTTGTTGATGGACTCTAGACCAGGAGTCTGCGAACTCCTGGGCCAAATCCAGCCCACTGCTGGTTTCTGTCAGTAAAGATTTACTGGCACATAGCCATACCTATTTGTTTACATGTTGTCTATGGCTGCTTGTGTGCTATGTGGGAGGGTTGCACAGAGAAACTGTGGGAGCCTCAAGGTGAAAATATTTACTATCTGGCCCTTTACAGAAGAAGTTTGCCAACTCCTAGGGTCTAGACTTAAGGGAGTGATGGAGCAATGGACTACTATACTACTCAGCCATAAAGAGAAATGAAGTCCTGACGCATGCTACAACATGGATGAACGTTGAAAACATCATGCTGAGCGAGATAAGTCAGTTGTAGTAAACAGGGCTTCAAACTGTTCTGTCCAGTTCAATCATGGCTGATGAAGTGAAATCCAAACAGATTCAATTTTTAAAATGTAGGTGAACTAGACTGCTACCCAGAACAGGAAAAATTACAGATCGAAGCCCTGCTAGAAGCTTAATCTCCCTCTTAGAAAACATGGGCAGCGTGCGTGCTGCGTGGCAACCAATTCTCTTGACTGGCAGAGTTGGAAACAGCAGTGTTCAGCTCAAAGATGGCCGCCAACCTCACCACTGTGAGTGTGTGTCACCCTCCACAGCTCTGGCGATAATCCAATTTCCTGCATCAGGCTCCTGAAAGGGCTCACTACATTTCTTCCAAGACTCCCATTCCAGGGCTCTGACCCATAATTTTTCCCATTCCTATTATTGGTCCACTTCACCAAAATTTAAAAATTTGGGTCTGCTCTGCTCCGATTTTGCTTCATCAGCCATGACTGAACAGGTTTGATGCCCTGGTTTCAAAAGGACAAACACTGTATGATCTCACTTACATGAAATGAGCAGATATATATAGAACCAACGATTATTAGTGGTTACCAGGGGTGGGAGGCAGGAAGAAAGGAAAAAATTTTACTTATGGGGCAATGAGTTTCCGTTAATGGTAGTGCAATGACTCGGAAAAAGATAGCGAGAATGGTTGAACAACTTGAAGAATGTAATCAATTGTTGAGATGGCGTATGTTCTTGTCATGTGTATTTTCGAATTAAAAAAGTGATGGGAGAAAATGTCAGTAACGCAGATTAAACTTAAAAGTGTGTCAGGCCTGTAGCCGCTACACTGTGACTAGCACAAAAAGCTGAGGAAATTTTTTCCATTATTTGAAAACTATTATCTGATTCAGCAGACTCATTAACATAAACAAAAATATCAACCCACATTCATATCAGAACACTCATTCTTCAACCACAATAGAAAGTTGACTATAGACACAAAACTTCAGCAAAAATCAATAAAAGTAGTCTGGGAGAACCAACTGGCTATATGAAATTTATGCTAAAAGAGTGCTGTGTATTTCACTATCGTCTGTGAATTGTATGCTAGCCATCCTTCATATCAGTAAAATTTATAAACACGTTAAAAAAATGGTGGCATGGTGAGGGCGTCTGACCCCTCTAATTTCAGGAGGTGGAGGAGAGACAATCAAGATCAACAGCCCGAAGGCTGATTCCTATGAAGTGGAGGTCAGACATACCTCTTCTCTCCAACCTTTTTAGCAATTCTGACACCAGCTGTCCTTCCCATGGCAGTCTCTCCTCGGTTCAACAATTCTTTGTAATGGCCACACACAACTCACAGACAATATACCTAGTCCTCGCTTATCGACATGGTTAGGTTCCAAAGACCAGGTTGTTATGTGAAAACCGGCGTTAGGCAAAAATGGAGGATTTTTTTTTTTCTGTTTTCAGACCATCCATTTCTCCTTTTTTTCCCTAAATTTAGAAAATATGAGCATAGAAATAACGCCAGCTAAGATTTGCTAATGTGCTCATCATTGTGATGAGTCCGGTTATGGATTATTCCTCTGTGGAGAAGGAGGTTTGGAGGAGACAAAGCTGGATAAAGCCAGGCTGCGCAATTGGAGGAGCCCACAGCGGAACCATTTCACCTTCTTCCTGTGCTGTGTCAGAGCTTCCTTTGCAGAGCTGCCTTCAGGGCTCCACTCCCACTCCTGAAAGCCTTGCATTCACGATCCCAGAGCCTGCTCTACCTTCCAAACCTGTTGAGTCACCGAGGCTAGGGGCTTCCTGCAATGGTGCTGGGAATCTGGCTGTGCACCCGGATCCACTGAGGTGGAGGCTTCAGGCCCAGTTTGGCTCACTTTGCAGTATCATTAAACTCACACACATTTCTTCTAAATACCCTCTCTGTTGCCTCTTTTTTTCCTCCCTCCCCACCTCACAATTTTGAGCTGCAGGGCCTCAGGTCACATAGCAGCCTGGGAACCCAGAATTGGCGCCTGCTGGCTCGGTGCTGCCAGAGTGTCTGTCAAGAGGCTGTGGCCACAGAGGAGGCCCGCCCTGTGCGGCAGCTGGACACAGCGCCGGCAGGAGGGCATGGAGGGCGTGGGGCAGTACAGCCCAGATTCCCGGAGGCCGCCTGGAGATCCTCCTCAAGGTAGGGGACACTCTGCAGCCACTGCCGCCATGCCCGCTACCTCATTAATGAGCAAAATAGTTGGATAGCAAGTTTTTAAAATATTGTCCTAAATGCGAAATCTTGGATAATGAGGCAGCCGATAAGTGAGGAGTAAGGGTACTCATGAAAATGGAGTTTATTAGGGAAATAACAGGTTACAATTCAGATCAGGAATGACTCAGGATTCAGTCCTTTGGTCAGCACAGATTCTTGGCTGTACCTATAAGGCAGGTCTCTCCCTGGCCCTCATCCTCTTGGCCCTCGGCTCCTTGGGCTGGCCCAGCCTCTGTCCCGTACCGGCAAGTGTTACAAAGCTCTTTAGCTCCACCGGTAAGTGCCTAGAGGCACCCCATTCCACAAGTAAGCCTCAGCCTGAAGGCACTCAGCTCTCTTGCTCCATAGGTCGGCAAGCCTAGCTCTGCCAAGTGTCCAGAGGAACCCCACTGCCAGCAAGCCTCCAGCCCAAAGGCGTTCAGCTTTCTTGCTCCTTGAGACAGGAAGCCCACCATGCTGTCTCCAGGTTCTGCTGCCTCTGTTACTGCCGTTTCTATCGTTGGTTCTCGCCATTTCTTGCTGACTCTGGTGTTACAGCTCTCTCTCTGGTCACCTGGGTCCAGGAGGTTTTCTCAGCCCAAGGATCCCAGGTCCAAAGGACATGCTCCACTCCCAGCTCTTCTTTCTTGGTGGTAGTGAGGTCCTGCCTTCTGCCTCTGGGATGGCAAAACTGACCAATCCCCTTGTTAGGGTTTCACATACCTTATTTGCATGGTCCCACCCCCTCACAAGGGCACCATGTACCTTATTTGCATAGCCCCACCCAATCATTTGGTGGGCGTTACAAGATCACGGCAAGAAAGGCCATATAAAAGCAAACCATGGCACTGCAAATGTACATGTAAGGTCCCTGGATGATGCAAATGGTTGGTGTTCAGCTACTAATCTAAAGGTTTGCAGTCTGAACTCACCCAGCGGCACCGGGGAAGAAAAGCCCAGCAACTTGCTTCCATAAAGATTGTTGATGTTAGGTGCCCTCAAGTCGATTTCAACTTACAGTGAGTCCATGTGACAGAGTAGAACCGCCTCATAGCGTTTCCTAGTCTGTAATCTTTACAGGAGGGAGTCCTGGTGCTGCAGTGGTTACAGCACTCAGCTGCTAACTGAAGAGTCGGTGGTTTGAACCCACCAGCCGCTCCGTGGGAGACAGGTGTGGCAGTCTGCTTCTGTAAAGATTTACAGTCTTGAAAACCCTATGGGCAGTTCTACTCTACCCTATACGGTCGCTGAGTCTGAATCAACTTGATGGCACATCAGCAGGTTTGGAATCTTTATAGGAGCAGATTGCAAGGTCTTTCTCCCACAGAGCCGCTGGGTGAGTCTAAGCTACCAACCTTTCGATTAGCAGCCAATCACTTAACCGCTGCATCACCAGGGCTCCTTCCATAAAGATTAACTAGCCGAGAAAACCCTACGGAGCACAGTTCTACTCTGACACACATGGGGTCCCCATGAGCTGGAATGACTCCACAGCAATGGCTTTGAGGTGTCTGGTATATACGCATGCGTTTGCATACATTTTCCCCCAAAGAGCCAGCCAGCTGGCAAACATTTAGCCACACACTATTGCCTCTACCTACGTATGCACACTAAGTAACTTATACCTTCTCCGTTATGTTGAAGTACTTGAAAAAGGTTTGAACGAAACTACAAATCCATTTGCATAATCATATTTCAACTTTACACGTGAACAAAGAGAGAAGAACCTAGATTCTTTAGATATGCCAATTTTCGTAAATTTCTGAATGCTTACTCAAAAACGTTCTAAGTTTTTTACCACCTCCTCGGGCAAACAAAATTTTAGTGTCGAGTTGAAAAGCAAAAAAAAAAAAAGCCTGATTTATCTAAGTTATGTTCCCAGATATGTGCTCTCCCGGTTTTTAAAATCAACATTACTCGGAAATTCTATACATGCTCAGTATTAAATGTGCCCCCAGCATCTCAACTTTACTTCCCCTGTAATCTCTCTGAAGATGTGGGACACCCATGTGCCCCTCCACATCCCACCTCCAGTCACCTCTGCACTGTGCCCACACGATCGTTTCCTATGAGGCTGGAGGTAGCAGTGTCACAGCGTGGAGGGGGACAGGCTGATCATCCCATGTCTGGGAGGAGGCCTGGAATAGGCACAAAAATGTGAAAGGCCAGAGGCAAGAAGGCTGGTGGGCTGCAGAGTCCGAATACGGAAGATAGGTTCAATCTGCTGTAAGAAGTAGAGAAGGGCCCAGATCCCACAGCCTCAGCAGCCACAACAAAGAGGAGTGTGGCTGTTCACTCTGAAAGCCATGGGAGTGTTTTAAGGGACATCTGAGACGGGTTTGGAAGGGACAAGAGGATGCTATCCAAGAGGGAGATGGCTGGGCTTAGACTAGAGATAAAGAAAACAAAAAACCTGTTGACGTCAAGTCGATTCCAACTCCATGTGTTATAGAGTACAACTGCTCCATAAGGTTTTCTTGGCTATAATCTTTTCAGAAGCAGATCACCAGGCCTTTCCTCTGCAGTGTTGCTGGGTGCGTTTGAACTACCAACCTTTAGATCAGTGGTCCAGCATAAACAGCTCGCACAAAAAGGGTGAATTGAGAAGATATATTTTGGCAGGAGAGCCACTAGGACTTACAGATGGATGAGACCTACTAAGGTGGGAGGAGAACAAGAACCATGATGACTTCTGGTACTTTAACAGCACAAGAGGAGATGGTGCCTTGGGAGGCAGCACCACTGACTACTACCAAAAAGGCCTGCGAGTCCACCTGTATCCTGTGATGGTGGGACAGACCCCAGTCCTCCGAGAACACGGCTAGTGGACTTGCTGTGGTAAGGCACTGCACGCTGCTGCTTCGAACCTTATGGAAATGCCTAAGAGGGCACTAATCCTCTCCTCTCCAAGGGCTGCAGGACACAGAGGCCCACAATCCACTCAATCTGATTGCTCTTGATAGCTCTCAAGTGCTCTTCAGGCTAAAGCACCTGATTTTTATTTTCATGTTTAATTGAAAAGACAATGGAGCATGGCGGGGGGGAAGAAAAAGTTCCCACCACCCCAACACAAGTGCATCCGATTTTACCGAGTTCGGGGTTCTGCGTCTCCATACATTCCCTTCCTAGATGTCCATGGCTGAGAACCCTCATTTCCTCCTCATGGTGGGGTGTCCCACCCTCCAGGTCTCCGTCCTTTAACTCGGTGGATAGGCCATGTTTCCCAGGTGGCTGCCGGGCCGTGTAATTAATAACATCAATGATTATGATTATACTGCTACATCCACTGTAACTGTGAGTAAAAGTCATCAAACATCCGAATAAATTTCTAAGAGTAAAACTACCAGGTCAAAGGGCGTGAACATGTCTATGCCCCTTGCTACATATATGGTTTCCAAGAGGGTGAGCGACTGGGTGGTATGGGTTTAGGGGTCGTGAGAGGAGTGGGCTAGTAGATAAAATAAACAAGCCACTTTCGGTCAGCCCTGATTTCCTGCCTGTACCATTCTTCCCACAGGTCTGAGTACCAGGCGTGTTTTCTCTTTATCAAGTGTATCAGTGTTTCTCTGCTCAGTGATGCTGTGGAGCTCTCACGCGTTTTCATTCTGAGTCTGTTTTCCATACGGGAAGGACTGCTGTTGCTGTTGGGTGCCAAAACTCAGTGACCCCACATGTTACAGAGCAGAACTGCCCCATAGGGTTTTCTAGGCTGTAAACTTTAAGGAAGCAGATTGCCAGGTCTTTCTCCTGTGGAGCCACTAGGTGAATATGAACCATCAACCTTTTGGTTAGAAGCCAAGCACTTAACCAGTTGCGGCACCAGGGCTCCACGTGGGAAGGATACCACTTTCGTGAAATCTCACACACGAAGGTGGTTTCTGATTACACCGTCTGCCAGCCGTAGCACAGAGCAGTTTGAAAAAAGGCTGTATACCTGACTAGGGGTCTCAACCCGAGCCCGCCTGCCAAGGAGGGCACTTTTTCCTCTGGAATTCTATTATACCATCTATTTCTTCCTGTTTTTCCCCCAGGGAGCTTTTAGACATGTGTGAGACTATGCAATGCTATCTTGTAACTGCTCATTGCTAACTCTACAGGAAAGGCTATCTTTGAGAAAGCACAGAATGTGTGGAAACCCAAGTTAAAAATCCGCGAACTCGTCCAGAGGAATAACAGCCCCCCTCCCCACACACCAAAGGGGAGAGCTTGCACTTTCGTGCCTACTGTGTGAAGCAGTTTTATTTCAGGGACTATTTAGCCTTCAGTAGGGTGGGATGGGAAACCATGACTACCAGCCGAAAAGGTTAGTGGTTTGAACTTACCTTGAGGCACCTCGGAAGACAGGCCTGGTGATCTGCTTCTGAAAGGCCACAGCCTTGAAAACCCTACAGAGCAGCTCCTACTCTGCACACACGGGGTCGGCCAGGAGTTAGAATAGACTTTGGCAACTGGTTTGGTTTTGGTTTAAGCCCCCTCCCCTGGGTGACGCAAATGGTTAACACACTTGCTGCTAACTGAAAGCTGGAGGTTCAAGTCCATCCAAAGGTGCCTCGGGAGAAAAGCCTTGCAATCTGCTTCTGAAACATCAACGCTGGAAATCCTGTGGAGCACAGTTCTGCTCTGACACACAGAGGGCCACCGTGAATCAGAACCAACAAACCACCACAGAAGGGTGGGGTGTCTCGCTTTACAGACAACGGCACGACGTACGGTCTATGTAATCTGTCCGAGAACACACAGCTAAAATACTGAGCTGGGATCTCAAGCCAGGTCTGACTCTCGACGCCTCACACGTTAAATAATACTCTCCCTTCCGTCTTTTTTATTTTGAGGAGGAAGGGCTCAGAGGTCAGAGGATTTCTAGTTGGTGGCTAAACCCCATTCGTCAGACTGCACTTAAGGAATGGGCGGAAAGCCCTCTTCTCTGGAAGACAAAAAAAATCTCAAACCAGTTGCTATCAAATTGATCCAACTTATTGTGACCCCACGTATGTCAGAGTCGAACTGTGCTCTGTGGGGTTTTCAAGGCTGTAACCTTTCAGAAGCAGATTGCCCGGCCTTTTTTTCCAAGGTGCCCCCAGGTGGATTTGAACTGTGAACCTTTTGGTTGGCTGCTGAGTGCTTAACTGTATGTGCCACCCAGAGTCCACCTCTGGCCTCATGAATTGGCCCAACATGGCTCAGAGGCTCTGGAGACATTAGGGAGACCAGAGCCTCGGGTAGGGGCAGGGCAAGAGCCCTGTCCTGCATCTACAGCCAGCTGGGCACAGCCTCTCTCCCCACCTCTTCGTGGGACCCAAGGCCCTAGAACCATGCTATCCAAGTCACCTGAACACTAGTGCCAGGTGCCATTTCCACTTAGGTTTAGTAAAATGACACAGAATTAGTTTTTCAGTTGTCCTCATCACCTGTTAAGTGTCTACTTCTCCCATGTGGCTGCCACACGGGATAAGAGAGAGAGCAACACGTCCTCACAGCTTTGTGGGACAGCAGTGCTCAAAGGCCAGTTAGAGAGCAGCAGTCCCACACCCTCTTCCTGTCACTGGGGCCCTGTGGTGAACAGCACAGCCGTGAGGCCAGATGGACGCAGGCTCCTGGCCATCTGCTGGCAGTGCAGAGGCCAGCTACCCCACCCAGCCTCAGTGTCCTCATCTAGAAAGTGGGATCACACCCAGCACGTGCCAGCACACAGTGAACACTGATGCTGTTGTCCTCGGGACTGTTTCTGTAGGGGCCCAAAGAGAACTCCCTCCGGAGAGACGGACATTATGAAGACTGACACCAAAGGATACTGAGCACTTGGCTTATCCAGGGGGAGCTGGTCACCAGCATCCCTGGGCTCAGCAACAGAACACTCCCTGCAGGTTTTGTCACTGATGGGCTGGAGTCCTACCTAGTCCCTTCTCACTCATGGCCTCAGGCAAAGACAACCCCCTACCTCAGTTTCCTCATCTGCGACATGGAGATAATACCATCTCCCTCACGACCATTCCACTGACTAACCACCACAACAGATCTTATGTCCCTCAGGGCACCACTACGAGGTGATGTGACTGCCAATCTGGTTACCAGTAAAGTCTAAGGCCCAGGTACACTACCCAATACCCCGCCGGCCACTCAGGCAGAAGTACCAGTGCAGGCCCTGCAGCTGGACACACTCACAGCATAGCCAGGTACGAAACCTTGGCCCGGGCCAGGCCTGGTTCCCAGGGAGGCAGCGCAGCCTGGGGAACTCACCAGCTGTTCACTCCCTCTACCCACCCCATCCCACTCCCCCTTGCCTCCCTCTCTGTGGTTTTGCAAGAGCCAGACCCAGGGTCTGGTCCCTGGCACTCCCAGACCTCCAGGACTGAGCAGGACACTGGGAAGGCATGTGACGTGTGCAGCCCCTGATACTCCATGTCACAGGAAGGATACTGAGCAAGGGCCAAGCAGCCACCACAGGGGCCATGTCCTCCAGGAGCCCAGTCAAGTCTGGCCACTGCAATGCCCACTCTCCTCGAGCTAAGCACTGCCATTGCCTGGCCCAGCCCTGCAGTGTAGGCACCGCTGAAAGCAGAGACAGACCCCACTACTACCACCAGGGAGAAAAGACCAACGGGGGTGTAGAGGTACTGCTGGTGGCACTCCTGGGTCAGCTGGCAGCAGCCTTGGGAGGTGCCCAGGCTCTGAGCCCCAAGCAGGTCAGGGGCTGCGAGAGGAGCCACCAAGCGAGGCGGGCACAGGAGGGGAGTGGGAACATGCAGAACAGAGGGCTGCGAGCATGTGCCCAGACCTTCTGGTTGCAAGTGACAGAAAATCCAGCTCAGATGGGCTCAACCAAGAAAGCAAGCCATGCTCACCACACTGACCAGTGCAGGGTAGGCTCACCATGCCAGCGGCACCAGGCCCCACTCCCACCCTTGGGTTGGCATCTCCATACAAGTTTCCACCCTGTCCCATCCAAGTCTCCCCAGTGCCCCTAGCAGAGTCCTAGAACACACGGACTGAACGTTCTCACAGGCACATCCTGTAACCAATCATTGGCCAAAAAGATGCCACCCCAGGACTCACTAGATGGGGTCACACTGTCCAATGGGCAGGAAGGAGGGAGGGAGGGAGGGAGAGAGGGGCAGCTGTCCAAGGGAAACATGGAAGCAGAGGCCAGCACCAGGATGATAGCTCAAGGGGACAATTGTCCGTCACCAAGCACATCCAGGATACGTTCTCACAGGCACATCCTGAACCAATCACTGGCCAGAAAGATGCCATCCCAGGACTCACTAGATGGGGTCACACTGTCCAATGGGCAGGAAGGAGGGAGGCAGGAAGAAAGGGGCAGCTGTCCAAGGGAAACATGGAAGCAGAGGCCAGCACCAGGATGATAGCTTGAGGATACAGTTGTCCATCACCAAGCACATCCAGGACATCTGGCACGGGCCATGTCCCTGTTTCACAGTTTCTGCAGCAGCAAGGTATTCACACAGGTGAGGCCCTAACCTGTCCGGGGCTGCAGGTGAACTCACCTCTGCCCAGCTCCATGGCCTGAATTTCCACCAGATGAAGTACTGTCTTCTCTACCACAGGCCACCCAGAATGCTTAGACTGGCCATCGGCAGCATGGCCCCACAGAAGGGGACACCTCCAGGCCAGCACAGGGAAGCATGCACAGGGAGGCAGAAGCAGCGGTGGGCCAGGACCTCAGGGTGGCTGGGGTGCTGCAGACAGACACACACAGCACACTGAGAGCAGCAGGTGCTGACTGGGCAGCAGGAGCCAAGTCAGAGCCCATGGGCTCTGCGAGCACCTGGGAAAAGGCTGTGAGAGGCCAGGGAAGGCACTACAGATGGGGCTGAGCAGGGCCAAGCCTGCAGGGCTCCTGCATTCATTTACTCTCACCCACACACGCATGCACTCACTCACTCACCAGATAAGTGCACTCAGCACTGCCCCTGTGGCAGGGCTGGAGAGCAGTGCAGCAGCCAGGAGATGTCCTGGGATGACAAACACAAGGCCCCACATGGCCAAGGCCGCTCATTTCCACAGCAGTGATGTACTTCCTACTCCAAACCTGGACATGTCCCTGCCATCCTGATGCAGAACCCAACCACTCACTCTCCACACAGAAGCACTGTCCCAGGGGTTACAGACAAGCAGCTGCCCCTCGGTCACTGGGATCCACGTGGGGCTGACAGTGTGTTCAGATGGGTGAGGGTGGACTGGTAACACTGCAGATAAAAACTGCCAAACATCAAAGCGAATCTAAGCTGCCACAACCCTTACCTGCCAGCCCAGTGTCCCCACTGTACTCATCCCGGCACCTGGGGCCACAGTGATCTGTGGACACCTACTGTTTCTGTCCACAGACAGACTCGCTTCTTCTTGGAAACGCCTCCCCCTACTTCCTGCGGGCACTGCCACCCTCTCATGCCCCTCCCGCCACCCTGGCCAGGCCAGGGCACCTCTTCAGGAGTCTGCAGACTGGATGCAGGAAAGAGTGTCCCTCCATCTTCAATACTTCACCTTCAACAGGTCAAGCTCAGGAACACCGGTGCGTCCCACAGGGTGGAGGAAACCTGTCCACAACCAGACAGACAGACATGCAGGCACACACGGCACCAGGGACACTGACAGAAAAACAGGCCAGTTTTCATCTGTTCTCCCACCCCTAAGCAGCCATTTAAACTGAATGCGTGGAGGAGAAGGCTACCAACAAGGTGGGAAGCCGCCACCACACAGGGCGACACGCCTGCTGTTCAGAGGTAACGCCCTACAGTCGGTAGCACATCTGTATGGACCAACCTACAAGGCCTGAAAGGCTCCTTAGTGGAAGTGAAAGTGAAATGTCCACTGGCAGGCCTCTCCTGATAAAAAGCTAAAAACCAAACCTGTTGCCATGGAGTCGATTCTGACTCATGGTGACCCCACGCTTTACAGAGTAGAACTGCCTTGGCTGTGATCTTCATGGAAGCAGATGACCAGGGCTTTCTTCTGTGGTACTGCTAGGTGAGCAAAAACCGTCAGCCTTTAGGTTAGCAGTAATGTGCAAACCTTTTGTGTCACCCAGATACCTCCTCTCCTGATAAGACGCACACAAACTTTACTAGCGGCCAGACCAGTAGCTGCAGCAAAACTGAGAATAGAAGCCACACCTGGGGTGCAGGCTGGCCTCAAGGTTCCATCCAGGGCCCTCAGGAGGCCTGAAAATCCCTGACACCACCCCTCAGCTAACCTAATGGGAAACCAGCCTCCAGTCACCCAGGTTCAGCAGTGGGCAGGAAACAGGCTGGGTAATTGGATCCGGCCGGCCCTCCCGGGCCCAAGTCAGGCCTGCTGTCTACGCCCCTGAGCTGAGAAAAGTGGGCCAGTGCTGGCTCTTGCCTGGGCACAGGGGCAGCCCCTGGACCATAGGGCCTTGCCCTGCCCGGGCCCTCCTGGGGCAGTCGCAGTCAGTGAGCTCTTCCAGTAGAGGAAGTGCTCACAATTCCGTGCACGCCACCTAGCCCATCCCCCATTCCTCTGCGCCTTTTTTGCGGCCCGATTTTGTCTTCTGGAACCCACTCTTGCCAGCATGACGTCTATTTGATGACCATCTCCACATCAGACGGGCCACTAAGTCAGCAGGCAGTGAGGGGACTTAGCCGGCTCTCCCCCAGCCACCACCCCCTCCCCTATTAACAGGACCCTAATGGTCCTGGGGAAACTCTCGTGGTATAATGGTTTAGTGCTACGGCTGCTAACCAAAAGGTAGGCAGTTTGAATCCTCCAGGAGGCTCCTTGGAAACTCTATGGGGCAGTTCTATTCTGTCCTATAGGGTCGCTATGAGTCAGAATCAACTCAACAGCAACGGGTTTGGGTTTTTTCTTTTTTTTTTTTTAATGGTCCTGGGAGATTGTCTGCTCTGAGCCTGGTTGTCTAGGGAAATGGTCATCGCCACCAGATTTACAGGGGGCCATTGGCATACTCCGGTGCCGAGGTCATGGCTGGCACACAGTCTCATCGAGCCCCAGGAAGTAACAGAGAGTACTGCAGGGGCTTCTGGTAAAGTCACCTTCTCCTTTTCCTAGATGACATTCACTGGAGGGACCTGATGCTGCAGGCTGGGGCACAACCTACATGTGAGGCTAACAGGACAGAGGAGAAATGGAGACTGGAAAGCCAGCCGTTCCCGAGAACAGACCACCCGTGGGCCCACTGGCATAGCCGCTGCTCTGCCCCCTGCCGCTCAGGCTCATCACCAGCACAGGGTAACCTTCCCTGAGCAGCACTGGATGCAGAAGTGGTGACAAAATTGAATAAAGGCAGGAGAGCAGGCACTCTGCAGGCAAACCACCTAACAGGATACCTGAAGGAAACGCTGTGAAACGATCTGTGAGCGGGGTCAGCTGGGCCAGTCCATGTGTCTACACGCCAGCTGTGGGCACTACATGCTGACTTCAGTACTACACACCTACCTACATGTCAGTGGTACTGCTTATACCTCAGTACTACCTGCCTACACAGCAGTGCCACCCACCAGCGCCTGCCCATGCACCAGGGCGGGGAGCTGACAGGTAAACGAGTGGTATCAAGGGGAGCCAGACTAACAGCAGGAGGGCAGTCAGCTACCTCAGGAGCCACCAGGTGACCCCCCACACGCCAACCCACACTTCAGTAGATAGCACTTGGATGACAAGATTTAATTTCATCTAAGCATGGTTGCATTAGGAGTAGCTTTTGTCCTTGAATTGTCTCAAAAAACAGTTATTCCAAGTACCCATTGCCACTGAGTTGATTGCAACTCACAGCAACTCTATGCGACAGAGAGCTGCTCCACAGGGCTTTCTTGGCTGTAATTTTTATGGAAGCAGACTGCCAGGTCTTTCTCTCGCAGGGTGTCACTGGGTAGGTTCAAGCTGCCAGCCCTTAGGTTAGTACTTGAGCGCAAACCGTTTGGGCCATCCAGGGACCAACTCCAAGTACAACTGTCATTATGTGGAAATTCTGGAAAGTTTTTGATAATAAAAATAGACCCTCACATTCAAAAAGGTTATGAGCCACCAGTCTAGAAGCATTTAAGGAGAAAACATGGTAAGAAATGGGAAAGAAATGAAAATTCAAAAAACAGCATTTAAAAATCATGTCACATTTGTAAGATTAAAACTTAGAAGACGCATTCATGTTTAACCTTCCTCTTGGGCCCACTTGTGTGGGAGATGGGAAGCCATCCTCGTTAAACCCACAGGCTGCTTCAGAGCTCATCAGCCTGGATTTAGATCCAGAGCTACCATGCCCTGCCCTGTGACCCCGGAAAAACACCCCCAAACGAGGAAGCAGCCCCTACTCCCAGGAGGGGTTCAGAGAACTATGCAGGGACACCGAGCACGTCCCATGGCACTAGCTCCCAGTCCCTGCTCCTCCCGGCCTCCTCTGCCCATAGCTGGGGACCAGGCTCCCCGTGAGAACTGAGCGCAACCGAATTCAGGGGCCTTCTGACGTTACTCTAGTGGGTAAACCCAAGAAACGCTGCTGTAGTCCTAGGGGCTTCAAAGGCCTGGCAGTCCCCAAGATGTGGGTCCCTGAGGGCCATCTGGCGCAATACTCCCTTTTCAGTATGCTCCACAGAGAATCACAGAAACGCAAGGCACGCGAAGGTTGCAGGTCTGAGAGCCAGGCTGCTCTGCGCATCCCTGCACCTGGGAGTCTGCCTTGAGCCGGCTCCGACTACAATCAGTAGCCTCCCTCAGAGCAGCCAGGGCCCACCTCCCAGCAGCTCCCCACCTCCTCACCCAGGTTTGTCCCCCCGAAAGCCACACAGCACAAACCTGACCCAGCACAAACCTGACCCAGGCTAGACGGCTGGCTCACACACATGCTCACCCCTGGGCTCACAGATAGAGTCTGACGCCTGCCCCATCAACCTCCGTCCCCTGGCCAAGAGCACAACTGTTCAAGGACCCACCAGCCATTCCTTCTTTTGAGCTCTTCCTCCCCCTCCCACTAGACCCTGGGTAATGGAAAGGTGAAAGTGCTTGGGTAACCAAAAGGTTGGAGGCTCGAATCCACTCAGAGCACCTCTCCCAGCAAGCCTGGTGATCTACTTTTGAAAGGTCAGCCATTGAAAACCCTGTGGAGCACAGTTCTACTCTGACACACGTGGGGTTGTCATGAATCAGAATCAACTCATCAGCAACTGGTTCCCTCACCAGGCACAAATCAAGAATTGACTTCTTGTACCAGACTCTGAACACTCAACTGATAAAACAGTCTGGAAAGTCATTTCCTGCTCTTAAGAATTCTAAACCATCTTGAAATAAAACAAATGAAGAACTGCTCTGTTTGGACATAACACCTATAGCCCCGTGAGCTGCACCGACCCCCAGCCCCACGCCCAGGTGTTCACACAGCATCCTGCTCGAACCACCTCCACCCGAATATTCAGACCCAGTCCCGGGACTAGCTCTTCCCCTGCCCTCCTCCCTGGAGGTTCCAAGACCCTCGAGGGCAGGTGCTGGGCAGATTCGGGTCTGCCTCCTCTGCCCCCAGCCGCAGAAGCACTTGCTAGAAAGGTTTACTCAACTGCAGAACTGCCTTTCCCAGTTTACCCTCTTTCTCCACACAATGGTACAGCTAGTGACTGAGATGGAGCTACTCTGCCTCCGGAGAGCTGGAACCACCCAAGAGCACTTTCGAAGATGGCAGGCAGGCCACTGGCAGCTTCCCGACTCAGGAGAATGTCCCCAGGTCAGGAAGCCCCAGTCCACATGCATGTACCCGAGATCACAGAATGCCCAAGTCAGGGAGCCCCGTGTTCACACACGAATACCCAAGATCACAGGATGCTCCAGGGCAGGGAGCCCTGTGTCCACACATGTGTACCTGAGATCACAGGATGCCCCAGGACAGGCACTCTCGTGTCCACATACATGTGCCCAAGGCCAGAGAGTAGCCATTTCAGAAGGCTGCTCTGGGCATGGCATGAGCAAGGCCAGGCTGAACCCACAGTATCCACGCAGTCACTGCTGGACCACCACTCAAACCCGTGACTCTCAGCGTCAGGACCCCAGAGGGAGCAGCCAACTTGGACAGCTCTATCAGGAATGAAGGAGAAAGCACCATTTCTACAATACAGAGCAAGTACCAGCTTCCTTCCAGAAGGCATCCCCGGAGGGGGGCGCCCACCCAGTGGGTGCAGGCACCCAAGATGGGCTGGACCGGTTCTAAAGAAGTGCTCTGTCTGTGAAGATGCCCCGTGGACACCAGAATCTTGACAACAGCGTGCAGCCTCTCCACCTGGCCCAAAGCTCAGTGTCCTACCAGACACCCTGTGTCTCCAACCCAGGGGCCAGGTGACCATGTATACCCTTCACACCTTTATCCAGGACAAAAGCCTCTCCCACAGGCAGCCAGATAGCCCACCATGACTCTGTGACCACCAGCCAGGATGGCACACTCTGCCTCAAAGACATGTCAGAGAGCCACCTCGAGGCCTCTGGGCAGACAGAGCACAATGTCCACCTTTTTCCATGGGAGAGAGTGAGGCACAAACAAGGAATGACACCTGCTGACAACTGACACTCTTCCCTGCTCTTTTCCCAGAGTCAAAAAACGACACACTGCTCTCCTCATATGTTCTGCTTACAGTTACAAAAAGCAAGACAGGAAAGCCACCAAAAGTGGGCAACTGGACCGCTGTTGAGGCTGCGTGTTTAGATTTCAGATCTATTCTACTCAAGAATCGAAGTTCTGCAGTTTATAGGACCCCTCTTTTCTGCAGGATCAGAGGCATTTTAAGTTCGTTTCCAAAGTGCTTTAGTTTTGGAGCAGACAACATAGTTAGAAGACAAGAGTCATGAAAATTGCCATCAGCGGCAGTTCCCACCCCGGCAGGCCCAGGAGTCTGTGCGGGACATCCATCTGAGGTAGTTTCAGGACAGGCTTCTAACATCTCCAACCTGTCAGTTGTGTCACTGGTAAATCTAACCCAAGCTATAATTCATGTAAGTATGTGTGGGACACAAGAGGCTCCCACAGCTTTTCTTACCAGCAAGAGAGCTGCCCCTAGTGCCTCTTCTGAAGCCGCCTCTCTCTTTTGAGAGCAGTGAGCAGTGAATTGTTGCTGTTGTCAGTTGTTGCTGAGTTGATTCTGACCCACGGTGACCCCATGCGTGCAGAGTAGACTGCTTCACAGAGTTTTCAAAGCTGTAACCTTTTGGAAGCAGATCGCCAGACCTTTTGTCCAAGGCAGCTCCAGGTGGATTTGAACTGCCAACCTTTCGGCTTGTGGTCAAGTGTTTAACCATTTGTACCACCCAGAGACTCCTGTGGTGGAGTTTGGTCAGAAGCACCGTCACTTAATAACAGCCCTAACTTTGGTAAGTCACTTAACATTAACTCAGTAAGAAACAAAAGCATCCTATCTGCTACCTGGCCACAGGAGACACCAAATCAATGGTCCCCACCACCTGGGCTCAATTCCTGCCAATGCACTTCATGCGCAGCCACCGCTCATCTGTCAGTGGAGGCTTGCAGGTTGCTATGAGTCTGCAGAGGTTTCGGAGAAGGTTCTAGACTAAGATGAACTAGGAAGGAAGGCCTAGTGATCTACTTTCGGCAATCAGCCAGTGCAAGTCCTCTGGAGCACAAAGGTCTGATCTGCGGCCGATCATGGGGATGGCGCAGGACTGAGTAGCATTTCGATCCACTTCCTGTGGGGTCACTAGGAGTTGGTGGTCAACTCAACAGCAGCTAACAATATTATCACAACGCTTTTTGCACCTGCAAAAAGGGGAGACTATAGGGTTTAGATACTCCCCCTAGCTCCCTCTGCAGGGCTCCTGGATGGAACAAAGAGACTCTGTTGAAGTGCTATACAGATAGAGGTAACCTGCCTATCCTGCGTAGAACTGCTTTCTTTAGAAGGTTCACACAAGGCACCTCACATAGATATTTAAAAAATAAAACAAAAAACCTGCCTTCTATCACAACCTACTTCAGCCCCTGCTGCCCCTTCCAAAGCTGGAGCCTTGGATCCAGAAGGATCCTCCACTCCAACCCCACTTTCAGATGAGGGGTCTGTAGCCGAAGCTAGGCCAACATCCTGACCCTCCGTTTCCGAGGTGGGAGAAGGTTCTTCTTGTGTATGTCTCTCTGCAGAGGCCCTGTGGTCACTGCAATCACCATAACGTGAACTCCTAATGGCCCTGAGAAGCAAGGACCAGGAATGTACCCAGAACCACCCCTCAGGGGCCTGTCCTCTTCTGTCAGGGAGGCCACCAACTTTTCTATTTTCTAGGTGGACACTACAGAACTTCAATTGCTTTATCTAAATGTCTGCACACTTGGGGGAGTAAGGGGTGGGAATCAGCAACTGAGGAGGTTCCTGCTTGAGAAGTATGTATGTGGATGTCCAGGGCTAGTTCAACACTCTCTCCTTCTACAACACCCTCTCCAGTCTCCTCCTGCTTGGAACACACAGAGCCTTCACCTGGCATTTAGCAAGCCCTGCCTAGTGCTGTGATTTCACTTTTTCAGGGATACACTGCACAGTTCCCTGTCTCAGTCAGACGTCTCTCAAATTTGAGACACTGTTTGACATTCGTCTTCCTCCTGGTTTCAAAACTGGGTCTCAAGGCATCAGTGATTCCCCCACTCTCCAAGTTCAGTGTTAGACAACTCCACAATGGAGCTCTGGGCAACCAGCAGTCCCAAGGGTTCAGGTAAAAAGGGGCTCAGGCGGAGCTCCAGAGTCACAGGTCCGAGTAGGAGCCTGGAGTACAGCCTGTTTAACAAGCACTTAGCTGTGCGCTGGATGCTTCTGCTTGAGCAAGAGGAGGCGAGACGCGGCTTCCACAAGCAGCCTGCATTCTGGTCAGGAGGCAGAGCCTGTACACTGGGGAAACAACGCATGCTGAGACAAACTGGAACAGTCGCCTGCTGGGGAGCCAGTGCTCCAGTGGACAAATGATGACTTCTGCAGGAGAGGAAGGCACAGCCCTGGACTCTGCTCATCATGAAACGAGATTCAGCTGGAACAAGTATGTACACTGCACCTTGGAGAGACTTCCACCCTCTGGGCTAATGCACACCACGAAGAGAGAAGGCTTCATCTGCTCTGAAAAACTGTTAGCTGCTTTTTACAACTGATTGCAGAGGATTTGCTTTATCACTGAGTTGGCACAAATTATTAACTCAGAGCCTGCTGCTGTAGAAATTTAAACACTCCAGAGGTTAGAACTCAGAACAAAGAAACAACCTTCCCCTTGCAGGGCCTTCAAGGGAATGGTGGTCAGCAAATGTTACTTTGCCTTGTAGCTCTAACTTTGCAGATACTTGTGGATATTAGGTCAGCGGCCTGACTGCTGTTTCCAGCAAAAGCTAGGTTTCTTAACCATAATTGCATGCCCATGAAGGTAAGCATTACACGACACAATTCTCTACCGCTTCTTGCTTCTCTCAGAAGAGGTTTAATTTTAGTGTTGTTTCTTCAACACTGTCCCTTTTTCTGTTTTGTTTTTATTTCATGGGCATCTTAAATATGTGTCAACCAACTCTCCAGAACTGAGATTCATGATTGGGCAAGGTGCAGGAGAGCAGCTGTGTGCCAGCAAGGCCTATACTGGTGCCACCTTGCTCTTACCTGAGCCAGGTCAACTTGAACGAAACTGCAGACTCACGCACGTGCCAGGGCTCACACCACCTCCTCAGGTCACTTATTCTGCCACCGCTCTGAGGTTCCTATTCAGTGGTCGCTGAAAGCCATGCTCCTGTCAAGTGGCTTTTAAAAACGCTCACAGATGACCACTGATAACGGCAGTTTTTAAAAGAGGCGCTTTTATCATACCTCATATTCCCAATTCCATCCCCCACACTTCAGCAGGACTGTAAACACACCCATCACTAACAGTTTCCATTGAGTCAGTTCCGATTCATGGCGCCCTCATGTGTATCAGAGTAGAACTCTGCTCCGTAGGATTCTCAATAGCTGATTTTGGGGAAGCAGATTGCCAGGCCTTTCTTCTGAGGCACCTCTGGGTAGACTGGAACCTCCAGCCTTTTGATTAACAGCCAAGCACCTCCATACCTATCACCAGAGCCTCCCTAAAATGAGCCACAAGAAATATGAATGCCAAACCGTGCAATGTAACCACAGGCCAGTACGAATGAATACGACTTGTTTGCACATGCTTAGCCATACAAAACTAAAGTCTGTTCCCTCCCGACCCTTAGTTAGCCCTCCTTCCTTTTTCCCCTCCTCTACTCCTGAGAACTCTTTAGGTGACAGCCCGACAGATCCTGGAACCCTCTGTGATCACTGCTCCACCTCATCTACAGCATTGTGACCACTTGTCAGAGTGCCTCCTGATCCCAAAGCTCTCCTCAGCAGCATTAAGGATCAGTGCTAACACCTTAGAGGTCTCTTGGAGTCTGGGAAAGCAAGCATGTGGAATTCAAGAAATCAGACTGCGGCTCAACAAAAGATGCAAAAGTCACCAAGACTACATTTCTCATGTTACTTGTTTTATCCTCTAATATCTCAGTCTTATGAACTGCAGCAGCACCAGTTCACCGCAAAGAGGGCATTCTGGAAGGTTTGATGTAGTGTATGCCTACTCCACCCCCAAAATCACAACAAAAACATCTACCACGTTTGTTGAAGATAATTACTACTAGTCAATCTTAGTGGAACCTAACGCCCAAGGGCAACAGAATTACTATGACACATAAATCAGAGCCTTAGAAACGTCGTAACCCCTCAATTTCTACCACAGTTGTATTAAAAAAAAAAAAAAAAACCAAACCCACTGCCGTCGAGTCGATTCCAACTGATAGCGACCCTACAGGACAGAGTAGAACTGCCCCATAGTTTCCAAGGAGCGCCTGGCGGATTCGAACTGCCGACCTCTTGGTTAGCAGCCATAGCACTTAACCACACCACCAGGGTAACTCAACATGAATTATTCCAAAATCACCAGCACCAAGGCATACTGCTAAGCAGCAAAGCTCGTGTAAAGGAAAAACTAAAGCTATTACAACAAGAAAAATCTGAGTTATCTGGCCAAGTCCAGGGCGACTTTTTTTTCCATCCCCAGTACATTAAAAACTGACCTCAATGGCCACTTCCTGGCCACACAATAAATGCAGGAGTTCACTCCATACCTGGCTACCACTGCATCTTGCCACATCGCCCAACCTGCTGTTGTCACAGAGAAAAATGAGCCCTACTGCCAATAAACTATTGTGGGAAAATATGAGACGAACACCATGGATCTTCACCTACATACACACATAGGAGAGGAGGGTTCCCTCTACAAACAATAGCCTCCGAGGAGGTGCACCTGAGAAAACAGCACCCTGGAGTTAACCCTGATCATCTCCGAACATAAATCACCCTTCAGGGTTTGACCCCCGGGAGGGGCAATGCGGAGTGGCCCAAAGCAGGGTTGTTGGGGGACTGGGAGAGAAAACCACCACCTCTAATTCACTACCACAAAGTAGGGTTTGGTCATATCTACAACGGTCACCTATGCCCAGACAAGAAACAAGAAGGATCCCACCCCATCCCCCCAAATCATCTTCCCTCCGCAGCGACCCCGAGAGAGATCCCGCAAAGGCAGGTCCAGTGGCAGAACGGAGGGGGGCTCTCCATGCGCCCTGGGCACTCGGCTGGGGGCAAAGCAGACCAAGGACTTCCCTCTGTAGCCAGTCAGGTGTTCACAGCCAGGAGGCGAGGGAAAAAGACTTCCCTGGTCATCCAGAAGGCCAACACACAGGAGGCACCGGCTCCCCGAGTCACGGCCCAGACACCAGTTGCTCCACAGCCCTTCTCCCTCCCCTCCCCCCTGCCGACAGGGCTTCCCGGGGGGTCTCGAGGCCTGGGGGCAGGGCAAGGCTGCCGAGCTCCGTCCGGAGCAGTGAAGGTCCAGGAGCTTGAGCACCAGGGAAGGAGAAGCTTTGGCTTGGGCCTCTGTCGGCTCCCTCCGCCCAGGCCGCACGGAAGCCTCGGCCTCACGTACCGGGAGACGCCGGGCTGCCCCACCTGGCCCCGGTACGGGCCCAGGAGGCAAGAGAGCGAGATGGCAGCGACCCTCAGGGGAAGAGGGGCGCCGGGCACGTCTACCTGGGCCCGGCGGGCGCGGGAGACTGGGGAGGGGGAGGGTCCCGGGCGCACGCGGCCTCCGTCCCGGCCCGCGCGGCTGGCACTTACGTTGCTCTGGGCGTCGATGGCCTGCAGCAGCCGGTCCCTGATCTGCTGCGGAGACGCCGGAGCCGCTGTCATTGCCTGGGCGAGGCGGGGGGGAGCGGCCGGGCCGGCGGGCGGGCGGGCTGAGGCGGGGGACGGGGGTCACTCACTCGCCGGCCTCCGGGAGCGGAGCCGCATGTTCCCGCGGCGCCGGGGCGGGAGTGGGCGCGCGGGGTGGCGGGAGAGGGGAGCCGGGGCCGGCGCTCGGGCCGGGCCGCCGCCGCCACCAGGGAGGAGGAGCCGCCGGAGTCGCCGGAGCCGCCGCCTCGAGAAGCAAACTCCAGTGAGCTGCCCCCGCGCGGAGCACACTGGGTAACCCGCGCCGCACGCAGCGTCGGCGCCACGCTGAGGAGGTTGGGAGATGGGGGCGGGCACAGACGCCGGGCTGGGGCGGGACCGAGCGAGCGCTCCGCCCCGTGTCTCCGCGCATGCGCGCGCATGCGCGCGCATGCGCGCGCAAGAGCACTCGCCCTCTGCCCGCCCCGCCCCTTTGCCCGGCCGGGGGGGGCCGTTAGGAAGCGGTTGGGTGGGGCAACGGCCACCGCCCGAGGCCCCGCCCCCGTCGCGCGCCGGCAGCTTCCTACGGAAACGCGCCTTTTGCGCGTGCGCGCCCGCCGAGTTCTTGAACCCGGCGCGCTAGGCTGCTACCGCGGGGGTGCGGGTCAGATCGAGACTCTGGCCTCAGGACGGCAGAGGACGGCTGTCGCGAGCATCCGCGGAAACCCTCCAAGCCCTTCGAGCGGTTTTTCTGGGGGACGCAAGGCCACAGACGTCCCCGTTGCGATTTTGCGCGCAGCAGGGTTTTCACCTGAGCAGCTTTGCGTAGGGCCGTGTCCCCGCCTCTCCTAGTGCGGCGTGGGTGTGAGGCGAGGGTCGGTCTTAGGACGCTTTAACGGGAGAAGACAACGCGCCTCGGAGAAGCTGCCACCAGAGATCGGGAAGCTGAAACACCAGCCCCCTTGAGCTGACCTCGAAGTTGCAAACCTGGGTTTTCCCACCTGGCACAATTGACATTTGGGGCCACCCGTGCCTTGCAGGATGTTTAGCCACATCCCTGGTCTCTATCCACTGAATGCCAGTAGCCTCCTCACCGCCCCCTCCCCAGTTGTGACAAGCACAAATGTCCCCTGGGGAGCAGTTAACCATTGGTTAAAAGGCTCCTTCCACCCTGCTTTGCTTGGGGGTGCTAGAAAATTGAAACCTCATCCTCTGAATGACAGGAGGAAACTGAGGCCCAAGATCACCCCGAGAGCTCCGGTTCAAACCCAGAACTGCTGATGTCAAGTCGAAGGGTTCCCCCCTTTCATCCCTCCCAGCTGCCTTCTTTAATTACTGGCTGTCTCTCCTCTCTGTGGAAGCTCTGTAAGAAATGCTGTTATGAGAAGGGGTGGAAAGGAGGATTACCAACCCCAGCCTCAGGGAAATAACTTTGTTGTTACAGGAAGACCTAGGTTTAAAACACAAGGGCGGCAGCTGATGAGAACCACATGTGCACCTTGAATCTGTGCTACACCTGTTAGTCTTGCATTTGTCATGTTTCTGGGAAGCTTTTTTTATGTGCAAAAACTGCTGCTTCTGCACGTGGTTGTGGTTTCTTGCTTCTGCACATGTGAAAAGTTCTGCATCTCTCTTGTAGGAGAAACTAAACAAGGGCAAAATACTTCCCTTTACTCTCTTCTAAAATGAGGTGCTTTGCATATATGGTCTAAGTTGGAAAATGGTCCATTTGGAGATAGTCTTTATCTCACTTCAGATAAGCAAAATAAACAAGCCTTCCCTCCAAGCATATGCCGGTCCTGCCTCTATGAATTTCCAACTCAGATGTACAACGTCTCCTTGAAAAGTCAAGGATTACATAGAAATAATTTGTTTTGCACAGGAAAGGTTGTTTTATGAAAAGTACTCAACTTACCTGTTCGTTTTAAACTAAGAAGCAGCATTAATGTAACTGTGAGTTCCATGAGGGTACTGACTTGCCTCAGAATCCCCAGTAGATAGAAAAGTGCTTATTAGTGTCTGGGTCGTACAAACAGTTCACATGCTTGGCTACTAATGAAAAGCTGGCAGTTTGAGTCCACCCAGAGGCACCTTGGAAGAAAGGCCTGGCGTTCTACTCCAAAAAGTGCTTATTAGCTATTTGTGGAATAAGTGAATGAACATGTCCTCAAATACATGACAACTGTATACACACACCCACACATACACAAACTTTTCAGTTCCATAGATCTGGTACACACACGCACAAACCCAGATTCATTGCTCTCGAGTCAATTCTGACTCACGTTGACCCCATGTATGTCAGAGCAGAACCACTCCACAAGGCTGTAATCTTGGCTGTAATCCTTACAGAAGCAGATTTCCAGGCCTTCTACGGTGCAACTGGTTGGGTTTGAACCTCCAGCCTTCCTGTTACTAGTACAGCACAAATCATTTGCACTACCCAGGGACACTAGGGACACTGGATACACAGGGTGCTTCAGTAAATGTTTCTTCAATGAGTGAAATATTTCATAAGATGTAATACATATTGTATATGCATGCAGGCACACACGTGCACACGCACATCTGTAAATACATATACATAATTTTATTCATTTAACATTGTCTATAAAAAGGTGTTTGTAATGGTAAAGATTAAATAAAACAGGCAGTGAACAGGAGTCCTGAAAGTGTGAGCAGCTCCTCCTAGGTCCAGGGTAGACACTGCAGTTCACCTAGCCGACCTTCTGCTACAAAGAAAGGACACTTGAAATGACTCCTGTCAGTTACACAAAGGTTAGGTGGAAAGTCTTAAGTCCTCTCACCATAATGGTTCTTCCCCAGCAATGTATCCCTTCATTATCTGGGTACAGAGAGTTTTGTCCCCAGTGTTGGCAGTCCGAATCCACCAGGCGCCCCTTGGAAACTCTATGGGGCAGTTCTACTCTGTCCTACAGGGTCGCTATGAGTCAGGATGGGTTGTGTGGTGGTGGTCCTGAGAGAACTTCTGTACTGAACACCCTTGAAAAAGCTGTCTCATAGTGAGGTGGCCCCTAAGAAGGAAGGAAGAGCAAGTAAGTAGCTCTAAGTCCATGACTTGCTCTTGCTTTGGGAAGTGGCTGGGGAGGTAGTTTCCAGAAGCCCACGTGCAGAGCATTCTCAGCCAAGTTTCACACTACAGGAGTCGGATCTTTCTCCCTTGATGAAACACTGTGACCCAAGCAAGAATCTGGGTAAGAAAGCAGTGAGTGGCCTGGCTACCAAAACCGTGCAGGATCAGTCTTCAACAATGACACCATGTGGCTGTAAGGAGCAACAGTGGGAACAGGCCAGCCTGAAGTCGGCAGCAGCTGTGCCCTTCTAGACATACTAAGTCCCTGGGAGTCCTGGGCACTTTAAAGGAGAGGAAGTTACTGGACTTCCCCTAATAAGCCATGTAAGGCTCTGGTGATTAATAGGGAAAAATAAACGTGACAAAACCCACTTTGACCCATAAGTTTGTCCTGATTTTAACAGTCTCGTGGGAATTTTTAAAAGGCACTTTCTCATATATAAACTCATTCAACCAGGTCAGTTATCTCAGAAGTACCTAGAAATGGGGTTCAGCATTCTGCTTGTGTTTGCAGGAAGTCTTGTTTATATGCTCATGCATATAAGGCACATAAAAAATACGTATGCTTATATACACGACACACAGAAAAAATACTGGAAGGGAAGAAAGCAAAATATTAACAGTAATTATCTCCAACAGATAAAATGACAGCTGATTTTATTTTCCTCTTACATTTTTTTCCTATAGTTCCATATTTTCTAAATGAACACGTATTGCCTCCTATGCATCTTGTCAAGTGCTGGGGTCTGTCTCTGACCTCTAGTAGGCTTCACAGTTCTCACCATGTGGATCTGGTACCATGCTCTGGTACCAATGATCCCTAAATGCTGAGGGTGGATGCAGATCTGATTCCTAACAGTTTGAGTTTTCCTTACTGCCCTGGTTTTATATTATTGTTCTTAATAATAAAGAGCATAACAGGGAGTAACATTTACTAAGCACCTAGTGTGGGTATCAGGTTCCACACTGGGAACTTTACATGAGGCCCTCAACAAACCCCGCCTCTTGATATTCAGGCCCTTGTGCCAGCCCCTCCCCTGAGTTTGGGCTGGGCCTGCAACTCACTTCAGCCAAGAAAATGCAGTGGAAGCAATGCTCTGGCCATTCCAGGCTAGTGACTTAAGAAGGCCTGGCTGTCACATGACCCAGCAACAGCAACCCCACTCCTAGGAATCAACCGAAAAGAATGGAAAACACACATGCATGCAAAGATCTGTACACGAATGTTCATAGAGGCACTCTTCACAATAGCTATGTGTCCATCAACAGATGAATGGGTAAACCCAATGTGGTCCAATCATACAATGAAATATTATTTGGCCATAAAACGGAATGAAGTATTGATTGATGCTACACACAGATGAACCTTGAAAATGTCATGCTAACTGGAAGAAGCCAGACACAAAGCACACATATTGTATGATTCCATTTAAATGAAATGTCCAGAACAGGCGAATGTAGAGAGAGAGAGTAGATTAGTGGTTGTCTAGGGAATGGAAGGGGAGGAGAAAATGGAGAGTGACTGCTAACAGGCATGGGGTTTCTTTTTATGGTGGCAAAAATGTTCTGGAATTAGATTATGGTGATGGTTGCACAACCATCTGAATATACTAAAACCCACTGAATTGTACACATTCAACATATACTTTATGGTACATGAGTTAGATCTCAATAAAACGGTTAAAAAAGGGCGGGGGGGGGAGGATGCCTGGCAGCTTCCAAATCTGCAGTCCTAGGAGTACCAAGCTGCTATGTCAGAAGGCTGGCAGCCTTGTAGGAGGGGCCATGTGCTGAGGGGAGGGGCCCTGGGCCATCATGGAGGATGAAGGAACCCATTCAGCAGTGATGATGGAGCTCCAAATACCTGGGTGAGACTCCAACATATGAGTCAAGAAGTCCCCTTTAGTCCTGGCGCCAGTTGACACTCTAGGAATCCAAGTCAAGCCATCCCCACCATGCCCCCTCAAATTTCTTGCCTAAACAGTAAAACCAGTTGCCGTGACTCCAACACATGGCAACCCCTTGTGTGTCAGAGTAGAACTAAGCTCCATAGGGTTTTCTTGGCTGTAACTTTATGGAAGCAGATCACCACATCTCTTCTTCCATGGTGCTGCTGGGTGGGTTCGAACTACCAACTTTTCAGTTAGTGGTCTATTGCAAACTGTTTGTGCCACCTGGGAACCCACGCATCATGCTACCTCTTAGAAATCCAGCAAATTCTGACTTCTGGAATGCCTCTGGTGCCAAGGGGTTCTGGAGGGGCCGCAGCTACAAATGGTGTCTCCTGAGGACCTACTATGCATTGGGTATCACAGCAGCTCACCAAACCTCCTCAGCACCTGATGATGTAAGCCCAGATGGTGGTATACTGAGCCAAAGACAACTGGCCCCCAACTTTCCAGAAAGATCCCAGGTGGGGAGGCAGCGGAGCAGATGAGGGAGAAGGGCCAGGGGGCCAGGGTTCACACCAGCTCCCCTAGGCCTGGCTTCCACTTCCCATGGGGACAGCCAGATGATGCCAATACTCCCTACAGCCTTGAGTCATGCTAGAGGCAGTGAATATATAGGCCCTGGCACAGGAAGTGCGGCTGTTCTGAGCTTATAAAGAGAAAGCGCAGTTCAAGAGGGGGCAGCAAGCCAGAATCTGTAACAGCCTGTGTACACCACACACACATACCCCACATAACACAGAAACACACATACCACATCGTACATGCCACACATGCACATATCACACACGTGCACCGCACACATGTATCGCACTTGCATGTTACACACCACACGTCTCACAATGACACACATTCACCACACAAACATCACACATATTCCACTCACATCCACATCCCAATGCATGCCACACACAGCATACATGTGCCACACAAATGCATGTCACACACACACGCACAAACGGAGCCATTTAACAAGATTCCTCCTGGCCTTTCCTGAACCACAGGCATCCTGCCATTGGCTCTCCAAGGTTACCTAGGTCACAGACTCACAGATCAGAGTGCAGTTTCGATGGCAAGTCGTCAGACAGGGAACCCCCCAACTCCCAATGCTCCCTCCCTCCCCACACCATGCTGCCAACTACAGTTCACTTTTCTAAAAGCAAATTTCAGAACGGCAGTGTCCTATCAAGGCCAAATGGCTTTACGAAATGCTCTAATCTCAGTGAGTTTCCACAAGGGGAGGCCAGGAGAAGGAAGCCAGCAGACGTCCTCCGATCTGAAAAGGGTCTGAGCAAGGCGATACGTGTGTAAGGGCCATGTGTGCGTGTCGTGTGTGGTGTGTGCTATGTGACGTGTAGCATGTGGTAAGAGGAACATGCAGCATGTGTGCTGTTTCTGTCATGTACGATGTGTGCCGTGTGTATGCCTGATACGCGTGGGGCGCACAGCATTTGCTAGGCACGTGCACGTGTCGGCATATGCAATGTGTGTGGCATGTGATAGGCACGTGTGCATGTGTGTTGTGCATGTGTGTGTGGCACATGTGTGTGATGTGTGGGTAAAAACATTTACTATCTTCCCCCGTGGTCGGCAGAACAAGGATCCCACAAAGATGTCCACGTCCTACTCCCTGGAATCTGTGACTACATTATCTCACATGGCAAGGGGAAATTAAGGTAGCAGATGGAATTAAGGATGCTGACCAGCTGGCCACAAAATGACATGCTCCTGGGTTATCTGGGTGGGCCCAATGTCCCCACGAGGGTCCTTATACGGGGCAGGAAGAGTCAGGGTCAGACATGGTGTCATGAGAAAGACTCCACCGATGTTGCTGACTTTGAAGACAGAGGACAAGACCATGCACCAAGGAACGTGGGTGACCTCCAGAAGCTGGAAAGGGCAAGAAAACGGAATTTCCCCGGAGCCTCCAGCAAGGAACCGGCCCCCGACTGATGCCTTGATTTTAGCCCAGGGAGACCCAATCTGGACTTCTGGCTTCCAGAATGTTAAGCCACTGAGTTTGTGATCTTTTGTTGCAGCAGCCACTGAAAACTCATACCAGCCCTTAGAGGCCCTCTGTTCTAGACACAGCCCTGGCCCTAGAGCTTCCTGCCGTGAAATGCTACTGGGAATGGGGTTGCTCTGAGGCACTGGGCTAACTGAGTTCATTTAAACAGCCACGTGGGGCTAGTGGCCATGGCGGCACTGAATAGTACAGGTATCTGCAGGATGTATCTGTTTACTTGACCATCCCCCCAAAGGTTGGACATTCTAGTCATTTTCAAATTCCCTCTTGTATAAATAATACCAGAATGGCAATCGTGCATATATATTTCCAAGAACTAAAACAAGATTCCCATTGTCCCTGTCCTTAGGGGCCATGCTCAGAAGATAAATGACTGGGTTGCAGCTATCAACTCTGTACTCAGCTCACAAATAAGGAATGAAGACATTCTCACATTTACTTTGGTGGCTGAGACACACACCCATTCCTGACCTCCCTAACACCTGCTTGGGGGTGAATCCTGCCAGTCTCGTCCAATCATGGCCATAACACTGCCTTCTCAGGGAACAGTTAAAGGTGGGCTTGTCACTTAGTTCTGACTAACGAGACCTGAAGGGACACCTGCTGGAGGAGGGGGTGGTTCTGTATGAGGTTTCCACACTTTTACAAAGAGACTCAATGAAAGGATGGCCTCTTCATTCCGGATGTAGCCACACTGGGATGCTGGATGTGATGGCTGGAATGAAGCAACCATGTTGAAACCACAAGAGAAGCAAGCATCAGGTTGGGCCGATATACTGAGGATGGTGAGTGGCTGGATAAACCTGCACTGGAGCTGCCCTACCTGAATACTTCTTGCCAGAGGCAGTGGATATACCAGGAAGCAACTGAAGCTCACTTTCATGGGTCCCTTCTGAGGTCCTGCAGTTTTATATTTGGAATTTTTATTCTTTTTTTTTTTTTTTAAAGAGGGCTCTGGAAAATATTTGACCCCATAAAACCTCGGACAATATTTAAGCCCACTACAACATAAAGACCTTAACGTGGAGCATTCAGAGACAAAGACCTTCACAGCACACTCAGGGACTTTCCTAGACCACAGATTTTTTTTTTTTTTAATGCCTCAAAGCCATACTACCAGCCCAAGAGTTGCTGAGTATTTACTGCAAGCCACACACTCGGCTATCTCATTTCAACCTCACAAAACCCTGTTGAACATGTCTCTCAATAAAAGCAGCAACACTGGTAAAAACTACGAGGTAGCTGCACTGTGTCCCCAGGTGGTAAATGGTTAAGTCCTCAGCTGCTAAATGAAAGGTTGGAGGTTCACGTCCACCCTGAAGTACCTTGGAAGAAAGGCCTAATAATCTACTTCCAAAAAAATGAGCCACTGAAAGTCCTATTGGACATAGTTCTACCTTGACTCACATGAGGTCATCATGAGTTGGAGTCAATGGCAACTGGTTGGAGTCCCTGTGTGCAAATGTTTAACACAGTCAGCTGCTATCAGAAAGGTTGGAGGTTCGAGTTCACCCAGAGGTGCCTTGGAAGAAAGGCCTGTGATCTACTTCCAAAAAATCAGCCATCAAAAACCATGGAGCACAGTTCTACTCTGATACACATGGGGTCGCTAGGAGTCAAATCCACTTAACAGAAACTGGTACTGATCCTTTTGCCTGATTTCTCATCCAGGAACACTTGGGATTACCAACACTCTGATTTCCACAAACTCTCACGAGAAGAGAGGGGCTTGATGCAGATCAAGTCTTTCTCTGCATAGCACTAGTAATCAAGGGAATAGGGGAAAACAAGCCCCAAATAGAATCTCCGTCTTTGTTTGTTTAACAGCAGGCCTTCAGCTTGATACACAAACAGCACCCGTTCTCCATCAACACAAGATCATCAACAATAAAACGTTAGGAAGCTTGCCGAGTATTTCATAAATTCACATTTGTTTAAGAAAGAGATAATGAAGTGGTTGAAATGAAGGGAAAATGATCACTAATGACGGTCATGCTTGCTTTTGAAATCTAACTACTTCCTGAGATCTGAGCTCATTATCATATTCATCTGAGCTGCTATGAGGAGTCCCTAGGAGCCCAAGAGGGATTTTCCCCCATCCACCCACCCATCATCCATCCATCCATCCACCCACCCACCCACCCATCCAGAAAAATAAAATTGGGTTTTGGCCCATTAGCCACATCACTTGAAAATGGCTGGCTGGATTTTCACCAAATTTGAAGAACATGTCTGAAAATGTGTTTGCTAAAATCAACACCACAATAGCCAAAAGGTGGAAACACCTGAAATATCATCAACAGATGACCGATAAACACAATGTGGTCCACCCCTGCAACGTACTACTACTCAGTCATAAAGAAAAATAAGACCTGATGCATGCCACAACGTGGGTAAACCTGGAAAACATCATGCTGAGTGAAATAAGTCAGTTGCAAAAGAGCAAATACTGTATGCCCCCACTTACATGAAATACCTAGAACAGGCAAATACATAGGGACCTAAGATTATTAGTGATTACCGGAAGTGGGAGGGAGGGGACAAAGGGGGAGTTTTTCCTTAGGGGGCACTGAGTTTAAGTTAATGGTGGTGCAGTCACTTGGAAGCGGACAGCAAGAATGGTTGCACAACCTGAAGAATATAATCAACGTCATTGAATTGTACAGGTGGAAAATGATGAGTTAGCATGTTTTGTTATGTATATTCTCACCACCAAAAAAAAAAAACCATGGGAAGAAAAATAAGACCACAAGGCATGGTGATGAATCCATCTGGGTGGCTTTACCGGAAGGGGCACCGCAAGATTCTCTGTCATCTCCTAACTTAGGGATCAGCAAATATTTTCTGTAAAGGGCCAGGCAGTCAATATTTTCAGCTCTGCAGGCCAGATGGTCTATGTCACAACGACTTTATCTCTGTTGTTGTATCGTAAAAGCAGCCACAGGCAATACATAAACAAGTGGGCATGGCTGTGTTTCAATAAAACTTTATTTATAAAAACAAGTGATGGGCCAGACTTGGCCTGTGGCCCACAGTTTGCCAACTGCTGTCCTACAGCGGCTGAAACTGACATACAATGAGAAACCCACACAAAGGAGAGACATGCTCCACTTCTCAAGGTGGCAAGTGCAGACGAACTAAAGAGAGTTTCAAACATGAACTCCCAAACAAAACATGGCAAGGGCAGGAACTCCAAACTGCAGCCTTCCTTCATTGTTTACATACGAGACTCCACATCACAGAGCGAGCAGCAGAAGGCATTTATGAATCCAAAAACCAGGTGCTATGGAGTTGACTCTGACTCCTGGCAACCCCGGGTGCATCAGAGTAGAACTGTATTTCACAGGGCTTTCAATGGCTGATGTTTCAGAAGTTGATTGCCAGGCCTCTCTTCCGAGGTGCATCTGGGTGTACTTGAACCTCCAACCTTTCAGTTAGCAGCCAAGCACGTACACTGTTTGCACCAACAAGGGATGGTGGCAGCCTCCTACCGCATCCTGAAAAGCTACGCTGCTCATAAGAACTGAACAACGAGGCAACAGTTCTCAGGAGAAAGATACAACAACTGAGACAAAATTCTCAAGACAGCATTCTATTCTTAGAGCATAATTCATCCCCGTAACGAATAAATGCATCGTTACAATGAGACTAAGGTGGAAGGTTTCCCTCTCACCATTCACACACCTCAAAGACGGGCCACCCAAGACCTTGGCCCATCTGTTCTTTCGGACAAGAACATGGGCCCGGGTGGTGACTGATTCAGCAGCTATGATCCCTGGTACTCACAGGCCATGAGGTGACACTTGGCCCAGACTTGACAGGAGAAAAAATTATAGAAGTAATGAAGCAGAATTATATTAAACCTACTGCTGTTGAATTGACCCCAACTCACGGCAACCCCACATGTGTGAGAGCAGAAATGCGCTCTGTAGGGTTTTCAATGGCTGATTTTTTGGAAGTAAATTGCCAGGGCTTTCTTCTGAGGCGCTTCTGGGTAGACTCAAACCTCTAACCTTTCAGTTAGGAGCTGAGCGCTTAACCACTTACACCATCCAAGGACTCCTTTATGCTAGTTGAGCAAAAGTAGAAATGGGCTTGACCCTGGTGTAGCAAAACTCCACAGCAATCCCAGGCACTTTCATGACCTCTAGCAGCAGCCTGGGTCAAAACCATATTTGTACAAATTTTATCAACCGTTTATTTAGCAAAATCCAAAAGGAAAAGAAAAAAAAACTAACCTCAACTCTTGGCTTTTTGACAACCTCCAAAGTGAATCCTAGGTGTTTTCCAAAGGACGATTAGAAACGACTTAAGTTGAAGTCGGCTTCTTGGTAAAAAACGTACAAGCAAAAGGTCCCTTTTAGAAACAAGCTTTTACTTTCAATGCTATTTAGTGCTAGAAACCTGTGTATTTACTTCTTTTCCCCTTTCCAGGTTTACTTACAAGTCAAGATTTCAAAAAACACAGCAAGCAAATCAAAAGCCTCCGGGATTTGGGCAACTGACTGCAGGCATTTCACTTTGGTGAGTAAACCAGGACCCCCTCTCGAAGACAATGTGGAAATCATCATGTTTCCTGAACAAGGCTAATTGTTTCTCGACCTTGAAATCACCAACTTGAAAAAGAAGACCCATAAACTCAAGCTTCTAGAACACAGTTTCGATATCACCATGTAAATCACTCATTCTGGCAAGTGTAAAAGTAATGGCCCCAAAGTTACTTTATTTCACAAAGGGCTTCAAGGCAAAGCAAGATTTCACACAGCACTCCCACCCACCCCGGTCCCGTGGGAATCAGTAATACTTCACCTGTAATCATCTCATGCCACTCGCTAACAGTTTAGTGTTTAAACAGGAAAATCAGTGTCCCCTGCTCTTTAAAGTCCTGAGGACGACCTGAGGTACACCGAGGGGCCTAGCAGAGCCTGTCAGGATGGGAAAGGAATTCGGACACCAGGCCCCTCACTGCTCCTAGATCCACTGTCGGACCCAGCAACTCCCAACTTACTTATTCCAAACAAACACTGTCCAAAAGAAAGGCTTCGTCAAACTTACGGGCTCAGATCCCCAGGTTAAAATGATAAAAACACCTGCCTGATTCTAACCAAAAAATGGTTATTAAAAAGAAACCAAAAAATATCCAGAAACAGGTACCGAGTAAAGGCTTGGTGGAAGAGGGGTTCCAGTGCGATAAAATGATTTAGACGTGTTCTTTTCATCTACGGGGGATGCAATTTTATCAGCGCTCCTGACACTCGTCAAGTGGACAGCATTGCAATTCAGAGACCAAAGTGAGAATATCTTTGAAAAGAAACGAAAAGGAAAAAATGGTGTGGCTGGGAAATCATTGGCATCTTGGAGAACATTTATCCACCCACCACGAACTTGAACTTTCTGGGCAGGTCGCTGGAATGTTCCAAAAACATTCTTGAAGTCATCAGAACAGAGGAGCGCAGAGTCGACACCTGGGAAGGTGTGATCCTAGGTCCGTATCAGGAGGCTCAAGAGCCAAACAGCCTGGGGAAGTCAGAAGGCAGAAAGTTCTGTGAAAGTAGGTAGTTACTGCTCTAGAAACACTTTTATAAGTTATTTTATGTTACTATTACGTAGATTATCTTATTTCCTGATTTTTAAAAGTAACTCTAAAAAAAAAAAATTTCATATAAACCTATACCATTTTAGTCAATTTTCTATTACCTCAAGTCAGTGGTGACTTTATGAATAAAAAAGAACTTTAAATAAACAAATAATTGATTTTTCCCCCCAAGGCCACTGATCATTGAAGAAAAATCTAGAAAAGCAAAATGTGAAAATGATATAAATGCCTATCAGTCAGAGAATGAGTACATAAATTATGACTCAGCCTCACAGTGGCAAACCAATTTCCATTAAAAAGAAAGTAGTGGAACTCTCTGTACTAGCTCTGCCACTTTTCTACAAATCTAAAACCATTCCAAAAAACATTTATTTCCAAAACGAAAACAAGTGATGCTGGGACAGCTGGATCACCACATGCAAAAGAATGAAGGTGAATCCCTACCTCACACCATACACAAAAATAACTCAAACTGGATCAAAGACCTAAACGTTTAAGAGCCAAAACAATAAAACTCTTAGAAGAAAACATAGGAGTAAGACTTCGTGACCTTGGATTTGGAAATGGTTTCTTAGATATGATACCAAACGCATAAGCAACAAAAGAAAAAAATAGATATGAGACTTCATCAGAATTAGAAACTTGTGTTACTTCAAAGGATGCCATCAAAAAAGTAAAAAGACAACACACAGAATAGGAGAAAATATTTGCAAGTCATATATTTTATAAGAAACATATCTAGCATATAGAAAAAACTCTTAATAATGAGTAGAAAAATAACAATTAAAAAAAAAAAGGGGGCAAAGGATCTGAATACACATTTCTCCAAAGAAGATACACAAATAGCCAATAAGCACATCAAAAGATGCTCAACATCTTTAGTCATTAAACCTTTTGCTGCCAAGTCAATTCAGACTCATAGCAACCCTACAGGACAGAGTAGAACTGCCCCATAGCATTTTCAAGGAGCAGCTGGTGCACTTGAGCTGCTGACCTTTTGGTTAGCACCCAAGCTTTTAACCACTGCACCACAGGTCTCCCATTAATCATTAAGAAGATACAAATTAAAACCACAATGAGATACTACCTCATACCTACTAGGATGGCTATTAAAAAAAAAAAAAGTAACAGTTTAAAAAAATTGTTATTTGTTATAACAATAACAAACATTCGTGAGGATGTACAGAATCCTTCTACACTGCTCATGGTGACCTAAAATGCAGCTGCTTTGGAAAACTGTCTGGTAGTCCCTCAAAAAGTTAAGCATAGAGTTACCATGACCCAGCAATTCCACTCCTAGGTATGCACCCAAGAGAAATGAAAAATACACAACCACACGAAAACTTGTACACATTCACAGCAGTACTATTTGCAGTGGCCAAAGATGGAAATATCTCAATGAAGGGGTAAACAAAATTTGGACTATCCAAACAATGGAATATTACTCAGGCATAAAGAGAAACGAAGTCTTGACACATGCTATGACATGGGTGAGCCTTGAAATATTATGCGAAATGAAATAAGCCAGACACAAAAGGACACGTACTGTGTGATTCCATTTACATGAAATACCCAGAACAGAGAACAGATTAGTGACTTGCCAGAGATCGGAGAAGGAAGAATGGAGAATGACTGCTAATGGGTATAAGGTTTCTGTGTGGGGTATTGAGAATGTTCTGGAATTAGATTACATATTAAAAAATATTGAATTGTGAAGACAGACCTTCACTTTTTACTTGTATATACTCCATGCTTTGACATCCTCATTTTCTCCCTACTTCCCCCCCAATATTTTATCATGAAAAGTTCAACATATAGAAGAGTTAATAGTTTGGTGAACACCCACATACACACCACCTAGGTTCTACAACTAACACTTTGCTTTATCATGAATCTATCCACCCATCCTCCACCTTATTTTTTGATGTGTTTTGAAATAAGTCACAGACATCGGTACACTTCACCCTAAACAGTTCAACATGTTTTTCCCTGCATTTCAAAGTTTTTCATGACTTACAGATTTTCAAAATAAGGCATTGGTGGTTAAGTGATGGAATTCTCCCCTTCCATGTGGGAGATCTGGATTCAGTTCACAGCCAAGGCACCTCATGTGCAGCTGTCCATCTGTCCATGTTGCTATGATGCTCAACAAGTTTCCGTGGAGCTTCCAGACTAAGAGGGACTAGGAAGAAAGGCCTGGTGATCTACTTCTGAAAATGAGCCAATGAAATCGTTACAGATCACAACGGTCCAATCTGCAACTGATCGTGGGGATAGCACAAGACCGGAAAGCATTTTGTTCCATCGTGCATGGGGTCACCATGAGTTGGGGGCAACTTGATGGCAGGCAACAACAACAACAAACTCCCAAAATAGTTCAGGACAAACAGCACAGAAGTGGACGAAGGGAAAAGTGAACCATCCCCCAAGCTCCACCAGCTTCCTCGGCAATGGCAGGGTATCGCCTCCGTGGACCAGCTGGGGCAGGTCCTCCTAGCACTTTCACTGAGCTGTATTTCCCTCACATCGTTCAGGCACTCATTCAATATTTACTCCATGTTTACCAAGAGCAAGCCTCATCTGAGCTCAGGCCGTGAATACAGGCATCATCCAGCTGTTTTTACTTTCAAAACATTTCACCCTGCAGATGGAACCTTCCGGAACGTCATCAGTCACGGTGTCATGACAGCTGGTCAAATAGACGTCCGTCAAGTTACCTGACCCTTCCCTTGTTCCTGAATATTTAGGTGGTTTCCAGTTTTTCAATATCTTGGGAAGCAAATCACTGCTTCCCAGTAGAGGCCTTCCTTGAGGGACTCTTCCCCTCCCACCAGTTAAACACCTGCTTTCGAGTTTATTCTGAGTCATGGCAACTCCACACACAGTGGAACAAAACGCTGCCCGGTCCTGTGCCATCCCCATGATCAGCTGCAGATCGGATCATTGTGATCCACAGCCATTTCACTGGCTAATTTTTGGAAGCTGATTGCCAGGCCTTTCTTCCTAGTCTGCCTTAGCCCGGAAGCTCCACTGAGACCTGTTCAGCATCACAGCAACACACCAGGCTCCAGTGACAGATGGGCGGTGGCCATGCATGAAGTGCAGTGGCCAGGAATCAAACCTGGGTATCCCACGTGAAAGGTGAAAATTCTACCACTGAACCACCACAGCCCCCAAACCAATCTGTTGGGGTCTTTTTTTGCTAGCCTAATGCATAAATGAAAACGGGTGTGAAAATAAAAATAAAGTCTAAATACGTTTCTGCTGGTTTTCAGCAGAGCTGAAGCAGGACACCATGGCACACTGGCCACATAAGCAACGTGTCCCACACTGGTGTGAAATGACCAGGTCATGGACTAGGGTAAGGTGTCTCTGGCCAGCGCATGACAAGGCACCTGACACAGGCAGACCTCAGAGAACACCCTGTCCCAGCCACAGCTCCGGCCTGGCTCATGGGACCGTGGCACCATGGCTTACCCCTCCCTATGGGTCCCCGGTCTCCTCACTGACTGAGACTGACTGAGAGAGATGTTACTTTGAAGACAAGAAGTGTGACACAAAGTGCATACTGTGAGGGCGGAGAAAGACCACCAGGTCAGGCCGTTCTGGAGAAGGACACTGAGAAAGTAAACGTCAGACTTACACGATCATGCAGAACATCATGAAAATGTTCCACAGGGCAATGAAGACCCGGAAGTATCTGAGGCTCAGTAAGAACTCCCGCACGTTGTCACCTGGAAAGTGAAAAACCGTTTTTACAACACGGCTAGCGTTTTTGCTGTAATGGCCGTGGTGGGCCTACTCGGTTTTTGCCCACCTGGTGCCCACTGCCGCAGCTTCCCCTCTGGGCCTCCACATCTTCTCCCTCAGCGTACACGCCTAGAGTGCCACTGACACCCACCCCCAGAGCACTGAGCCCCCAGCCTGATTGGCTCAGGGAGGGACATGTGACCCAAGCCTGTCCAGTGAGACCCAGCCCTGGGACTTTTGCCCCAACAGTTAGGAAAAGGGCATTTGCTTTCTGCCAGGTTTACTGAGCTGGGAGAACTGAAAGCCCAGTCTTTTCAGCAGAGGTTGGCAACCCATAGCCCACGGGCCAAATGTGTCCCACTGCCTGATTCCATACGGCCTGTGAGGTAAGGACGGTTTTTACATTTTTTAATATTAAAGAAAACCAAGAGAATATTTTGTTAAGACACATATAAATAAATAACTTGCCACTGAGTCGATTCTGACTCTTGGCAACTCATTGCATGTCAGATTAGAACTGTGTTCCACAAGGTTTTCAATGGCTGACTTTTCAGAAGTAATGTGCCAGGCCTTTCTTCTGACTTGTCTCTGGGTGGACTCAAACCTCCAACCCTCTGGTTGCCAGCGAGTACATTAACTTCTTGCACCACCCAGGGACTCCTTCCCTGGGGCCAGGGTTGGTAAATGGGATCCCCTGCCACCAACAGATTCTGAGGTCCCTGGTTCCAGGCAACAGCCAGGTGCTAGGGACACAGGGAGGAACAAGATAGGTACCCTGCCCTCCAGGAGTTCACAGGAATGACAAATGCTAGACAACTAATCACATACGTGGTTATTTTCCAGGATGGCTGCTAAGATGGAAAAGTTCAGGGTGCCCTAATAACCTACACTTGGGTGGCGGGGGAGGTCCAATCAAGGGTGTGTACCAGGGGTGCAGGTCAGAGGATGCCTCTACAAGGACCCTGTGAGCTAGACCTTAAAGTGCGGGCTCAAAGCCCAGCTCTGCCCTTTTGTTTAGGGACCCTGAGCCAGCCCTTGGCCTCTGTGCGCCTGGGTTTTCTCCCATTTAAGTGGGGGTGCCGATAAGACCTCAGCACAGTGCCCACACACAGGGGCACTCCACAAAGGTAGCTGCTAAGGCAGGAAGAGTCAGTCAGACTGAGAGAACAGAGGAAGGAGAAACAGCGTTCCTCAGACAACCAGAATGAACCTTGCAGGAGAACAAAGCATAGTGAAAAAAGATCGAGCCAGAAGAGCCTGGGGAGCCAGGGTCAGGGCACAGCCGCCATGCCAGCCAACCCATCACCGAATGGGCTCTCATCGCCTCCCAGCCTTCATGCCCAATCTCTCGCCCACCACGGCTCCAATTCAGACTCGGAGGATGCGACCCCAAGGCCTGGAATAGAGTCTTTCACACAGCATGGCGGGTAGGCAATACATAGCAGTGTGTGTTGCTGGGATGCCAAGCCGTTTTCAACAGATTCAGATGGATGAGGAAGAAAGGCCTGGCACTCTACTCCAAACATCAGCCAATAAAAGCCCTATGAATTACAATGGTCCAATCCAAACTGATCGTGAGGATGGCGCAGGACTGGGCAGCATTTCATTCCACTCTGCACAGGGTCACCATGAGTCCCGGCCAACTCAATGGCAGCTGACAACAAAAATACATAGTTGCTGAATGCATTAATGAATGAAGGGTTGGTCAGTGGTCACGATTACAATCTCTTGGACCAGAAAGACCCAGATTCGCTGTTAGCACGTTGAGCTACACCTCTGAGCCCACTTCTTCATCTGTCACATGGGAAGACAACCCTTACCTTTCAGGGTCAGGAGACGGGGTGAAACACCTATACAAGGCCTCTAATATAGCAGCTCCCCAGTGGGAAGGGCCCCAGGGGACGGCAGCTGTCTGACAGTTCCCTCAGGGTCCAGTTACCTTGTATAATGCTCCATGTTGGCATGGATGCCTGGGCTACAACACTGCCTGCTCAGAGGGGGCTTCCCTTGGCACAACACAGTTGGAGCGGCACTCCCTCACCATCCTGTTACTCCATGTCAGCACTTAACCCGCCTGGAACTGTTTGCTCCTCCATGGCAAGTCCCACAAGGCAGGGACACCGTCTTATTCCCTGCTGTGTCTCCAGCACCCTGCCCAATGGCTGGCACACAGCAGGTTCTCAATAAGCATCTGGCAAATGAACGAATGCATGAATAGACACAACAGTCATGAGCAGGTCTCGTTAGACTCCAAAGAGTCACAGGAATCAATTCATCAGGTGGTACAAATTCCAGGGCCTCCAAGGGCCAGGCAGTGAGATCTACGAATATGAGGGGATGGGACCTGGGGTGAGGCGGAGGTCCCTCGCCCTGCTGGAAGTTGTTTTGGCTTCTCAACCCCACTCAACAGCTGCCAGGAAGTCACTTGAACCCTGAGCTTCAGGATGGGCCCATCTTTCAAGGAAAACAAGACACCTGATTTTCAATCAGGGCAGGAGTCACAATTTATTCAAAGTCTAGCAATGTTGACATCTAACGGGTGACAAAGATGGTCTGCATTTATCTACTAACCAAAAGGTTGGCGGTTTGAATCCACCCAGCGGCATTGCAGAAGAAAAGGCCTGGCAATCTGCTTCCGTAAAGATTACAGCCAAGAAACCCCTATGGGGCAGTTCTACTTTGCACACGTGGGGTTGATATGAGTTAGAGTTGACTCAACGCCAGTGGATTTGCTTTTCTTAATAAAAACAAGAAAATGACATCACGTAGGCCAAAAAACAGGTTTGCATTTATCCATCAGTCCATCACACCACAATCAAGAACTGCTTGTGAGGCTGTTCATCCGTTCATTCATTCATTCCTGCATGTTGGAGCGCTGAGACTGGGAGCCTGAAAGTCTCAGGCCTCTTCTCTTGGTTTACAGATCAAGTGCAAGAGCAGACGTGAGTGAGACAACAGCATCCAAAAAGAAAATTACAGCTGTAGGAAGAGAAGTAACTGCTGACTTGTCTGGGGAAGTCTGGTGGGAGAAAAGTGGGGCAGGGGTGGGCAGGAGGAACATCACATTCTCAGGCCTAACACACATAACACAAATCCAAAAATCAAACACGTTGCTGTCAAGTCAGCCCTCAACTTATGGCGACCCCAGGCACTATCCAAACCTGCGCCGTCCCTATGACTGGTTGTGGATCAGATCATTAGGACTGGTTTTCAGAAGTAGATCCACAAGCCTTTCTTTCTAATCCATCATAGTCTGGAAGCTTCCCTGAAACCTGTTCAGCACCATAGCAACACGCAAGCCTCCACAGACAGGGGGTGGCTGCACATGAGGTGCGTTGGTCAGGAATCAACCCAGGTCTCCCACATGGAAGGGAGTCATATCTCCCCCAAATTGCACCACGTACAGTAGCTGATTAAGTAAAAGAGATGAACAGAAGATTTCAAAGGGTGGATCGAGAAGGCCAACTGAAGTATTATGATAAAATGTGCAAAAACCTGGAGTTAGAAAACCAAAAGGGAAGAACACGCTAGGCATTTCTAAAGCTGAAAGAACTGAGGAAAAAATTCAAGCTTCGAGTTGCAATACTGAAGGATTCTATGGGCAAAATATTCAATTATGCACCAAAAGAACATGAAAGGAATACAAAGAGTCATTGTACCAATTCAGGAAGTAACATATAATCAACAACCTATGGTACTGAACAACAAATTCAAGCTGCACTGAAGGCACTGGCAAAAAACAAAGCTCTGGGAACTGACAAGAATACCAACTGAAATGTTTCAACAAACAGATTCAGAGCTGGAAGCGTTCATTCTTCTATTCCAAGAAATCTGGAAGACAGCTACCTGACCAACTGAGGGGAAGAGATCCTTATTTGTGCCCATTCCAAAGAAAGGTCATCCAAGAGAATGCAGAAATTATCAAACGATATCGCTAATATCACACACGAGTAAAATTTCGCTGAAGATAATTCAAAGGCAGTTGCAGCAGTACATCAACAGGAAACTGCCAGAAATTCAAGCCAGATTCAGAAGAGGACATGGAAGGAGGGATATTACTGCTGACGTCAAACGGATCTTGGCTGAAAGCAGAGACTACTAAAAAGATGTTTACCTGTGTTTTACTGACTACACAAAGACATTCGACTATGTGGATCGTAACAAATCATGGATAACACTTCAAAGAATGGGATTTCCAAACACTTAACTGTGCTCACGCAGAACCTGTACCTAGACCAAGATGCAGTTTTTCAAACAGAACAAGGGGATACTGCATGGTTTAAAAGGAGGAACGGTGTGCGTCAGGGCTGTATCCTTTCACCATACTTATTCAATCTGTATGCTGAGCAAATAATTTGAGACTGGACTATATGAAGAAGAACGTGGCACTGGGATTGGAGGAAGACTCATTAAAAGCCTAGGATATGCAAATGGCACAACCTTGCTTGTTGAAAGTGAAAAGGACTTGAAGCACTTATTGATGAAGATCGAAGACTACAGCCTTCAGTATGGATTACACCTCAACATAAAGAAAACAACAGTCCTCACAACTGGATTAATAAGCAACTTCATGATAAGCTGAGGAAACACTGAAGTTGTCAAGAATTTCCTTTTACTTAGATCCACAATCAACCCATGGGAGCTGCAGCGAAGAAATCAAATGACATATTGCATTGAAAAAAGATGCTGCAAAGAACCTCTTTCCAGTGTTAAAAACCAAAGACGTCACTTTGAGGATGAGGGTACTCCTGACCCAAGCTATGGCATTTCAATCACCTCATACGCATGTGAAAGCTGGACAATGAATAAAGAAGACCAAAGAAGAATTGATCCATGTGAACTGTGGTGCTGGTGAAGAATATCGAATATACCATGGACTGCCAGGAGAACAAACAAATCCATCCTGGAAGAAAGACACTCAGAATGCTCCTTAGAAAACATGTTATCAGGAAAGAGCAGTCCCTGGAAAATGACATCATGCGTGGTAAAGTAGGGGATCAGTGAAAAAGACGAAGACTGTCAACAAGATGGATTGACACAGTGACTGCAACAATGGGCTCACACAGCAACAATTGTGAGGATGGCACAGGACTGGGCAGTGTTTCATTCTGTCGTGCACAGGGTCGCTATGAGATGGAACCAACTCGATGGCACCTGACAAAAATAGTAGCTTGTCCCCTCCTCCAGAATATCCCCTCTGTCTCCCTCTCCCCCCCAAACTTCACCAGGTATCAGCTCTGTCTTCTCCCCCACTTCCTGTTACCATCAAGTCAACTGTATCACGGTGATCCCATGTGTTATGGAGTAGAACTATGCTCCACAGGGTTTTCTTGGCTTTAATCTATGGAAGCCAACCACCAGGCCTTTCTTCTGCCATGCTGCTGGGTGGGTTCGAACAACCAACCTTAGATTCAGTCCAGCACAAACCATTTAAGCCACCTAGAGACCTCGTGGGAACGAGCGCACACACGTGAGTAGAAGGCTTGATGAGAAAGAACTGTCCTTTCCAAAATGGACAATGTGATTCCAGGGCCTCCAGCTGGAAGTGCAAGCGGCCACCAGAACTGGAAGGTGAGAGGTCTTACCTGTGCTGGGCTCCCGCGACTCCTCTCCAAAGCCCTGCGCGGTGTCTTTCTTTTTCCTACAAAAAGGAGCAGTGTTCGCTATCGATGGGACATAAGGACATGCACTGCCCTGGCCCTGACACAGGCTCAGAGGGCCCCTGGAGACGCAGCAGCTGCAGCTGCAGCCCAGCTGCTGACCTCCCGTGTGACCTCGGGTGACTCAATGACTCTCTCTGAGCGACCACTTACGATGCTGAAAGGCGACAGGGTGGTGGACGGAACGTCGGGGTAGGGCTAAAAGTTTTCTGGGTGGCATCGAGGGGGTTCCGTTGGGAGAAAGGTCTGAAACTCTCCGGGGTACTGAGTGGAGGCCCGGAGAGGGTCACAAGAGGACAGCGGAACAGAAGCGCTACCAGAAGGCGTGTTCCCGGGGAAGTGCTGAGACAAGGGCGGGGCCTGGGTTGTGGGCGGGGCTGCGAGGTGGGGCGGGTTTACGCATGTGGGGGCGGGGTTACGAGTGTCCCGAGTGGGGCCGCGGACCGGAGCGGCCTACTCACAGCTTAAAGTTGAGCACGGCCCCGGCGTTCATCAACAGCGTTCTGCGGAGGGAGAATGCGGTTACCGGAGCCGCCCCTCGCCCGGTCTGGCTCTCTCTCCCCATTCCCTGGGCCCCCCCAATTACCCGAACAGCAGGATGTCCCCGATCATCGTTACGGCCGAATTGTCCGTCAGAACCGGAAGCGGAAGCCCGGGGGAGGGAAGGGAAAAGGGCAGGAGCCGAGGAATACCGAAACAACACTGGCGAGGGCTGGTCCAATCGAAGGCCGAGGCACGCAGGAACCCGCCCCCTGCAGGCCAGGCCCCCTAGGTGAAAGCGAGCCCCCTCCTCCCCGGGAGACGAGGGGCGCCAGAGGAGGGGCGGGGCTAGGATGTGACGTTACCTAAGGGCGGAGCCACCTGGCGCGGGGTTGGGCCTCGCGTTAGAAGCGAGCCGCGCATGCGTGAGGGTTCCGCGGGCGGAAAATGAGTTCAGATGAGGGTCCTTCTCTGCTCGGAACCCGGATTGGGCTTCTGGAGAAATGGAGCTGCACAGGGGCCGAGGGTCCTGACGCAGTGGGCACCCCACGATAGGATCCCCTGACTCACTGTACTCTAAAAGGAGAAGGAGTCCCCGACCGTGCGGACCCACCAGGGGCGGGTGTCTCCACCGAGAAGGCCCTAGAGGGGACGTGGGCATCCATCAGGCGGGTCCCCGTGGGCGCAGGGGTCCTGACCGAGCGAGCCCCACAGGGGACAGGGGTCCCCTCCGAGCGAATCCCACGAGGGACGAGGGTCTCGACAAAGCGGGTCCCTCGGGGGATGGCAATCGTGACTTGTGGAGTTCCACGGATGACGATGGTCCCAGCTGAGCTCCATAGAGGACGGGGATCCTGACCTACCGGACCCACGGAGACAGGGGTCTTGACTGATCAGTCTCCACAGAGGACGATGTTCCCAACGGAGTGGATCTCACAGAGGACAGGAGTCCCCACCGAAGGGGTCCCACAGGGGACGGGGGTCCTAACTGAGCCCCATAGGAGCGGGGATCCAGATGGATTGGGTCCCACAGGGAACAGGTATCCTAACCGACCCCAGCAGTACAGGAGTCCCGGCTGGGTGGGCTCCTTGAGGGACAGGCCCCCAGAAGGGACAGCCGCCCGCGCCGACTCACCCAACACTGGGGGCCCGTAGTCCGCCCCGCTGGGCCGAACGGGGTCGCGGACGTGGGCTGTAAGGCCGGCCGTCGCTCCTCCTCTCCGGGGCCGGGCCGGGGCGGTGCCTGGCGGCGGGGCGGGCCCTGCGCGGGGGCGCCGCTGCTGCTGCTGGACGCGCTGCCCGGCCAGGGGCTGGGGTCCGACCCGGCGGGCGGGCGCCATGGATCTGCTGTCGGCGCTGAGTCTGGGCGAGCTGGCGCTCAGCTTCTCGCGGGTGCCGCTTTTCCCGGTCTTCGACCTCAGCTACTTCATTGTCTCCATTGTCTACCTCAAGTATGAGCCAGGTGAGCTGACTGACGGCGTGGAGAGACTGGCATGGGGGGCGGGGGATGGGATGGGGGACAGCCGGGGGCCCTGGGGGGACAGACCAAAGGACTGGTTCCGGGGAGGAGGCGGCGCTGGCATCGTGGGGTTCGCCCCCTCGGGCGTGGGCTGGGGGTGGAGGCGGCCTGGGGGGGGCGGGAGTAAACCCGAGTGAAGGGGTTGGGGGGTCAACCCGGGGGTCCGGAGGGGATGGGGTGGAGAGACCCAGGAGCCGGTTTGCGGGAGTAGGCAGTGCTGGCATCATGGAGTGCTCCCCCTAAGATGAGGGCCGGGGAGGTGACGGGGGTGGGGGGCCAACCCAACCCAGGGTCTCGAGGAGGATGAGGGTGGGGAGACCCAGGGACAGGGACAGTAGCCAGGATAAGGAGCGCCCAGGGGCAATCTCTAAGCTGCGCCCCCCCATTCCAGCGCCAAGGGGCAATCTCTAAATCGTGCCCCCCCCATTTCAAGATTAATAGACGTTAATAGCGGTTAAGCGTCAGCAGAAACGCCTTCCCCCCTTCTTGTCCAGCCTCCTCAGTCAGGCACCTTTCATATTTATGGTGCCTTGGAATGTCATTTGGCACCTCGTCTGGAGGAGCCCCCTCGGACTTGCGCCAGGGCAAGTGCCCCCCTCCACCCCCCACCTCCATCCTCCCTCGTTACGCCTCTGCCCGGGGACAGGTTCTGGTTCGTGGGAGTAGGCAGCTCTGGCATCGTAGGGTGCTCCCCTCTGGGGCGCGGGCTGGAGGGCCGAGGACAGTTTGCTGGGGCAGAGGGGCTGGGGGAGGGGGAGCAGGTGCAGGCGGAGGGAAATGGAGGAGAGTTTTCAGAAGACCGGAAACAGGCGCTGGGGGTGAGGACGAAGGTCAAGTGGTCCTGGCCAGGCCAACTGCACCCACGTGGGCTGGGGGCGCAGGTCGTGGGCTGGGGGCGCAGGTCGTGGGCTGGGGGCGCAGGTCGCGGCAAGGGCCCAGGCAGATGTCCTAGCCCCCCCAGCCGTGACCTCTCCTTCCTTGTCCCTGGTGTTCGGAGAGGGAGCGACAACTGAGTGTCTATATAAGGTCTGGCAGTACTGGGGGCTGCGATCCAGTTAAGCACAAGTGACACCGGTGTCCCCACCCCGCTGTGGGCGCCCTCCCCTCCCTTCCCTTTACCCAGGCCGCTGGATCTCCTCGCCCCGGCCGCGCGAATTCCTCCAGCTCTGGCCAACCCTTTACACTTAAACCGAGTGGAGCCGGCCCCAGGGCAGGGTGACTTGGGGTCAGCCTTCTCCCCCTGCCCTAGACCTCTACTGGGGACTCTCAGGAGGGGAGACACTGCTTCTGGATTTTTATAAACATTTCCAAAATGAGGATTAATGACCTCTGTAGATTGTGTTCTATTTTTGTGCAAGTTTCCCTGGAGCAAATGTTTCTCTTTACCTAGTATTTTAATTATTTCAGCACACTGAGATGAATAGTAGCATTTAGCTAGTCAACCAATCAACCCAAAACTTTGTGATCCCTTCTCCCTCTTACATGTAAATTACCTCTGTATTTTTTTCTCTGTACGAAAATAGCTTTTTTTTTTCCAGATGATAAAAATAGGTGCTCAGGTTTATTTATAGAAAAGAAAAAACTGAGAAGCGCAAAGGAAAAAAGATAAGTATAGTTAACATCACAGGCGGCCACCCTTCCAGACCTTCCTACACATCTGTACCTATGTAGTTATAGGTATAATGTTTGGTCTTATGCAAATAGGATGATACTCTCCTTCCCTTGCAATTTTTGTTCTTTTTTTTTTTTTTTTTTGCCTACCTACACCCCAGAGTCTGTCTTTAAAAGCTATTCTGGAAAGCAGCCACTTTCCAAAGCAAAATAAGCTTTGTATTGTCTTAGAGGGAACAGGGGCTGTATTTCCTGTCTGGGGAAGACCTGGTGGCTCAGGCCAGGACCCCCTACCAGTGCAGAACCCAGTAAAACCAAACCAACCCCCTTGCCAGCAAGTGGATTCTGTCATGGCGACCCCGTGTGTTACACAGCAAAACTGCTCCGTAGGGTTTTCTTAGCTATAATCTTTATGGGAACAGATCGCCAGGGTTTTCTTTCATGGTGCCGGTGGGGGTTTGAACTTACAACCTTTAGGTAAGTAGCCAAGGGCACACCATTTATGCTGCCCAGAGACCAGCAGAACCCAAAGCAATGGAAGGCAAGAGCCTCGTGGCCACGGAGGTCCTAATGCCAGGAGAGCAGGATGAGGGGTCGGGAGATGCCCACAGAAGTAAATCACCTGAGCTAGAAGTACGGGAGCCTGAAGGTTCCTGAAAGTTCCTAAAGGTTGAGAAGATTTAGTGGTTCTCAACCTTGGCTGCACATTTGAAGCTTCTGAGGCTTCTTCTTTTTCCTGGTAAAAAAATATATAACAAAATTGCTATGTTAACCATTTTTAACTGTACAATTTAGTGGGATCAATTGCATTCACAATGTTATGCAACCATTACCACAATCCATTTCTAAAGCTTTTTCATCACCCCAAATAGAAACTGTATTCATTAAGCAATAACTCCTCATTTCCCTATTCCCTCCAGTCCCTGAAACCACTATTTTTTGTCTTTATGCACTTGCCAATTCTAAAAATTTTACATAAGTAGGATCCTACGACGTTTGTCCTTTTGTGTTTGGCTTCTTTCACTGAGCATGTTTTTGAGGTTCATCCATGCGTAGCATCTATCAGGACTTCATTTTTTCTTTTTCTTTTTTTTATTGTACTTTAGGTGAAATTTACAGCTCAGACCCAGGTTTCCTGTGTCCATCCAACCAGCTCCTGTCCCCTCTTGCCTTCTCATCCTGGCTCCAGACAGGAGCCGCCCATTTGGTCTCATGTATCTGCTTGAACCAAGAAGCACGCTCTTCGCGAGCATTATTTTATGTTTTATGGTTTTGGGCTTTATAGTCCAGTCTAATCTTTGTCTGAAGAGTGGGCTTTGAGAATGGATTTAGTTCTGAAATAACATAGTGTCCCATGCCCATAGCTTCAGGGGTTCTTCCAGTCTCAGTCAGACCATTAAGTCTGGTCTTTTTATGTGAATGCAAGTTCTGTTCCGCACTTTTCTCCCATGCTATCAAGAGACTCTCTGTTCCCAGTCAAGGTGGTCATTGGTGGTAGGTAGTTGGGCGCCATCTAGTTCTTCTGGTCTCAGGCTGATAGAGTCTCTGGTTTTTGTGGCCCTTTTTCCTCCTGGGCTAACATTTTCCCTGTCTTTGGTGTTCTTCATTCTCCTTTGCTCCAAGTGGGTTGGGACTAATCGATGTATCTTAGATGGCCACTCACAAGCTTCTAAGACCCTAGACGCCACTCACCAAAGTGGGATGCAGAACATTTTCTTAATGAACTTTGTTACAGCAGTTGACCTAGATGTCCCCAGAAACCATGGTCCTCAGACCCCAGCCTCAGCTACTCTGTCCCGTGAAGTGTTTGGTTGTGTTCGGGAAACTTCTTAGCTTTTTTTGGTTTAGTCCAGTTGCGCTCACGTCCCCTGTATTGTGTGTTATCCATTTCTTCACGCAAGATGTTTCTTGTGTACTCCCTAGTTAGTGAATTCATCTCTCCCTCCCTTCCCACCCTGATAGCCATCAAATAATGTTTTCTTTTGTGTTTAAACCTTTTCATGTGTTTTTATAATAGCAGTCTCATAGTTGTCCTTTTGCCATTAATTTCACTTAACATAATGCCCTCCAGATTTATGCATGTTCTTCATTTTTTCTTATGGCCTAATTCCATTGTGTGGATGGACTGCATATTCTTTATCCATTCGTTTGTTGATTTTATTCATCTGTTGATGGGCATTTGGGCTGTTTCCTCCTTTTGGCTATTGTGAATAATGCTGCTTTGAACATTGGTTTACAAGTACTGTTAGAGTCTCTGCTTTTAAATCCCCTCTTCCCTAGGCTCAGGCTCCACCCCAGACCAGTTAAATCAGAGGGTCTGGGGTGGGGCCCAGGCTTGAGCATTTTTCAAGCACCTCCTTCCTGGTGACTTTAGTAGCCTGCCAAGGTTGGGAACCCCCAGCCCAGTTCAACCCTTTCGTTTCAAAACTGGGGAAACCGAAGCTTAGCAAGGTTAAGTACCAGCTTGCTCGACTTCACGAAATCACCACAATTACTAAAAGAGCAAGGCATTGGATTGAGTGGTTAGCCCCCAGTTTGGTATATAATCTTAACCACTACCAATGTTTCTTCTTGGAATTCATGTGCCGATTGCAGGATCCGGTGCAAAATGAAAACTCCGGGCCACTGGCTCTGAGATTGAGGACTTCAAGATGGCGGCCATCACTACCAGTTACAGTTGAGTCGACTCGGACTCACAGCAACCCTGTGTGTATCAGAGTAGAACTGTGTTCCATAGGGTGTTTCAGTGGCTGACTTTTCAGAAGCAGATTGCCAGACATTTCTTCCGAGGTGCCTTTGGGTGGACTCAAAACCTCCAGGCTTTCAGTTAGCAGCCGAGCACATTCAATATTGGCACCACCCAGCAACTCCAAGATGGCGACAGCAAAGCATTAAACCAAGTATGGGGTTCTTCTGATCACACTGTTCTGGGCATCTGCACAGGTCAGCTGCCTGGGTAACCAGCTCTGGCTGATTCTGAGAACTAAGCTGGCCTGAACGAAAGATATCTGAACTAGGAGTCACTTCTGCCCTCTAAAACCCCAAACCCAAATCCATTACCATCAAGTTGGTTCTGACTCATGGCGACCCCATGTGTGTCACAGTAGAACTGCTCCATATGATTGTCTTCGCTGTAATGTTCATGGAAGCAGATTGCCTCACCTTTCTTCTGTGGTGCTGATGTCTGGGTTTGAACCACCAACCTTTCAATTAGTAGTTCAGCAGAAACCGTCTGCACCACCCAGGGACCTCCTCCTGCCCTCCACCATTGGGTAAACTCCAGGCTGGTGATTTCACTGCCCTCAGTCTCAGTTTGCTCATTTGCAAAATGGGTTCATCAGTATAATAATCCCTGTGGCCATTTCCTGGTTATTGTGAGGACGTTTTGAAAACCTTCAGCAGTAGGTCTGGGGCACCTTGACGTGCACCTTATTTGTAAGGCTGGGTAGGAGATGCGTTTTCTGGGGCAGGCTTTCGTGAGAATCCTAAAATGGGGACAAAACTCAGAGTGTGGTCCTTAGGTTCGCAGCTTCAGATATGCAGACTCCTAGACCCCATCTTGACCTGCCGAATCTGCATTTGAACAAGATCCCAGGCTCGCTCATACATATTGGAGTAAAAGAGGCAAGAGCTGCTCATTAAACCCAGAGCTCCTGAGGAGTCCCTGGGTGGCACACACTGTTAAGTGCTGAAATGTTGGTGGTTTGAACCCACCCAGAGGTGCCTCGAAGAAAGGCCTGGCAGTCTGCATCCAAAAAACTCACAGCCTTGAGAACTTTGTGGAGCACAGTTCTACTCTGCACACATGGGGTCGCCATGAGTCAGAATCCACTCCATGGCAGCTAACAACAACGACATCCAATATTGCTCTGGAAATTTGGGCCACAGCAATTAGGCAAGAAAAAGAAATAAAAGGCATTCAAACTGGAAAGGAAGAAGTAAACCTGGAGCTCCTTAAGGACAGGGAGGCTGGGATCTGGCTCATCTTGGGGACCCCTAGTCTCAGACAGGGGAGAGAGGAGGAAGCAGTGGGTGTCAGCCCTGTGTTTGAATGAATGAATGAATGAGTGAATTGACATGCTGGATACCTTAAACCCTGACTCAGCCAAAGAATCCTCCAGACCAGTGGTCCTCAAACTTGGGTACACATTAGAATCACCTGGGGAGGCTTTCATACTCCTTCTGTCCAAACTGTACCCCTCTACCACGTACATCAGGGTCTCCTGGGGTAGGGCCAGGAGTCACTCTCTTTCAAAGTTCCCCAGATGGTTCCAGTGAGCAGCCCAGTTTTATTTATTTTTTGTGAAAATACACACAGTAAAGGATATATCATTCCAACAAATTCTGCAGGTACAGTTTAGTGTTTACATTCTTCGTGTAACTATTCTTACTATCCTTTTCCAAATTGTTCCACCGCCATGAACGCAAAGTCACTGTCCCCTAAGCTTCTCATGTTACTTTTCCAGATGCTGTTGTCAATTTGATCTTGCGCAGATAAATCTTTGAGAGAGCACAATGCTCAAGGCAGACATACTTTAACTAGTAATTAGGCTAAATGATTGTTTGGTTCAAAGCTGACTCCTGAGACATGTTTTTGTTTGAGGTTTAAGGTTTAAAGATTATCTCAGGACAATAGTTTTGAGTGTTCATCCAGCCTCAATGGCTCCAGAAGGTCTGGATTCCATGAGAATTTGTAATTCTGTTCTGTCTCCTCCCTTTTGATTAGGATTCTTCTACAGAATTTTAGATCAAAACACTCAATAATGGTAGCCAGGCACCATCCAGTTCTTCCGGTCTCATGGCACAGGAAGCAGATGTTCATGGTGACAGCATTTCCGATTCCTGACCCACCTTCCTCATGCAGCCAAGCTTGAGAACAATTCTCTACACCCTGGTTTCTCAGCTGTGGTGCCATTGACATCTGGGGCCAGATCATTCTCTGTGGTGGGGGCTGTCCTGTGCATTGTAGAGTGTTGAGCAGTGTACCTGGTCTCCACCCACTTGATGCCAGGAGCATCCCACCCTTTCATGACACCCACAAGTGCCAAGTGTCCCCCAGGAGACACAGCCACCTCCAGTTGAGAACCACTAGACCAGGGGTCTTAAGCTTAAATGCCTCCAGGGGCCAGGCAGGGGATACAAGTGAAATGAGTCAGGTGGGGACACCCCAGGGGAGTCAACCTGCGTCTCTACGTGCTTATGGCTAGAACTGCCAAGGCTGATTTTTCCAGAGAAGCTGGAAATCTGGACTTGAAGTTCCCTTGTTATATGGCAAGGGCAGTGGTGGTCCTGTGGTAGAATTCTTGCCTTCCATGTGGGAAACCCAGGTTCCATTCTCGGCCAGTGCACCTCATGTGCACCCACCACCAGTCTGTCAATGGAGCCTGAGTGTTGCTAGGATGTTGAGCAGATTTCAGCAGAGCTTCCAGACTAAGACAGACTAGGAAGAAAGCCCTGGCAATCAACTTAAAAAATCAGCCAGTTGAAAACCCTATGGATCGCAAGAGAACATTGTCTGATACAGTGCTGGAAGATGAGCCCCCTAGGTTGCAAGGCACTCAAAATACACAATGGCCACAACCATGGACTCAAGCAGACCAACGAACATGGGGATGATGCAGGACCGGACAATGTTTTATTCCGTTGCACATTGGGTTGCCATGAGTCAGGGGCATACTCAATGGCTGCTAACAACATGTTTATATGTCAGCTGTCCTAACATTTTTAAAACACCGTAAGAGCCAAAGAGAACATCCCGTGGATCTCTGATCCGTGACCTTGGGTTAGGGACTGCCCATCCTCCAACCTTGTAAGCAGAGCTGCCATCTCCATTTTGGTGAGGAGGAAACTGAGGGAGCTGGGAGGTGCTGAGAATAGTACTTAGAGTCGCTGGGAAAGTCTTCCAATAGACCACATGTGTTTAGACCTCAGACTAAGTAGCAGGAAACAATGGCGGTGCTGACAGTACCTTTGAGAACCTTCTAGCACTGCCCTGCCATTTGGAAGTGAGACACTGACCCTGGCAAGGAAAAGCCACAGAGCCCATCTCAGGCCAGACTAGGGCCCCAAAGTCTTAGCTATAGTCTTTATGGAAGCAGATTGCCAGACCGTTCTTCCGTGGCACCACTGATGAGTTCAAACCGCCAACCTTTAGGTTAGCAGTTGAGTGCAAACCATTTGTGCCACCCACAGACCTGGTCACCCTAGATAGCATCCCCATTATACACATGAGCAAACTGAGGTTGGGGGGTGGGTAACTGACCCATGTTTCCTAAGACAGAGCTCATTTTTTAAAAAATCCGTATACAGAAATTTCCATCCACAGGCAACTTCTGTCTCACTTTGGCTCCAGGAACGTTGCTTGCATAATTGCTAAGCACCAAGCAATTTCTCTTCATCCTTCTAAGAGCCCTTCAAAATGAGTGATAGCACTGGGGTGACCACCTCCTCTAGGTTTGCCGACACTTTCCTGAGTTTAGCGCTGGAAGTCCCAAGTCCCAGAAAACTCCTGGGTCCCAGGCAAACCAGGGTGGCTGATCACCCTATATAGTCCATTGCTGTCAAGTCTGTTCTGATTCATGGCAACCCCGTGTGTGACAGAGTAGAACTGCTCCATGAGGTTTTCTTGGCTATAATCTTTACAGAAGCAGATGACCAGACCTTTCTTCTGTGGCACCGCGGCTGAGTTCAAACCTCCAACCTTTAGATTAGTAGTCGAACGCAAACTGATTGTGCCACTCGCAGGCCTAGTCACCCTAGGTATCATCCCATTATACACATAAGCAAACTGAGGCCCGGAGAGGAGGGAGATTCACCCATGCCCACCCAATGATTTGACACAAAGCCTGGGTTTGAAACTGAGACCCAGCAGGGGAAACTGAGAAGGAATGTAGCAAAAGGAAAGGGCTTTGGAGCTTGGGAATTGGTTTCTCGGCTACTACTGTGCTGTGGAAACTCCATCGGGTCCCCTCGTCAGCCTCAGTCTTCTCATCTGTGGCAATGGGGAGACTTCTCCTTCCCAGGTTTACTGGGAGGGTATCAGTTAGTATAAAAAGGGTAATGATAATACCACATGACCTCGCTGAATCATCCTGACTCTGTAAGGATGGATGCTTTCATTCTCTCCTTTTGATGGAGGAAACTCGTTGGGTGCCATTGAGTTGACTCCAACTCTTAGTTACTCCATGTGTTACAGAGTGCAACCGACCCACAGGATTTTCTTGTCTGTAATCTTTATGGAAGCAGATTGCCAGGTCTTTCTTCTGTGGAGATGCAGGTAGGTTCAAATCTTTGGGTTAGCAGCTGAGCACTTATCCGTTGTATCACCAGGGCTCCATGGAGGAAACTCAAGGTGGGGGTTATTAGCCCAAGGCCAGAGGGAGTGGCAGAGTAGCACCTGAGCGTGGACTTTTCTGTCAGGGTGCAGGAGTGGTGCACACCCCAGAGCCCATTGATCGGAGCGTCAAGCATACAAACCCAGCCTCCATATCCACATCCCAGCCTTGGTCCCTAGGACGGTCCCAGAGGGCACAGCAAAAGCCCTGGAAAGAATTCAACCCCTGGGGTTATTTTTAGATGGAGACGTATCCATTTCTGCTAAACTCAGGTTCCCAGTGTCCACCAGCTGTTCAAAGGATTAACTCTCAGCGGGCAGCGTTTTAAATAGAACCCCATCAGAGAAGAGAGACTTTGTGCTTCCTACTCGGGGACCTTGGTGTATTTCGAGACTTAAGAGAACCTTGAGGGTGCGGAGAAGATGCACTTGAGCTTGTAACTCCAGGGTGAGATTGTTGTTAGTTGCCATGGAGTCTGTTCTGACTCATGGCAACCCCTGGGTGGTGCAAATGGTTAAGTGCCTGCCTACTAACCAGAAGGTTAGTGGTTCACATCCACCCAGAGGCGCCTTGGAAATAAGGCCTGGTGATCTGCTTCCAAAAGGTCACAGCCTTGAAAACCTCATGGAGCCGGTCTACTCAGACGCATGTAGGGTTGCCAGGAGGATGAGATTAGAGGAGGAAAAATTCGATTCCAGCCCTCATTAGGAGCTGAGGAAGGGAGATTTAGGGTCCCCACCTGACAAAGAATGGAAGGGGCTCAGAGAGAAGAAATGGTTTGGTCTAGTTCACATGGTTATTTGGTGGGGATGGTGAAGAGAGAGGGGAGTATGTTGATTGTTTACTTGAAAACAACTTTTACTGGGCATGTTTCCTAATTATAAAATGTACTATCTGCCAGGGAATGGCTCAGTAGAGATTTAGTCCTAAGGTGGAATACTATACAGCAGTCAAAATTATCATGATGTACGTATGCATAGTCCCTGGGTGCTGCAAACAGTTAGTAGGCTTAGTTGCTAACTGAATGGTTGGAGGTTTGAATCTACCCAGAGGTGCCTCAGAAGAGAGGCCTGGTGATCTGCTCCTGAAAACTCTGCCATTGAAAACCCTGTGGAACACAGTTCTATTCTGATACACATGGGGTCACCATAAGTTGGGGTTGACTCAATAGCTCTGGAGACAGACAGACATGCAGCTGCAGTGTGAATCAATGTGTATAAATCTTGAAAACAATGTGGATAAAAACAAGCTGTAGAAGGATATATTCAGTATGGCACCATTTTTTATGAAATTTAAGAACTTGCACCGCTTCCTACATGAAGCCTTCCCTGACTGCTTTCCCTAGGCCAAGCCCCCAGGCAGACCCACTCACTGCGCCCTGTGCCTCTCCTTTATGGAAGTTGACATTCGATTGTGGGATTACTTGATTGTGCTGCATCTCTGCCAGGCTGTGAATCCCAGGAGGGCAACGACTGAACTTGCTTTCAGCTGCACCCCCAGCGTCTAGCAAAGTCCTGGCATACTTGCTCAGAAATACTTGTGGGATGCATGGTGACCTTGGGTAAGGCACTTGACCTTGGGGAGCCTGAGGTTCCTCATCTGTCAGGTGGTGTATATGTGTCCTGGGGCTGCTATAACACATTGCACAACTGGGTGGCTTGGAACAACAGAAATCTATTCTCTCACTGTTTTGGAGACCAGAAGTCCGAATTTAGGGTGTCAGCAGAGCCATGTGTCCCCCAGAGGCTCTAGGAGAGGATCTTTCCTTATCTCTTCCAGCTTCTGGTGACTCTAGACATTCTTTGGCTTGTGGCCACATCACTCTAGTCTCTCCCTCCATCCACACATGGCCCTCTTCTCTGTGCATCTCTGTGTTCTCTCCTCTTCTTACAAGGAAACCAGTCATTAAAATCCTTGTCTGGGATGATCTCATCTTGAACTTTACCTTAATTATCTGCTAAAAATTTTTTTTAAAAACCCATGGCTGTCTAGTCCATTCCGACTCATAGCGACCCTATAGGACAGGGTAGAACTGCCACTAGGGTTTCCAAGGCTGTAAATCTTTATGGAAGCAGACTGCCACGTCTTTCTCCTGTGGAGCGGCTGGTGGGTTCGAACCGCCAACCTTTCATTTAGCAGCTGAGCACCACCAGAGCTCCTTAATTGTATCTGCAAAGATCCTTCTTCCAAATAAGGTCACATTCTGAGGTTCCAGGTGGACATGAATTTTGGGGATACACCTGGGTGGTGTAAATGGTTAAGCACTTGGTTCAAGTTTACCTGGAGGCACCTCGGAAAAAGGGCCTGGTAGTCTTCCAAAAATCAGCCAATGAAAACGCTATGGAACACAACGGGCCAATCCTGTTGTGCATGGGGTCACCATGAGTCAGTGCCAGGTAGACTGCAGCTGACAATCACGATAGGAACAACGTGTCTAGCCTGTGGCAGTGAGAGCCAAGTAGGTGTTCCATACAACTCAATCTTGAGGTTGCTTCCTGGAAAATGAAACTAGTGCCGGAAGGAGGGAATCAATATGATGAAATCAGTTGTCACACCTAGGGAGGCAGACACCCAGGTTCAGACTCTAGGGTGTGGCTTTAAAAGTCTGTGACGGTATTAGTGTGAAGATATAACCTATCCACTTAGAAAGAGTGTAAAGACGTTAAATGGGTATACAAAATGGAAGAACTTGATAACCAGATATCATTCCTGCATCCCAGTGTCGTGTTTTTGTAAGCTTGTTTATAAAAAGCCAGACCCTCCCCTTTTTGTTGCTGTTGTTATGTTGCTTTTTTTTAATCGTGGAAAAGTGTATATAACAAAATGTTTTCCAATTCCACGTTTATCACATGTACCATTCACTGACATTTATTACATTCATCGTGCTGTGCAACCATCACCGCTACCTTTTTCCAAGCTGTCCCACCGCCATTAACAGAAACTCAGTGCCCCCCAAGCAATGATTCCCTCCTTGCCTCCCTCCCACCCCTAATAACCCCTAATAAGCTTTAGTTGCTATACATTTGTCTGTTTCTTATGAGATCGTACAGTATTTATCCTTTTAGGTCTGACTTTTGTCACTCAGCATGATGTTTTCAAGGTTCATCCATGTTGTAGCATGTATTAAAGCTTCCTTTCTCTTTATGGCTGTAGGGAGTGCCCCCCATTTAATGTAGAAATTTTAAAAAATACTTTTTATTTTGAGATCAGTTAAGACTCACAAGAAGTTGCAAAAATGGCACAGAGAGTTCCCTGTACCCTTCACCCAGCTTCTCCCAATGACAAGATCTTATGTAACCACAGCTGAATATTAAAACCAGGACACTGAGATGGGTATAATACTATGAACTACAGACCTTCTTTAGCAACTTGTACGTGCAATGGATGAGGGCGGTGGTGGTTCAGTGTTAGGATCCTCGCCTCCCATGTGGGAGACCCAAGTTCGATTTCCAATGAACGCACCTCAGGTACAGCCACCAACCATCTGTCAGTAGAAGCTTCCGTGTTGCTATGGTGCTGAACAGGTTTAAGCAGAGCTTCCGGGCTAAAACGTTCTAGTAAAAAAGGTCTGATGATACACTTCTGAAAATCAGCCACTGAAAACCCTATGGATCCTTAAACGATCCGTTCCTTAACTGACCACGGATGGTACAGGACCCAGCAGCGTTTTGTTCCATTGTGCATAGGGTCACCATGAATCAGGGGCCGACTCAACGGCACCTAACAGCAACGGTCACATGCGCCACAACCTGGATGGATCGCCAGGGCGTTATCCCTCATGCAAATGGCCAGTCTCAGAGGTTGTATACGGCACGATTCCATTTACGTAACAGTCTTCAAGGGACAAAAGCATATTGATGGAGAATAGGTGGGTGGTTTTGCAAATGGTGAGTACGTTTGGCTGATAGCTGAAGTTCACGTCCACCCAGAGATGCCTCGGAAGAAAGGCCTGGTGATCTACTTCTCAAAAATCAGTCATCGAAAACCCTACAGAGCCCAGTTCTAGTCTGGCACACATGAGGCCACCACGAGTCAGAGTCGACTCTACGGCAGCTGGTCTGCTTTTTTTTGCTGCGGGCTGGGAGGAGGATCTAACCACAAAGGGAGTTTCCTTGTGGTTGTGGCACCATCCTGTATCCTGAGTGTGGCCACTCGAGTCTACTACACCTGTGATAAAACTTCAGTGAACAATCCAAGACCCAAGCTCTGAGCTGCTGCTCACTCAGCCAGCCCCTTTGTATTTGGTCGCCTTGAGTTTGTAGTAGTTCATTTAATAGTATTTACTGGCATGTATCCTTAGTTGTGAGGATCCCTGGTGGTGCAGTGGTTAAAGTGCTCGCCTGCTAACCAAAAGGTCAGTGGTTTGAACCCAGCAGCAGCTCCTTGGGAGAAAGGGTGTGGCAGCCTGCTTCTGTAAAGTTTACAGCCTAGGAAACCTTAAGGAGTAGCTCTCCTCTGTCCTATAGGATCCCTGTGAGTCAGCATTGACTGGAAGGCACTGGGTTTTGGGATTTGTATCCTTGGTTGCAGAAACTGTAAAATAAGTTATACTGTTTTTCTTTGTTGTCCTTTTAACATTTGTATCTGTCTTAAGGCACTGCTGTAACAAAGTACCAATAACTGGATGGTTTATAAGAAGGGGAATGTATTCCCTCACAGTTCTGGGGGCTGGGAGTCTGAGATCAGGGTGCCCACGGCTGTGGGCCTTGTTCTGTCTAAAGCCTTTGAAGGAAGATGCTTCCTTACCTCTTCCAGCTTCTGGTGACTCCAGGTGTTCCCTGGCTTGTGGCCCCATGACTCTATCTCTGCCTCTGTCTGCACATGGTCTTCTCTGTGTGTGTGTCTTTCTCTGTTATAAGGCACCAGTCGTATTGGATTAGGACCCACCCTACTCCAGTATGACTTCAGTAACTTAACTGCGAACATCTGTAAACAAAACTCCTGTTTCTCCAAACAAGGTCAGGTTCACAGGTACCAGGGTTAGGACTTTAACATACCTTTTAGGTGGGAGGGCACAATTCAAGCCAAACCACTGAGCAAGGAGGAAGGAGCTTGACCTAGTGCTGCCTTTACTTGCTGTGTATCCTTGGGCCACATACACAACTTCTCTGAGCATTGGTTCTCTGTCTGGAATGGGTGAGACTGCTTGGCATGGGCAGGGGCCTTGATGCTGGGCTGATGGGCAGGCGTGCGGGCAGAGCATGTACCCGGCTTCCTGATGGCCGATGGTGGGGGACTCCCTTGTGCCCCCCAGGAGCGGTCGAGCTCTCCCGGCGCCACCCTGTCGCGTCCTGGCTCTGCGCCATGCTGCACTGCTTCGGAAGCTACATCCTGGCTGACCTCCTGCTCGGGGAGCCCCTCATCGACTACTTCAGCAACAACTCCAGTGTCCTGCTGGCCTCGGCCGTCTGGTGAGCAGCTATGGGGCGGTGGAGAGTCGGGCTGGGGGTGGGGGTGTCTCCTGGGCTGGGTATCCAGGAAGCAGGAAGAACTGGAACCTCGCACACCAAACACGGGTCACCCCAACCACTGTGCCCCACGCCCAGGTCTGTCCCAGGCCCCACGCATCGCAGAAGGCGGGGTCTGGACAAGCTCCGACAAATCTGTGGCATGGTAAGTCAGGTGTGACACAGGAAAGAGGAGTCAGGTCGGCTATGGAATGGAACTGAATTTTGCATATATATTTGTTCTCAGGGTATATAAGCATCTAGGAGCCTTGATGGTATAAACAATTAAGCGCTCAGCTGCTAAGTGAAAGGTTGGTGAGAAAGGCCTGGTGATCTGCTTCCGTAAAGGCTACAGCCAAGAAAACTCTATGGGGCATCTCTACTCTGTCACGTGGGCTCGCTATGAGTTGGAATCTGCTCAACACCACCTAACTACAACATAAGCATTAGATGCAAGTTGTGATCCTGCTATCCCCTCAAACTGGCCTCACTTCTCATATGCCTGTCATGGTGTGTGGACCTCAGCTTCCCGAGGGTGATTCTAGTGTTTGAAGGCGGCATTTTTCATACAAGGTGCCTGGGGTGGTGCACATGGTTTGAGCTTGGCTGCTAACTTAAAGGTTAGCAGTTTGAAATCACTCAGATATGCTGAGGAAGAAAGGCCTGGCGACCTGCTTCTGTACAGATCATGCCAAGAAAACGCTATGGAGCAGTTCTACTCTACAAAAAAAAAAAAAATAAAAGAGGAGGGGAGAGAGGGTGGACAGTCCAGCCTCCAGCCAGGGCCTCAAAACTGTGTCAACTCAGCCTTTAAAGAAAATGAAATTGCAGACACCACCTCCCCTCCCAAGGCCCCAGCCACCCCCCGATGCATGGTATTCTCTCCCCGAAGGTACTTGATCTTCTTCTGCCCCATGGACCTCTTCTACAAGTGCGTCTGCTTCCTGCCCGTGAAGCTCATCTTTGTGGCCATGAAGGAGGTGGTGAGGGTCCGCAAGATTGCGGTGGGCATCCACCATGCGCACCACCACTACCACCATGGCTGGTTTGTCATGATCGCCACCGGCTGGGTCAAAGGTAAGTAGGACAGCAACAATGAAATGGCCCCCGTCGGGGGCCCCCACCCAAGTGGTACAAGTCAGGCCCGCCATTGGCACAGCTATTATTCCAGGTTGGGGGGATGGCAGAACTCTAGCAGGAGCCCGCGTCTCCTTATTAGCCAATACCTTTGGGGTACCTGGGAAGATTCTTCCAGAAAACTTAACCACCAGAGGTAAATAGGACAATGATGACTGCAACAACGATAGCTAATGTCTCTAGGGCAGGGTTTCTTAACCGCAGCAATGTTAATACTTGGGGCCTGTTTTCATTACCTAATTGAAAGGTTGGCAGTTGGAACCCAACCAGCAAGGCTGTGGAAGAAAGGCCTGGTAATTTGCTTCCAGAAAGATTCCAGCCAGGAAAACCCTATGGAGCACTGTTCTGCTCTGACACACATGGAGTCACAATGAGTTGAAATCGACTCATTGGCAACTGATTAGGTCCCTGAGTGGCAATAACAGTTTACACTCGACTACTAACCTAAAGGTTGGTAGTTTGACCTACCCAGCAGGGCCATAGAAGGAAGGCCTGGCAATCTACTTTTGAAAGATCACGAAGTGGAAAACCCTATGGAGCACGGTTCTGCGGTGACACACATGGGGTCACAATGAGTTGGAATCTACTCATTGCCAGCTGGTTAGGTCCCTGGGTGGTGCGAATGGTTTGTGCTAGACTATTAACCTGAAAGTTGGCAGTTCAAATGCACCAAATGGTACCACGAAAGAAAGTTCTGGCAATCTGCTTCCGTAAAGACGACATCCAAGAAAACACTATAGAGCTCAGTTCTACTCTGAATATGGGGTTGCTATAAGTCGGAGTCGACTCAACGGCAATGGATTTGGTTTTTGGTGTGGCCTTAGTTACCTAGAGATGCAGTGACAAAAACATACTACAAGTGGTGGCTTTAAAGAAGAGGGATTTATTGTCTCACAGTTTTGGAGGCTGAAAGTCCAAAACCAGGCATTGGCTCTAGGTAGCCTGGGAGTTCCTTTGCTTTCCTTGGCATCTGTCTTTCCCTGTGTGTGTCTCTGTGTCTTTTCTGCTCTTTCTATAAGACACCACTCAGAAGCAATTAGGTTTAGGACCCACCCTAGAAAACTTCTATATCCAAACAGGGATACATTCAAGGTAGAGAGGTTAGGACTTCCACATTTCTTTTGGGGGGCACAACTTAATCCATAACAGGGCTGGATCATTTTCTGTGGTGGGGGCCATCCTGTGCATTGTAGGGTGTTGAGCAGCTTGCCCAGCCTCTACCTACTAGATGCAAGTAGTAACCCTCCCAACTGTGACAACCAAAAATGTCTCCAGGTGTTACCATTTTCCCTGCCCCCCATTTGAGAGCCCATGTGAGGTATAGTTTGAACCCCCTGTACATATCAGCCCCACCCCCCCAGTTGGCTTACCTATTCCTCCAGGTGGGGGTGCCCAAGCCAACTCATTAGCCAATTCCTTTGGGGTAAATGGGGGAGATTCTTCCAGAAATTTAACCATCGTCTCTCCACTTGGGTCTCCTTATTCTCCCTCTCCAGGAAGTCTCTACTACAGCTTCCTCGGGGGTATAGCATGCCTCCCAGAGGGTGGATGGCTTAGGAAAGATTGAAAACTCAGAGCCCAAGGAGGTGAGAAGCGGGGAGAAACCCACCTTGGCAGGGGAGGGGGGAAAGATACAACCATTACTCCTTGTCTTAGTTTCTTAGTGCTGCTATAACAGAAGTACCACAATTGGGTGGCTTTAGTGAACAGGAGTTTATTTTGTCACAGTTCAGGAGGCTAGACATCCAAATTCAGGGTGCCAGCTCTAGGGGAAGGTTCTCTCTGCTACAGGGGAAGGTCCTTGCTTCAGCTTTTCTGCTTCTTAGTGTTCCTTGGCTATCTCCATGGGACATCTGTCTTCTTTTGTTTGTGCTTGCTTGCCTCTGTATCTATGCTGCCGCTTCTAACTCAGAAGTGATTAGGTTTAGGACCCATCCTACACTGATACTCATTAGCATAACAAAGAAAACCCTGTTCCCAAATGGGATCGTATCCACAGGTATGTTGTTGTTAGTTGCTGTCAGGTGATGCCACGTGTGTCAGAGTAAAACTATCCATAAGGTTTTCAAGGCTGTGACCTCTCAGAAGCAGGTCTTCCAAGCCCTCTGAGGCACCTCTGGGTAGGTTCAAACTGCCAAACTTTTGGCTAGTAGTCAAGCCATTAACGGTGCCACCCAGGGACTCCTATCCACAGTTAAAGGGGTTAGGATTCCATATGCATCTTTAAAAAAACCAAACCCACTCCGACAAGTCAATTCCTACTCATAGCGACCCTATAGTACAAAGTAGAACTGCCCCATGGGGTTTCCAAGGCTGTAAATCTTTAGGGCAGCAGTCTGCCATATCACTCTCCCATGGAGTGGCAGTGGGTTTGAACTGCTGACCTTTAGGTTAGCAGCTGAGCGCTTAACCACTGCACCACAAGGGCACCTACACATATCTTGTGCGGGGGGGACACAATTCAATCTGGAACACTCCTTCATGCTGGTTCTGCTCTAAATGTGCCATGTGACCCTCTGAGCCTCTGTTTCCCCACCTGCACCTGGTGATCACACACACCCAGGCTGCATGCCCCTTGGGGGAAGTCCCGGGGCGGGAAGGCTACCCTCGGGAATCTAGAGCTGGGGTGGCTCCTTCAGACGCCCCCTGCCCATAGGCTCTGGAGTCGCCCTCATGTCCAACATTGAGCAGCTGCTTCGGGGCGTCTGGAAGCCGGAGACCAATGAGATCCTGCACATGTCCTTGTGAGTAGCCACCCGCCCACCCTCCTGTGTTCATGGATGCCTCGGGCCTCACCCTGGGCTAGGCAACTTGGAGAGGGCAAGGCTAGGGGAGCCCAGAGGGGGGCCGTGGCCCAGGGTGAGGACTGGCAGAACTGCAGAGAAGAGGTGATGCTTGATTTGGGTTTTGAAGAGAGAGCAGGGCTTTCAGCAGGGAAGGAGCCCTGCAGTCACCAGCTGTGCAAAGCAGCAAGTCAGGAAAGAGAAGAGATAAGGTCTAGTTCAGAGGAGATGCGCTGGGAGATTGGGGTGCGAGTGTGTGGTTGGGTGAGACACGAAGGGTGGGGAGCATGAGGGGGAGTGTGGGGGAAAGCATAGGCTTCGGGGGGTGCATGGGGTAAGAGTGGGGTTGGGAGCATGAGGTTGAGTGGGGTACATGGGACGGGACCATGGGGTTGGGAGTGTGGGTGGGAGTGTGGGGTTGGGTGGGGTGTGTGAGCTGGGGAGTCTGGTTGGGATGAGGTCGGGGCATGGGGTTGGATGGCGAGTGTGGCCAGAACAAGGTGAGAAGCAGTGGGCAGGCCAGGGGCAGCATCCGGGACCCAACCCAGGGCACCACATTGCATCTAGCCTCACACATTACTAAAAAATATTTTAGATTTGGGCTACTTACATTTTCCTCAATACATAATAAATAAGGCCATAGCCATTAAAATATGACAGAGTTCTCACCCATATACCAATGAAAATCATCTCCCGTCCTACTCTTTGGAAAACATGGGGTACCTCATTTCCTCCCTGTGAGAAGTCTGTCCTGTCCTCAGCCCAAAGATGAGGACATAGACCCAGAGCGGTTGTCACTTGCTAGGAAGCAGAGCAACATCACCTTATCCAAGCTGCCAGTGCTCGTCCCCACCTCACACTCAAGAGAAGCTGGGGTGGGAGTGGGGTGGGGGGTTTTCTGTGGAGCCCTGATCGGTCAGCCGTGTGCCTCCCTTCCAGCCCCACCAAAGCCAGCCTGTACGGAGCTGTGCTCTTCACCCTCCAGCAGACACGCTGGCTCCCTGTCTCCAAAGCCAGCCTCATCTTCATCTTCACCATGTTCATGGTGTCCTGCAAGGTAAGCTAGGGCTGGGAGAGGGGCTCAGGGTATGTCACTTCTGGCCCAGGGTGGCCAGTGCAGAAAGGGGAGGAGCTTTGGTGCAGGGTCTCCCTGTGGGCTGAGGGGAGGCCTCAGAAGAGCAGGGTCCAGTGGGTAGGGTGAGGATGGGGGAGGGAGAAGAACTCCGGCAGAGGGTATGCCCTGGGGATGCCAGATTTATTTGGCAAACGGGAGGAACTGGAGTCTCAGGTTGCAGGGAACAGAGGAAGAGGCACTGGGGCACTTAGACCAGGGCTGGTGCTGGTCCATGCTGGGCCTAGTGCCTCCCATGAGGGGACTCACCCCAAGTTGAGATGGAAGGCCCCAGCACAAGGGTGTGTCCTCCCCTGACATAAGCCCTGATTTCAGGGGAGGAGGAGAGGGAAGCAGAGGGTCCAAGTCTTGTTCTGCCCCTTGTTTGCTGTGCAACCCCAGGCCACTCCCTTTACCTCTCTGAGCCCATTGGAAACCCCTGGGGAAGGGGGCAGGTATGCTGGTCCTGGTTTTACCACCAGAAGTCCTGCATCCCAGGACCCCACCAGGATGGTGGGTCCCCCGTGTGCAGCCAGAGTTCAGGCTGGGCTACCTCCACCCCTGACCCTGTTAACCTTCTGTCCCCTCTTCCCCTCCTGTTCCCTGCCTCCCTGCCTCCATATTCCTCTTCAGGTGTTCCTGACGGCCACCCACTCCCATGGATCCCCCTTTGATGTCCTGGAGGGCTACATCTGCCCTGTGCTGTTTGGGGAAGCCTGGGAGGGCGATGATCACCATGACAACCAGGGGGGGCATGGGGCGTCCCCTGGCAGCAGCCCAGGTGCCCTGCCCTCCAAGTCCAAGGAGGAGTTGAGTGAGGGGTCCAGGAAGAAGAAGGCCAAGAAAGCAGATTAGTGGGCTGCCCAGGGGCCATGGGTACTGGGAAACGGGCATTCTGGGCTTGGCTTATCCCCTCTGGGCCCTGACTCCCTGTCTGTAAACTGGGGCCATCTACCCACTCCCTTAGCTGAAGATATTAAGTAAGATATGGGGGTACAGGGATTGGGGGTCACCCTTTCTGCCAGGCTCCTAGCTTTCGGGGAGCCGTACAGAATCCCAGGAGCAGCTCCAACCAAAAATCCTGCTGTCATTTTCTTGGTTCTACTTTTTCCTAAAATCACATCTTGACTCAAAGAATTTTAAGGGACTCTGAAGTCATTTATTTGATGGATATTTCCTAAGTCCCTGCTGTGACACAGGCCCTGCTCCCTGCACAGAGGCCCTGGCACAATTTCGAAGTCTCTTCTTGCCCAGGCTCCCTAGGACCTGGACCATTTCCCTGTGCCCAGAAAGTTCCAGCCCTTACTGGGCATCCCCAGGGGAGTTACCTGCCTTCTCTGAGCCTCCTGTTCCTCCTCTGTACAGTGGGCAGGAACCTCCCACCCACCTCTGATGGAGGCAGGGCCACCAGGCCAGAGAGGGTCTTCAAGTGGACATGAAAAAGCTTTAAAAGCTCATAGGCTCAGTGACATTGGGAGGGGTTGTTAATTATGATTGAAAGCAGCTTTGCATTTTAGATCGTTTGAGTTTTCAGATGGGGGAGCCCACCAGTAACTTGGCACAGAGGAGGCCTCCAGAAGACTGGACTTGAGAGCCTGGGGCATGACGAAGACTCTTTCTGACCTTTCGCTGCCCCTGAACCCAAGAAGTGCTGCAGGCTGGGCTGCTATTCTAAGACCCAGCTCTGGCAGGAGCCGGAGAGCTCTCCCTGTGGGCCCTGGAAGTGTCAGGCCTCCCTCATACTGGCCTTCTTCACTGTGGCTCTTTCAGTAACTCAACAAACATCTTGACGCCTGTTCTGTGCTGAGCCTTGTGCTGCTGCTGGGTGGCCAGGACTTGCTTCTGTGTGGGGGAGGGGGTGGTCCTTGGCTGCCAGGAGAGGTCAAATAGCATGAGATGTCCAGGTAGGGGTTGGGCATCTCCAGTCTCAGGTGGGGGGTTGGGCTTAGAGCTATAAGTAGGTGCTCAGGGCATGCTCAGGGCGTCCACCAGCAGCTGGGGGCAACCGAGAGATTGGCACAAGGTTGGCCAAAGCTTGATGGCAGTCCCAAGGGTTGCCCAGCTATTGGGAAAGTGCCTTTTTCTGGGTGGTACTTGGAAGCTGGGTGGGTTCTGAGGCTGTCACGCCGCAAGTTCGTCCTCTTGCATGTCTGTGAGGGGTCGGCAAATAAATCCGTTGTGAATGAACCCTGATGCTGGTCTGATTTGTTGTCATGCTCTCACCCTGAAGACAGAGTGACATAGGTGGGGTCTGTATCCCCAGATGCTCTGACCTTCTGCTGGAGTGACGCTCAAGGTAGCTGTGGATTGCAGGGGAAGATGGTGGCAGT